>NC_137783.1:36180560-36798788 GCF_963455305.1 Plecotus auritus | reverse complement strand
TGTGTGTTTTTTCCATCCAACCAGCAGAGAGCACTTTAGCTTACAATAAAAGTGTTGTGTATATATAAGTGAATAGAGTCAGGTTCATGCTTTATCAATGAAATGGGCAGATAAGTATCTTCAGTCATAATCTCATTCATATCCTGCCAATTCGTTTTCTTCACCAATTTTCTAAAGTTTTCATCAATTAAACACTTTTATAGTTTTAAAAGTTACTATAATGATATTTTCTCCAAACACATTCTTTGCTGTGTACTTGGCCAGACATTTTCCTGTTAGTTTTATTTTATAGATCTAAAATCCTAATTAATTTAAAATTTTTTACATGAATAAGCTAAATTTAGTTTCAATTTTATGCACCTTTGATTTAAAAAAGAAAAGAAAACAGGCTCACACTCTGTGGCTACTCAGTAAAGAGCTGCCAAAGACTTTTCTGGGGAGGTGATTCAACTTAGCAATTCTTTAGAGTCCAGGGGTCCTCAAACTTTTTAAACAGGGGGCCAGTTCACTGTCCCTCAGACCATTGGAGGGCCGGACTATAGTTTTAAAAAAAGAACTATGAACAAATTCCTATGCGCACTGCGGGCCCGGGACGAGTTGGCTGCTAAGCAGGACAGGCAGCGGCACCCGGTGGGCTGGATAAATGTCCTCGGCGGGCCGCATGTGGCCCGCGGGCTGTAGTTTGAGGACCCCAGCTAGACACTAGGAATCAAAATATCAAAACTCTTCTATAGTTGGAGGCACTATCTCTGATGCTTGACTAATGAATAATGCAAAGATTTAGATAGTCTGACTCTGTCCACCTGCTTATATCCTTCACCTTATACAGAATTTTTATCCTTGTGCCTCAGAAGGTCCACCACTAACAAACCCAGGTTTATCTGATAGAAGTAAATGAATGATAGAGGTGGTACAAGTGCTGCTGGTTCCCTAGAGTTCCCCGTATTTTGAATATGAGGAAAAATTGAATTGTGGAGGAAGTTGAAAGGTTTCTGATTTTCTACCTTTTATTGCAAGACCAGAGGAACATTGTGGAAAAATAGCAGAAAATGGGAACTGTGGGTGGGTAGCAGTTTAAAGTCTAAACCAAACTTGGAAGGTGAGAGGAGATGCCTGACACCATTTAGAATTCTGGCCACACCAGATGTACCGTGGTGTGGAGATGTATGTATGTCACTGTAATTAACTAGTGTGGAATCTCACAGTGGAAAAGAAGCTCCAGCAGTTAACCCATAAAAACCATGTAGCTCTTTGTGGGGTCATTTGCACCCCTGTCCCTGGCCTGTGGGGCTGTGGGGAAGCCATCTGAAGGATCCCTCATACTCAGGCCTTTCTGGAGGACTGGTGGTTCGAAGGGTAGGGAAAGGAGTGCGTTGGTTGCTTATACTGTAGAGACAACTCCCCTTTGTATATAATAGGTAAAGAATGGGGAATATTTTAGCATAAACATCTGTCCTTTTGGCTCAATATTCTAAGCATTGTTTCCCCCAAACAGTGTCAAATCCTTTGGCACACAGCACTGAATATTAGCCTTTGTTATGTCTTTTTTCCCTGTAAGGCTGTGCTTTATATTATTTTAACCCAATTTCTCCCGAATGCAAATGTTAGCATTGATTTTAACCCAATACCTCCTGAATACAAATGTTAGAGTGAGGAAATAGTATGATTTTTCCCCCTGAATTCTAGGCCCCCAAGGGTGGATCTGACCCCTTTTCCATTTTCTTCCCACTTTTTCCTCCTTTCCACCTGTTCCTGTCTTCCTTCTCTACACCTGTGTCAATCATCTGCTCAGATAGACTTGTTTTGATCTTAGTGGTTGCCTGTGGCAGCTCGTACAACCTTGCTCCTTCCTGAATCAGAATGTACCTGGCACTCTTCAAGAGATGCTTAAATGACAGCTTCTGAGGGTAACTCAGCTATGTTTAAATGGATAGAAGGCCCGGTGAGGGAGTTTCCACCCAGGTGTGAACCCTCTCCCCCCAACACACACACACACACACACACACACACACACACAAATACACACAAAACATCCTGAAGCCCAGGTCTCAGGATGGCATGAAGCATGGAGTGTATACCTTGACCTGATAGTGGCACTGCCCTAAACATGGTCAGGAAGCACAGAATGTTCCTTCTGCTTGCTCTTAGCATTTCCTGAATATTCTGGAGGGTTTCTGGTTTGTTGGTTGATTGGTTGGTTGGTATATTCATGGAAGGAAACCAACGATTAAAAATCATAGCAAATTAGATATGGGGCCTTCTGTAATTAGCCCTTCATTAGAAATCTTGAGCTGAAAATTGGTCATTTGCCTATTGCTTATCTCATAAAAAATAGAGAAAGTATAATCTTGGGTTTCTCTAGTTGTAGTAGGGCTCTTTATTGTTTGAATCATGGCGTGTTTTTTACCAACCAGTAACCTGATCTTTTATCACTCTCTGGACTGCCTCCTCCTCTGGTATGCCCTGATGTATTCACCACATGTGTTCATATGGGAGGCTCACAGCACTGAGAGCAATTTACATTCGGCTTCTCAGCCTGCGCGAAGCAGCAAATCAGCCTCTGGGAAGGCTTGGGAGACTTGTCAGCAGTCTGTAGCTTATTTCTGTGTATGTGAGGGTGTGTGTGTGTGTGTGTGTGTGTGTGTGTCTTTCTCTCTCTCTCTCTCTCTCTCTCTCTCTCACCATTTGCAGGCTGGAATCACTGTGGAGGAATAAGCAACAAAGTCTTGTCAAGATTTTATCTCAGGGTAATGATGAGTCAAAAATGAAAGACTAAAATATTGATTTTCGTTAGAGGAATTATTGACTGTTTGATGTAGAGAACACCCAGTTTCTGCCTGAGGAAAGCTGAACAGGCTACATTAGCCGCCCGCGGCTCTGACAGCAGCAGGGCTGGGTGTAAGCAGAGGCGGCTTGCCTGGGAGCCCCGTAAATGGACTTTGGTCTAAATGCTTTGACTCTTTGTCGTGGTTTTGGATGTTGGAATACGGGCAGTGATCTCCTGTCTTTGATCAACTCACCTGATTTAAAGGAAAGATGAGTGAAGAACCAAAGGAGAAAAGTGCAAAACCTGCTCATAGGAAAAGGAAAGGAAAAAAGGTAAGAAATGAATAAGCAACATGTTCTCTGTATTGTTCTCTGGCTCTGGGAGGAAGTGATCTTCAGGCTGGATTGTGGAGAGACTGGATTTGAAGAAGCTGCTAGAATTAGAATGCTTTTGTTTTTCTGGTCTATTAATGGGTGTGTTCTGTGTTGGAGAAGAACATCACAACTCGGATACATTGCTAAAATATTTAAACTATTTAAATATAGTCATTTAGATTCACTAAAGTGGTGTTTTTCATACTGATATTCAGGATTATTAAGTAAACACATGTCCTAATTATGTGGGTGGATGTGTTTTTCTATCCCTTAAATTTTTCCAGAATGCTTGTTAATCAACAGGGCATAATTACAAATGAATATTATTATGCTATAGATGTTTAGCTTTAACATATATTTTAGGCAAACTTAGGGAAACCTGTAGTTACACTTTAAGATTATGGTATGGAGGTGAACTCCATTTTAATTATTGATCAGCTTATGGCTGACAAATCTCTGATTTGCAATTGACTCTGCAGTTGTACAGCCATATGCCTAATTTGTTTATTATAATATATGAAATTAATTTTGTTTTCCATGTAAATGGAAGAATCTTCAAAATATAAATAGGTGATTATTGTAAACCTGTATATTCATTTTGATTTTCTTGAATGTGTGTGTCTTAAAATGTGCTCCTAACTTTTTAATGCATTTTGAAATGGGGGAGGTAATTCCCTAGGTCTAGCATTTGCTTTTTATTCATTGTGGTGTATACTGGCTTTCACAGGGCGTGCCACCAGTGGAAAAGACAGCTGTATATCTGTAAAACAAAGAAAACAAATCCTGAAAATAGGGTTATATTTCATAGCTACGTAAGGAAAACGTGTACTACATTTTTAAATCTATTATCAAAATCTTCAGATATTATATTTTAATTACTAGGGCTGTTATATGTCATTGTGGCCCTTTAAAATGCTTCCTTGACCCAATGTAATGTATGCTCTGTCAGTGGACACGTAGCGAATGGATGATTGTAGTAGAGAAGATAAAAATTTCAACCATTCATTGAATTGTCAGGCACTAAAATATTTTCACAATCTGTTTATTATTTATGAAAGATTCATTTGAATATGGTATTCTTAAAGGAGCTACTATCAGCAGACCCTGAGGATACTTTTATGAATATGCCAACCTTCTAGGGCAATGGTTCAACATCCTCCAGATGGGGAGGCTGTGCAAACTGGCTTTAAGTCAGTCTTGACTTCTTGAATATTGTCTCAGCAGGGGTTGATGATGTTGTAAAGGTGCTATTCTGATTTCCCAAGGGGGCAGGCCACAGCTGCGCAGCAGGAACCATTTGTTTAATGCCTGGCGTAGTGGTGCTGGTCTCAAGGAAAGCTGTCAGCTTTGCTCATGTTTATGAGATATGGCCTGAAGTGTCTGACAGGCTCCACCATGATTCTGCACACAGAGTGTCACGGGCAGCCCAGGCAGACATTATGAGCCACGACAGTGCAATCCAGATTAAAGTGAGCAGTGGCTGCTGGGCCAGTTGTAAATCATTGAGCTTTTATGTGGAATCCTTTAACATGGACATTTTTTCCTCTCTTCTTTGAAATTTCCCCAGCTGTGTTCCATTTCTCCTCATATAAAGTTATCCTACTCAGGGCACAATGTTAAGTCAGTTGCTTTGAACCCTTCTCCCTTCCATTCCCAATGGTTGCCAGGGTACTCTTTATGAAAACCTTCATCATCACACTGTGCCCATTACCTTCCACACTCCCTGCTGCCTGCTCAGTGAGGTCCAAATTTGTGACCACTGAGCTTGAGGCCCTTCATTTCCACATTCCAGGCTTTCCCCCTTCACCATCTACTTCATTCACATATGACTCCATCCAAAGTAGATTCTTATCAGTCCTTGAGTTAATCTCTTTCTTCAGATGCTTGTTCCTTGTCCCTGGAGAAAGCGTTTCTATGCCAGTCTACTTGGTGGAATCCTACCAAGCCCTGAAGGGCCAACCCAGATCTTGCCATCTTGACACCTTCTCTGGTTAGAATTCAGTCAATCTTCTGCATTGACACAGCACCTTGTACTGTCAGGACACTTGACACATTCTGATTCTTTCTCACATTATCATGTACCTGCTCTATTCCCTTGTTCACGTTGAACCTATGGTATTCACATCAGGAGGCATTCAGCATGCTCTCTGTATGCAGTTGACACTACATAAGTGTCTCATTGATTTATCTCTGCCTTTTACTGACCAGAATACACCAATAATTTTCAGTGTTAGAGCAGATATAACAAGGAGATATCTTTTAACTTAATAGGCCTTTTCTTCTCACATTTATTGGATAAAGCATATCATATTTTTGGATATATACACACACACACATATGTGTATCTGTGTGTGTGTGTGTGTGTGTGTGTGTTCCTTGTCCTTCTGAAGCAAATATTTCAGAAGGACTCTGGGTGTTCCAGATGACCTACACTTCATGCAGCATTGGTAGGTCTGGTGAAATGAAAGCATTTCAGGTGGGATATTTATGCAACCTGCCAAATTCTATGGCAACAAGCTCCCTAAGTATTTAAAATATTCCCTAGTTTTTTATGAAATTATTGATATAATATTAAGTGTAGAATTCTTTTTGTATTGGAATATATCTCAAAATTGCCTTAAAATTATGAGTTGGTATTGAGAGTTTTCCGAACAGATCACATGCTTAGGTATTTGGGTATAAAGTCTCTCATGAGACATATTTAATGTTGGAGTCAGTGAGCTAAATGTGATGGAACCATTATGTCACTTCTTTATTAGCACACAGTAAATATTCATATTTTGCTCAGAAATATAAGGATTCAAATGATGTTAGGAAATGTTTTTCTTCTAATAATTTCTAGACCTTGTTCTGGAATGTGAAAAGGCTATGTGTGTATGTCCACATCTTGTAGCTATTTATCTCTCCTTATTCTGTTTACAAAAAAGGACTTACTAAAAGTCAGGTGACTTGAGTTCTACTCTAGTCCTACTTCTAACTTGCTATCTTGTCTTTGAAAGTGCAATCAAACTATCTGTAAATGGGGATCATGTATCTGGTACTGCTACTAGGGATATTATGAGAGTAAAATAAAAATCACTAATAAGACTATATTTTCAGAAGAGGTTTTAAAATGATTACTCCTAACCTCATAGAGGTTGTCATCATGGAATTTTAAACTTACTATAGAGTGACTGATTCTCTAGTAGAAATGACAAGTGAGGACTTATTGTCCACCTGGTTTTATAATGCCAGAAGTGCTTGGTCTACCTAACCATTAAAAATTAAGGGTAAAAAGTGACATTTAATGATTTTATTTATTTAGCATCTGGATTCATAGCTAAGGATGTGTGGCTTAAAAATTCATAGATTCGGTGGCTTAAACAATAGAAATTTATTTCTTCACTGTTCTGGAGGCTGGAATTTTGAGACTAGGGTGCCAGCCTGGTTGGGCTCCAGCGAGAGCTCTTTCTGGCTTGCACATGGCTGCCTTCTCGCAGTGGCTGTGTGCTAACATCGCCTTTCCTTGGCATAGGCAAGTGGAAAGAGAAAAATAACTTTCTCTTCCTCCTCCTCCTTCTCCTCCTCCTCCTCCTCCTCCTCCTCCTCCTCCTCCTCCTCCTCCTCCTCCTCCTCCTCCTCTTCCTTCTTCTTCTTCTTCTTCTTCTTCTTCTTCTTCTTCTTCTTCTTCTTCTTCTTCTCTTCTCCTTCTCCTTCTCCTTCTCCTTCTCCTTCTCCTTCTCCTTCTCCTTCTCCTTCTCCTCTCCTTCTCCTTCTCCTTCTCCTTCTCCTTCTCCTTCTCCTTCTCCTTCTCCTTCTCCTTCTCCTTCTCCTTCTCCTTCTCCTTCTCCTTCTCCTTCTCCTTCTCCTTCTCCTTCTCCTTCTCCTTCTCCTTCTCCTTCTCCTTCTCCTTCTCCTTCTCCTTCTCCTTCTCCTTCTCCTTCTCCTTCTCCTTCTCCTTCTCCTTCTCCTTCTCCTTCTCCTTCTCCTTCTCCTTCTCCTTCTCCTTCTCCTTCTCCTTCTCCTTCTCCTTCTCCTTCTCCTTCTCCTTCTCCTTCTCCTTCTCCTTCTCCTTCTCCTTCTTCTTCTTCTTCTTCTTCTTCTTCTTCTACTTCTGCTAAGGCCACTGATCCTGTTGGATTAGGATCTTACCCATAAGACCTCATCAAACTCTACTCCCTAAAGCCTCATTTCTAAATACAGTCATGATAGGGTTAGGGCTTCATCATATGAATTGGGAGAGGGATGCAATTCAGTCCATAGGAGCAACTAAAAAAGGCCATGTTGTCCAGGTTCCCAACTTAAAGATGCTTAATTAAACATGTGATGGTGATTGAAGTCCTTTCAATTAATTTAATTATTCAGTGGGTGCTATGTAGGGGAGAGCCTTCATTTCCTGGGCCAAATCCAGCTATGCCAAACCAATTCATGCAGAAAGCATTAAAGGTACCAAACAAAGGTGAATTCAAGTTCCATCAGTGACAGAAAGAAGGGAGTGGTAAATTCTATTTGAGGATGATGTTAGGAAAGGAGAGACAGAGGGAGGTATGCTTAAATTGATGTTAAAAGGATGTGTGTTTCCCAAGTGTCCCCCAGAGGGTCAGATGCTTCCAGAGAGTGTGGGATGAAAGAGGGAGAAATACTTGAAGCAGTCTGGTTTGCTCGGAAATCTAAACATTTTTTGTGTGGTTGGAGTGCAGAGTACAGAGCTGTATTATTGCCAAGATGCAAAGAATGGAGAAAAGACAAGGACCATCTCAAAAGTCTCTTTTTAGTCCTGGCATTCACCAAAATGCTTTGAGGAGATGAATAGCCAAGTCAGATTTGCTTTTGAGAAAAACATCCCTAGTATTTGGTAGGGATACGAGGTCATTATTTTATATAATCATTCCATCTGGTAGGACTATATGTCATATAGTTTCATTGCCAGTGATTACTGTAGACTTTGTCCCTTGAGTGTTTCATTCAGTGATTTTTTTTTTAGTGGCAGATTGGAGAAAAATACTTAGATATTTATACCCTGATAGATAATGAGTTCCATAGCAGTGAGTTTGCTTATTTTCTAGGGAACTTCAGTAAAGGCATTTTCACCATTTCACTTTAGTTGCCTTTTTCATCTTAAAAATCCAAAGTAGCTTACTTTATTTAAGTTGGTTTTTATAGTTTGTGGGTTTTTTTCTGAGGGCGGATTTTACAACTTTCTCTCTTCCCTTCCTTCCTCCATCCTCCCCTCTCTCCCTCATTCCCACTCCCCCTCCCTCTTTTCTTGTCTCTCAATCTCTCTCTTCCCATGTGCTTGCCTTATGTGTGAGAGCTGAGCTTGTTTATGCTCTGATAAAGCTTAAATTACACAAATGTATATTTGTTTTTTAAGGGAGGGTCAAATAAATGTCTATTTCTGATTTTCATTCATTATTTCTAATGATGCTGCTGTTCCTTTTTAAAATTAAATGTACTGGGGTGACATTGATTAGTAAGTGCCAGGGTTTCATTGTTGGGTTCTTCTTTGGTTCTAGGCACTTTAATGAGGGTGCCTGGAGTACATGGTGTCCTCTTGTAAAATGATGGTGTGCTTGAGCACCCAGCACATGCGTTCCCTCTAGTTTTCATTTGTGTGTTCGGCCACCACTCACGTTGCTCACTTTGTTCTACAAGCAAATAACCTCTCAAAGTCTTTCCTTGTTGAGCAGGCTGAGTTATTTAAATGATCATTCGCTGAGCATGATCACATGTCCAGTGCACTGTGACTTCTGAGGGGCTAATGGTACCCTGCAAGTCCAGTGCCTTTTATATACTTTCCATTTCACTGTATGTATCACTGTCAAATGTTTTGTCTCTTAATCTTAGATAGCTAGAAATTAAAGATTTTAAAATTCTCTATCCTTCCTCTTGATTGTTACCTTACTTTTACAAATGCTATCAACTTTTTAGTTTAAATATCCATGAAGCAGTAATTTTGACTCATGCAAATAATTAACTTGTAATGGTATTTTCTTGAATTTAGTATTGGCATTTGCTCATTTTAGTATGTGGATTTCCATGTTGTCTTTGCACAGGGTGTTTGTGGGTTTGGAACTTCCTTTATGTAGGGAGAGATCGAATGGATTAAGGGAACCTGGGAGATTACTTCTTGATTTCAGAATTTCATAAAATAATAGACTCTCAACATAATACTGCTTTTTAAAAATCTAATTTAATGAGGTAGATTTACCCTGAGATTTTCTTCAAATTATTTATTAAAAAGAGAACAGGAGAAACTTGATAAAAATTTATTTAATGTAAAGCAGCTTTGGGGCACTAACTCTAAATGTGGCTTTTAAAGCGAGGCACTGATATTCCACTGTTTTGAAATCCCTTCTCCATCATTCCGTAATCCAAATTAAAATCTGATTATTTTTCCAAACTTCTTTGACCTGACCTGAACTCATTTGGCAGCAAAACCTGTTCCGACCTTATGTGAAGCTATTTATAGTCTTTATTTATCTTACTTAGTGTGAATATTTCTTTGTTTTGTTGCAGAAGTAAACATTCTTGGCTCCTGGAGTGCTGTCCCAGGGCACTTCTGGGGATGTCCATAATATCATTATATCCCTTTCTAAATCTGAAAAGTTCTGAGTTCCAAAGCTTTTCTCGCTGCAAGGATTTCAGATAATGATTGTGAATCTATACTGAGTTCTTAGCTGGGACTGGTGATGAGCTAGTATGACTGAAGGTTAGCTTGGGGTGAGAGGGCTTGTATTTGCCCTTAATAAATTCCAGGTAGAGTGGTGCTCTGTAATGTCAGGCGCTATATCAAAGGTTTATATGCAGTTCTCAGTCTGTAGGAAAAATTATTTCCAGAAGCATTCTAACAGCTATCAGTTTGCTTGGTAATAAATCTGAACATTTGGACAGGGTGGTTTTGAAGATGATATTTATAAAACCTGGCTTTCCGGTTTGTTTGTTTTAAAGTAGTGAATTGTAGCTTATCTTAATTTTTGTTGTTCATTTGATGAGGTTACAAAAAAATAACTCAAGATTATATTTTTTGAAAGAAGACATAGAGACCTTGGGGAAATCATCATTTGATTGAATCATTGTGCCTACTAGCCAAGAAATTGTTAATCATGTGAAGGGTAATTAATTTTCCATAATTAGCACATAAAATTACTTTCTCTGTCATCCATCTTCAGTAAAAATTCCTATTTATTTAAAAACATTATTTTAAAAATGTTTTTTTTTTTTATATTTTTCTCTCTATTACACAAAATTGTAAATATAGAGAAAAACATTACATGGCTATCTAATAGCTTAAAATCTGGAAGTTTCTCTCAACTCCTTATTCCTTTATTAATTTTATAACTTTAGTCATTGAAATCCACTGGTCCTGCCACCACCAGGGAAGTAATAGGAACAAAGCATATTAAATCCTGCTGTTGAAGACGTCTCATTAATATTATTAGATACCAATTGATATACTGGTGTCCTTAAAAACAAAACTCTAAATCATTTATGAAGTTTTAATGCTTGAGTGGAGTTTAGATTGTGAAACTCAAAATAGAATGAAGCAGTTTGTTAAATGATGGCTGTCTATAGATGGCCTCAAAATTTTCATCCTTCACTCCCAACTCAGTAGTTGTTTATATTATATATTTTATTTTATTATTTTAAATATTTTATTGTTTAAAATACTACATATATTAGTACATATATCTCCTTTTTTTTCCCCATTGACCTTCCCCCAGCCTCCCCTACCCCTGTCGCATGCCCTCATCCCACCCCACCCCCACTGTCTTGTGTCCATTGGTGTGCTTATATGCATGCATACAAGTCCTTTGGTTGATCTATTACCCTCCCTCCCCAACACTCCCCAGCCTTCCTGCTGTAATTTGACAGTCTGTTGGGTGCTTTACTGCCTCTGTATCTATCTTTTTATTTATCAGTTTATAATGTTATTTGTTTTCCATAAATGAGTGAGATGATGTGGTATTTTTCTTTCATTGCCTGGCTTATTTCACTTAGCATAATGCTCTCCAGGTCCATCCATGCTGCTGCAAATGGTAAGAATTCCTTCTTTTTTATAGCAGCGTAGTATTCCATTGTGTAGATGTACCATAGCTTTCTAATCCACTCATCTGCTGATGGGCATTTAGGCTATGGTGAATTGTGCTGCTATGAACACGGGGGTGCATATATCCTTTCTGATTGGTGTTTCTAGTTTCTTGGGATATAATCTTAGAAGTGGGATTACTGGGTCAAATGGGAGCTCCATTTTTAGTTTTTTGAGGAAACTCCATACTGTTCTCCACAGTGGCTGCACCAGTCTGCATTCCCACCAGCTGTGCACGAGGGTTCCTTTTTCTCCGCATCCTCGCCAGCACTTGTCGTTTGTTGATTTGTTGATGGTTGCCATTCTGACAGGTGTGAGATGGTACCCCATTATCGTTTTGATTTGCATCACTCAGATAATTAGTGACTTTGAGCATGTTTTCATATGTCTCTTGGCCTTCCTTCTGTCTTCTTTCAAAAAGATTCTATTTAGGTCCATTGCCCATTTTTTTATTGAATCATTTATCTTCATTTTATTAACTTGTATAAGTTACCTGTAGATGTTGGAGATTAAACCTTTATCAGTGTTAACATTTGCAAATATGGTCTCCCATACAGTGGGCTTTCTTGTTGTTTTGTTGATGGTTTCTTTTGCTGTGCAAAAGCTTTTTATTTTGATGTAGTCCCATTTGTTTATTTTCTCTTTAGCTTCCATTGCCCTAGGAGCTGTATCGGTGAAGATATTGCTTTGGCATATGTCTGAGATTTCTCTGCCTGTGGATTCCTCTAGTATTTTTATGGTTTCCCATCTTATGTTTAAGTCCTTCATCCATTTTGAGTTTACTTTTGTGTATGGTGTAAGTTGGTGATCTAGTTTCATTTTTTTGCATGTATCTGTCCAATTTTCTCAACACCATTTATTGAAGAGACTGTCTTGACTCCATTGTATGTTCATGCCTCCTTTGTCAAATATTAATTGAGCATAGTGGTTTGGGTCAATATCTGGATTCTCTATTCTATTCCATTGTTCTATATGTCTGTTCTTATGCCAGTACCAGGCTGTTTTGAGAACAGTGGCTTTGTAGTACAGCTTTAAATCTGGTATTGAGATCCCACCTGCTTTGTTCTTCTTTCTCAGGATTGCTGTGGCTATTTGGGGTCTTTTTTTATTCCAGATGAATTTTTGGAGAGTTCTTTCTAGGTCTGGAAATATGCCGTTGGTATTTTAATGGGGAGTGCATTGAATCTATAGATTGCTTTGGGCAGTATGGACATTTTAATGATGTTGATTCTCCCAATCCATGAACATGGTATGTTCTTCCATCTGTTTGCGTCTTCCTCTATCTTTTTTCAGTGTCCTGTAGTTTTCCGCGTATAGGTCTTTTACCTCCTTAGTTAAGTTTATTCCTAGGTATCTTATTTTTTTTTTGGTGCGATGGTAAATGGGATTGCTTTTTTAGTCTCTCTTTCTGTAAATTCACTATTGGTGTATAGAAATGCCATAGATTTCTTGGCGTTAATTTTGTATCCTGCTACATTGCCGAATTCATTTATTTATTAGTTTTTTGATGGAGTCTTTTGGGTTTCTTATGTACAATATCATGTCACCTGCAAATAAGGACAGCTTTACTTCTTTTCCAATTTGGATGCCTTTTAATTCTTCTTCTTGTCTAATTGCAATGGTTAATACTTCCAGTACTGTGTCGAACAGGAGTGGTGAGAGTGGACATCCCTGTCTTGTTCCTGTTCTTAGGGGAAATGGTTTTAGTTTTTGCCCATTGAGTATGATGTTAGCTGTGGGTTTATCATATATGGGTTTTATTATGTTGAGGTATGATCCTTCTATTCCCACCTTGTTGAGAGTTTTTATCAAGAAAGGGTATTGAATTTTGTCAAATGCTTTTTTTGCATCAATTGATATGACTATGTGTTTTATCTCTCAATTTGTTTATGTGATGTATCACGTTTATTGATTTGCGGACATTGTACCATCCTTGCATTTCTGAGATAAATCCTACTTGGTCATGGTGTATGATCTTTCTGATATACTGCTGGATCTGATTTGCTAGAATTTTGTTGGGGATTTTGGCATCTATGTTCATGAGGGGTATTGGCCTGTAATTCTCTTTCATTGTGTTGTCTTTATCTGGTTTTGGTATTAGGGTGATGCTGGCTTCATAGAATGAGCTTGGAAGTGTGCCTTCCTCTTGAATTTTTTGGAATAGTCTGAGAAGGATAGGTTTTAGTTCTTCCTTGAATGTTTGGTAAAACTCCCCTGTGAAGCTGTCTGTCCCTGGGCTTTTGTTTGCTGAAAGCTTTTTTTTTTTTTTTTTTTTTGCTGAAAGCTTTTTGATGACTGCTTCAATTTCTTCCATATTTATTGGCCTAATGAGATGTTTAGATTCTTCCTGATTGAATTTTAGAAGGTTATATTTTTCTAGGAATATGTCCATTTCCTCCAGGTTGTCCTGTTTGTTGGAATAGAGTTGTTCATAGTATTTTTTAACAATCTTTTGTATTTCAGTGGGGTCTGTTGTTATTTCTCCTCTTTCATTTCTGATTTTGTTTATTTGGGTCCTCTCTCTTTGCTTCTTGGTGAGCCTGGCTAGAGGTTCATCAATCTTGTTTATCCTTTCAAAGAACCAGCTCTTGGTTTTGTTGATCTTTTGTATTGTTTTTTTGGTCTCAATGTCGTTTATCTCCACTCTGATCTTTTTTATTTCCTTTCTTCTGCTTACACTGGGCTTTTCTTGTTGCTCTCTTTCTAACTCTTTGAGTTGTAGGTTTAGGTAATTTATTACCATTGTTTCTTGTTTTTTGCAGTAGGCTTGTAGAGCTATGAACTTCCCTCTCAAGACTGCTTTCGCTGTGTCCTATAGATTTTGGATTGTTGTGTTTTCATTGTCATTTGTTGCCATGATGTTTTTTATTTCTTCTTTGATCTCTCTGGTAACCCAGTCATTGTTTAATAGCATGTTGTTTAGGCTCCATGTGTTTGATTTTTTTGGATTGTTTTTATTGTAGTTGATTTCCAGTTTTATGCCACTGTGATCTGAGAAGATGCTTAATATGATTTGTATCTTCTTGAATTTGAAAAGACTTTGCCTATGACCCAACATATGGTCTATCTTTGAAAATGACCCATGTGCACTTGAGAAGAATGTATATTCTGTAGCTTTGGTGTGAGATGTTCTGAAGATGTCCATTAATTCCATCTGGTGTAGTGAGTCATTTAGGATTGATGTTTCTTTGCTGATTATTTGTTTAGAGGATTTGTCCAGTGGTGATAGTGGGGTATTAAAGTCTCCTACTATGATTGTATTGCTATCAATTTCTCCCTTGATATCCTCCAGGAGATTTTTTTATGTATTTGGGTGCTCCTGTATTGGGTGCATATATGTTTACCAGAGTTATTTCTTCTTGTTGGATTGCTCCCTTTACTATTATGAAGTGTCCTTCCTTATCTCTTGTTATGTCCTTCACTTTGAGATCTAATTTGTCAGATATAAGTATTGCTATCCCAGCTTTTTTCTCATTTTCATTCACCTGAAAAACCTTTTTCATCCCTTCACCCTCAGTCTGTGTGCGTCTTTTTTTCTGAGGTGAGTTTCTTGTATTCAGCAGATATATGGGTCATGTTTTCTTATCCAATCCATTACCCTATATCTTTTGATTGGAGCATTTACTCCATTTACATTTAAAGTTATTATTGATAGGTGCTTATTTGTCACCATTTTTATTCTTTATCCCTGTGTTCCTTCTTCGCTTGCTATTTCTTCCTTCCTTTCTTTTTTTTTTTTTTTATAGCAGACCCTTTAGCATTTCTTGCATTGCTGGTTTGGTGGTAATAAATCCCCTAGTTCTTTTTTGTCTGTGAAGCTCCCGATTTCACCTTCAATTTTGATTGATAGCCTTGCTGGGTACAGTATTCTTGGATTCAGACCCTTCCTTTGCATGACTTTGTATATTTCATTCCATTCCCTTCTGGCCTGATGAGTTTCTGTTGAGAAATCAGTTGCTATTCTGATGGGGGTTCCTTTGTATGTAACTTTCTGTCTCTCTCTGGCTGCTTTTAAGATTCTTACTTTGTCGTTGGTGTTTGCCAGTTTCATTATAATGTGCCTTGGCGTCAGTCTTTTGGGGTTTATTTTGCTTGGGACTCTGTGAGCTTCTTGGATTTGTGTGGGTTTTTTCTTCCCTATATCAGGGAAGTTTTCTGTCATTATTTCTTCAAACAGGTTTTCTATTCCTTGCTCAGTTTCCTCTCCTTTGGAACCCCTATTATGCGGATGTTGTTTTGTTTCACATTGTCCCAAAGTTCCCTTAGGCTCTCCTCCTGCTTTTTAATTTTTTTTTCTAGAAGCTGCTCTACTTGGGTATTTTTTCCTACCTTGTCTTCTAGCTCACTGATGTGGTCATCTGCTTCTTCTAATCTTCCCTTGATGCTTTCTACTGAGTTCTTTACAGCAGCAATGGCATTTTTCATTTCTTCATGGTTTTTCTTCATTTCCTTTTGGTTCTTACACATATTGTCGAATTTGTCTTCCATTCTTTTCAGCCACCTTATGACCATTTCTCTGAATTCTTTCTCTGGCAGGTTGCTTGCCTCCATTTCGCTTACTTCCTTTTCTGGTGATGCCTGCTTTTCTTTCATATGCGGGCTGTGTCTTTGTCTCCCCATGGTCTCTCTTCTCCGGGTGTCTGGTTATGTTGTTCTCTCTCTCCTGGATTGATTTAAAGGCACAAAATACAACACAACCAGGTACAACACACAAGGCACTGAACAGAAATGTGTTCACAATATTAATTTCCCCAAATAAAGGTGACCACCAGAGAAAGGCAAATTAGATGATAGGAGAGAAAGAACAAGAGAAAAAAGAAAAAGAAAAAAAGGAGTGCAAAAATGAAATTGGCTAAAGGATAAAAAGTAAGAGAGAAAAGAAAGAGAATACGAAAGGATAGGGGTACAAACTATATATATCAGGAGAAAACTCCAATAGAACAGCCACTAACCCCAACAAATGCCAGCAACAAGTACCTGGAGATGAATACAAACTACAAACAACAACTAATATCAAGTGAGGCGAGGGAAAACAGAAGCAAAAAACAAACAAAAACAAAACAAACAAAAAAAGAATAAGCAAAACAATCTCACAAACAAGTATAAAAAATCGATATAATCAGCAATCAAGCAAACAACAACAAAAGGACAGAGAGAAAAACAATTTTTTGGATAGTGAAGACAGAGAAGAGAGAAGGGTGTATGGACTTGGAGCAGGGGATTGGAAATTAGATATATAAGTAGGGCGAAATTTTAACATGGGGTAAAAAGAAAGAATAGGAAAAATCTAAAGCAGGAAAAGGGTAAGAGAAACAGGACAACAAAAGGGGAAGAGTTAGGAAGAGAGTGATTGCATAAAGGTAGAGTTGAGGTAGAGCAAGTCTGTGCAGTCTTTCTTTCCCCCTTGGTCTAAGCAGCTGGCACACTTTTAAAATTTTTAGGCTGTCCTTTCACATCAGATCAAAATGGGTTGCTTTTAAGAGTTCCTTTCTGTTAGCAGCTCTGAGGACCCCCTTCCACATTCACAGATCATGCCAGCCCCAACAGCCATGATTTTTCTAGGCGCAGACTTCCCCAGGTCCTCCAACTCCCGCAGTACGCGCGTTTCTCTCTCCTGCCAGGAGCAGAGACCTCACCTTATTCCAGGCGAAATCTGACCTTTCCGTGGTGGAGTGTAGAACTCCTCTGAATCCGTGTGTTTGCTACAATTGGGGACGGGTGTTCTGGGGTTCTCAGCTGTTCGGCAGGTGCCATAGTTGTTGATTTTCAGGCTTCCGATAACATCCACTTTCCCCTTCAAGATGGCGCTGTCTCCGCGTCCTAGCCGGTCGCTCTGGTAGGGAACCCAGCAGCAGTGGGGGCTGCCCAGTCAGGGGAGCCCCGTCCAGCAGTCCCCCACCATCTCCTGGAGTATAGCTGTCCCTCAACTAACCAACAAACACTTCCTGTGCGACCCTCAGATGTTCTTTCTATCTGCTCCAGGACAAGGCTTGGGATACGTCTGTCTATTCCGCCGCCATTTTTTCCTCTCCCTTAAATTATATATTTTATAACACACAAGATACGTTGGTTTGTCATTTCTACTGCACACATGTGTGTTTGTGTGTGTGAGTATATTTTAAAGTAAAGTATAATCATGCAAAGTTATTTAATTGATCTAGTTCATCATTTTGATTTTGCCTCAATTCCATACCATTTATTCTTTCAACAAATATTTTTTGAGCACTTACTTTTCTAGGTGCAAGCGATTTATCAAGGACCAAAACAGACAATAAAAATACCAAGTGGTTAACTAGCAATAAGTCGGTATAAAAATTCCACAAGAGACTGCTGTAATGGAGAAATATTAGAGAAGGGGAAACCCCTAGAGATAGGGTGGCAGGGAAGGCCTTCCTGAAAAGGTTACCTTTGAGGTGAGCTTCAGCACAACAGGGACTTGGCTGGCTTTGGAAAGACAACATTTTAGACAGAAGAAATAGCTTGGGAAAAGGCCCTGTGATGTTTGGGTCCTAAGGAAGTAACATCACTTTAATAGACTCTCCCATTTGTCATGAACTTTGACTATTTCTACACAGAGATCTTACATGTCTTTTTCCTCTTGGAATTCAATCAATATTTGTGAGTTTTAAGGCTAGGAAACAATATTTTAGGGAGTCAGTTGGGGATACATAGTATCTGAACAGTCTAGTACCCAGTGAACTTGTGAGAATAGTAAACTTTTATTCTGCTTTTCACTTTCCCTTCAGTGCTACTCATTGTTAAGTGTAGTGAGGAATTTTAAAACTTCTTGCAGAAACCCACATCTCTGAAGCCTCCAATTAACAATTAATTTCCCCCTTGGAAAATAGTCTACTCCATAAATTAGAAATACACAATGAAGGCACACCAGAAACTGAAGGATTCTGCACAATAATTTTTGTAAATAAAATATATGTAGCCTCTGAAATATGCATTGTCTTAAAATATAGGCTCTACAATTTGATGCTTTTGTGTCATATTTGATGTCAGTCAGCATTTTGTGAGTACTTAATGAAAAATTAGCCAATTATTATAGCAAACCAAGCTAACTCATTGACACAGAGCTTAACCTCTAGATAATTTATCTGTGAACATTGTGTAATTTTCCTGATACTGGTGTATTCAGTCTTTACATGCAGTGATTTCATCACTAGATAATTTACCTTGGCATTTTACAAAGTTGAAAAATATCTTTGGAACATTATCATGTTATATAACTGGTGGCTTCACCATTTTTAATCTAGATCATGTTAACACAGAAGAAACATCCAAACACAGAAGTTGAACCACGATCATCTGAATAGTAATGCAAAAGATTTTGTATGTAATTACAGGCAATTTACTGAATCATGTATACCAGTAAATAGAAGGTGGGGCAAAAGTAGGTTTACAGTTGTGAATATGTAAAACAGAGTTTATTCTTGTATTGTTATTTATTAATTATTATATTACTTTACAACTGAACAACTACTTTTGCCTGTATTTATGAATGACTTCAAAGTTTCTTGTTAAAAACAAAAGCAGCCATAGTTATAATTTTATAGATTCTCACCCCCTTACCCCCATAGAGATGTTTATCAGAAATTTAATGGATTGCCTCCTCCTGTACATGTGGGGTTATTTCACTCAATCTGTTGTTTTGGACAAATAGAGAAGCATAGGAAACAGCTTGTCTTCAGATATTCCAAGATCCCTGTTCTGACCTATTAAGCAGGGCTCATCCTCCTCAACTATTTTTTATTTCTTAAACTTAGAAAAAAATGCACAGAGAATTCATGAAATTAGAATAGCAATAGTAGGTTCCATGATTCTATCCTTTCTTTTGTAAAATTTGCTAGATATGGTTTTTGATGAATTCAGTGATGTGAGTGTGCATGGATAGGTGTTGGTAACTTGCAGCAATGCATTAGTACTTAGGAAGTTTTCACTATATTTCACAGAATTTTGCTATTTTAAGGGATTTTGAAAGCAAAGCTCTAAAAATGAAGGGATATCCTCTTTATTATCAGTGTAACAACTACAAAACATTCATTTTAACTACTTAAATTAATGACTGGTTTTCTCTAAGTAGTTTATCTGATGAAATGCTTTTAAACTCATCCCCTATCTCTCTATAAAAAGTCTTTTAGGAGGCAAACTTTAGGCCCTATGCTACAGTACTTTGTGTAAATGATAAATATGGCAATTATGGTTTTGTCTTTAGAAAATAGACATATGTACTAACTAGAGGCCCGCTGCACGAAAATCGTGCAAGGGGCTTGGCCCTCGCAGTCCCGGCTTCTTCCAAAAGGTCGTCCGGAGAGTCGGTCTGCTGTTCAGTCTAATTAGCATATTAGCTCTTTATTATATAGGATGTAGCTGCATTGAATTAATGGGTCAACATGTGCTTCTACTTTTAAAACTTTTTTGTAATCTTTAAAGTGGAGGTTCTCCTAAAAATATTATGCTCATGGGCTTTGGTCAAAGGCAGGTCATCTGCATGGTGAACTGGCAGGAGCAGAAAATGGAATCATATACACCAAGGTTTGAATCCTTGTTCATTCAAAATTAGTCAAGTTGCTTACATTTTCTAAGCCCATGTTTCCCAGGCTTTAGAGTGGGGATAATTTGCTTATGTAGAGGTTGAGTGTGAGGATTAGAAATAGTATATGTCAAGTGGCTACACAGCTCTTGGCCAAAAGTGGGCATAAGGGATAGAGTAGCTATTAAAATTGTTGAAAGCATTAAGATTAGTTTTGTTACTGCTTATTACCTGTGAAGAAAAGCAAAATTTGAAGGATATAATTATAATTCACTGTCTACCTGAATCAGACTTTTGTGTATCATTTTAATATGACACTTGTTCTCTTTCCTTCTTTACAAATCAGACTAGCTTGTTTCATGATGGTAACATTAATGTGTAATGTTGATTTCCTTCCTCTTTAATTAGAAAATTAAAAATTTGTATTCCAAATATAGCAGTCTGTTAAAGTATCTTTTGAATTGTTTTAGAAAATTACATATTTACTTGTTTCTAGTAAAATTTTGATTTAGAAACAGATTTATGGAACATACTGCATTATAATCATGAAAATCAGCAGATAGCTTACTATATATTTGTGTAATGTTAACTTCTGAAGGTACTTGCCAGATAGGATTTGGACTATTAACATTAGTATATTAGCATAATAGTGTATGTTTCACTGTTGTATTTGTGCTCTAAAAATTCCTTGTATTCTGTATTTTATTTAACCATTTAGATGAGGTGGAACAGAGTGCTACATAAACAATGCGTTATGGGTTTTCTTCTTGGCTCTGATGTACAGGCAACAAGAAGTGGTGTGGTGGAAGAAATGTGAGATTCAAAATCAGCTGATATCTACATTGAAGACATTTAAGACAATATAGATGAAATTGTCACAATGTTTAGTGAGTTTACCTGTGTGATATTGAACTGAAACTCCACAGTTTCTAATCTCTGAGATGTAGTTGAATCAGTTGATACTTATGACATTTAAGAATTTTAAGACACTATTTTCTAGCAGCAATATTGAATTCACATTTTCAAAGCAATAGTGCAGTAGGTGAGACTGAGGTAGTGCTGTGTGTTTGCTGAAGGGGAACAAAGGCCTAAGAGAAGCTCCTCTGTGTAGCTGTCATCTTCTGTTCAACATCGCTGACATTATTTTGTCTCTAACAATACAGCCACCTTATTTACTAATTTGCATTCCAGTTGTTATCTATAATAATAAAAGCATAATATGCTAATTAGACCGGACAACCTTCCGGTCGAAGCTGGGGCTGTGAGGGAAGCCCGGGTCCCGGGTGCTGGAGGGAAGCCGGTGCCGGCCGCCGGGGGGAAGGAAGGCCTACTCTTGCACGAATTTCGTGCATCGGGCCTCTAGTGTTTTTATAATTGAAGTGTAAAGAAAACAAAGAATGTTTCCTAATATTTTCTCTTTCAAGTAGGATCTCAATTGCCATCCTATTATTATATTAACAATACTGCTACATGAAACATTCTGAATTTTAAAGTGTGGGATCCAAAGTAGTTTAGAAAGAACACCTTATTTAATGGCAAAGTAAGTCATTGGCCTCTCACTTCTGGGCATTTCATAGAAGTCCTTTCAGAAAAAAATTGTGCATTGTTTACATCTAGATTATGAGGGATTTGCCACTTTGACTTTTTTTTTATTACTACAGTAAAACACTAATAGCATAAAATTTAGCGCTGTAACCATTTTAAAGTGCAATTCAGTGGCATTAACTACATTTACAGTGTTGTGCAACCATCACCACTCTCTAGCTGCAGAACTCTTCATCACCCCAAATAGAAACCCTATACCCATTAAGCCATCACCCCATTACTCTCCTCCCCCCAGCCCCTGACAACCACTAATGTGTTTTCTTTCTTTACTGATTTGCCTATTCTGAATTTTCATTAGAATAGTTTATGGTTTATAGAGTATGTGTGGTTTTTTGTGTCTGGCTTCTTTCACTTGGTATATTTTCAATGTTTATCCATGTTGTTACATGCATCAGTTCTTTATTCCCCCTTTTTTCCCACTGAATAATATTCTATTGTATGGATAGTCCTCATTTTGTCTATCCAATCTTCTGTTGAGGGGATTGGGGATAGTTCTACCTTTGGGCTATTGTGTCTAGACTGCCACAAACATTTGTGAACAAGTTTTTGTTTGAACATCTGTTTCCATTTCTTTGGGGTTTATACCTGGGAGTGGAATTGTTTGGTCATATAGTAATTCTATATAACACTATAAGATCTTTTTAGAAACTGTCAGAAAGTTTTCCTCTGATTGGTTTTTATAGTGTGAAATTTGTTGTATTTATTTTTCTATGTCTTATTATCCAGTCACATGATACATGATTCCCTAGGAGTTCTCTGAGTAAAATACAGTGAAAATTTGTATATTCATCATAAAGAGATGGAGATGATGGGAGTGGGTTTGTGGAGAAAGACAGTGACTTTGGCCTAATACAAACAGAGAGAAGAGCCACTGTGAGCTTTCAGTAAATGGCAACAGCTATATCCTAGCACATAGGAGAAAACTGAAATTATTGTGGTAACATTCCTGATGAGGACTTTTATTTGAAATATGAACTTCGAACAGTGGCTGAACTGAGAAGACTTTTCAGTGTGTGTTATATCCTTCAACACAAGTCATTGACTAGCGCAGAACAGAGTGGGTGAAATGGGCTCCAGTCTTTTCACCAGGCCAGGAAAACAGATGGTGCATTTAGCCACATCTGGCTCAAGGTTTCTCCCAGAGAGAAGTGATTTAGAGGCTTACAATATCAGACGCCTTCTGTGTTGCATATGTGTATGGTTAACTGTGGAGCAAATAGCATATAATTCTCATTTCATAGTGTAACTTCAGTCATTCTCAGCTGTTTCTCTTTCAATATCTAGAGTGAGAGGATGCCCTTGGGCAATGTTACAGAGCGGCTTCTGAACCAGGTGGGCTGTGACTCACAATTGTAGCCACTATTTTGGTCAACTTTTTTGGGCAAAACCAGGTGAGCTGCACCATTGAGAGTTTTTCTTAAGAGCTACTGAATATGGGATTGTAATATGAAGGTTGACATTCGAATAAACAAGTGTTAACTGCTTTGCTCTGTGGTAGACATTGCAGGAAAGAAAAAAGTATTGGAAAGGTATTTGCTGATGGGTCACATGATCTTTCCAGAAAAAGCAGGAAAATTCCAGAGGTATTCAGCTCCTCTATCTCTTGTAGGGGGGTAGAGTTTTCACAAATTATAATAAGATCCTTAACAAAAACATGTTTGTACTATGTCATTATACATAACATATTAAAGCTGGCAATGTTTATATTTATTGTTGTAATAAAAGCATTTTGTTGAAAACTAACATATGTATATTTTAGTTGGTTGTGAATGCTCAGGCATAGATATTTGAAAAAGTGTTATGTATTCAATCTTATTAAATACTTAGTTGAGAGCACACAAATTATCTTAGATTTTATAATTATAGGATAGGAGATGTATAAAGACTCCTATTTCTAATTGCAGATTAATAAGAAACAAATATGAATGTTGCATTTCCTCAGTTCAACATGTCTTACACATTTTAATGTCTCTGCAATTGGGGTGCATCTTACAGTCCATGATGTTGTCCAGACAGCAGTTCTGATGCAACTGTCATTGCCTGCCTGTGCAAACTTAATTGTTATTCTGGATGACATGGCAGCAGTGTCTCAGATTTTCAGTCAACAAATTATTTAAGATTCCTTTGGGGGAGGAATTTGCAGAAAGAGTGACTGGGTTGGGAGAAAATCTTGGAGCAATTTGAGAAATGCTGCATCAACTACCACCTTGATGGCGCAGAGATTAATCTTGGCATGTGAAAATGCATTGATGACTTAACTTCAAAGCATTGGCAAAACAGACTTCTAAGACTGTGAATGTGCCAAAGTTTTAAGAATATCTTAACTAGTTTATTTCACTTGTATCTTCCTGTTTTGGTGTGCACAAGGATTATACGTGATAATAGTGTATGTATCAATGTGTCTAATAAATTTTTCAAGAAGAATTAATTTGATAATGCATTGTCTTATAACTTAATTTTCTTTATCTTACATTAAAAATGGTGCATCTCATAATTAATGACATCTTAGATTGTGAAATACAATAGTAAGTAATTAACGATATACACGTATAAAATCCAAAGCCCAGAAAAAGTTTGTATTTTTATATCTGTAATTAGAAACTTAATGGTGTTAAACTTCTGCTATATACTATAATAATATTGTGGTCCTAAATTATAATTTTAAGGGTCTCATTTAGTTTGCGAAGATAACATTTTTCTTTAAGGTTAAACCAAAGTCAAAATAAATATATGAACTATATATATCTTCTTTTCAAGTTCTTTCACTTTACTCTGTAAATGGCAGCCCAGGTGTCTGCAGTGTACACCAATTTAAACTTGTAAATAAGATGAAATCAAATGTAAAAATGTAATTGAATGACTTGGAAGTTAGTTGGCTCTCACTTAAATTCTTTCTGTAAATATGATTTCATCAATAATAGCCCTATCTTTTTCTTTAAATCTAATTCTTATTACTTTAAACATAGTTACATTTTAGTCAGTTTCTTGAACATATTAGTCATACATTTTAATTTTCGAAGCACAATTTAAAAGTATTTTGGTGTTAGATGTCCTTGAATACTCAGTTCATGCATTAAATATTATTACGTTAAAAACACAAGCAAACAAAAAGTCCAAACCAGACAATTTACTATGTCATATAGAGAACCAGTGTCATGATATTGGTAAAATATGTGATTGAAGAAATAGAAAATGTTTAGTTTAACTTTATGTGCAGAAAATTTTTGATAAAGATACTACTAAATCTTCTCTTAAACTGCAGATCTACTGAAGTGATGTGACTTTACTTCTGGTGAGACACAGTATTTGTGATAAAGTGATCAGAATATTAAGCAGAAATACAAAAAGGCATAATATGCAATGTATAATTAAAAAAATTAAAACCCAAACAAAATCCTTGCCAGTTTATAAAAATGCCATAGAGTTATAAAGTAAAACTTATTTCACTACAGTAATGACTTCTCCAAAGACAGATGAGCTGCTGTAACATGCTACACTTAAGCTTTTCTGCTGGATATAAAAGATGGACACATAATGGTGTAGTAAAAATAATTTACTTTAAAATACTTATATTCCTATTTTTCAGTCTGCCATTTTGTTTTGTTGATATTTTATAGAATATATTTTATTGTCTTTTAAGAATACAAATAATACAATTTGTTCTACAAATACCAGAAAATATTAAAAAAGCAAAAAATAAAATGAAAGAAAGCTATATAAGCATTTAAAATTCTATATTGTATTTTTAGATTTTCTAGAAATTCTCATACTTTCTAGACTATTTAGAAAATTCTAACACATTTATTTTCCCTTCTTATATAAATAATATATTTGCCTGAAATTTTTCAGAATACATTTATACCAACTAAGTTCCTCATAGTCTGTTACTTACTGGAAAATAATCTGTTAATGATACAATTAAAAGCTACTTTAAAAAAGGTGCTCATTTATCTTTAATCTAACCTCTTAACACACAAAATGCTTTTATATTAAAAATAATGCAATATATAAGATATAAAATACATTTATATAATATATTAAATACTATACATACATACATATAGATAATGTTTTGTAAACTTGTAATTACTAAGAAAAATGTTATGGTAAAATTCACACATGATTTTACTATTGTGATTTTTAGTTTTAATAATTTTTTTTTCATAAGCTATGGCAGATTACTGAATGGTTTTGTTTTAATAATTCTAGTTCATGTCAACACAAATAAAATTTCCTTATTAAAGCATAGTAAGTACTCTTGCTTATTTCTTTTTTAAAATATATTTTTTTTATTGATCTCAGAGAAAGGGAAAAGGAGAGATGGAACATCAATGATAAGAGAGAATCGCTGATTGGCTGCCTCCTGCACACCCCCCGCTGGGGATGGAGCCTGCAAACCAGACATATGCCCTTGACCAGAATCAAATCTGGGATCCTTCTGTCCACAGGCCGATGCTCTAGCCACCGAGCCAAACCAGCTAGGGCTCTTGCTTATTTCTGTAAAGGCATTCCCTGTCCTCTACTACCTTGATAACAACGCCTTGTAGGTACCTGTGCAGACACCCAGAGAAACATGCCACCTAGTGACCTCATAAAGAATTCCCTTTTCACTGAACAATCTAGCTTGCCTTGAAGCCATTTCATAGTGTAAGTCTTTATCAAAATGCTTCTGAGTGACACCTGTAGATGTAGAAAAATAATGTCAGCATATAATTTCGTTCTGACCTAATAATAAAAGTGTTAGTTCTCACTTGAATCCAAGTGAAAAGGCCAAATTGCCTAGAATTCTGGACAGGTTAATCTCCTGTGTCCCTGGAATAAAGTTTAAATGAGTCAAAAATACACTGTATGCATTAATTCAACTAATTATGTACCATAGGGAAAAGTATTAGGTCCCTTCCCCAATGGAGAAATAGGAGTTTTGGTCTTAGACTGACACATCAGTGATAAGAAAAATATGTTGTTATTATAATATTACACACTTGAAGAGCAAGAATAAAATAATAAACCATAGTATATTAATAGTAAGAAGAACATTTTAATGATATTCCAGAACATGATGACATTACTGAATAATAAGTAATTTTAATGATATTCCAGAACATGATGATATTATTGAGTCATAAATAAGCCAGTTATTAGTTATTAATATTTTAACTACAGTTTTAAAATGTATTTCAAAGTTTATTAAATATTTTAAAATCATGGTGTGTAACATCTCTTGGAAAAAAAATGGTGTTTCTGTCTACACACCAGTCACTGTAGTGGTATATAGGCGCCTGTGCGTGTGAATGTGTGTGTGTGTGTGTGTGTGTGTGTGTGTGCATGCACATGCTTTTGAATGAGCCCTTCTCTGTCGGTCATATGTGTGGCAATATTTGATTAGCTGATTTTCTAAAGAATTGTATTATTCAGAAGGTCTAATAATAAAGACTTAGTTTCTTATTTATTTTGGAATTAGAATACCCATGAACTTGTAATTAGCAAATTTGACAAATACTCTTCCTGTTATGTGTGTGATTTGTCTTTCAGTATGATGAGTGGATTAGAGGAACAGAGCTATAAATTCTGATGATAGAATGTCCTGAACTATCTCAGCTTTAATTTCCTCATCCATAAAAAAAAGCAGGGATAAGATGAAGTCTTGTCTGCCTCGTGAAACTGTTATAGGAATTAAATGAGATTATGGATATGTTCCATGGTTTATAAGTGTAGAACAATAGTATAAAATGTGAATTACCATAATTATACTATAGTATTTTAAGAATCGAATGTATGAGAAATGGAGTGATAAAAATATTACAATCGATGGGAACTAGTACAATATGTTTAGCTACTTAAGTCTGTAAGGGAAGGATGTTAATAAATCCTTTTGAGCTATCAGACTTAACGTTGTTTGGGAGATATGTAAAAGTGGGTTTAGACTTGGTTTGGAGAATCATGGATTATATAAAACAGGTGGAGTGATATTACCTAAAACTCTGTATTATTGTCAGATTTTGTGAAATGTATTCTGTGAATATTTTCAAATACTTACTTGGGAAGTTTTCCTCTTGGGAGAAAATAATAAGAAACTGTCCATAGGGCAAATGGTGCTCATTGTGCCAATTCAAACTCGTGTGTTCCCTTTACAGTGCTTTGTAATTTTACTAATACTTTAGTTGGGGGTGAGCAGGCCAGCAGGCAAAGTGGTTAGGGGCGATCAGGCAGGCAGGCAGGTGAGTGGTTAGGAGCCAGCGGTCCCGGATTGTGGGATCGGGCCTAAACCAGCAGTCAGACATCCCCCAAGGGGTCCCAGATTGGAGAGGGTGCAGGCCAGGCTGAGGGACACCTCCCCCCCCCCCCCCCCCCCCGCCCTGTTGCATGAATTTTGTGCACTGGGCTACTAGTTTTAAAATAAAATATTAAAAAATTTTAAATATTACAGTTTACATTCAGTATTATTTTGTATTAGTTTCAGGTGTACAGCATAGTGATTAAACATTTATATACTTTACAAAGTGTTCCCCCTGATATTTTCAGTACCCACCTGGCACCATACATAATTATCACAATATTATTGGCTATATTCCCTATGTTATACTTTACATCCCCATGACTATTTTGTAATTACCGATTTGTACTTCTTAATAGCCTCACCTTTTTTGCTCTATCTTGTTTTTAAACACATTGTTTTTAAACACATTGTTAATCTACTAATAAGGGCAATTACACACACACACACACACACACACACACACACACACATTTCTGGTGAACTGCAAAAGTTGTTTAAATAATTTAATTGAAGGAACTGGTAAAGACTATAACAAAGAAAAGGCAGCATATGGATGAGGGGGTCAAAAGGTACAAACTTCCAGTAATAAAGTAAGTCCTGGGGATGTAATGTGAAGCATGGTAACTATAGTTAAACAATTCTGTATTCTATATTTGAACGTTACTGAGAGAGCAGATCTTAAAAATTCTCATCACAAGAAAAAAAGTGTATCTATGTGTGGGTGATGGATGTTAACTATATTTATTCTGGTCATCATTTTTCAATACTATATACATGTATCAAATTATCATGTTATACACTTAAAACTAATACAATGTCATATGTTGGTTATATCTCAGTTTTTTTAAGACTCATTAAAAAGGCAGCATATGCATGTAAGTGCTTAAAAGCATGCCTGTTTTCACATCTAGACTCTGGCATTTACCAGCTGTGTGATTTTGGACCGATTACTTCCCACCTCTTTGTGACTCAACTTTATCTTCTGTAAAATGGGGATAATATTATCTGCCTTGTAAAGTTGTTCCCAGCTAAAACATCACCTAGCACAGGAAAGCACTATGTGAGCGTCTGCCAAATAAAGTGGCTTATATTGTACCATTTCTTGATCTTTTCTTCTGATGTCATTATTTACTCTGCGTGGTTTCAGTTTTGAAATGATTGTTTTTCCTGTTTTGTATGTGTTCTACTTCTTGCATTGCTGCAATTAAGTTCAGTTGCTTGCTGCAGGAGTGGCCATGTGTCTAAAGGAGATGAAGTTAACACGTGAATAAATAGGCAGCCGAATGGAAGAGAATGTTAATTATTGCAAAGTTACAGCCAGTACAGGACATACTCGGATACGATAGTTTACCCTGAAGGAACACAAAGCTCCTTGTGTTTGTCTTACATTTTAAGTGGGCAGTCATTTCTGTGGATCTTCTTACGTTCAGGGAGAAGCTCTAGTGAAACACAAATGCTTCCAGGGGATTAGAAACGGAATTGAGGATTGCAATGATATTGCGTGGTAATTAAATTTATGAATGTGGAACTACTGTCAAGATGTTAGTTACTCTGTTATCTCTTTAGCCTTCTGCAGCGAAGCCTTGCTTTCTTCATCACAGGCTCAGCTATTGGTTTGCAGATCCTGTTGTCTCTCAGTCTCTCTAGGCTGAGGCCTCCTTATGAAAACTCACTATAACATCACCTTATAAGTGGATGGAAGTGCAGACCAAGGCTTGTGCCATTTGTATAATTTTAACGATATAAACTGAGGCGATATTGCTATTGTGCAATGTCCTTAATTTGAAGAAGTCTAAATATCATATACCTAGTTCTTAATAACAGTGCTCCCCCTAAATCTGTCCTGATCTTTGACCTTGTGAGTTTGCTCCGATACACAGTATCCTTTACTTAGCTTGATGACTGTTTCTTGCTAAATCTGGTGCAATTTCTTCCATTTTCAAAAGATTATCTGCTTCCTATAAAGGTGAATTCACTAGAAAATCAGACAGTTGCACATATATCACAGAATTCCTTGAGGACTTTAAATGAAGTTGTGTTAAAATATTGCTTGTTGAGACCAAGCAGTATGGAACTTTGTGCATCTGTAATGAATATTTAGACTTCTTCAAATGCCCTAGGATAAGCAGTACTATAGATTAAAACAAACTGGTCAAGATAGTCTTATAAATGAGAAAAAAATGGTCACAATGCACTTATTTCACATCATATTGGCATTTGCAATGTGTTTTAGGTTAAAATCTAAGTCTGTTGGTTTAGAGTGAATTGTCTAATAAGATTTTTATATTTGTAACTGCCATTTAGAGATAACTTGAAGTTCAGTGCAGTCATTTATTTTTTAAAGGAGGAACTTGTTAACCTGTCAGTGTTGAAGATTATTAATAGAGACTAAATATGAGATAAAAATGGAAAGCAATATTTCAGTTGAAGTCCTGAAAGAAGCAGGGATGTGGTAAGAGTGTCAAATGAGAATGTTATATTCTTAGTTTATACATTTAGGATTTAGTACTCATCTTTTCATTTAATTTCTCTTTCAAAAATTGTAATGATATTCTAATTTAAAATTCTAATATAATGGCATTGAAATTGGTCTGTTGAGTTAAAGGGTAATATTTAAAAAAGGGTTGAAATATACAAGGCTAACATTCTTTCATGCCAGGACATGTTGAGTGGGCTCTTAGAATAAAGTATATGGATATTTATTGATGTTTGCCCCATACTCTGGGTTGCCTTTTAGAAATTGCCTTTTACCCAATATAGTTTGCTTTTTGTAAACTTCTGGGCATACAGCTTGCACATGTCTAGAGTACACCTGTACGTTTTGCACTGAAGAAAGCCACAAAGAGAGGTATAGACAAAGCCTTTTCCCCCAGCCCATTGCCCTTCCCCTCAAGGAGTGTCCATTCTTATTAAGAGGATGAGAAATTAAGCAACAATAACAACAGACCTAGTTGTATATGAAGCATATTTGAGGCATAGACTCTATGTCCTATAGAAATTTAGAAAAAATGAGAATTGAGTCTGGGTAGAGTGCCCAGGGGAGAGCTCAATGCTGAAGCTGGCATTTGAACTGAACCTTGAGGGTTTAATAGTTCTAATGAAGTAGATGTTAGAAAGTAGACATTGTGAGAAAATGGAATTTGTATTAACAATTAATTAACAACTGAGCATTGTTGAATTCATGATTGGAAATTTTAGATAAAATTTTGAGATTAAAAAAACACACATTTATTTAAGAACTAGAGGCCCGGTACATGAATTCGTGCATGGGTGGGATCCCTCAGCCTGGCCGGACTGCAGCAGCAAGCTAACCTACTGGTTGAAGCATCTGCCCCCTGGTGGTCAGTTCACGTCATAGCGACTGGTCTCCGTCGGACACTTAGCATATTATGCTTTTATTATATAGGACTAGAGGCCTGGTGCACAAAATTCATGCACGGGTAGGGTCCCTAGGCCTGGCTGGCGATCAGGGCCGATCAGGGCCTTCCGGCTGCCAGCCGGGGCCTTCCTTCATTTCGCACCGGCCCCTGGTGGTCAGTGCACATCATAGCAAGCAATCAAACTCCCAGTCTCTTGGTCGAACTCCCAAGGGTACACTTTGCATATTAGGCTTTTATATATATAGATAATTAATACATGTACCTGATATGAAAATTCTAATTGTATAAATAATGGGTACATACACAGTGATAAGAATATTCCTCCCTCAAGGGACAGTCACTGTTAGCAATTTCCTTCCAGAGACAGTCTATGTATACTCAAATGTGTGCATGTGTGTGTCTATCTGTCTGTCAATGTCTGTATTTTCTCCTGGACCTGTGTTTTTCACAGAGATACCTTATTCTTTGCTACAGCTCATCTCATTATATGCAAGTTGCCTACTTCAAGTATTTTAATTGTTCACCCACTGATGGCTCAGTTTTACTCTTCAGCTTTTACAAATAGTGCTGCAGTAAACATCTTGTTCATTTATCTTTACACATATGTGTCAATGTGTCTGTGGAATACATTCCTAGAAATGGAATTCTGGGAGCAAAAGGTTGTCAACTTATAGATACTGCCAAATTTCTCCCCACAGGGCACCTCCCATTTTATCCCATATTTTCCTATCAATAATGTATGAGGGGGGGTGTTTCCTGTCTCCCCAGAGCTGTGCCATTACACAGTGTTTTTAGACTTTTTAATGTTTGTCCACGTAAAAGGTGGAAAAGGTATGTCACTATAGTTACATTTCTTAGTTTCACAAGATTTTAAGTTAAACAGCGCACTTCCTCATGGACTGTTTAAACAGGACATTTGAAAAACTGTGTTGTCAGTTTTTCACTAGAAGGATTACTCATTGAATAAAGTTTCAGCAGTAGCTAAAAGGTCATACTGAGGACAAACTGAATCATGTTGGGTAGATGGGGTGCAAATTACATCTACATTTTTCTGGCTTCCACAGTTTAAACCCCATTAACATCAGCAAAGGGGAAGGTGTGTAGTATTTCACACCTCAACCTGGCTCTGACTGGGCTCTCAACTCCATGAAGGAAGGAACCACCCAGGGACTTAATGAAAACCTTAACCTTTAGAAAGATGAGATTTCAGAGGTTGAAAAGACAAACTTTCTGTTCTAGTTTTATTCTCTAGTCATCTAATTATTTTCATGCTCCCCACCTGAAGACTAAGTTAAGGATAAAATGAAGGAACACGCATTATATTACCCTTGGTGTCCTGAAATTGTAAGTAACCTACTTTATTGATAAAATGACTATGGGTTTCTTTGTGTGACTTCCCTCTAACCCCCTCCCCCTCCCCACTCACCTTTATACCCACAACTGCTGTGAAGCATTTTGTAACTTAAGTGGTGGGGCTTATCTTATTAGTAAAAAAAGAAAGAACGAGAGGGACGGAGGAAGGGAGGGAGGGAGGGAGGGAGGAAGGGAGGAAGGAAGGAAGGAAGGAAGGAAGGAAGGAAGGAAGGAAGGAAGGAAGGAAGGAAGGAAAGAAGGAAGGAAACAAGAAAACACTACTTGTGAGGGAGAATATAGCCAATCCAAATATTCTTAGCATTGTTTCCATGTTGTGCCCGGTGTATTGAAGGAAATGCTGTCCCCAAAGTTAGTTAGGATTAAGGTAGGATTTTTAGGGTAAATTTCTGCTGTTGTATCAGTGATATGGACCTCAGACACAAGAGAGGAACAAGACAATTGCTGGGGCGGGTGGGGGACCGCTTGTATTTTTTTTTTTTCTAAGCACCATCAGATGAGTCCAAATTTCATAGGAGGGGGAGAAAATAAAATTTTTAAACATTCCAGCCAAACAGTTGGATTGGGATGTGGTGTTCAAGTGCATGAGGGGAAGTGAGAGGATGTTTCTTGGCACGATTGCCGTATTCCTAAATAAACCACACATATGTTTACAAGTGAAGAGCACATTAGACTGTGGCAGCTCGGTTCCAAGGACATGGGTTTGGTAGTGCGCGCTCACAGGTGGGAGGCTCCTGCATGGAGCTCTGCCTGCTGGGCCAGACAAAGGCATCCCCACAAATGAGGCACCACTCCAGTCACCTGTTCCTGAAGAAGAGTCTCTGCTTTATTTTTAACCTGAGTACAGTGATCTCCCGATTTAGTTCTTTGGGAAAGCCTGGCAGGGTGCTATGACAACCCCATTTTTCCTTCCCCAAAGGAGCTCCCTCCTTTGCCAAAGCCAGATTCTAGCCTATAAATTAGTGCGACTTCCTCTCCAGCCACTGTCAGGAGTACGCTAGAGAGTAGGGGTGTTATTCTTAAGATATTTATAGCAAAGGGAGTTAAATGAAAGCTGGGTGCTGTGGTGGTGCGGGGGTTATTTTTAGCACTTTCCACACTTTTTGCCTTTCTAAAACTGCCAGCTTCTATGAGCAAGATATAAAATCACTAGATTTTTGTTTTCCTTTTTTTACTGGACTGTAGTACAGGTTTTTTAAAAAAAAGAGAGAAAGAAAAAACTTATATTCTCTCACATTTCTAAACCTGTGTGTTTGCTTACCATTTTCATATAGTTGAACATATCTTTTATTTTCTGCACAGGCATGGATTGAGTGTAATCTGTTTATTGGGTCATTAATTAGAGGAGTGATGCCATTTTGTGAAAATCTTAACAATGTAGAAAACAACAAATCAGAAAATGAGAATCTCCCTGTAATCCCAATCTCATAAATCTCCTCAGTGAAGAGTTTGGAGGAGAGCCTGACAGATTTTTCTTTGCATATTCTGATTACATGTGTAAGTGGACACACATATATGCTTATATTTTTAAACCTAGGATAATACTATATGTACTTTCCTGAAGCTTTCTTTTTTCTATTTGTCATTATAATTTGATTAACATTGCAAGTCAATACAGGTAGAGTAATCTAATTACTTTTTAACTATTTGATGTTTCATTATGACTATACCATACTTTAGTAAATTAATTGTCTTTTGATATATATATATATATATATATGTATATATATGCTATTACCAATTTTTCACTATTAGAGCTGCTGCAGTAAATATCCTTGTACATGTAAGAATGCATACTCATGCAAATATTTCTGTAATATGTTTGGAGTGAAATTTTGATATGCACGTTAAAAAACTGAAGACTTTAAAATGATAAAATTGGCACTGTTATGATGTGTTTTTCAAAAGTAGAGTTACTTTAGAAAACCAGGTTGAGCCTAAAGCCAAAGGCCACATTGGTGATAAGTCCTATTGACTCTTCACTCAGGGGTCCATGATGCAGGAGTGTGCTCCATCTTCTGAGTTTTAGAGAAATTCTGAGCTGTACTTTGGGTACCTCTGTGGAACTCTCACCATGGTGTCCTTTCGACTCACTGTCATCCATCTCCCTCTCATGTACCTTGCATTCTCTTAGCTGACCGTGCTTAGGATTACTTTGATAAATGGATACCAAATGTGCTTCCAGATGGAGCTAGGATAGCAATTTAACCCAGTTGTAGTAACCCAGTTTTAGAAAGATAAACCCATTCGGACTACTTCAAGCAAAATAAGTGAATTTATCAGAAGGCTCCAGATGGACCTCATGGCATTAAAACACAGCTGTACCTCAACAGAGACTAGAACCAAGAACTGGGAAGCCATGTAGAACGGAGATCACTCCATCGCCACAGAAACATGTGGTTTTCATTTTTACTTGTGCTCATCTTCTTCATTCTTTGGATGATCAATGGTCTTGGCCCATCAAGTAGCAACAAGCTATCCAGGCCATCTTTACAACACTGCCTGGGTCAAGCCCTTTAAAAGATATAGTCTTGACATCCTGATTCCAAATTACTAGGCCAATACTTTATTGTTTGGCTCTGTCATGTGTCCACTACTGGGATAGGAAATGAAGGTGAAGGAGCATCAACATACCTGAAGGTTTCTTCTTATCATTCACTTCCTCAATCTCAGATGTTTCCATCTGAGAGTACTTTCTCACACACTCAAATGGGCCCCCTGGGCATGACTTTCCCTCTCATGATCATGCCTTATCATTTCATGACACTTGATATTGAGCTTCTTTTTCTTTTTCTCCCATTAGAATGTTAGCTTTGTGGAATAATGTATTCATTGTATTCATTGCTATAATCCCAGGGCTTAAGATAGTGCTCAGTTCACAGTAGGCACTTTGCACATTTTGTGCAATGCCAAACACTGAGTAGATAATGGATCTCATTTGGGAACTCAGGTTTTCTGGTTCCTATGCTAGGGCCAATCTCAATATTTCCTAGCTCCTGTGATTAATTATTTGGACTTAACAATAAATTTTTAGTACAGATGCAAAGGTGCTGTTTTTTAGTAAGGCAAAACAAGGCACCATATTTAAAAAGCATATACTTAAAAAAATTTCCTGTGGAGTCATTCTGTATACATAAAATTTCTAATAGTAAATGTGACATATTCATAAATTTATATTTTAATAGAGTGTCAGTATAATTACATTTCAATTGTAAAGTGTTAGTTTTATGATCACCTGTTTTATGCTTCCCTTAGTTATGGATCTCTGAAGATGTATTACCAGGGGACAAATGCTGTGATACTGGCATTTCCTTTCATTTAGCTTTTGCCCCTACTCATTCACTCACTGTTAACAGAGAGATTACTGTGTTGTGTATCAGGAACTTTAGGGATATAACTTGGATCAGTGAAATGTATAAAACCAACAATAAACACCAGATTGAAATGTATGTGTTAAATGTTTCTATTAGAAATTACTGTTTTGATGACAACACGGAGATTATAGTTGTAAATATACCATTTCTTCTGAAAAGGTGGGAAAGTAATTCTAGTGGATACTCTTGGTATGTATGTATCTCATCCAGCAGTAAATGTATATTTACTACTTTCTGTATGGAAAAGGATATTCCCTGCCTTTAGGAGTTTTAAGTATGGGAGAAAACATTACCTTAAAAAAATAACTGAAGAACCACACTGTATGTTAAAGGTGTATGAACATTTCCTCTTCGTATTTGCCCCAGGTCTAGTAGATATTATAGCATATAGAATAGACTATGTAGATGTTTGTTGAATGGCTAAATAAATGAATGACTGAATAATTGAACAAACTTCCGAATGGAGTGGTCAAAGTAAAAGGCTTGATAAAGAAAGAGGAAGTCTTTTAAGAGGCAATGCAGGGGCCAGGAAGGGAGTATTTTGTTCACAGAGAACTAATATAAGTAATGATTTCCTCTTCCAAGAAAAAAAAAATGATATTGTATTGTGACATAAAACCTGCTGACAAGCACATCATTAAGACTTTTTTACACTAGATAATAGGACAATTATAGTTTACAAGACTTTTCTTAAGTGGTAGACAATAGGTTGTTTTAAGTTGGAATTCTATAGAGTAAATTTCCCCTTATCTGTTATTGTTGTTCACCGTTGGTTCTTTTTTTTTTTTTTTGCCGTACTTAATTCAATCATCATCCTGAAATGTCTACTCTATTTCTAAAAACAACCATCAAAGGACATGTGACCCAACCCAAATATGACACCATGGTTGGTGGCCTCATGGTTAAAGAATAACATAAATTAAGTGTAACCCCATTTGTCCTGTTCACAGTGAAATAGCACTTATCTGAAAGTATTTCTGATTGGTGCAAATTCCTTACCGTTTTTAAAGTTTAAATTTATTTATTATGCTAATACATTTAAAATTCCATTATAAGAATGACTCATCATGAATCATACATTATAGGAGCATCTTAGTCATTATACACAAATGAAATGGTGACACACAAAAAAATGAAATGTCACCTTGTTTGTTCCATGATGTTAGTGTGGCTTACAATTCAGATTTTATTTGAGGTCATATCATGTAGCTAATGTAATTACAATTTCATCATATTTTTGAAAATCAAATATGAATTTTTTATTTCTGTAAAATAAGGTTGCTCAATAATATTATTTATTCCATTTAAACAATACTTTATTTTCATAATATAGTCATAAGTACATTTTGTTTCTATAACCTATATTGATTTCCATTTTCTTTTGCAAATTTCAAAAGTAAACTATTTAGGCCAATGACTTAGGGCATTATGAATATAATACAGCAGTATATGTATATTAAGAGTGACTGTTTAATTTGGTGGTATATATGGTAGAAATTCTATTTACTGCCATTACTTCCTCTATTTTCTGTGCATGGGATGGTTTGAGGTTCTCGGTTGAAGATTATCTCCATTGTTCTTTTTTAAAAGTACTTTCATATCATAATCTGAAAATAATTAATATGTCCAATAAATAAATAAACAACTTAAAACAGTACACATCACATCAATTTGTTGAATTGTTTAACACATGACTTCTTAATTTCTCCCCCCAAATCTTATATCAACCATGAAAATGCCAAATAGCTATAACATGCCATTTCAGAGTGTTAAATACCTGTTTCTAATCTACAAAATGACAGTCCCCTAATGAAAACAAAACTCTTGTTTATGTGAATGTGGAATTTAAAGTCCTTACCCCAGATTTTCATTTCTTACAAGTCCTTCCATTTATATGTGATTTTTTGGTGTGGCATTTTTTTCTGTATAATTCTTCTTGAAGCTGAATATCAACATTAGCATTCTGGCTCTTGCTGAAGCAGACATTTAGGTTAATGCTTCTGCTGGCTTTGTTTCAGCCAACTGAAGACCTTTGATTGTAATTATTGGGATTACTTTAATTTAGAAGAGTGCCAGTCCCTTTTTGTGAGCATGATTTATTCTTGCATAAATCAAATTAGAAGTTTTTATGGCCAGCAGGCCTATCTTGTTATTCTCAGATGGACCGTGACTTCAAGAGAACAAACTGGAAGGAAGGAGACATGACTTGTCTTTAGAAATGAGACAGATTCAATTGTGAAAGTCTTTGTCACCAACTGACCCACAATTAACTAGTTGGAAGCTTTTCACTTACCCTTATTTTCAGTGGCAGAAGTATTTCTTTATATAATTCATCTTTTTTGAAGTAGCATGAGGAAATTCCAGAAAACGGGATTTTGTGCATAAATTCATTTTGGGTATAATTCAGGATATTAAAAAATGAATATCCTTCTCCTTGAATATGAAATGCTTGAGAAATTTACTGTTATTAATATTTTTAATGAGGAAAATACATTTATGATTAGCATATAGAATTTTGTTTGGAACAATTTTTTGTGGGGGAAGCAAAGTTGCAGGTGGCATTTGTCTCATTTTTGCTATTACATCATTTTAATAGTACACAGCTTGTTCAATTTTTCATGCATGCTTTTGAAATTTGTGCATTATTCTGCAAAATGAGCTTTCTGGAGTTTAACAAAAGTGATGCATATTACTACATCTTTAAAAAAATTTATAAAGATTTTCCTCAGCAATTATAAAATTATCTGTGATTCAGATTTTGACAGAAGATAATTACATATATTTTATGATAGATTTAATAAGAGAGAGAAATAGTTTGTGAATTCCCGAAAAGTGACATGATCAACTTGTTGAAAGCACTTTTTAGTCATTCCTAACAAGATCACAAGCATTTTGTAAAATATTTGTAACCCTATAGAATTCTTTTCTGCTTTGTTGCGATTTACAATGGCTTTCCTCAAAAAGAAAATAATTTGTTATTGAAAGCTTGAATTTAAACAACAAAGTGTTACTTTCAAAATAATAATTGTGATTGTTTTGGCTGGAGGTTTCAAACAGTTGCTTTGCCAACATCTACAGCAGTGTTTTCCAACCCTTATTTCATCATTGCCCACTCAAGGAGCCTCTTAGTGTTTTTTCCTAATTGCCCCACCCATGAAATTGTAATCTGAGAAATATACTTTATATCTCTTTTCATGCTGTATGTATATCTGTGCTTTATATTCTGTGCTTTATTTTCTATATCTAAGACCCAGTATTTTCCATGTGGGGGCAATACTGCCCCACTAAGAATGCCACGTCTAGAGCAGATTCCACTCAGCCCTGAGATCAGATCAATATCAAACCAAGAAAGTAGGGCTCCTTTGTTGACATGCTATGTGGAGACTACCTACTCTTCTTACTTAAAACAAAAGGCTTCCTTGTCATGTGACTCCATTACATGTAGCTAATCAGTATTTACAACTTATGATTCCAAGCGAAAATAATGATGGTTTCCTCAAATCAAGGGGCTTTTTGACCCTTCTGGAGTAAAGGACGTCTGTACCCAGGGAGGACAAACTAGGATGGATATCACTGAATCAGAAGTTTTGGATGACCTTATTGTCTTCTGCTAATAAACTAGAGCCTTGGTTGGCAAACTGTGACTCGCGAGCCACATGCAGCTCTTTGGCCCCTTGAGTGTGGCTCTTCCACAAAATACCACGGCCTGGGCAAGTCTATTTTGAAGAAGTGGCGTTAGAAGAAGTTTAAGTTTTAAAAATTTGGCTCTCAAAAGAAATTACAATCGTTGTACTGTTGATATTTGGCTCTGTTGACTAATGAGTTTGCCGACCACTGAACTAGAGAAATGAAAAGTAAGGAATTCCAGTCTGGGTTTGGTTCACATAGTTCACTCATTTAATATCCGGGCTAAATCTAAGAGCTCATGGAAACCCAGTGATTGTGAAACAGCAAGCATCAGAGCCCAACAAAGGTTTTGTCATTTTCATTTTTAAAACTACACGTTATGATTTAAGGTCAGCAGCCTATAGGGACCTCTGTTTCTAATGGTAATGCTGAGTGGTTTGACAAGAAGAGGCATGTGTGCAAGGTAGCAGGTCTGCTGCCCTAGTCGGTGAGCACAGCCAGTCTCCAGCTGTCCTGTGTATATTCACCCAACTGTTAGGAAACAGGATTTGGTTTTGAGGATCTATGAAAGCTTAACAGTAGGGGCTGATTGACACTGGTTGATCCCGCTGAGGTTATTTGCTGAATTTGTTTCATTGCTGAAAGACTAGGGAAGTATTTTTCCATCCTACAGCATTGGGACTTTTGTCACAAACCAGTAGTTCACCAATTGCAGTAATAAGACACATGCATTTTCTCCATACTTGAAGACAGGAAGTTGCCATTTTAACTGTTATGACTGGCTTATGGCTATGATTTCAGGCTAATGATAGTTTTCTCAATATACTATTAGGTTCTAATTTAGAATTTTTTAAAATTATCACACTCCCAGGTGGAACTGACAAAGAAATGGAAGCTTTGTATATACCCTGGAGCACATTTAGGTTGTTGCAAATTTAATGCCCTGACCTACTATAATGAGATGTATTATTTTTCTTGAGTGCTTCTGTATTTTATCTATAGGACTCTGAACAAATTTCAAGCAAGAAAAAAATATACATCTTGAAGACTCCTTTGACTTGTCATTATAATTTAAAACACCCATTTATCTTTCACTGTATAGTTGACCGTTGACCTTTGCAGATTTCACTGCACAGTCCCAGCCTTTCCCAAGGGGTCCCAAGTCATCTGTAATTTTGCTGAGAAATTTTGCTGGGAGTTCTTGAAGGCTGGTGTGCAGAAGAAAGTGACTTGGTGAGCAAGTCCATCCATCCACCCAGGGCCTACTGCCCATTGCACCTTAATTGCCCTCTAGTCCTTGTTACTTACACATGTGGAGGAGATTACATGCAGAGGGAATCCAGAATTCAGGGAGCCACAGTTGTCTCGCTTTTCCAGTTATATGTATCATACTCCATTGTAATCATTGCTCTTTTGGAATATTTGAGCTGCAACTTTTCTTACCAACTGGAGATTCTAATTTGACTCTCCTGAGAATCACTTCCATAGTGATAGGGTGTGTCATAAAACCCCAGGGAGATCAGGGCAGGAAAGAGAAGTTGAGGAAAGAAACCAATTTGAATGAGGCTTGACATATAACACATAAAAACTCAATTTCTGCCCTAGCTGGTCTTGCTCAGTGGGTAGAGCATCAGCCCGCAGACTTTGAAGGGTCTCAGGTTCGATTCTGGTCAAGGGCCCTGGTCGGCTCATATGGAGGCAACCAATCAATGTGTCTCTCTCATATCAATGTTTCTTTCTCTCTGTCTCTCTCTCTCTCCCTTCCACTCTCTCTAAAAATCAATGGAAAATATCCTCCGGTGAGGATTAACAACAACAACAAAGCAACAACTCAATTTCATATTAAATATTTTCATATATCCAGTGCTATTATATTAAAAGTAGAAAACTTGTTGATATTTAAATGGATAATAGAATGATTTTTTAAATTAATTCTTTGAATTGTCAATGAGTCATTAAGAGTCTAATTCTTAATTGGATAAAAGTAGAACAATGTAAAGGGGGCCTGTGAACAATTTAGCTCCTCCTCTCCAATTTTCTCCTCCAACAGCTATTTTTAACATTATAAATTTACCTTTGGAATATAAAACAACCACAATCATTTCCTAAACATAATTCAGCCCAACTTACAAAAAATAACATGCAATACAAATAATGGAGTCAGAAACTAATTCAGGTTTTTTTCTGTACTTGGTTCCCCCCTCACTGCCCACTCCTGGTTGCTTACTACAATGTCAATGACACTTCCCCCAGAAACCACAGAAATTTCTTCTTAACTACACCTCCTGGGATACTACTTAGCCATAATAGCCTCTAGCTTTGTCTGTAGTCCTGAGAAGCACATACTGATATGTGTGAGTGTTTAAGTGGGTGAGACAAGGAGAGCACCTGCCCTGAGCTGCAAAGAGCCCAGCTTGGGGAGAAATGGGGTCTCCCCACTGGGGAGTTGCTGAGCTCCTCACCTGCTGTAGTTTTTAGCTTCCTCGCTGTAAAATGTTACCTTAATAAATTCTTTCTATCACAGTCGCTCCTTCATTTATACAGCCAGGGAGCCCCTGTGTGACCAGGGTCTGGTGCCGTCCCCATTTGGTCTCATCACCCAGTCCAGATTGGGCAGCAAGGTCATCGGCAAGGATAGGTGGGAGCTGTGCTGATGAGAGTGGTGGTTTTCAGCCTTTGGAGTTCAAGGATCAATTTCACATATGATAAATGTTCGAGGAACAACTTCAGAGATTAAATTGCATTCCTACGAGTTACACTCTGTTTTATGACTTTTCTGCTGGATGAGAAGAACTGTTTGCAGCCCTCCCATATTCCTGAGGGTGTCTGTTAAATGTTTAGCTACACCTCTTATAGCTACAACTCTGATTAATTACCCTCAGCAGGTGCACCCTCCCTGACACTGGACAGCACAAGCTGCTCAACTCAAGTTCGGTCTCACACCTATACCCACCACATTTTGCATCTTTAGTTACAGCAAAAATTACTCTACAGAGGGATCATATTTGAGAGCATCCTGGTTGAGAAACAGTGGGGTAGTAGGAGAAGTGGTTCTGAAAGTGCTCAGATCCCACAGTGTCCCCAGCAATATCAGCTGGAACTTGTTAGAAATGCAAATTATCAGCTCATTTCTCCCCATTCTACTGAACGAGAGACTGCAGTTGGGATAATGTAGTTTGTGTTTTAACAAACTCTCCAGGTCATTATGATGCCTGCCCAAGTTTGAGATCCACTTTGCAAAGTATTATTACCGCACTTATATTCAACAGAAGGAACTAACTAAAGTGGACATGGCACTGCGTCTCTTCAGACTGCATATGCAAATTAATCTCAGTAAGACCTCTGCATTGATCACAATCACAGCAGACTTTAGTTTTAGGGAGTGATTCTTAAACTCTGGCCGTGTCTCTGATTCAGGCTTTTGAACAATGGACATCCTTGTGTTTCGCCTAGGATATTGTAGAGTCTAGGATAGGGCCCAGGGACCTGTTTTCAATAAACTCTCCGGGTGTCTATAGCCAGTCTGGGAAGTGAGTGTGAATTACTGCTCTAGACCCGTGCTTGTTAGCGAGCATTAGGATCCCCTGGAGGGCTTCTTTGAACAGATTCTTGCCCCCACTGCTAGAGATCCCTCTCCAGTCCGTCTGGGATGAGACCAAGAATCTGCTTTCCTAACAGGCTTCCAAGTGATGCTGGTTTTGGACCTGATAGCACCTGTCTGGACCACTGCAATGGTGATCTCTGAGCTCCCAAACAGATGTCACCCTTGACTTACATACGGGCACCATAAGTTGTAATAATCACCTCCCAGTCTTCTACTTACTTTTATTCTTCTTATTTTTGAAATAGATATATTCACATATATCAAAATAAAGATTTTAAAAATATAAAAGGATATGTAGTATATCCCTCTGGCCCACAGCCACTGATTTTTCTTATCAGAGGCAACTAGTATAACTAGGAAGTGGTGTATCTTTGCAGAGATGTTTACGTTTACATGGGCATGCATTCGTAAGTGTGCACATACTGAACTTCCCTTTTAATGACAGTGCTGGCATTCACTGCTCTGTACCTTGCTTTTCTACCTAACGATTACATCATTACATGTGTGACTCCTTCCATTTCAGTGCAGGAGAGGTCCCCTGTTCCTTGTGTGCGGCCGTGAAGTACTCGTAATAGGATTGTCCAATAATCTATTTCCACAGCCTCCTACTGGTGGGCATAATTTGGTTTCCAGTCAGGAGTCCACAATTAATCCAAAAAGCAGACAGCCAAAGTCCAAGACCCTCATGTCTGAGCAAATTGCCTTCTACTCTCCATTAGCTCCCTAAGAGATCACTTTCTGGTGTCATCCAATAATTATATTCCCATTGACACTAAATAAACAAGAACAAAGTTTCCTTTTGATCAGTCAAGATGTAATTTTTTAAAATGGCCATTTAAATAGAAAATGAAGAGTTTTAGTGGGTAAGGAAGGTGGAGAGTAATATTATTGTGTAGGCCTTGGGGGCCAGGCTTTTTGGCTAATGTTCTCATACTCAATTGTCAGGAGGCAACACTTGGGTAGAAACCATGTTTTTTTTTTCACAGAGGTAGCATCTGGCTCAGAGAAGTTAAGGTTTACAGCTAGTAAATAGTGGATGTAAGGTGTTAAGTCATTTCTCATTAACATCAGCATCTTCCTGGCTATCCTTAGGTTAGTGGTATGCCTAAAACCTTGAGGGTTCAAATCCCAGATCCAGCACTCCCAATCTCTGTGGCCTCCTAGCTTCCTGGGTGAGGTGATTGAGGCATCCAGGGCAGAAAATATAAGGAGGGGTCATGCACTGGGCCTTACATGCTTCCTGGGCCTTACCCTTATCAGACCCCAGGCCTTAGTTTCCTTATATGTAAACTGGGGATAAAAATGGCACCATATAGGGTTTTGTGCATGTGTGTGTATTAATAAAATTAAGGATTAATGGAATTTGCACACATAAAGTATTTAAAACAGTGCCTTATCTGCAGTAAGCTCTAGTTAGAGTTAGTTAAAATTAAAATTCAGTTTCTTGATTACTCACTTACATAGAGCAGTCATAATCCTCCTTAAATAACTGGAACTCTGGAAGCTAAAATTTTTTAAAGAACAAAAGAATATCTTTATGGTTTTTAAAATGAGTTTTCTTTCATGATCTAATTTAAATAGGAAAATCCTGACATCTCCTTTGAAGTTCTCATCTTCTGAGGATCTAGGGGAAAGAAGCCACTGTCTGGGCTCTAAGGGGAGCTTCTGTCTTCGGGGGTGGGGGCTGGAGGGCAAGGGCTCTGGTGAAGGCTGGTTGGCCCCAGGGTCAGGCCAGGGGCAGGCTTTCCTGTGACTCGCGTTTTGTTTTCTTCTCCTTCAGAGGCAAGAGTGGGATGGGGAAATCCCAACGCCTATTTAATGCCAGCTTTTACTCAGTCCTTTTGAGAATTCCCTCCTTCCCACACTTCCTCCCACTCAATACCCAAAAATATTAATGTCTAAGGAAAAAAGCGAATTCTGAGTCTTTTAAGTAAGTATTTCAAAAATGTCTGTCCCAGATCTTGTATGTATCTGTAAATTGTTCAGAATGTCACAGGCTGGTGTTTGTGTGTAGATGGCAATTCTGTCTGATGGCCACATTGTCACATCTTATATATGCCAGTGCTTAACGGGAACCAAGCTGAACTGGTCCGTGATTAAAAGCTCTTTACCTGATCTTTTTAAGGCATTTTTTCCCCTTTAAGAATGAATGTGTCTGCGGGGGCTGGGGGACACCTGTAATACTATCAACAATAATATATATATATATTTGAAAAAGAATGACTGTGCCTTCAGCCCACATGAGTAAATGAACATGTTTGAACTTTGCCATTTTTGCTTTGGACAGGAGGAAAGGGAACTCAGTTAGCCCTGGGTGTATATACATACATACCCTGGAGTGTGTGCACATGAGCCCATATGTCATCAATCTTAATTTTAAAAAATCACTTGTATGGATTAAACCTCTCTCAGTGTGTGGGGGTGGCACATGGAAGATCAGTTTGTGAATAACAGCCTCTTCCACCGTGTGCATCTGGGAAGTCAGTACTTTGGCTCCTGATTGCAACCTCATCGTGTTTATGACTAAGCATTTGGGAACATTTTGTGATCCAGTGTTAAGAGCCTTCTGAAAGCCTTTGCATGGAAGAACCCGGGTGTGACGGCTGCGTGCTAGTCTGGTCTCTCTGTGACAGCTGCTTCTGGGGCTTCACGGATGTGTTTTCTCTCACCCTTATTGTCTGTCCCCATTTTCGCCGGGAGAACAGCTGGTTCGACATTTCCTTGTGAATGGGCCTTTGCACATGCATTCTGTCCCTGGCAGGTGCTGTCATGAGTTTCCTCAGTGGCAGAACGCAGCATTCATGCTCATGAGGGCCTGTCTTAGCTTTAACGGATGGCACAAATGTGAAACTCAGAAAAATGTCCATATTGGGTTAGCATCTAGGCATTGTTACAAATGCTGATGGCAACCATTCCTGTTCTCTAGGCCACTGGTGTCCATACTGCTTTGGTTACTCACTCTATTAGTGAAAACATCAGCACAAATATATTCAACATATAGCACTGATTGTCAGCAGTGGATGATTTTTACCTCCCTGGGAACAATCAACAATGTCTGGGGACATTGTGTTCAACTGGGGAGGGGGGAGGTGTATACTGACAGCTAGCGAGTAAAGGCCAGGGATGCTGGTAAACATACTAAATGCATAAGACGTCCCACCAAAACCAAGAACTATCTGGCCTAAAATGTTGATCCAGATATACAGGTGGAACCACATGAAATTGCACACAATTTTTAATTTATATATTGGGTTGAACCATAGGCAACTGCTGATATTCCATCAATTTTCATTTACAAAAGTGGCATTTCCACACATTTCAACATAATATGTATAATTATAAATGTCTGAATGAACTACCCTACCAATAAATTATTTACATTATATAATTCACAAAATACATAGCCTCTTTTGAAGAGGCTATTAATGCAAATCTACAGAGAGCTCTGACATTTTCTTCTTGTGTCCCTGTGGATTATTTTGTATGTATCCGCTATGGAGAGTCCTCCTCTAGACTTTAGTTTAACCTGGAGCTTGAGGTGACTACACCAGGCTAATCTGTATTATACTGTGCACTTTGGTACAGTTTGGGGTTTTTTGGTGGTATCTGGGGTGACTGGCTGCTGCTTGTAGGGCAGACCTGTAGGAATCTGGGCTCTAATCGTGTTTGCCACATCCATCAGAGCATCTCTTCCCAGCAAGGGCTTAGATATCCAGCTTCCATTTAGATTGCATTTGAAGAGAGTTTAGCAGGCAAAATTACACTTTAAAACCCACTGCGCTGGATAGTGACCTTCTGAAGGGCGAGGACTATCACCTCTCTCTATCCTCAGTATGAACCACATGGTAGCTGCTCAATAATTGCTCTTTGGAATGAATTCCAGAGGACCTTCTGCTTAACTTGAGGAGGGCTTTGAATTGAGGAGAGAGTTTTCTCTTAATAACAACTTCTGAGACAATCTGATTTCCCCAAGGTTCTTATTCTTAGGGAGGATTATATACTATCATTTGCTTTAGCAGATGGTATTTATTAAGAATTCATGTGTTGTGGGTGTTTCTGGACCCCCCCCTCCTCTTTTGTATTCTTTACTTTCTTTTTGCAATGAATGTGGGTTACTAGCAACAAAAACTTCTCCTGTATATGATTGCATAGTGCATTGATCTTAAGAAGCTTGTTGAAGAGATTCAGTGCTTATCATCTTAGCATGTGAGCAATAAACGTTGGCCTTACCTAGGGAGCCTTTAAAAATACAGATACCTGATCTAGGGTAGGCCTAACCTTAGTATATTTTAAATGGCCCTTAGGTGATTCTAGCTTTTAATCAGAGCTGAGAGCTACTGATTTAGAAGTTAAGTATAATTTGTTTCCTGAAAGTTCTTTTTAAATATAATTGCTTATCTAACACTTTATGCAGTATCTATTTTCAGATGCTCTCGATAGTAAAAGTTGAAGTTTGCAATATCTATTTAAGGGAAAAAACAAGATATTGATATATGTTATATGCATACTAGAGGCCCAGTGCACAGATTCATGCACCAGTGGGATCTCTTGGCTTGGCCTGTGCCCGCTCACAATCCGGGATCCCTCAGGGGATGTTGGACTGCTGGTTTCAGCCCGATCCCCACAGGCCAGGCCGAGGGAGCCCATCAGTGCACAAATCCATGCACCAGGCCTCTAGTATGCATGTAAGATCTTTGGCTAATCTCTTCCCACCCTCCTCCCTCCCCCCTTCCCTCTGAGATTCATCAGTCTGTTCCGTTTCCATGCCTGTGCATCAAGCGTCTGCCCTCTGGTGGTCAGTGTGCATCATAGCTACCGGTCAAACGGTTGAATGGTCAAACAGTCACTTAGGCTTTTATATATATATATATAGATAGGTGTATACACACACTCATGCATACATATTCAGAAAAGCATTTTTGGAGATATGTACCAAAATTTTTAGTACTTTCCCTTGGATGGGATTTGGAGTTTGTGTGGAAAGGAGATTCACTATTTGCCCAGTTTGCATTCTTCCCATGAGCATATTTTAAAACTACAAAAGCAAAAACAACAAATAGCACTCTTACCAATCTACATTCTTTATTTCTTTATATTAGTCTTTTTCTAAATACTCCACTACAAACCTCTCATTCCTTTTCCACTTCCTTGACATAATTTCTTTGGAAATCTGTTGAAGAAAACATTAATTTGGCATTGGAAAAAAGCTGGTTATCTGCCTCCTAATAGCCTCTTTAGAAAGATTTGGATGTATTCCTATAGCAATGCCTTTTTATTTCAAATTCTTTATGGGTAAGCATGTTATATTAAAGAGCAGTTTTATCGCAATGATCTGGAATGATCACTACTTTTTATGAAACATTTTCATGAGTCACCACAAAATTAAAAAATGTCTGTCTGATGGAACACACAGTAAAAGGACTCCAGTGTATAGAATCAGTGTCAGGAGTAATGTTATTCTATGTAATAAAACCCTAATATGCAAATCGACTGAATGGCAGAATGACCAGTTGCTATGATGCACACTGACCACCAGGGGTCAGTGTGCTCTCAGAGGGGAAATGCCGCTCAGCCAGAAGCTGGGATCATGGCTGGCAAGTGCAGTGGTGGTGGCAGGAGCCTCTCCTGCCTCCGTGGCAGTGCAAAGGAGCAGCGAGCTAAGCGGTAAGGAGCAGTGAGCCAAGTGGTAAGGAGCAGCGAGCAGGCGGGTGGTAAGGAGCGAGGGGTCCTGGACGACGAGAGGGATCCCAGACTGCAAGAGGGATGTCCGACTGTCAGCTTAGGCCTGATCCCCCCGGGCCTAAGCTGGCAGTTGGACATCCCCCAAGGGGTCCTGGACTGCGAGAGGGCGCAGGCCAGGCTGAGGGACACTCCCCCCCCCACCCCAGTGCATGAATTTTGTGCACTGGGCCTCTAGTATATTATAGTTACCTCAGCTGAGATGGATAGGAATAAAGTTATCCTATCTAATAAGGAGGGAATATGCTAATTGACCATCTCTCCATTACAAAGATGGCTGCACCCACAGCTGAGGCCAAGTTCCCATAAGGAGCCTTAATGAGCAATCAGCAGGGACCTGAGGCTACACCCTCCCCCACCCCCGTGGGACTTGACAGGGGACCTCAGGCCACATCCCCCACCTGGCAGAGCTTGACAGGGGATCTCAGGTCACGCCCCCCCACCCGGCAGGGCTTGACGGGGGACCTCAGGCCATTCCCCTCATCCAGCAGGGCTTGACAGGGGACCTCAGGCCATTCCCCCCATCCAGCAGGGGTTGACGGGGAACCTCAAGGTGTGCTTTCCCTCCTGGTGCTGGGCCAGAGGACCTCAGGCTGCTCCCCCCACCCCGGCACCAGGCCGGGGGACCTCAGACCGCACCCTCCACCCAACAGGGCTTGACAGGGGACCTCAGGCCGCACCCCCTGCCCCAGCACCGGGCCAGGGGACCTTAGGCTGTGCCCCCCTGCCTGGTGGGGCTTGACAGGGGATCTCAGGCCATGTCCCCCACCTGGCAGGGCTTGACAGAAGACCTCAAGGCACGCCCCCTGCCCCCGTCTGGGCTGGGGGACCTCAGGCCACGCCCCCCGTCCGGCAAGGCTTGACAAGGGTGGGACTGGCCTGGTCTGGATCTAACCCAATTGGGGAGGGGGGCCGGCCAGGTCTGGGTCTCATGCGATTTTGAGGTGCATGTGGATGGGCGGGGAATTGACTCTGGGTCCCGTGGTGAGTCCCAGAATCTGACAGGAGGAAGGTTTTCATATACATTTTACTAATTTTCTTTCATCTCTGACACTTCTGTTATAGAGGAAGGGCAAATAGCAATATTAAATTATTTCCTCTAATTCAGTGGTCGGCCAAACTCATTAGTTAAAGAGCCAAATATCAACAGTACGATTGAAATTTCTTTTGAGAGCCAAATTTTTAAAATTTAAACTTCTTCTAACGCCACTTCTTCAAAATAGACTCGCCCAGGCCATGGTCTTTTGTGGAAGAGCCACACTCAAGGGGTCAAAGAGCCACATGTGGCTTGCGAGCCGCAGTTTGCCGACCACTGCTCTAATTAATCCCCTTTTAATGTGCATGAATTTCGTGCATTGGGTCACTAGTATATTATAGTTGCCTCAGCTGAGATGGATACTGTCATTAAAATTGCTACAGGTATCACTGTTTTGATAACTTTGATGAAATCATTCTAAAGAATTCACCTTACAGTTATCTGAGAACAATTGATTAAATCTGTCTATTACAAAGCAAGGAAACTAAGAGTTTCAAAAGCCTTGCATACCTTTTTGAATATGTTTATACATATGTGTGCATATATGTTATTTGTTAAGCATCTGGTAGGTTTTGTGCACTCTCTTATTATAACTTTTTTGTTTGTGGTGGTGACAAAGGAGTACATGATCTCATCTTTTATTAATAGAAAAACATATGGCCCTAGCTGGTTTGGCTCAGAAGATAGAGCATTGGCCTGTAGACTGAAGAGTCCCAGGTTCGATTCCAATCAAGGGCACATGCCGGTTTGTGGGCTCAATCCCCACTAGGGGCGTGCAAAAAGCAGCCCATCAATGATTCTTATCATTGATATTTCTATACCTCTCACTTCCTTTCTGAAATAAAAAATAAATAAGAAGAAAGAAAGAAAAGAAAAACATATCTCTCAGATAAATTACTTTTGGTAAATAAATGTTTTAATTCACAAAGCTGTTTCGCACAAATTTATTTATGTGTACCCCGGGCAGGATCATAAAAGATTTTGTAATGGGCAAAAAAAGACTGCTGTGTGTCCTTTTATGGAATACTAGATAATGCCTACTGTATTAATCTGAGTTATCTAATTCTCAAAAGGTGTGTGTCCTCCATTATCTTTAACATGGGTTGCAGAAAACGGATAGTAAGGCAAATGAATTTTGTCGTATGGAGACTCAGTTGACAGTACCCCTCTTCTTTGTGGAAGAGGCTGGTTTAGTATCTGTTCATCCATTTCAGCATTCCAGATTGCTTGTACATGTGTTTGCTCTTTGACCTGGTTATAATATCTCACTGGTCCCTTCATGGATTTAATAACTTCCATGAAATTTTGGAAAAATGTTATATATATTCATACTAAAAATAATCACTTTAACCTTTAACAAGATTATTTTCAACTTATATCATTCTTATAAAGCCTCGAAAGGGTATATAAAATGGGCATTATTATTTCCACGTAACAGATGAGAGAACTGATCCAGGGGAAGGGATTCTGAGCCCCCAGTCCTCCAGATGAGGTGGATGAGTATTTAGGAGCTTCTGGTTATGCTGGACCAGAGTGGAGGCTCAGGCCAGATCCAGACATGGGCAGAAATGCAAAACCTGGGCTAAGGATGGGATGTCAGGTGTCAAAGATGTAAACAAACCACAGTTGTGGGATATTGGGCAGGTGAGCCGAAGAGTTTGAATCTAGCAAAGGGGCTAGAACAAGCATGTCAAACTCGTGGCCAGCGGGCCGCATGCCTCGTTCATTTGGTCCGTGTTAGCCTTTGAGTTTAACATGCTTGGGCTAGAGAGTAAGGGGCCTGTGATCCAAGAGAAATCTGGCCAAAAAGCATGCGTTGCTTATGAAAAAATATGTCTCGATAGGGAGCCTTTGTGTCAGGGCCATTATGAGGTCCTGTGTCAGCAGGAAGCAACCCCAGCCTGGCATTTAAACTAAGCATAAAATTGGAAACACCTGGCCCAGCAGAGAAGCTAGTGGGTGGAGGCGGGGGGCGACTCCTGGAAACGAGGTAAGGACAATGAATGGCCTTCAGCTGGGCTCAGCTGCAAGGAAGTGCACTGATTTTTAGCCATGTGGTTTATTTCAGAAAACTGCACACATTCCCCAAGTCCCCACGGAGCTGACATTTTCTTACCACTCTGATTAATCAAATTGTGTTCAAAGTGAAAAAACCTCTTTGGCAAGCTATTTTTGGTCCTTTTGATGGTAGGTAGCAATGGTTACCTGGTCTTTTTTTCTTCACTTTAAATTATTTCTGAAGTTGTGTTTGCTGCCATTCTAATTTGGAAGCAAGGTATGTATTTTGCTAGCTTTGATTATCCGCTACAGAGAATCAGGACATGGTGATTTAGGAAATGTGGAAATTTTGTAATTACTTTTTGGGGTAGGTCCATCTTTAGATTAAGACAGCCCTTCTCACTGCTTTGATCAATTGCATTACAAAGGAAAAAAAGTGATTCCAGATTAGGTCCTGCATGGCTTGTAAGAAACCATGAATGATGGTTTAAAATGTAAGATGTAATAAAGTGACTTCGTGCTTTATTCCACACCATATCCAATGACGCAGCCACTGTTTTACATTAATCTCTCATTTTAACTATGAGATCTTGCAAACTTAACTCATTATGATTACATATGGAGTTTAGTCAGACTTGTCATGAATTTGCTAATCATCTACCCCACCCTCCACCCCCCTCTCTGGATCTTAACCTCTTCTCAGAATTCCAGGCTTTATTTAAACTCTAAGATACTTAATACAAGCATGATTCCCCCGTCCCACCCTCCAGACTACTCTAATCAGGAACCTAATTAGCTAATGGCTAATTAGTAGAGTACATCTTTATATAGACACATTAGCTTTTTGCATTATATAATGTATAATACATTTCTTTATCTGATAGAAGTCTCTGTTCTAGATATTTTTAAACATTACTTGCAGTATAATCCATTCTTAAAATAATATACTGTGACTTAATGCATAAGGCAGATTCATTAGAACTCAGGAAATATAAACATATTGGTGGTCTCCTACAAAGAAGAAAAATAATTCTTTTATAGCTGATTTACAAAGAAAATGGTAAGTGCATGATAGTTCATAGGCATGACTTATATTGCCCCAAACAGTTGAAACTCCACTATACTTGCCAAAGGACTGTAACTACATTTACTTTTCAAACAATCGATTTTGTAGAAAAGATTGGCTGGTTTGCTGCTGAAACATGGTACTCACGATACAGGGTTGAGCTGGTTTGTGAATAAAATTTTGAAAAGCTAAATATTTTAAGACAAAATTGCAAAATGGAACAATAGGACTTCTGTGTCTGGTGTGAATTCGGAGAATTTGAAACACGCCACTCTACCTGTAATTAGCCTATTAATATCTAGAAACTGTTTTGGGTTTTTATTTTTGCCAAGGGGCCATGTCATGCAAGTTTCAGGAGGATAAGCTTTCCCTTTGCCGGTCAGTATGATTTAAGTGGCAGCAGTGGCAGAAACTCCATAACAAGTCTGCTGGGAGTAACTCAAAGAGTAAAACGACCTGGCCTTCACTGGAGGGTTTTACGACCTAGATGGCAAGGCAGAATACACAGACAAAACACAGAGGGAAAAATATTAAAGGACTGTTAGTACACTGGAAATTGTGTCTGAATTGGGCAGATTCTTAGATCTCTTGGTTGAAAAAATTTTTTCATCTTCATTTGTTTTACTCCTTTGAAATGTCTTTTAATTTCATAATCTCTTTCCATCCCTGTACATGGTCAGGAATGGGATTTGAAATCAATACACCTGGGCTTAAATTGTAGGCCCACTATTTTTAATCGGGTTATATGATTGTGTGTGTGTGTGTGTGTGTGTGTGTGTGTGTGTGTGTGTTTGTATTAACATTGCTTAAATAGAGGCCCGTAATCAGAACGGAACACATACTTCATGACAAAGAAATTTCAGTAATCTCATAACCAGTTAGCCCTTTCACCCATCTTCCAGATACTACACACACCTTGAGCTTTGATGTTATCCATTTTCTCCAGTGGTATCTTTATGAGTCTCTGCCTTTGTGCTACCTGTGGCGAGGTATTATAAAATTAACACCAAATTATAAGCTTCTTAAAGGCAGTGATTCAGTCTTTTTTACTCTGTATGCCAATGCCTAGAATATAGTAGCCGTTTCATATAATTTGTTGACTTACAGCTAGAAAACTGGAGAGGAATGCCCAAGCTTGTTCTTAGCTAATTGCCAAATCTCTTATCTTCTCTGAAAATCCATTTAGAAACATCAGAATTTAGAGTGAGATGTAAAAGGAAGGACGAGAGCAAGATCAATTTCTCCAAGGTGATTGCAATTCAGTTAGTAAAAAATGGTTTCTCCCTCCTCCAAACCTCTAAAACATACGTTCACTTATTCTTCCTTTTACTAATATTTTAGCCATGGTTGGACCAAGCTCCTTCAGTGCAGGAACGTTGTATGAACATGGATTATATTTCCTGTAACCACTGCCTGGAGCCTTAAATATCTAAGACATTCTGGAAGGGTTTTTTTGTTTTGTTTGTTTGTTTTTGTGACTAGATAGACAGTAGGACTTGTCTATATAGCAAAAACTGCCCTGAGGCACACAGGCAACTTTGTCAGTCTCTTTGCTGGAGTTTGTCATTCTCCAATGCCTCACCCAGGCCCAGGGCATTGGGCCTGGGCCAAGGACACCTCTCAGCTCCTCAGGTATAGCAGTCTTGCTTTTTAAAATTTTCCTTGAGCCTACAATGAAGAGGGAAGCAAAGGTAAGGTTCTCTCACTGCCTTCTCCACTATATACAGGAAAGGCTTTTAGGATGAAGAGGGGAGAAACCTTAATTTTCCATCCCTGAGGAGGAGGGAACCCAGTAGAAAGGAGACTGGGAAGTGAGCCAAGCGTGAGATCGGGAAGCCAGCCAGTGCTTCCCAGCAGCTGTGGGATTGGGGCCTTGCTTTTTTTTGGATCAGCTACAAAGTACCAAAATGCCTGCAGGCATTGTACAGGTCCGATTTGCACACTGGCTTGAATAATGAAAAGCTGTTTTCTTCAGCCAACTTGTATTCAATCCATTGGTAGTCTTCAGGTGAAAATAGTCTTTCTGTCATTAAGGTTAATTGGTGTGTGTGTTTATCTAGAAAACTGTAGAGAATGGTTTTACAAGGAAGAAGACTGGGGATTGGAAGGGAGGGAAAAATGGACCCAAATAATGATTTATTCCTAAATAAATCACTGTGTGTAGTGTATCCCAAAGAGCCCTGATCACAAGACTCACTTGGGGTATGCATTCTCAGGGCTGGCCATGGAGATTCAGATTCAGGAATTCTGTGGTAAGGATGGGAATCTGTGTTTGCAACGTGTCCCAGGTGATTCTTATGATGGGTGAGTGAGAAACGCTGCTGGGTGCGTATGCCTAGGTATTTAAGGAACCCAGTTTCAGGGGACATGCTGAGCGCACGTGGCCCAAATGGCTCCCAGAGCCGCCTGGTACAGCCTTGTTACACGTCACGCTGAATGTCTCCGCTTTCGGGAAATAGGAGCTTGCTATTTTTTCCCTTTTGACATTTGCCAATGTGCACCATGTTACTTGAAGATAGGAAAAGTAAGTGAATTTCACATAAATTATTTGATGAGGCACCAGAAACGTCTGGCAATGTGGAATTGCTTCAGTGATTTCTTTCTTACTTCAGGCTTTAGATTTAGATTTGGCGATCTCTGGGGTGGTGGGTGGTGCTAAAATATCCTGGGAAATCGGGCAACTTGCTTGAGGTTGCACAGCAGGCCAGTGTGGTGGTTTTCTGGTTCCTTAGCCTTGCCCTTCACCAGTATCCTCTGTTGTATGTTGGGGGAGTCTCCAGTGGTTGGTCCATGTGAACCCATAGGGTCATCTTAATTGTTGTCTTATCCAGGGTGCACTTCTCTTCATTTTTTGGTTAAAAACAGTTTCTTACATTAGTCTTATATTTTACAATTTACAAAGTACGTTCAAATGTAAAACTGCGTGTGATCTTCACAACAGTCCTAAGAGACAAGTTTTATAAATGAGAAAACGGAGTCTTAAAAAGGTAGTAACTTGTCTGGGGTTGCAGTGACTTCCTTTATTTTACTTTTTTTGTCTTTTTAAAAAAAATTAAGCTTTTGTAGCAAATACAGGTGGGGCAAAATTCACTGGGTACAGAGGGTATGTTAAAAGCCAGCTGCTGTTTACCTGTCTGGATTCCCAGTCACCAGGTTTTGTTCCTGAGGCAAAGCCGGGGCTGGAAGCCAGCTCTGTGGACACCACCCTTTGGTTTCCTCACTGCTCCGGAGCCCTCTTATGTCTGTAGTTTTCACTAGTCTATGTCTGTAGTTTTCACTGCAAAGTTGGACTTTGATTAGTTGAGTGCATAATATTTTGATAGACTATAGCAACTTACTCCTATAGATTAAGATAACACGGTTCCTCTTGCTTAGGCAAATCTTTCGTCACCACCTCTCCTCGCCCTCACCAGGCACCAGCACGCCAAACATGTAAGTTTAGCTATCACTAGGTGATCACAAGGCAGAATTTTTCTTTCCTAAAAAAAAAGGGGGGCAGAGGATATGCTATTCTTATAGCTCTGATAACTGTAGACCTCAGGAAAGTGTATTCAGTGGGAGCATTTTCAAATGGAGCTTCTCCAGGCTTTGAGTCTATCAGCTGTGCGTGGTCTTGGGCAAGTAATCTGACTGATTCTGATCCCATTTCCTCACCGGTGCAACTGGTAGGACTGAAGATGATAAAATGAAATTTACTGGAACAAGTCCTGACTCTTAATAATTGTTCCCTCATATGAAATTGTCTTAGAAGTAGTTTTTCCTCCTAGTTCGCCAAAAGGTACGTGATAAATTTTTTCCAGAACCACCCTTGTAGACATGATTTAAGATAAAACAGTACTTACTTCTTCAGTATTGTGGAATTGAGTCCTTTGACTCCTCAGCCACCCCAGGTAGGTCCCTCCCTCATTCCCCATTATTCTTGATCACAGTTCCCTGTTGATTACATTATCCCTGCCCTTGTGAATTTCACCCAAAGATTGACCACAGTTGGTACTGATTGGCACATTTGTTGGCTTCTTTGCTGGATGTCATCTATCTCCCTCATCAGATTGCAAGTTTTCTGAAGACAGAAGACATACTCCATTCACTGGTGTTTATCCAAAACCAACGCAGTGCCTGGCACATACTTGGTCCCAAAGATACCAGGGGAACAAATCATTGTTGCTCATATAATGACCAGTGTTTAGCTTTCAGTGTTTGACAGTTGGTTTGCTTTTAGTTTTCTCTGTTGGGCTGCTTTCTTGGACTTCTAGCCCTAAGGAAGACAGTATAAGGAAAGAGGCATCTCTCCTGTTCAGTGCTGTAGCCATGAATCCTCTAGCCATTTCCTTTGAGACTAGAACATGGTGTTGATAAGGGACAGTGGTGGTTCCAAAATCTCCTGGTTGGGAGCCACTGGGATACACACAGCCTCATGTAAATCCCAGCCACTGTTATTCTAATAAACAAAGCACTCTATTAAAATGAACAAGTTAATAAGCCTTTCCTGAGCCTTATTTGGCACCAATTTATTTTGAAAAATTATTTCCCTTTTTCAGGTGGGCCAGAAAAGTGCTATGTGAGCATGATAATCTTTGTGTTTTTTTTGGATATATCACTTTTGTTAACTCTTAATTTCATCTCCATTTCAAGACGGACCAGATTAGACCAGATCCCGCTTAATGTGCAGGGGCTGGAACCACAGGGGAGGATTTACCGTATGGCCAATGCTTCCTATAGTCGCACTTCATTCCCTAATAGGAAAACTGGAAATAGTTGATTTAATCATTTCTGCCCTTGTTTGGCCTATGATGTCAGCTGCCTTCTGGAAGTATTCATATCTGCATCATCCCAGAATGTCTAGTGCAGTGGTCGGCAAACTGCGGCTCGCGAGCCACATGTGGCTCTTTGGCCCCTTGAGTGTGGCTCTTCCACAAAATACCATGTGCGGGCACGCACGTACAGTGCGATTGAAACTTCGTGGTCCATGCGCAGAAGTCGGTTTTCGGCTCTCAAAAGAAATTTCATGCCCTAACCGGTGTGGCTCAGTGGATAGAGCGTCGGCCTGCGGACTGAATGGTCCCAGGTTCGATTCCAGTCAAGGGCATGTACCTGGGTTGCGGCACATCCCCAGTAGGGGGCGTGCAGGAGGCAGCTGATCGATGTCTCTCATCGATGTTTCTAACTCTCTATCCCTCTCTCTTCCTCTCCGTAAAAAATCAATAAAATATATTAAAAAAAAAAAAGAAATTTCAATCGTTGATATTTGGCTCTGTTGACTAATGAGTTTGCCGACCACTGGTCTAGTGTAATACATGACCTATTGTAGGCATCTAGTCAGGGTGTTTTGAATGAATAAATGGTATTTGTCTAATCTTATTATTAAACCTATTATAGTTTTAAGCTCAACATATGCACATTTATCTAACATAGTCTTTTTTTTTTCTTTAAAAAAATTTCCCAATCTTGTTATTTTAGAGCCTATATAGAGTTCTTTTTAGTGTCCTCAACCAAGGATACAGCTTTTCATAATAAGTTTTGACACTTTACATGAAATATTGAGAGAAGCAGCTCACTAGATACACCTTTCATTTATTTGCTGGGTTTTTATTGAATAAAACTTGTTAAATGAAGAGACTAGGAATGCCTAAAGCCAGGAAATTACTGGTAGCATCCCAGGCCCACAGCAAAATAATCATCTTTGCGTTGCTATGAATAATTGATGAGGGAGGCAGACCCGTGGCTTAGTGAGGAAAAACACTAACAGAAGTATGTACTTCAGAATTCTGATTTTTTTTTTGTCTGTGTTTCATCCCTCATCCCTTGAACTGAGACAGTGTTCTTGTTCTTAACATTCAAATTGTTTATGATTAGAAAATTCTTCAGTGCAGGTTTTCAATGAAAATAAGTGTGAATCATTTAAATTATGGAAATAATTGTTCCTCCTTATTGTCTTTATTTTTAGTCTAGATGAATTCCTAGGTGGTCGTGCCAGTATAGCTTACCGTTACTATTTCCCAACTGTTCCTGCAGTACTTAATTCTAATTGGTCATTAAAAATATATATTCCATATAAATAACAAATAATTTTCTTATGCCCAGTAGTTCTCTGTTTTTCATCAAAACCATAGTTAGTTAGTAACATTGTTATATAAAATTTTATCCTCTCAAGGACAGTTTTTCCAAGTTGTCAGAAATCTTTGAAAGAAACATCCTCCCTTTAAATTAAGAGCCTAAAAATGTCTAAAGCCAGGAAATTATTGATAACATTCTAGGCCCACAGCTAAATTGTTTTCCTTGCCCCGCAATGAATAATTGATTTTTCTTAAGAATTTTCTTTCCTGCTGTGGAAAGATCTTTTTGCCATTTCCTCAGTGTGAAAATTACCCCTGGCCTATACCCCATGACACTTTCCCACTTGGTGGTAACTTTAACATTTAAAACCAGTAGGTTTTTTTTCCACTAATTGGATGAATATTTTCTTTCAGATTCTTTAGTCTGAAAAACATTCTAAGGAATATTTGCATTGCTCAGTGCATGGGCCAAAAAGAGCTCAAGGTATGAGTGAGTGCTGGTTTTCAGTCGCTGCCTTAAGACAAGGGATGCAAAAGGACCCCATTGAATTCTTTCATGGTTTTCGTTTTGTTTTGTTTACTTCCCTGTCTTTGCGGAGGTGAAGATGACCGTTTTACTGCACAGGATAGACCTAGATCGATGTCTGCATGTTGTGCTTTTTTTTTTTAATTGATGGAAGAGGTTCAAATTCTCTGAAACCAGTGACCTGTATCTCTGCCCCGGAAAGGTGATTTCCCCACGTGTCACTCTGTACTCTATGGAGAGCGGCCGATGCTTCTAGAATATAGGTAATTCCAGGGTAGCTATGCCAGTCTTGACTCAGTGGGCCTATACCTGAGATTTGTTTACATTGCTGGTCAAGATCTTTAAATGCTTCAGAAATTCTGTCACTCCCAGGGACATTAGAACCCCCTTTAGAAAGGAAAATATTCTGTATACTATCAATCCCTAAAGTCTCCTACCATTAAAGAGAATGTGCTTCACCACAGTCCTGCTGATGGTTGAGTGAAGGGCTGGGGAAGTGGGAGGTAAGAGCAGGAAGGCTGTCTGGCCCTGGGGGAGGGGGAGCTTGGTTTATCTCCATATTCCACAGGAGTGTTGAGGTCTGGTCTCTGAACGAATGTGCATAATATGCTGGAGGCCATATGCAGTCATCTGTAAGTGCTTTGAAAATAATTTTCTGAGACATATCAATAGCTAGTTGTATAAAGTAACTCCTTTATTAAAGAAATGCTCTATAAAAGGCATTAAGCAATTATTTTACCATTAGTTGTTAATAGTTTTTAGTATGCAATTCTAGAATGGAACTTTATTAGGACAAATCACAGATGTATTAGTGCCATTTTTCTACCACAACAATTACCTTCTAATCTTGTGGAATTCACAGAAAAACACAGTAACTTTTGGAGCTGCTTTCTCTAGTCTGTAGTCTGACTCCTTGTCTTATTCCCCCTGTAATTCCCCAACAACTAAAAGTTATAACCATGGTAACAAAATACTCATCCCAGACATATTTCAATGGCTAGCATTCTCTTGCTAACAAATGTAAGGCAGGAAAAAAAAGGTTTAGACAATTTCGATCATTTCCGTTTAAACTGAAATTGGCTTGTAAGTGAATATACATGCTTTAATTTCCCTCCAGAGTTCAGGTTGTATCCAGAACAGGCAGTAGGTGCTGGACAGAGGTCTAAAATATAAATCATAAGAAAGAAGGTGACTAAGTCTGATGAATGTTTTCTTCATCTTAAAGAAGAATATTCCCACTCCTCCACATCTCACATTATCCTTATAAAGAGATGATGATCAGTGATGCAGTTCTATGGAAGCAGGTGGTCCAAAAATGTCTGGTGTTTTGGAGACCTGGGCCAGAATCCCAGTGACTAGGCATGATGACTTTGGGCCTGCTCATTTCTGTTTCCTTGTTTGTAAAACGGGAATCGTATCTTTTAAAGAGGATTCTTACTAAAGTAAATTCAGCTAACATGTGTGAAAATGCATAGCATTGTACTTGGCACATGTTGGGTAATCCGTGACTATTAATTGAATCCAATCCTTTCTACGATTGGCCTCAATGAGAATGTGATTAGTGGAGGGAAAATAAACAACACAAATGCGGGGACAAAGGAATGTTTTGCCCTTCAGAGTATTCACTCTGGAAAGTACTATGTGTATTCAAGAGACACTTGCCTTGAGGTAGAGATATATATGTAATCTATATTTAATTATCAATATCATCTGTCTATCAACCTGCCTATTTGTGTTAAACTTCATGGCAGCAAATAATTTTCATGGGTAGATTTGATTCTTGTAAATGTCATTTGGCATTGGGGAAAGGACTACTCCCACCAAGTAATGTTATTTCTTTCTTTCTTTATTTAGTAATATGGGTTTTGTCAAAAAGAAAAGGTTTCTATTCAAAAATAAAATGTTATCATAAAGTAATGAGACCATTATCTTAGGGCAGTGGTTGGCAAACTCATTAGTCAATAGAGCCAAATATCAACAGTATAACGATTGAAATTTCTTTTGAGAGCCAAATTTTTTAAACTTAAACTTCTTCTAACGCCACTTCTTCAAAATAGACTCGCCCAGACCGTGGTATTTTGTGGAAGAGCCACACTCAAGGGGCCAAAGAGCCGAGTCACATGTGGCTCGCGAGCCGTAGTTTGCCGACCACGGTCTTAGGGAACTCCTATGTCTGAGTGCCATCCAAGAAAAAAGGGTTCCAAGAATAGAGAAATGGCTGCTGCAGTGAAGTAATAAGCACATCACTTTCCGGTAGGGATGCGTTGAAAGGAGGCAAGTCACATTAAAGATAAAAGGTTGTGTTACATGTATTTACTACATTCCATACACCATGTTTCAGTCTTGTGAACAATCAATCCTTGAAGGAACTTTTGTGAAGCCATTTTTATAGCATCAGCCTTATAGCATCAGCCTAAGGACAAAAAATGATTTCATACTTGCAAACTTTGATTCATTAAAGCATCTTAATTCTATTGAGCACTTATTTTTACTAATTTATTCTAAGGTAATGATGCACTGTCTTAATCCAAAACAGCTGCAAAACCACATTATTGCCATTTTTATTTTTTTAAGTGCACAATTATAGTCTTCCTCAGTCTTTCAGTAACATGTCAAAACGAATGCATGAGGGAATGAACTTGATGTTTTGACTCAGAAATCTGGAATCTAAGCTGGTAGTAATAAAAGAGTACATATGTGTGTTTTTTCCTAGCTTTGTCACTCCTGGCTTCGAATGAGTTTCTTAATTTCTGTTTCTTCCCGATCTGTAGAAGATGAGAATAGCACTAGTTGTTGCCTCAAAGAGTTGTTTAAAAAACAAAATGACAAAAACAAAAACGGACTCAGAAACAGAGATGAAAGGAATGGTTGCAGAGGTGAGGGGGTGGGGGGATGGGTGAAATGGTGAAGAAGAATATAGTCAATAATATTGTGATAAGTTTGCATAGTGACAGATGATTATTAGAATTAGTGGGGTGACCACTAATACCTTATATTTGTAAGGTATAAATATGTCAAATGACTATATTGTACACCTGAAGTTAATATAACTAATATAATACTATATATCAACTATTTTTAAATTTAAAAACCAAAATGAGTTTGCACATGTCAAATGCTCTTGAACTTGGCACATGAGAAGAGTTAAAACATATTAGGTATTGTTATGGTTTTAGGTAGATAGATACAGATATAGAAATGTTTCATTTAATGTTTACTTTTTTTTTTTTTTTTTTTTTTTTTTTTTTTTTTTTGCTAGTTATGTCCCTGGTGCATCAGTATTTGGATATTTCCTATGCTTTGAGACAAGAGGAATGTTCATGCTAAAACATACCTCTGAGAATGTGTGAGAATGTGCACACTGAAATATACAAGGGCAAAATACTTCAGGGTAGCAAACAGTGATGGTGTTTGCTGCTCTATTTATAGCTCCTATAGCTGTCAGTTGCCTAGGAGATCATTGGCAAGATCCCAGCAGTAACTAGCAGCATTTTATCCTATAAAGAAAGAGGTGCAACTGATCTAATGACCATCATTAGGCACTTTCTGGGGAATCACCCTCAAGATCTTAAGAGATTTCTATTTCTGTCACATGTTTTATTGTTACATCTGCCCTTCAATATACTGTGAAGGAATTATTTATCAACTCATAAAGAAAATACCTCACTTCTGCATCCAATTAACTTGTACCTGTTAAAGAATTAATAGTTTATCCATGGCAAAAAGGAACTTTTGTTCTTAAACAGTGTTGTGAAAGGCCACACGGTTATATATGTCAGTTTTCCATGATCACATAATCTGCTTTAAGCCAAAGCTAATTAGTAGAGATGTGAGGAGATGATTGTGCCCTCATGAATAGAGTGTGTTAAATCTTTGCTTTTCCTTTTGCAGGTAAGTGAACATGACATTGGGCGGAGTTCATTATGCTTCCTGGGTGGCTCTTACTCGTGTTGCTATTTTATGGACTAAAACTCAAGAAGGCAGTTAGAAAAATACAGATATGCAGGTACTGTGGATACTGCTGGAGTGTGTGATCTAAGCGATGGTAAGTGTGTTCATTTTTCCCATACCTCATGATATCAAGCTGGGCAGCCCCACTTCTGCTCTCCTCTTCCCAGCAAAAATGGCTCTGTTGGTTTATAAGCATCTCTAGTTGGCACAGCTAAATGAATGAAAATGAGATTTGCTTTGCAGTCCTGTTGGATATGCTTTTTGGAGGACAATTTTTACAAAAGCCTGAAATCATTTGGCATTGTTGGTGTTCTAAGTTAGTGCTTTATATTTCACATCTGACCAGTTTGGTATGAAATTTAGAACGTTGTGGTACTATAGTGATGATCGTGAAGTGATCCTTGTAGCTCAGAGAACAGAACTCTAGGCTGAGAGTCTAAAGTCCCACCCTGAGTATAACATCCTAAATTAATAGTTGCCTAAGGACTAGAGTATTCTTAGATCTTTTTAGAACTCACAGTTCTAAATCAAAGAAGTGTAATTGGAGTTTCCTTTTTAAATATTTGAAGACTGTACCAGTATTTACTATGTAGATGTTCAAATATTAGATCTATATTAAAAGGAAATCTAACAGCATTTGAAGCTAAATAGGAATGTGAATCCTTATTCAATTCACTATTGAAGACATACAATGCCATTAAAGACTTTTTAAAGTATTCAGGAGCTTTTTAATATTTTTGGATTGTTCTAGCTAAATCCTTTAAATGTTTCCATTGTTGTTACTTCTCTAGAAGTTAAAAGTCTAGTGACAGTTTTGCTTTTTTGTTGTTGTTGTTTGAAATTTAGGGTTCTGTTTACTAGCTGGCTATTTATGTTAAGAATTATTTTTCACTGATTAAAAATTAGACTAGAAATATAAATTGGGGTTTTTTTTTGCTTGTTTTCATTTATTTTTATTGAAAACCATATTGTTTCATCTGGGATAAATGAGTAGAAATACTGTCATTATCTTTGCAAGTTTTATTGGAGAAGCTCAATGTTAAGAACATTCCACATGCTGACCTTGATTTTATTTTTCCTAAGAGGTTATTTTTTTTTTCTAAGAGGTTATTTTTTGATGCTGTGTATTTGAGAATGATTCTTTAAACTATTGTTATATTGTTGTGACACATTAATCTTTGAGGAGGATTATTGTAACAGAAAACAAATTCCCTCTCAAAGCACCAAGTTTCATACATCTACATGTAGTTTCTAAAGGCTGGGTGGACGTGTGACTAAATCCCATTTTCTGATGGTGGTTTTTTCTCGATGAAGTGTTATCTTTCACATTCACAAAGAGGGGAGCTATGATTTATAAATAGAATGTTACTTTACTAATTTATTTGCAGTATAACTATTTTTACTGCTAATGGGAAATGTCCTTCTTAAAAAAAGACATAATTATAGAACTTTTTAAAAATGAGGCCCTTCAGAGAACTGGGCATGAAGCTCAGACCTATGAAACCTTCATATTACCTTCTTCTGGATTCAAATCTTATATGTTGTAAGTTTTATGACTAGTTTATTCATCAGAAATAAAAATCTCAATCAGCATTATGCTTTGAGCCAGTAAACATCATATCAGACACTGGTATCTCGGACTGCACTGGGACATTAAAGTCTGAAGAGTTTTCAGTTCTTAATAAAAGCGAAGTTGTGTCTGCATCACCAAGCTGCTGAAATCCGGAGCCTTTGATCTTGGGGAAATCAGGGGTTCCTTCAAACACTCTGAGAAGCTTAATGGTAACTGAAAATACTCGGTAAATTGTGTTTATGTTTGGTGTACATGGTTCACACCATATCATCTTTTTAAGTCTTAAGTGCCACAGCAATAGCTTTCTCTTTAACAGAAGTTCAGTTAACAGAAGTTCAGTAATAGCCAGTTGTTCATGCCCAGTGAGCTCTCTCGAGTCACTTTGGAATTTCCTGGAGTGGTTTTGTTTGTCGTGTGTGTCATTTTGCACAGTCCTTACGTGGTGCTGATGGTGACCAAGCTGCTTTCCCTGTAGGAGCTGTATCATGCTGGTGGCTTTTAGAGCAGGCCAGTGCCTTCCTTTATTATAATAATGCCACTGTATGGAAAAGCAATAAAGACATTTTTTTTGCAAGTTTTCCTATGCCAGTGAGCATTCTCATCAGTTTTATTGTTTCACATTTGAAAACGAGAAATAATCACCCAGTCCCTTTTCTGCTCTGCTCTTCTGAGGAAATGGGTCTTGGGGTTGACTATGAACATGAGTAGCTACTTACTTAATTGGATGAGGAAACGTGTTCCAGGTGGCTGTAGAAGCAGATTGTTTCTAAAGGTTGGTGGGATAAGTTTGAACTTACCCCATACGGTGACATTCATCTTTTCACTATGTGAACCAGAAGGTGGCTTGATCTCTTAAGGCTTATAATATATTTTTTATTGTCATTGGAAAATACAATGTTGCATCTTTATGAAATCAAAAGAAAGATTATTTTCTAAGACTTCTAACTCACTACCGAATTTTCTGGTATCGATGCTGGAAATCCAGGGATCCAAAAGACACTGGAAGATTATTGATCAGTGGTGGTGAGGAGAATAATTAGGATACTAATTTTAACCACACCTTGGACCCTGCCTCTACCTGACCAATTTTCCATCGTAAGCAACTGTACATATTGCATGTCAAATAGCTACCAGTCTGGTTGAGAATGTCAGTAAATACAAGGTTTAACTCTTAATCCTGACAAGGAAGAACTTTTAGCTCTATTTTCCTAGTAATTTTCCAAGAAGAATAGCTAATGCTTATTTTGAACAATAATTAGCCCTCCACAGTCAAATGTTAAGGACAAACTATGGATAAACTGGTTGACAAAACAAAAAGATTAACATTCAACAAACTTTTAGTCAAATGACTTAATTGACTTGGTTTAGTCTGTAAGAAAAATACGATCTCTTTCAAAAACAATCCTATCTCTCTACCTTTTTAAGTTATAATTTTCAAAGATCATGCATTTTATAATTCATGTTCATCCCAAACCTATGTACAGTATTTTGTACATTTAGAATTCTAGATTCTCTTTTTCATTTTTATGTTAAATTTTTTACAAATGTATTGACTTGACATTAGTTAATAACATTATATAGGTTTCAAATGTACAATTCGATAGTATATTATCTGAATTGCATTGTATATCTACCATTCAAAGTCAATTCTTCTGTCACCATATATTTGACCCCTTTTATCCATTACTCCCTCCCCCACCTACCTTTTTCTGTGTTCTGTGTCTGAGTTTTCGTGTGTCTTGTTTGTTCATTTGTTTACAACTTACAACTGGATATCCCACCTGAGTGAAATCATATGGGTCTTGATTTTTCCATCTGACTTATTTCCCTTACCATGGTATTTTCAAGATTCATTCATGTTGTTACAAATGGCAGTATTTGATCTTTTCTTAGTGATGAGTGCTATTCAATTGTATATGGTACCACATCTTCTTTATCCAATCATCTATTGAAGGACATTTTGGTTTCCATGTCTTGGCCACCATGAATAATGTTGCAGTGTACATAAGTGTACATATATCTTTATGAACAAATGTTTTCAAAATTTTGGGGTAGATATCCAAAATGGGGGGCTGCTGGGTCATATGGTAACTCTATTCTTAATTTATTTGAGGACCCTCATACTGTTTTCCATAATGGCTGTACCAGTTTACACTCCCACCAGCAGTGAATGAAGGTTCCTTTTTCTCCACAACCTCTCCAATACTTGTCTTGTTGATAATAGCCATTCTAACAGGTGTGAGGTGGTATATCTCATTGTAGTTTTAATTTTCATTTTTCTTACAGCTAGTGAAGTTGAGCATCCTTTCATATATCTGTTGGCCATTTCTATGTCTTCTTGTAGATTCTCTTTAACTTTTTACAAATTTCATCATATACAAGAGATAGAATTATCTAATGAATCTTATCAACCTTATGTTGTAATTGCTATTCTTTTTTTTTGGGGGGGGAGGGTGTTTTGGGCAGGGTGGATGCTGAGGTATTTTAAACAAATTTTAGATACCATGTTATTTGCTCTCAAATATTTTAATGTGCATGCAAAAAAGGGACATTTTTTCATGTAACCACAATATTATCACACTTAGAGGTTCCCTAATTATCCCTTCATACCCTCTAATACCTAGTTTATATTTAAACTCCCCATATTTAAACTCATTTGTTTAAATCTGGTCCAAACAGGCTTTTAAAATTTAGAACAATTTAGACTCCTCACTCTTTCTAAATATTATTTTAAACCATTGACTTGTCGACGAAACCTGGTCAGGTGTCCTATAGAATATAGAATAGCCTACATTCTGTATTTTTTATTTTATCCTAGTGGTGGTCTTTAATTTGTTCCTCCATCCCTCCTACTTCCTGTAAACTAGAAGTCAGCTTTAAAGGATTAATTGTATTCAGTTTTAAGTTTTTCAACAAGAGTATTTCATAGATGAGGCTTTAATAGATTCTCTCAGTATCCCAATCACATTATATTCTAATTAAATTCTATAGAGTGTAATAGATGCATGATAGATCAATTAATACATGCATGAAATACCAGAAGCAAAATAGATACTTTAAGATCTCTGCTATTCCCATAAACTGTAAATGACCAACCAGACTGAACCTGCTGCCCCCACACAGTCTTGTTATGAGCAGATATTTTCATGAATAGAGAGCTTGTAGTGATCCAGACCTGCCATTTGGCTCTTTAATGTCCATCAAGGTTTGGCTCCCTCATTATATTAAAAGCTCATGTTTGTATGTTTGGGATAAACATCTAATACATGTCATTTGGGAATAACATAGATCGCAGGAAAGCATGATGATAAATATTTGGTTTGCTTACAGACCTTGCTACATCCATTATCTTCCCCCTGTATTTTGAGACTTAATTCAGCATCCCATCTGCATCCCATCTAATACATCTAATGTGTATTAGAATGGAATTCATGTATCACATTACCCGGGAAGGATCACATACAAGACTCAGAGTCCTCCAAGCAAGATGATGATGGTCCTAGTGGGCACCATCCGAGGAATGTTCTGACCTTGGATGGACAACTCCCATGGAGGTATTGCCTGGCTATGGAAACTTGGGGAGCAGCTTGTGAAGACCTAGTCCCCTTGTAGAAGTGGAGGGATTTCCAAGGAGAGAGAGAGACACATGGGATTGACTGTTATTTCTGATAAACTGAATTATACTGATGATGCCTATGTCAGGCTCCATGGCAAATGGAAGGAACAGTGGATTAGGGTAAAGATATGCTGATATTCTGTCCTGTATTTCAGGCAGTGTAAGTTGGCGAGCCAGAGAAAAAGCTCCAGATTCACGTTGGTGGATTAAAATCGCTGCTGTTGCACATGTGACCTTAGAACATTTACTTGACTTTCTGAGAAGCCTCAGTTTCCTCATTTGTAAAATGGTGAGAATAATGATAATGGACCTTGGCCTTATAGAGTCGCCATGTTCTGTTACTTAGGAGATGATCAGTAAATATCATCTCTGCTGTTTTATTGTTGATGCTAACTAATGGTTGTTCCCTTCATTATGAACCTCAATATGACATAAATCTTCATAATGACTCTATAAGGCCAACTACTTTTATGGCAGGGGAATGTATTTATAAATTGCACTCTCTGTAATAAATGATATTTATTTCATTTAAAAAATTGCTCTTTGCATGCCAAAGTTCTTTAATGATAAAACTAAATTTTAAAAGTTTTAAGTCCAACATATCAACAGAAGCACAATCAACCTGCTTGCTGACTATTTATATTCATACTTATATACATTTGAAAATTTATATTCATATTTAAGGTCACATATATAAGGCTACATATTTAAGTACACATATGTAATTGCTTTTTCTTTTTTTCTAACAAATCCATATGATGAACCATTAGAGTTGTAGTTGTAACAGTTAACCAGAGAGTTTTCAAATATTTTGCCAAGTGTTTTATGTAGATATTTAATCTGTATAACAATTATGTAGTTTGTGCCATTATTACCTCATTTTACAGATGTAGAAACTAAGCCTAAGGTCTTACTCCTAGAAATGGAATATCCAGGATATGGCTCTGGAGCCTTATGTTATCTACTAGTGTTATCTATATGCACTCTCTAATTTTGGAACCTATAATAATGAAGCAAGGGGCTTCTTGCTAATGTGCTGTGTTATCATGCATGAACAGTAGTGTTTGCATCTTGTGTTCTGAGAGTTTCAACTATGGCTGTGACCTCCTGAACTGTCACTGCAGCTCTGGTACCTTGGTTACTGTCAGCTCATCCTTGAAGCTTCAGACAGCTTTGTCACTTTAGATAAGACTTTTCTCGCTAGTAGAAACTTCTAGATAAAGCATTTTCTGATATTCTGTCATCATTTAAGAGGACATGTGAAATGTGTTCTCTTTCAAGGACTGCTTTCACTTCTAAGTGCTGCTGCTTATATGAAGAAATATATTCCCTTCTGGTAGCACTGTGGTTTGTAATATGAAAAAGAAAAAAAGTACTCTGCTAGAGAAAGTGAGTTCCCTGTTATGTAGTTTGCGTGCTACTAGGATGCAAATGAGAATGAGTGTTCAGCTCTTCTACTATCTAACTCTGTCCTCTCCCCACAACTCCTGTCTGCTCTCAGCCCCTTGTCCTTCCACCCCCTTCTTCCTTGGCTTGTTAAAATTATTAGAAAGGCATGATTTGGCCTTGCAGAGAACTCCTCCTGGTAAAGCATACCTTTGAATATAAGTCTCTCTTCTTATCATTTAAAATTTTTATTTAACTTTTATTTTTCGGTTACCATTGACATTCACTACTATATTAGTTTCAAGTATACAGCATAGTGGTTAGACATTTATATGACATATGAAGTGAACCCTCCCCACCTGGCACTACATAGTTCTTATATTATTGGAAGTCTTTGTTTTTTGGTGGTATCCTTTTTTTCTACTTTTTAATGACACAATGTATAATGATTGCATAATTGAAACTTTACAATCCTGGAAAGCAGAATACTTATATGCCTTATTTGCATCTCTCAAGGGAGGTAGTACTTTTCAATTAGTAATATATGTTTAATAGAGGGATAAAACTACCATAATCAATTATCTAGTTGAGAAGTGTTTTTGCTATGCATATATGACAGAAGATCTCATGGTGAGAATTGAGTCCTTCAAGGAAAGGTGTTAAAAACCCTCTAGAACAATGCTGGGAGTCACTTGAGCTACTTGTTATAAAATGCAGATTCCTAGATCTCACCCGTAGAAATTCTGATTGAGTGGGTAGGTATAAGGCATGGCCCAAGAAGCTGTATTTAAAGCATTACCCCAGTTGCTTTTTGTGCTCTTTGTCTGTTTCAGATACAGTATTCCCAATTTCTTCTACCGGTAGAAACTCCTGTTTCTTCATCGTGTCTAGCTTGCTGTCTCCAATAAAAACCAAAACACTAATTTGACGTTGGATATTCATGATTGGCAGCTGCTCAATGTGTTACCCCCTCCCAAAGTGCAGTCCACAAAACCCAGATGAACCACCCTGTGGTGACAATTAGTTAAAGAGACATACAGGTTGGCAGAAATGATTGGTTCATTATTCTAGAAACTACTACAGGCACACCACACATCAACCTTATTCATAATGCTCTATATTATTAGTAATTAACCAAACTAATATTTTGGCTTTTTCTGGTCAATAGGTATGCAGCAGTATATACAGATATCAAGTCGTTATGTTGTATACCCGAAACTAATATGTTCTATCTCAAAAAATTGCGGTGCAGCAGCAACTCGGGTAATTTCGTCAAACTTTCTGGTTTTTGATAAGTATCATAGCTATCTACTTTATAATAGAAGGCATTTAGTCAGGGTAAATGTTTCCAAAAGATGTTTCTGAATTCTTTAAAATTAAATTGTAGCTATGTGAGTGGGAGGGATTGCGAGCAGTCTGGCTGAAACCAGCTTGTCCTTATGCTAATAACCAGTAAAGCTAGGTAATGGGCACAGGGTGGTTAATTATACAAATCTTTATATGTCCTGTGTTTGAGATATCTTGTGATAAGACAGTAAATTGAAATGAACTTAAAACATTCACTAAACTTGGCCAAGCTCTTCTTTTTGCTGTCTTTGAACTAGTCCCTTGGAAATGTTCTGATGTTTTCAGGCTCTACCCCTCTGTAGGCCTTGCCTGCACACTGCAGGCTGAGAGTACGAGGGACGGATGTACCAGCGTTAGGGGAATATTTTGCTTCAAGCAACCTCCCTAAAGGTGGTGTTTTCCCTCCAAGTCTCTCACAGTTTAATCTTCATAGAAAAGGTCAAACCAAACTGATTTTTTTGGATATTTGACTACTTGATTTTGGCATTTTATAATGTATCATGAATTGTGTATAATTTCCAAAAGGGTTGAACATTGTTTTTGTTTTTCCTTTTGACTGTTTATGAAAATGTGTTGCATATATACCTAGCACTACCAATCATATACTTTATGGGGGATTGTTAATTGCTACTCACACGTGACCAAATGCAGCTGAATAGAAGCTATCTAAATTTTTGTTGCATGGCATACTATAAATACAATTTTTTTTCAGGAAAGATTTGTGTGGTTTTATTCATGACCTTTTTGAGGGAGACTTTATTTTTATGAAGTAATCAGGATACTGACTAATTAATTTGTATGCAGATCTAGGATGCTAGATCCTAGTGAGGACAGAAATATAACTTAATCTGTCTTTTCTCCCCTGCAACATCCTGGATGACAGTGTAACTGGGACCTTGACTATAACAAAATGAATAAATGAACAGTACTTAAAAGAACTGCCACTTTACCGTACTTTGATTAAGAAGATAACGTGACTGAATTGTTTTAATTAATCACTTGGTATGACAAGTGTATGTTCATTAAAATCAATCACTTTCATTGGGTTAGTGCAGTGGTCAGCAAACTCATTAGTCAACAGAGCCAAATTTTTTAAACTTCTTCTAACGCCACTTCTTCAAAATAGACTCACCCAGGCCGTGGTATTTTGTGGAAGAGCCACACTCAAGGGGCCAAAGAGCTGCATGTGGCTCGCGAGCCGCAGTTTGCCAACCACGGGGTTAGTGTGAAGCTTCTGATATCGTTATCCTTTGCCTGGCCATAGTGATCTTTTTACACATATATTTTATTGGCCATTCTGAAATTTGGTATTTTGATGGCATACAATGATAACTAGCTTTTTAAATGATAGTCTATCTGTCAATCAGTCAAAGATGATGGAATGGAGTCGAATGTTGAACAAAAGAGTTGATGCCTACATTGCAAAACTTACTGCTAAATGTGAAAGGAAGCTAACTTAAAAGTTTCAGTTTCATTCCAAAACATTTTTTAAGCGGTATTATACCCAGATTCAACATATTTAAAGAACTGCACATCACAGAGAAACAGTGCTTTTAAAGGGAAGTTTATTTTTTGTATAGAATTTTCTGAGCTACAAAAGCTCAAGAGTGTGTGAGGAGCAATTGTTCTAATCCCACATGGAAGGCGAAATACTCCCTGTCGTTCAAGGAGAAGAAAGGAGAAACAGGTCTGGGTGCAGAGAGGTGGAAATGGGAAAGAGGCAGAGGAAGAAACAGGAGCGGGCGGGGAGAAGAGCATGAGAGCCACTTTGGAGGTGTAGGGTTGTGGGTGGATTGTCAGGAGTCTGATGGGGAAATGGATGTTCTCCCCACCAGGGGAAGACACGACTGCAGGTAAAAACCTAAAAGTATTCTCTTTTCCTGAGAGATGGTGAAAGTTGTCATCTGAGATACAGGGGTGGAATTTTATTGGTTAATAACACCCATATTTTGTCTGAGTTTATTGTACTTCACATGTTAGTCCTTGTATTATCATTTAGGACAGTGCTTTTCCAACTTTGCTGTGCATCTGAATCACCTGGGCAGTTAGTTTAAAGCTGTGAAGGGACCTGAGCCTCTGATTTAAATCTATGGCTGCCATGCTAATCAACTGAACAGTTTTAGTAGGTTAATATTATACCCAAAATCCAGGGAGCCTTCTCAGAAGCCCATGTTGTATTAAAAGAAAACGAAATTCTTCCTGCAATAAGTCCTTCCTCAGAGACAGCTGAATTGGAGGTGGTAGTCTACCTAAATGTTGGCAGGCCTGACCTGCTTGGCTCAGTGTCGACCTGTGAACCAGGAGATCACGGGTTCAATTCCCATTCAGGGCACATGCCCAGGTTGCAGGCTCAATCCCCAGTGGGGAGCATGCAGAAGAGAGCCTATCCATGATTCTCTTTCATTATGGATGTTTCTATCTCTCTCTCCCTCTCCTTTCCTCTCTGAAATCAATAAAAATATATTAAAAAAATAAATGTTGGCAGATTATTAGGAGGCAAAGATGTGATACAAATGGGTGAGAAATAGGAGATTGGTTCCCATTCCTTCACCTGCCTCTGAAGTACCACCCAGCCAATCAGTTTAACCTTACCACGACTTGTGTCTTTCTTCTTGGATTTATTATGTTTTTGGCCTCAAAATATTGTATAAGTAATACCAAATGGGAGTTTCTTGTTTTGGAAGGAAGGCTCTCTTGCCTTTGAAAGTTATTAAAGTTGAATAAATTGAGCCATAATAATAAAAAGGGAAGCTAATGTTTACATGGAAAATGTCCTTCTTAAAGTCATTTTGGAGAAAAGTGAGCAGATTAGACTTCCCTATAGATGGAATACTATGCAGGTTTCTAATTATGAAGAAATAATTATGGAGAAAAGAGCCTTGCTTATTTTAAAAACGGTGTTTCAAGCGTGTGTTTGGTTAATTTTAGTAATCAAATTGCTCAAAAACATGCAAATTCATGATTCTGCCATATGTGTGTAATGGAGTCTGCTTAGAGTATGTTGGTTTCATACATGAAGAGCTGGAAGTCAATGTTTATGTCCCAGTACTCATTGCCATGTTTGGTATTATTAGTTTCTCAGGGGAAACTCTTTGGCTCAGTGGTTGGCTAGAGAGTACAGCGAGAAGAGGTTGAGATTGAACCTTGGTGTTGCTACTGGACACTACGCGAAGACTACACCACTCATCAAGGGAAGCAAAGAATAATTGTTTGCATGCGTTCATTCAGTATTGAGCTCCTGTATGTGCCAGTCCCTATGCAGAACCTGGACATACAAATAGGAGCGGGCAGGTTTGCCAGTTCTGAAATCCGGGGTGGGGGGGGGGGGGCGCGCGGGGGGGATGGGGCAAAGCAAAGAAGAAAAAAAAAATTAAACATGCACACACCATGGATCTGTCCTTCATTTAGATTACATCAGTTTATAAAACCACCTAGTAAGTGCCTTTTGGAATAGGGATTTGCAAAGACAAGTTAATTATTTAAGACAAGCCTCTAGGAACCATCTAAAGAATTCATAACTAACGGTTGCCTCTCTGCTTGAGGCTTGATGTCTTTTAACTCTCGTTGCTTCACGTCATGTTATAATTATGTAATTGCAAATTTATTTTTTTCTTCTTCTCCCTCCACCCCTTCTGTTGGAATTTGCAGTAAGATTATAGAAATTTCCTCTCAAATCTAAGTATTAAAAATTACATCCAGTGCTTTTCACAGTACTTAATAAAAAGGCAGCTCTCGTGTTTTTTGGTCTTGAATTGGACTGTTGGCCTTTTGCTTTTTGCTGGAGTCCTATGTGCGCAGTGAACAATTAAGCGCTGCATTAGGATTCTCAGACTATCATGAGTCATGGGCTCCCAATTTCTTTATTTTTTTTTTATTTTTTTTTAAGCAAACAAAAAGAACGAACTTTATTTGCTTCAGCTGAAGCCTCCTTAGGGCATGTTAAGATATTGATTAAAAAGTCGAGTGAAAGACTTCAGATCTTGGACTGCAGGGAACCTTCTCTTTGCTGTTAGGTGGGACCTTCCCTCAATGCAGACTGACAAGTTAACTGTTCGGTGGTAGCTTTACCGTGGCAAATGCCGGTTGTAAAATGGTATTGTGTACAGTGGGGAGCTGTTTCAAGTGGTAGAAGGTCATTTTGTTCAAACTGCATGCCTAGGGCAGGTTAGCAGTAGGTTTAATGGGAGAAAACGGACTGTCCAGAGGGATTAGGACAGTGCTTTCTGTTTTGTATGTATGAGCCCAAGGCTGAAGCACATTATTTTTTTGTGGAGAGCAGCTACAGTGTTTGCACAGGTTCAAGCCTCGGACTAATGAGAGGGCACAGTCCTCTCATGGCCATGTGCAAGTCCCAGCTTGGAGGGCAGAGCCCTCCCAGCACAATTATAGCCAACAGCTGTAGTTGTAAGCTTGAACCTATGGTCCGAACACATGGCCCCACGTGCCTAAGCAATATAGGCTGCAAGTAAACAAAGCTTGATCAGGTGCATGTAATTGAGTAGGATCAAAACTCACGAGAATGTTGTGAACATCTTGACCATGCTCTTACTTTGCCTCGTGCCATCTGGCTATAAAATAAAGACACAGCTTATAGTCCGTGGCGCTGTCGCTGTCTCTCAGAGAAACAGCGTCCCACCAAGACCCAGCTTTCGTTCGCTTGTCTGTCTTGCCTTTCAGCTGCCCCCACTCAGGTTCACCCTTGGCTGTGCTGGTGCGGCACATTTTATAAATGACTATTTTATTGTCTGGAAAGGCTTGTGGGTAAATGGTTGATTGACCAAAGTTTGAGTCAAATGCCTGGTTTTGTCCTTTATTCCTCTGAATTATGTGAACATTATCATGTTTGTGAGGTTAAAAATGTATTTAGGAAAATGAAAATCTCCGATGAGCGCTGAAAATCTAAGTTTTGCAGACTACACTTACTGTTCCATGCGGGTGGACAAGCTTGAATTCTGGTTTCTCATTATCTGGACATGTGTTTGATGTGTTATCTCGGGTTTCAGAGGGTAGCAGGCCGTTTACTGATCTCTCTGACCACAGTGCAGACAGATTGGATTTCTTGACATTTTTTTTTAATCTTTATTGTTGAAAGTATTACATATGTCCTCCCTTTCTCCCCCATTGTCCTCTTATGGGCTCTCAATTTCAATTGAGAATTTAAGTGTGCTTCTCAAACTTCAGTGGGTCTGGGTGGAGTCCACAAATCTGCTTTCAACTCACTTCCAGGTGATGGCATTGGTGCTGGTCCATGGAACACACCTTGAGCAGTAAAGATCTACAACGATGGCGTGAGCCTTAACCTCAGGTCTTAGTATAGTTTTATTGGATATTGACGTTGAAGTGTAAAGCTTTGGATAGGGCTTTGGATAGGACATCTAAAATTGCCCCATTGGTCTACACTATAAGACAATTGCCATTTGTTATTATCTGAATGTTTTGCTACTTTTTGGACATTTCTTATAGGACATAATAGTTTATCTTTTACCAAAGACTGAGAAATGAGGATTTCCATGTTTCTTCTTGCCTTCAGCTATTAATCTGGTCCTTTGGTGGAGAAGGCATTAGATTTCTCAGTTACTTTGAAAGCTACAGTTATCCAGACTTAAAAATATTTTTGCTAATCCCTGTAAAATTCATCTTATTCTCTGACAATATTTTAGAATGATAAAGTCACTGTTTGCTTTAGGGGTATCCCTATCTTTATGTTTATGCTATCAAATCTATATTATAATCATGCACAATATTAATTTTAAGTGCCAATATTTAAAAAATTTCTGTCCCTACAATGTCAAGATTTTTACATTTTAAAGTGTGTATTTGTTGAATGTAATTGTAAATAATTTGAAAATCACATTCATCAAGTTTTTAAAAAGAAGCCTGGAAACACTTAACCTTATTGCAACCAGTTTTCATTCATCCTACAAATATTTATTTTACTGCAAACTATATGCCAGGCATCAGGTTAGACTTTGGAGAGAGAACAGGTAAATATTTAGTATTTTAATTCTGAATCACTCATTTTTAATGCAGTGATAGAGAGAACCTATGATGAGGTAAATAGAAATATATATCAATGTAAAGAATGTTCCTATATGTATATACACATGTATTCATAGATCACATATCTCTTATGCTTGTCTTTTCATATTGAAGTGTTTTTTTCTCTTGATTTCAATAATAACACTCTTCTTTCCATTTTCACTCTAATAATTTCCTTCCATCCCAGCGTGGATACCTTTTATCAGTCAGGGTGTTTTCTACTTCAGGTGATAGAAATCCTGAGTCATCGGGCTCACACATTAAAGTTATTTTCTCACACAAAGGAAAGTCCAGAAGTAGGACAGACTTCAAATCTGGTTGATACATTAGTTCAGCAATTTCATAAAGGTCATGTTCTTTCTTCTCATATAAAGAATTTCCCATAAAGTATTTCCCACAATTCTCCCACTGTTCTTCTCTTTGGCCTTGGTTAGGTCCATGTCTATTCTAGTTACTAGCAGGGAACATGAAGTTATCATGATTGACATGCTCTGATCAATTATACCAAGGGAGAATGAATGTTGGTATTCAATATCCTCTTTTTCTGCCAACTTTAAAATATTACATTCCCATGGGTGGGGGAAGGGCTCAAAAAAATCTTATATTTCTAAGGACTGTGTTTGAGAATCTCTTCCATTCTTCTTATATACTCTCTGTAATTTTATCCACTCCTATGGCTGAACTACCACCTTTGTGTGTCATAGTAGCAGGTGTGAGCAACATCTGTATATTGAACCAAAAACATTTGTAGAATTTTATATCTATACATCTAATTCCTTCCTGGAAAAGTCAACTTGAAACTGCCAATAAAATCTCAGACTCAAGGTAGTGCAAAGGTGAGCTTATCTTTACCTAAAAATCCCAACTCCTCTGCTTCCAACTTGGCAAGTCATTTAAGCCAAAACCTCAGGTGTCATCTTTGACCACTGAATCACTCAGGAACCAAATTCTATTGATTCTTCTTCTGTATCTTCTCTTGGTCTGTCTTCCTTCTCCTTTTCGTGTTGTTACTGCCTCACTTTGGCTCTTGTCATTTCTGGTCATGAGTGTTGCTTTTAAGTGAGCTCTGCATATCAGCTCATGCATGCTTCTCCTGTTTGCAATGTATTCTTTACAGCTACCAAGTCAGCTTCCCAAAGGTATATCTGGTCATCATATTCCCTCCTTATAGTCAGCAGCTCCTCTTTGTCAAGTGAAATTCTTTCCCATGACGTGTCAGGATCGTCTATATCTTAGCCTCATCTCCTTACCTGCCTTTCCTAGTCCACTTGTCTTTAATAACTTGCATTTCAGTTAGCTTTTCTTACTACCTTTCCCCCAGCCATGCAGAACTGTTCCTGATAGTGCTTGTATTTATGCTGTTTTATTTATTTACTCAGGGCTCAGTGCATGAATTCGTGCACCTTGAAAGGAAGGTGCGAGCCTGCAGTAGGCACAGGGGCGGGTCTCCTCTGCGCCCCTCCCGTGGTGGCTCTGGGTCACCTGTCTGCCCGCAGCCCCACTTCTGCGGCTGCCACTCCTACACACTGACAGTGCTGGCCCTGCTCACACCTGCTGAAGGCACAAAGCGATTGGGGCTGGCGCCAGCAGCAGGTGTGAGTGGGGCCAGCGCCATTAGTGGGTGTGAACGGCAGCTGCTGCCCTGATTGCTCCACAGGAGCAGGGGGAGTTGGAGAAGCCCTGAGGGGTGATTAGGGCCAACAGATGCTGCTCACACCTGCTGATGGTGCTGAGTGATCAGGGCCAGCACTGGGCAGTGGCAGTGGGTGTGAGCGGGGCCGGCACTAGCAGTAGGTACAAGTGCCAGGAGGGACCACGGGGCGTGGGAGCAAAGAATTTTCAGTAACCACCAGAGGCTCGCCCAATGACAGCGAACAGCGCCCCGCCTTGGTCTGGTGCCCCCGCTCACCTACTCCACCATCCCACTGTGACCGACGCCTGCCATGTTCTACGGACGCCCCCTGGTGATCAGCACACGTCATAACGACTGGTTGTTGTTCCAGTTGTTCCACAGTTCAGTCTATTTGCATATTAGCCTTTTACTTTTATTTCTTTTATGTCACAGCTCAATCATTATCCCCTTTTGATTTTTTAAAAAGTCTTTATTGTTTAAAGTATTATATATGTCCCCCTTCTCCCCCGCTCCCCCCATTGACCTCTTTCTAGCCAGCCCCACACTTGCCCCAGGTTTTCACCTCCCTATTGTCTGTGTCCATTGATGCATACAAGTTCTTTGGTTGATCTCTTCACACCCACCCACCCTCCCCACCTTCCCTCTGAGATTCCACAGTCTGTTCCATGCTTCTGTGTCTCTGGATCTATTTTGTTCATCAGTTTATTTTGTTCATTAGATACCGAGTGACCTCATGTGATAACTTGTCTTTCTCTGACTGGCTTATTTCACTTAGCATAATACTCTCCAGGTCTCTCCAATCATTACCCCCCTTTGAAAGACTTCAAAACTGTTTTACTCTCATTACATCCCCAGGAAAACTGAAGATGATGACAGTGTGGTGATGATGATGATGACTAATATATATTTTGGTATATGGAAATATATATAGTATATAACATATATAGTAAATGTAATAGTATAAAGTACTTAGAACAGTGCTTTTATTAATCCATACAGAACCACTATGAGGCAGGCACTATTATATCTCTGTCTCCTAGATGAGGAGACTGAGACACAGAGAGATGAAGCAATCTGCCCAGGGACTCAGCGGCAGGAAGCTGACACAGGATTTGACCTTAAACAGTCTGGCTCTTGGATCTGTGCTCCTGGGGACTACATTTTAGTGTCATTTGATCGGTCTTTTCTTGGGCAGCATTGTACTTTAGACATATTTTTTATTCTTGCACTAAAGTATTTCACCACACTGTCTTTCCAGTCTAATCTCCCCAGTTATACCAAAAGTTCTTTGAAAGCTGCATTCTTATTTACATCTAGTCCTAAATACAGTAGGCACAAAACATGGTTAGGGTGAGTATGGAAAGAAGTGGAAAGAATGTTTGATATAGTATTTATGGATAAGGAAATGAGTTGTACATTTCTTCCAAATACTTTAAAACTGTAACTCAGCTTTGTACTCATAATGGCAGGGTTTTTGATTGAATAGTCAGTGCCCTTTGTTTTGTTAGTCCTCACCCAAGGATATTTTTTTTCCATTGATTTTTCTTTTGGAAAGAGAGGAAAGGGGGGAATGTGGGGGCGGGGGGGGGGAGAGAGAGAGAGAGAACTTCTATGTGAGAGAGATACATTGACTGGTTGTCTCCTGCACAGGCTCCAAGGGGATAGAGGGTGGGGAAGTGGCAGGGATCAAACCTGAAACCCAGACACATGTCCTTGACCAGGAATCGTACCCGAGACCCTTTGGTGCACGGGAAACACTCTAACCCTTGAGCCACTTCAGCCAGAAAGAGGTCTTCCTGCATTTTTCTGAGTCTGAAACATTAAGAACGCGTCATTTATTCAGGACACATAACCCAGGTTTCTCACTGTATATGCTTCTTTATCAAAAGCAAATTAGTCTACAAAATGACTTATACACCACTGTTCATTGTAGCCCTTATCATAATGTAAAGAACTAGAACCAATCCAAACACCACCAATAGGTGAATGGGTAAACATAGAATAGTGTATGCATATAATGGAATGCTGCTCAGCAATGAAAAATAAAAAGGAGTAAACAAATGATATCATTGAAACAACATGATTGAATATGAAATGCATTATGCTGAGCAAGAGAGAGAAAACACATATGATTCCATTTCTGTGAAGTTGTACAACAGGCAAAATTAATCATAGTTCCATAAATCAGATCAGTGGTGGCCTGAGTGGGTGAAGTGGAATTGATTGAAAGGGGGCAGGGAGTAATTTCTTGGGTGATGGAGATGCTTTATATTTTGTTTTGGGTGGTATTTACATGGGATTAGGCAGTTATCATATTTACTAATCTGAACTGATAGAATCTGTGTATTTTATTGTATGTTAATCATACCTCAATTTTTTCAAAATGTTGGCAGTAGCCCTGGCTGGGTGAATCAGTTGGTTGGAGCATTATCCCATACACCAAAAGTTTGCAGGTTTGATTTTTAGTCAGGGCACATACTAGTATCTAGCTTGTGGATTTGATCCCCAGTCAGGGCACGTACAGGAGGCAACCAATTGATGTTTCTCTTCTCTCTCTCCCCCTTCTTCTCTTTCTAAAAATCAATAAAAACATATCTTTGGGTGAGGATTAAAAAAATGGTAGCAGTAGCTAGCAAGGGAATTGTGGGTCAACAGGAGTTTAAGATGGGAAAAATATCAAGTTCATAGGCTAGTGAAAATGATCCAGTTGAAGAAAAAATATTGACGAATTAAAGAGTGGAGAACTAGTGAAGTGGTGTACATGAGTAGGAGAGAGGATGGGACCAAGTCCCCAAGTGGAGGGACTAGCTTTAAGGGTGTATAGCTGCATCTGATGGCAGATGGTTGTTGGTTCTGTTGTTCCAAGACTACACAGTCCTCTTTGACTTTTTTTTTTTTCTGAGAAAAGCAGGAAGTCAGGACAATAGTTCATGGTGAGGGTAGAGGAGGAGGTGAGGTGGAGGAGGTTTGAGGAATTGTGGAGCAGTGGTTGTCAAACTTTAAAACAAATGTGTTGGGCCCACCCCAAAGTTTTCTGGTTCAGTAGGGCTGGGGAAGAACCTAAGAATGTGCCAAGTTTGTAGACAATGCTGATCTGGACAAGGCTCTGAGAACCACTAGTGTAGCGCTTTCATTTTTATTGCCAAGACAGCTGTACTTTGAATTACAAAACGATTCATCTAAGGTGCCAGAACTGTGATGAGGAAGTAGCCCAGGCTGCTGCCTCCTGCCAGGGTTATCCTGTACACACACTCTGATCTCGTAAGGGAGAGCAGAAGAGAGCACGGGGTGCCAGAGGGAAGTAGGGGTGCACACTAGGAGGAAAAGTTGGAGAAAGCAGAGGCCGGGATTGCCAAAGCATGTCTTGTTAAGATCGGTCACCTTAGTATACTGTGCCCTGGGCCCTATGAGTGAATGCTTTTGCCCTGTCCAGTATACACTAGCTTCGTTTTTGTTTTTTTTTTACCTGCAAAGGTTTGCTCTTAGGAAGTTCATTAATGAAGTTATGATTACATTTTTTAAAAGATTGGTACTTATTTCATTTGCAAGCACATGCTTTTTCTTCAGTCCTAGTGTATATATTGTATGTCATGCATATATTATGAATAAGAGCATGTGACTGTGATTATAAAAGTATTGTCCATGAAATATTGAAGGCCTTTCAATTATATTTATATATATATATAAAAGCAATGGTGAAATGTGACCTGAACTATATATGCAGTATACCAATTAATATACCTATTTATATACAGTAAAGGCTAGAAGGAAATGTTCTAAATATTACCTGTGGCTTTTCTGAGTTTTCTTAGATAACTTTAATTTTTCTGGTTTTTCATGCTTCTAAAATAAGTGTAAGTTATTTTCACCAGAAAGTTATATAAAAACAAATATCTATACTAATAAAAGGGTAATATGCTAATTAGACCAGGTTGACCGGACATCTTCCGGTCGTCCTTCTGGACAAAGCCATGGTGGCGGGGGTCAAGGCAGAGGTGGTTAGGGACATTCAGGCTAGCAGGGGAGAGCAGTTAGGGGCGATCAGGCAGGCAGAGTGGTCAGGGGCGATCAGAGATGCAGGCAGGTGAGCGGTTAGGAGCCAGCGGTCCCAGATTGCGAGAGGGATGTCCAAATGCCGGTTTAGGCCCGATTCCGCAGGGGACCCGGATTGGAGAGGGTGCAGGCTGGGCTGAGGAACCCCCCACACACACGATTTTTGTGCACCGAGCCTCTAGTTTCATAATAAAGAATATAATACCATATAATATATAATATAATAACTAATAACCTAAAAAACTGATTTTTTTTTTTTTTTTTTTTTTTTTTTTTTTTTTATAGCGTATTGGCCTTGAGTGCTTGGTTTCTATCTATAAACGAATAAGATGTCCCTGTCCCTTCAGAATTTATACTTTGGGATATCAGTAATTAAACTCGCTGCACCTTAGTGAACGGGTTGAACCTAGTGGACAGTTTAGCACATGGTAACTATTGATTTATATTTTAGTTTAAACTATTATTCATATTTGTTTGTCCCCTTTGGATTATAAATATATTGACTATGGCCATTGTTGAAATTATCATTTGTAATGAGTGCTATAATTTTGCCTAGAATAAATTATTAAACATATTTTGTCAGTATAAAATATAGTATATAATATGCATTTCTGGTTTGAGTCTATTCATACATATGAACATAAAATTGCCAAAAATATGTTTGGTAGTGTTGAATCATATAAAATAGGATCTCTTCTTTGATTCCAACAATTTAACAGCTTCCAGCATATGGTATATTAGTCTGAAACATGAATAAATAAAGGTGTTCATAAGAATTCTTCCTTTGTAAATATTTGGTTTAAAAATACAATAGGATCTCTTCTGTAATTTCAACAACTTAATAGTTTTTAGCATATGGTATATTAGTCTGATACATGAATAAATAAAGGTGTTTATAAGACTCCTTCCTTTCTAAATATTTGGTTTAAAAATACATTTTTTTTTCTAAAATAAAAAGGATGAAATATATGCTATGTGCTACAATGTGGATAAACCTTGAAAACTTATGGTTAGTGAAAGAAACCAGGCACAAAAGGCCAACATATTATTCCATTTATATGAAACTAGAGGCCTGGTGCATGAAATTTGTGCACTTGTGGGGGTGTGGGAGTCCCCTCAGCCTGGATTGTGAGAGGGTGCAGGCCAGGCCGAGGGACCCCACCGGTGCATGATTGGGCCTGGGGAGGGACACAGGAGGTTGGCCAGCCAGGTAGGGACTGTGGAAGGACTCCAGGGCATGTCTGGCCCGTCTCGCTCAGTCCCAATCAGCCGGACCCCAGCAGCAAGCTTACCTATCAGTCGGAGTGTCTTCCCCCTGGTGGTCAGTGCACATCATAACAAGTGGTTGAGCATCCTTAGCATATCATTAGCATATTATGCTTTGATTAGTTCAACGGACGACCAGACACTTAGCATATTAGGTTTTTATTATATAGGATATTCAGAATAGGTTAATTGATAATGAGAGAAAGTAGATTCCTGGTTGCCCAGGGCTGGGGGCTAGAAGGAGACAGCAGTGTATATCTACTGAATTGTGATAATGGTTACACAACTCTGTGAATATATTAAAACTGTTGAATTGTTCATTTTAAATGGGTAAATTGTGTGGTATGAATTATACTTCAATAAAACTGTTATAAAAACCCTGTTTCTTAAACATTGCTCAACCTCTTTTGAGGAGGTCTTCATCCAAAGTGTGACACACATTTTTCTTAGTCAATGTTTGATTTATGGCACCTGCATCCTTTCCCTCTCACCTTCCCCTGCACTTCTATGGCGTGTGTAAACTTGTCTGAGCATTCATACTTTGAAGTGCAAGAAAACTTGGCCGAATGGATTATATTAAACTGAGTTACTTTTGGCAAACATTTTTATTAGATGATATGCAAAACAATCCAGATGGTATCTATCTCACAAAGTTAAACGCTTTAGCTAACTTGTTTCTAATTCTCTCTCACACACCTCTTTCTTCGTCCCCGCCCCCGGTACTTTTTTTGATGAAGGTAAAAAAAGCACTCAATACCTGAATTCTATTCTGAGGTATGATTATTGTCATTTCATAAGAAGAAATTTTGATTAGATACTGAGGATTTTCAAAGGATAATTCACAAAACAGCAATATCAGAATTATCTGGGGAATTTATTGAAAAATGTATATCTTAAGTCCAATTTCCAGATTCTTGGGGGTCACCTAATACACTTTTCAAGTCAGAATTCCTCAGCTGGCACCTGGAGATCCACACTTTACCAAGTACCCCTCCCTCTGCTCCCCAGTGACTCGCATATGTCCTAAAATTTGAGAATCACTGCCAATTAATTTATTACAGGTCCTGTCCATCTATGATGCTGAACCATTGTTCATGTCTTTTCTGTCTCATTTGGTTTATTCTTTCTGGGATTAGGAAACTTCTTTGCTTTAGTCTATGCTTAATGAAGAGTTGGGCCAAAATACTTATGAGATGTTTGATTTCCTCTTGAAGATTGCTTCTGGAATGTCTGTGGCCATTGTAGAAATTGTCATTTGTGATGAGTGCTATAATTTTGCTTAGAACAAATTTATTTTTGGATGAATTTATTTTTATACCTCTTCCTGTTTCTCCTCTTTTAATACAACATGTTAGTTGATTCCAGGTGATGTGCTGCTAAGTACTAAATGTTCTGGGCATCCCAGGATGAATAAAATACATGATGTCTTCAGAGACTTATAGTAGATTTCTCACTACATAATTAATGCCCCAACTCCCTCTGAAGAGTTAGGTTTTAAGTTTTGTTTTTTTTCTCTTCTTAACTGCTCATAGTTCTAACTTTTAGAACAAGTAATATATTTATATCATTAAACTTGGGAAGAAATACATGTGGTTCCACAGATTAAAACTTGAGCATTGATCATAAGTAGCATGGAATTCTAGTAAAGAGAAATTTAATTTTGTTTATAAGACTATAAATAACAATATAGCTTAACATTTGCCATGTAATTTTAGGAATTAAAGTCTACTTTGAGAAGCATCTTTTGTGAATGCTGCCAAAAGTTGGGAAGATACATTTCAGTCTTTGTGTTTGCATGAATAGATCAAAAAGTTATTAATTTAGTTTCTTTTATATATTTTGTTAAATTTTTTTCTTGACATTCCATGGCTTGGGGTATTTTAAGAGTAAAGTACTAACTGCAAAGGGATTCCAGAATAAAATCAAAGTTTGAAATTCAAATATGCTTATAAAGTTTGATCATACTTGGCATTACTATTAACTATACATTTTAGTTGAGGCTTAATATTTTATTTAAAACTGATAAACAACTTTTGTTTATTATTCTTTTTATTTTTATTGCTTCTAATGGGGCAAAGTTCTTGCCAGTTTGCACATCTGGAGCACAGTCTACGTGACAAGATATTCCATTCTTTTTTATTAATGTTTTTCATCTCTGAGTAGCCCTCTTTCTTTAAGTGCCCCCATCCTGCTTCATTGGTGTCTTCTTTTTTTTCCTTCGTTTTACCAACTCCTCCTTCTTCCTATAGTCACTCTTAATTATAACTTTCCTAACCCCCCCTCCTCTGTTAGTATCCCGAAAGCCAGTTTTTAAATCTACTTATAAGTTGCAACTGCTTTAGATAGAATGTTCCCTATGTGCCAATCATGTTCACATTCTTCATGTCATCTTATGTTATCATTACTCTGCTGGCAAACACAAGAATGCCAGCCACTATTCTGAATGCTGGAGATACACCATGAACCAAAAATCCACAGGCTCTGCTCCAGCAGCTCACACAACTAATCATAAATCAGGATGGCAAATGAATAGAGATTTGTTCCTGGGGACTATGGGATACTGGGTGGGGACACCTAACCACCCTGGGAAAGCTGTGATCAGCAGTGATTTATCAGCAACATCTTCCCCACCAGCCTGCCTCCCTCCATCTTCCCCAGGGATTTTGTGCCCCTGGTTGGTGTCCCTAGAACTCCCTCCTACAAATCTGTTATAGAACCGAATACATCATACACTCTTCCCGGAGGATAATCCCTGCCAGATGACCTGGACAGAACTCTAAGATTCCCTGCCTGTTTGCATAGTTTCATTCACATCCGATGAGAAAGGCCAGAAATAGACTTCTATTTTGCTGTTCCGTCAGCTAGACTTGTTGAGACCTGGAGCCTTCCTAAAATTGGAGGTGTCATAATCTGTGGTGAGCACTGGGTTCCTGAACAGGTGTAGACATCGGGAGAAACAGATTTCAGCCTGTAGGATGTTAGAACCAAGGGAAACTTGGATGGCATGTAATGGAATCCAGTTTTAGTACAGATGGTGAAACTGGAACTCAGGGTTGAGTGACTTGCATGAATTTACATACCAGAGTGTCTACACCTCCTCATTCTTCATTTATCCTGGTGTTCTTTCTTCCATACTACTTTCTCAAATTAGTGGCTCACCATCATTTTTCTTTGGTGATTCTCACAGGTGGTTATATGACCCCATTTAACACTATACCAGTAAATGATAATAGTTAAGTAAATGTCATTTTTACAAATTTAAAAATGTGTGTATAGTTTCAAAAATCATTATTTTATTTGATACAAACATAAGGGGAAAGTAACATCATCTTAAATGAATTGTTAAATGTAACCATGTAGTGATTTCTGCAAAGCTTAACTTAGAGTTAGACATTAAAAATAATTCTGTAGCTCATTGTGTAATAGTTGGAAATTTCTTGGAGTTTGTGTTTTATTTGTACAACAGTAATACTAAGTCTATCATTAGGGGGAAATAATTCCTTTCAGCTATTTAGACATTACTGTTTCGCTTCGTTGTGTTCCCTAAACACTTAATTCTCTGATAATGAACAGCCTAGACTTTTTTTTTTTTTTGAGAGAGAGAGAGAGAGAGAGAATAATCTAGTGAACCACTGCTTACCTGTCAATCCAATTTACCAGTTATTTCATTTTTACTCTTGGCTTATTTGTGTTTTGTATCAAACATACTGTTGTTTACTTGTTTTAGGAATACTTTAAAGCAAAATCCCTAAACATCAAATTATTTATCCATAAGCATTTTCATATGTATCTCTAGTAGATAAGGACTTAAACTATTTTCAAAACCCATCATTGTATATTAAAAAATAATCTTTTGCTATCACCTAATACCCATGCATTTAAATTTCCCCGATTGAAAGAGCCAAGATTGGAATAGTGAATCCTAGACTGGCTCCTTTTATTAGTAATCTGATAAGGTTCTACTCTCATTGTATCCTTTGCTTTGTAAGTCTGGCTGTCAGTCATCACTTGCAGTAGTTTCTCACTATTCTCCTCACTGACTTTCAGTTTTCTTTGTGACCTCTTTTCAGAATTTGCCCATCTTAGATCTCTGTTAAATGCCTTATACATATTTACTGCCTCCCTATTTAGCACCATTGGTGGTGAATGCTAGTTCTGTAAGCATACAAAGAGAGCTGAACAGAGCCCATTGGGTCAAAGCTCTGTTTTACTCTACTTTCCAGGATGCTGGAAGTTATCTTTGAAAGAGCATGTAAGTGAAGAAAGCAAAAAATGGGCAAGGAATGGAAAAGGACATACTGCTGTTCATAGACCTGTGCTTTCTATACCGTAGTTATATATTTGGCAAAGATTACATGGGATACTACCTGTAAAAACATTCTGGAAACGTTATTTAGGTATTTCCATTATTTTCAGAATTACCTTTTTGTGATAGAGATGTTAGGATAGAAGTGTCCTTGATTACTGTGAATCCTGATTTTTAAAAATACTTCTCCCCCTGGAGACACTGTGTTTCTGGGTGACTGACTCCAGGGTCCAGCCTTTCAAATAGACCTTGCTTCAAACTCTACCTGCCACTAACATTTCTCTTGGAACTAACAAGATACATAACTTAGCCAAATTTCAGTTTATTCATCTACAAAATGGCAGAACACTTCTTATAAATTGTTAAAGGATTAAACAAGCTAATGTACCTAACAGTTTAGCACAGACATATGATAAGCACTAGAAAGACATAGCTATCATGTATACTTCCTTGATGCTCAGGTAAGGATAATCGTGATTTGTTCTTTAATTTTTCTCAATAAGCATAGTTCTGTTACATGTGTGGGGTTTTTGTTTTATTTTGGGATTAGAATCTCTTATCCTATATAATAAAAGGCTAATATGCATATCCACCAAACAGCTGAATGACTGGTTGCTGTGATGCATACTGACCACCAGGGGGCAGATGCTCAAGGCAGGGGGAGCACCGCTGAGCCAGAAGCTGGGCTCATGGCTGGCGAGAGCAGTGGCAGTGGCGGGACTCCCCTGCCTCCGCAGCAGATGGACATCCCCCGAGGGCTCCCAGACTGTGCGAGGGCGCAGGCCAGGATGAGGAACACCCCCAACCCCAAGTGCATGAATTTCGTGCACCAGGCCTTTAGTCTTAGATAAAATCTTAAATATTTTTGTTTTTACTTCACTTTAATAAATGAGATGTTTTAGATATTGGTAGAGGGTAGTTGTGCTTATTCTGATAAGCTTTCTGAGAATAATGCAAGTCCAATGAAGGAGATTTTATTTTAAAATAGTTGGGGATTAGATGAAGGAAAACCTAAGAGTACCTTGGGCTTGGAAATTAGGAGATCTGGGTTCTGCCAGGACCTAGTTTGCTGACTTCAGGCAATTTGCTTAATCTCTCTGGACACCAGTGTCCTTTGTTAAGAAGGAGAGGTTTAGAATAGGTGATGATGCAGATGCTTTTTGTTCCAATATCCCATGACTGTTGTTGGGCAGGTAGAGCTGTGCCATTTGAGTCAGAGAAAAACATGGGAGCAGGGTTATAGGTGGGAGTTGAGAATGAAGGCGTAACAGGAGATAACAGAAGGCATTACTTTTCAGAATGAAGACAGCAATCTGGGGAGTGGGAGGAAATAAGCAAATTGAAGAACGGGAAAGGAGAGCAGTGCCAGGACTTCAGTCTGACTTTTAGTTTTTTAATAATGCCAGGGTTTTGTAGCAGTGTCCACTGTTGCTTCTGGTGCATGCTTTTTTAAGGGACTGTCTTTCAAAGGGTGTGTACTCTAAACCCCAATTTCAGAGAAACCCTAGGTCTTTGCAGCTCATTGGGGATAAAGCCATTATGTTTGATGTCTGTACTATAATGCTATCGGAAGTTTGATATGGTGGCTTTTCTTCTCAGGTTAAATAGGAGCTTCAGATCTGGCTTATGTTTGTAGCCAATAGAAACCATGGAATGTCACTCTAAAGCCAGGAAGCAGGATATACAGTAAAGCATGGCTTTGGCTAGAGGTCTTGTTATTAGCCATGCTGACAGATACAATGAAATCTCTTTAAAAACATGCTCACATTGCCTTGTGCCAGTCTTTCTGTAGAATTTCCAAATATTCTCCCCATGACAATTTGGGATTAGACATAGGCAGCTAGAAATATCAGCATTTAGTAGTAAAGTACTTGCTACTCTTCAGCAAATAGCATCCTCTTGTGTTCAGGCATCATAAGGTCACGTGGAACAACCTTTAAAGGAAAGTGTCGTAGTTAGAGGTGAATAACCAGTGAGATTGGATGGTTACTCAGGCAGAGCTTCTCAAAACAGCAGTTCCTCAGTGAAGTCATTAGCTTCTAAAATCTGGTGCTAAGCTTGGGAGTCCAGAAGCATCATTGGTCAGTGCGTTCATTGACAGTCTAGTTCAAGGGAGCTGATGGTAAGAAACCAAGTCTACAAAATGCTGATGGGTGTAGAAACCAATATGACAATGCTAATGAGATACATGAATGGACCCAAAATTATTTCAACTATTTTCTGTCCAAAGGAAAATTTGCCTGGAAAAGCCATTGCTATCGGAGGTTGGGGATACAGTTGAATGACCATGGCCAGTATTACCAAGTTGTAATATCATCTGTAGCTCGGAGACAGAGACAGAGATCAGGCAGACAGCTCTGGTGAAAAGGGGAGCTACTGGGGGCGGGGCGGGCAGTGGAGGGATTGAGCAAAAAAAAGAACTCATGGACATGCACAACAGTGTGGTGATTGTGGGGAGGGAGTAGGTGGAGGTGGAAGAGAGCATAGAGGGGATAAATGGTGATAGAAAAAATTAAATTTTAAAAAAGAAACAAAAAAAATAAAGCTTTGAATTTGAACTTTCAATCGGACTGTGGGGACAAAGGGGACATATGTTAAATACTTTCAACAATAAAGATTTAATAGGAACATGAAAAAGGGCCCCATTAGATCAGACTAATGACCTACCCAGGTTCATTTGCTGAAAGGGTTGCCTGTTTCACAGATTGACCCTTCAGAAATTCTCCTGTCCTAAATGTGATGTCACAGGAGAGAAACTCATCTCATTGGGGATTAATGGTGAATTGATTCTCCCCAAAGAAGACTGGTATTTCTTTTCTCACTAAAAGAACATTTTACTTAGTAGGTAATGATAGTTGATTTCTTACATAATTATAGAGTGTGAGTTTCACACTTACCTTCCTTCATATTATCCCGGATGTCCTTCCTGTGGGATAATTATAGATTGCATGAAATGGATTCAACCTGTTCATTTTCAGCCTTAATCTTGTTTTTGTATTTTGGAAAGAATGAGAATATACACTTAGACTTCCCTAAATGGTTTACAGAATGATTCTACCGTCCTTTTTTGCTTACCTGTTGTTGTTTTCAGTCATTTTAACAGTTTTCATGTGGAAATTTCCTGAGCTTGCTAAAAGCTTTCTACATGTATGTACTTTTGTCATTTAGAATGAAGTGACCTAACTGGAGTCGGCATTCAGCATCTCACTGATCTTTGTTTCAGGGATATCCCTTGTTTCATTTTGCTGCTTATTTTATATAGTAATTTGGGTATTTGGCCTTGCAGAGTCTTGTTTCTTTTCGAGTTGAGCATTATGATTTTGCTTTTCTCAAACAGAAATTGGCTGTTCCCTTTATGCTTCTTATTTGTTGTCTATTTATTCCCTGGCGGCTAAATCTCAGAATTTTGAAGTTTCCAGGGGGAAAAGTTTTTATTTTAAAGATTGTAGCATCAAAGCCCTTCTGTTATCCATCTCCTTACCTCTTCCCCCACTCTTGAAATTAAAATGTTTGCTTCAAGTAGTAGTTTTCTGTGGTGTGCAGAATTATGGAGTTGCATATGTTGCATAAAGGGGCTGATTTCAAGGATTGAGTGACCTTTCTTGCTGAGTGTTCTAAAAGATTTGCAGACCTACCCTTCATTAGTGTGCTCCCTTTAGCAATCTTGAAACTCGAAGTTGCTCATAAACAAGCTTTCGTATTAATTTAGGAGAAAAACATGCTTTCCATTCATGGTAGTGTTAGGTTTGCCAACTGGAGGTGGAAAATGAATGAGTATTATTTTTTATTTACATCCATAATCTAACTTGATTTTTAAGCAAGGACCTCATTTTACAGATAAAATAACTGGATCTCCAGAGATTCGTGGACGGGTTCAGGGTGATACAACTTATAAATAACAAAAACAAGATTCAAATCCAGACATTTGAGTACAAATCTAGTATTTTTACCACTGGATCAGAGCTCCAGTTTTGGAAATTTCTCCCTTAAACTTCATCAAAAGCATATGTTGAGTATCTACATAAAATTTTGGCATTGCATAAAATAGTTTAAAATAGCAGAGTAACTACCCTTAGGAGCTTATAGTTTTATATGAAGTTCTTTGTAGTTGGGACAAAACAGTTTTTGCCTACTTTTCATTGTTCCTTGAACGAGTTAAAGTCATTGAAAGAGGGATGTCAAAAATACGCAAAGCCTGGAGAAATTACATTACTGTTTATCCCCTATAGACAACTTAACATGATCAAATCCCAAGTGGACTGTCAAATATGTTCAATATTGATGGGTCTTAAGTTTACTCCTTTTGTTCCTTCAACTCTACTACCTCCCTCCCCATTATGAAAACTGCTCTGGAGAGCAAATGTAGAACTCCATTGTTCTCTTTTCCTCCATTCAAGTTCTTTCTAAAATAGCTTTTATTTATTCTTTTGTTCTAAGATCCTCATCATCAGATTTATAACATCTAGATATCACATTATTTCTCTTAGCTTCTGGCCTTACAGCTGAAGACAAAATATTATGAACACAACAACCACAAATCATGGAGATGCACTTTCTGTTAAGTCCTGTTGTTTTAATTTAGTGAGAAATTTTCCTCCCGTTGTTTCCTTCTCTCACATTGGACAGAAGGGATATGTTTAGGATTATAAACAGTTTTAAACCTGCTGCTTTTAGGTTGAGCTGGACTATCTATCGGCGTGCTGTCCGTGTGTCTTCAGTGCTTTGTGGCTACTATGAAACCAGAATTTTTAAAAAAGCAATCACCTGCTATGAGACCAAAGTAAATGTGGCAAGATGGACAGATGCGCTGGTGAGATATGGCCAGTCTTTGAGATGGGCTCTCTGGTTAGTGGAAATGCTCTTGTGTGCAATTGGGATGAATGAGCGCTAACTATCCTTTTCTCTTCTTTGAGGAGAAAAAAACAAAGTCATTCTAAACCTTATAACTAGATTTTATTAACTGGTGAGATGCTATTTCAAAATTAATGGTATGGCCTCTTTTTTAAAAACTATTTTTTTTTCAGATACATTTGTTTGGTCTGGGAAAAATGCATATATAGAAATAAAGATACTTTGTCTCTTAAATTGGTGAAAGCTGAGTTCTATTCTCAATTCAGATATAGGACTAAAACATGTCTATAGGGCTGATGTGACAAATAGAGCCAAAATTTATGGACATAGCTAACATCAGAAACAGGAAATGCAACTCTTATCTACAGTTGGTAACCATAGCTACAGTGTGATTGATTTCAACTTGGATTTTTATAAAATGGAGAGATGGTAGAGCTTGTTTTGTCATCTTGTCATAGTTTATCCCATGTGTGTGTTTCTGATAAGGATTATGGTGGTTAGGATGGTTAACAGTGGTGTCCTTTAGCTTTTATAAAAAAGATTTTATCCATGGTTACCTTTTCATTCAATATTAGTATATAGTCCTTCAGTACCTTGGAATATGTCAATGCTGCCATCACATTTTATAAATTTTTATTTACATTTCTGATTGAATTTGAATGGTAGCTCTCAGTGGATGAGAATGAAGGTTTGGGCTTCTATAACAATAAATAACAATATATATGATGGACAATTTCTCTTTTAGATATTTCAGAAAAACTCTTAAATGCAGAACACTATAAAGAAAAGATTAATCATTCAAGTAACTAGTAATCATATAGTATGTATGTGCTAAAAAATTACACACACACACACGTTTCTTTTAAAATGAGCATGGAATATTTTAAAACAGTATAATTGCACATATAATATTTGATTTTAAATGTACACGGGAAACCCCCACCCCAAATCTTAGAGTCTCTCATTAAGTCACATTGTTTCTTAACCAAAAGAAAAATTCAGGCTGAAATCCTTTGAAAGCCCATTGCTGGAGGCCAGAGTATAAACTCAGATCCTAAAATCATCCAGTCTTACTGTCTATTGTTCATTCCTGAAGTGTTTAATCTGGAGCCCTGGCTGGGTGGCTCAGTTAGTTGGAGGAAAATCCCATATACCAAAAAGGTTGTGGGTTTGATTCCTGGTCAGGGCACATACCTAGCTGTGAGTTTGATCATGGGTCAGGGCACATAGGGGAAGCAAAAGATCGATGTTTCTCTCACATCACTGTCTCTGTCTCTCTCCCTGCCTCTCTTTCTAAAAAAAAATATCAATAAACATATCCTCAGGTAATGTACAAAACTAAAACTGGGAAATGTGTTTCATTTGCTCACACCCACTGTTCTGACCCTCTCGCTTTCAGAGAGAAGCAAGGCCATCCTTAGCCTGCCCTCGTTGGCTGCCTTCTCTTCAGTGACATATGCAATCTAAAGAAATGTTGGCCCTCCTCCCGTAACTAGAATGCCCTAAAGATCAGAACTCTGCCTGTGCTTTGGCGGTGGGGAGGAGTATGTCATCCTAAAGAAGTGTGTGCACCCCCATCCTCTCTGGGAGTATATTCATATTCCTTTCCTGCACTCCCCTGACTTTTTGAAAAACTCCTAAAAGATGGTCAATTTATATCCATCCCAAACTTAGCAAGCTTTACATGTCTTTGAAGATTTTTGGAATTCTCTTATTTTAGAAGATCATGTAAACCTGGCATTCTGTGTTATCCTAAAACAGCATTTGTTTTGCAAGGATAGTATGCCAAGCCTTTACCACCCATTCCTCCCTGGGTTAAAAAGACACTCCAGGAAGATATTTGTCCCGGGATTTTTTTACTCCAATCTCCTCACCTCCAGCATGTGTACTTGAGGTTAAACGCCACCGAAAGCATTCATTCAGTGTTTCTGCGCGAGCACGGTGGGAAAGTGGTGCCCTTTCTTAAGGGGACCGTCCTTGTTAGTTTTGCGAAGGGTCACATTTGAACCGAGAGTGTTATCACCTCGAGATTTTTCTGAGTCATGTTAGTAAAGACGAAGCCCTGAAGTTATATTTTTTGTATTTAAATAAAGAATCTGTAGACAAAAAAATACTTAGGCATCTGGAATATTTGAAACATTGGAAAGTAGATTTTTATCCTGGTTTTCCTTTATAAAATGAATACATGCAGGCTCTTTTGTGGTTATTTATTTAAAAATGTAGAATAGAGAAAATATAAAAGAAAAAAAAATCAGTGGTAATCCCATTCCTCAGACAAAAATCATTTCTTAGGCATTTTCTTCCAGAAATTTTTCCCATTCAAATATGGGTGTGAATGTCTGTGGGTTGTTACAAAACTGAAATATTTTTTAATCAGTTTTGTATCCTGACCTTTTTGTTTGATATTAGATTGTGAGCATACATTGGTGTCATTATGTCTTCTCTAATTGTGCTAAAAATATTCCCAATTGTGTACCTTATGACTTACATATAAAAAATGCCTACCTTGGAGCTGTGTGGGGACAGGGTGGGGACTCGCACAGAAGGAATGCTGCTGGCCTGATGGACGGTTGTCGCTCCTGTTAGCAGGGTTTTCATGTTGCTTTCCAGAGCTGTCTGTGCACGGTGTGGAAGAGATAATGCCCTCATCAGCAGTGAATGCTATGCTTTTTACAAGGTGGGATACATTTAAAAGCCCACTTTTTCTTACTTTGTAATGGTGAGTTATTCATTTATCAAATATTTAGTGAGTTTCTATCATGATCCAGGGAAAGTGTGAATAGTAGGGAGAGTGTGACACAGTCCCATCCTCAAGGAATGTGCAGTTACATGACCCAGTCTCTTGAAAACAATGAGGGGAGACACATTCATTGGTCTGGTAAGTTGCAAAATGTTGCAACTGCATGTCTCTCTTGCAGTCTCACAGAGTTTATTGAGTCTCTAAGAATTCTTGCCACAGATGGGGGTAGAGAGACCAAGGGGGGCATACCAAAACTCTATTTAGCTTCATTAAGTTGAGCATTTCCTGAACCTACCTAATCACAAAATCTTTCCACTAATGCACTAGGATTCTCCTGAATTCTCCTAATGAATATAGTAAATTATTTAGCCCCACAGTATTTTGTGATGGCTTCTATATGTTTATGAAATCATTTATTTGTTTTAGGTCTGAACTGGGTTGTTACTGGAAAATCAATGTGGTGATAGACATTACCACTACATATTTTTCTTTGTCTTGAGTTAACCTATAATAATAAAAGCATAATATGCAATCGACCAAACGGCTTTCCGGATGTCCTTCCATACAACCTTTCAGACAAAGCCAGGGCTGCAGCAGCGGGATTGAGGCAGCCACTGTGAGGGATCAAGGGAGTCACAGTGGCTGTGAGGGAGGGATTGAGGCAGCCGCCATGGTTGTGAAGGCCTACTCTTGCACGGATTTGTGCGCTGGGCCTCTAGTCTACACTAATAAAAGAGAAACATGCAAATTAACCATCACTCCGCTACACCCATCACCCAATCAGGAGGGAATATGCAAATTAGAGGGCTTGGGGGGGTGAAGGGATATACAGGAGCAGCACTCGGGCCACAGCAAAGATGAAGACGGCAGACTCCAGCCGGAGTCTGCAGTGTAGCAGTGAAGACGGCAGACTCCGGCCTGAATCTGCAATGAAGACAAAGGCGGCAGACTGGCCGGAGCCTGCAGCGAAGACAAAGAAGACAGACTCTGGCCGGAGCAAAGACCTGGGTCCCAGGTGCTGAAGGAAAACGGGTGCTGGAAGCCAAGGGAAGGAAGGCCTATTGTACGAATCTCTTCGTGCAACAGGCCTCTAATCTAAAATAATAGCATAGGGACCGTTGATACCTAAGTGCTATTCTGAGATCTCAGTGCTGCTGGATAATTACAAAGGGAATTGCAATGGTGCTCAACCATGTGCGTGTGCTTGAAGGTAGTTCTGTAAGTCTCTTCTGTTATTGGACATCTGCCATAAGCATGGCTTGAAATGCGGCACCAGAAGCCACTTGATCTGATAAGATCTTAACTCTCCTTCTCTAAATCTTTTTCTATTAAATTTATCTGAAATAAATTCTAAGAGTACAAGGGCTTTTACTGATGACTTTTATCAAAGGTTCCTACTATGGAGGAGTGGCTACTTTTTGTAATTTCTCTCGGGAGGTTTATTAACAGTACAGGAAAGCCCCAGTGTCCAGTGGGGGCATCATTTAATGAAAGCAACATTGACAGGTCCTGATAGGTCACATTTCCATCTCAGGTGACTTACTTATTTAGTGTCCATATGTTTTCTGGTTCAGTATTTTAGAAATGTATTCCGTTGTCAGGTCATGGGTAAAAAAAAAAAAAAAAGTATTTTGAGGTACACAAATCATGAGAAAGATTATAGTTTCGTATACTGTTGATGGGGGTTTTAAATTATTTTAACATGATTAGAAGACAATTTTTTCATAGGCAAAATTTATATAGTCTTTGAGCAATTTAACTGCTAGGAATTACCTAGTGAACAACCTCATTAAAAGAAGCCTTGATGTAATGTACAAAGAGAATCAGTCATTTCAGCGTTGTCTTCCTGTAAGGTATTAAATAAATGTTGTTATACCCATGAAATTAATACCAGGCAGCCATTAAAAAGTATAAATATGTCTGCATGGGAAGATCTCCAGCATGTAATAGTAAGTGGATAAAAGCAAGATGCCGGATGGCCTACACAGAATAGTTTTTACTTAAAATTAATAACACTAACAAAAGGTTATACATACATACACATACACCCCCGTGTATATACGTATATATAGATGAGTTGTTTTTTTTCAAGAACTATACACAAGAACTAGGCTATGTTTCCGTTGGGGATAGGTACTTAAGTGGTTTATATTTTGCTTTTTATTTATTTCTGTATTTGAAATTCCTACATTAATTGCATTTATTATTATTTTTTGTCAGTAGGGGGTCTTCTTTGTAAGGATTAAATGAGCTAACACAGTGGTCAGCAAACTCATTAGTCAACAGAGCCAAATATGAACAGTACAACGATGGAAATTTTTTTGAGAGCCGAATTTTTTAAACAACTTCTTCTAACGCCACTTCTTCAAAATAGACTCGCCCAGGCTGTGGTATTTTATTGAAGAGCCATACTCAAGGGGCCAAAGAGCTGCATGTGGCTCGCGAGCCGCAGTTTGCCGACCACAGAGCTAACACATGTGAAAAAGCCTAGAGCCATGTTAACATTACTATTTCAATATGATTTTTAAAAATGAAATAAGGGCCCCAGAAAATGAAAGATAAAATGCCATGGAAAGTCAAAAGGAGGGACAATCAGGAAAAAATATGAAAAGGGTTTGTTTGGGAAATATGGGGAAAGGTGGCTGTTTTGAACTTTACCAACTATATGTGTTTTTTCACTTTTAATTCTTATTCTTTCTGGACAGCTTCTTTATGATTGGATTACATCACTGCTCTGTGCTGTTAACTCCCAATCATTAGCCAGTGTGGCTCCTGTTGCTCTCATTTGAGGTTCGGACTGCAGTGAGGAGCAGCGATTTGAGTGTTGTTACCGGGTGGACACCAGTGTTCACCATGTGTTTGCCACTGGCAGGCCACATGGCTGATGCCTTCCAACAGGCTAACTTCCTATAATGTGCACTTTTCCTTATCAGATCAACTAATTTTGACATGGTCTAGCTATACTTTAGGAGACAGTGAATTGCTGTGGTTCCCCCCACCCTCCCCCACAAAAAATGCTCATGAAATTGCTTAACGACGATACTTCCTTGATATTATTGGAAAATTCATACTATTGCATGATAGAAGAAAATGTTGACTTGCGAGAAAACATTGTGGCTTATTTGTCTTGATTATCTAAATATATTTACCAAACAGAGCTTCCCTGCAGTGTGATTGTGTCATTGAACGGCTGAGGACAGCACAGTTATCCAAACGGACTAATCTCTATCTAGTTAAACAAAAACAGAGCTAGGCACATGTCCCCTGTGGTATTGCACATTTCTCGATGCCCAGATGCTTACCATTTCACCATTTCTGTGGTTTTTCTGACTTGACTGGTTGGTAAACAAGAGGAAATTTAAAGCACTTTGCACACTGACATGGAGGGTTATTAATAACCTTTCTCTTATCCACACAAGGAAAGCAGTATTCAGCTCTGATACTGGTCCCTGCTGGTTTTGCTGTATTCACTAAGTCTAGAGTTGAGCACGCGGGGAAAGACATTACAGGCAAATAAATAGGTAGTAGTAGAATTTATCTGGGACTCTTCAATCTGGCTTATAAAGTTCAATGCCAATGATGCCTCAGTGTCAGATATTGGTTTCATTGGCACAGATTCATTTTCCAAGATAGTTTATGAAAGGATACGTCTCTTCGATAATGTGTTGATAGCCAGTTCCTAAAATATTAATAAAAGCACACAATTGGAAAATAGATACTGTGTCTAGCTCATGTTTAATGTGAGTTAAAAGTGGTATATAGGATGATGACCATAAGGAAATATTTAAAAGAATATTGATCAAGACAAGACTGTTTGTGTTTCATTTTTGCATTATTTTTATTTAATTAATGTACAGCGCATAATAGCAAGTAATACTAATCAGTGTTTACGGCATCATATAAGGTGTAATGCTGAAACGCTTTAGCTGTGGTGTCTCATTTATTCTCACCTTAACGTTGGCTTTATCATTAGTTCCATTTTAAAGGAAAATAAATCTGCCAGAGTTCACCCAACTAGTAAGTAGCAGAGCTGGGATTTGAAACTAGGCTAGATTATCCTTGCATAGACAACCACAGTAAACAAGCGATTGGTAAGGGGACCATTACGAATGGAATAGGAAGAGAAAGGGTCTGATCTTTATAATGTAATTTTGTTATTTTATTTAAAATGTACATTTGTGGAGTATCAGGTAGCTGTACTTAAATAGAATACAGCCAAATTATTGCTATTTTCTTCCAGAAATATGCACAAAAATCTGGTTTGCATAACTCACAAATGAGAGTATCCCCACAACTTGATGGGCATTATCTATTTTAAGTATGTATGGCATTACATTACATAAATATGTTAAAAAATTTTTTTCTATTTTTGTCTATAAATATAATTGTTTTAAGTTTAATTTTTGTCTTAGTTACTAATTTCAACATTGTGTGTATATGAATTCAAGCAGTTTATCCTTCATTGATTTGTGAATCTGTATTTCTTAGTTTTCTCCAACTTGTGTATGATAAATAGTTAATAAATATTCCAGGGAATTAAATTACTTTTTGTTTTTGCTTTTCAACCAGTTTCCATATCCTTTAACTCACTGTTCTCCTCTGTTACGAAGAAACAGTATAAGGTATTTTACATGATTTATTGGGAAATATTTTTGGTTTAAAACAATAATAAAATGTATCTCTTTATAAAAGGACTCACATGAGATGATCTCTAGGGTTGCTTCCAGCTTTACTTAATACCTGGATTCTATCATAGCTGTAAAGTAGCTGAACTTTATATCTTAACCCTTCCCAATGAAATACCCTAACCCATTCTCCTAAGTCATCCTCTTCTTTCTCTATTAAAAACTGTGTCCCATTGGGGGTTACTCAAATGCTGTAGAGCATTTTATCAAGTTTTACTACTGAATCCCAGAAATCACTTGAGAATAGGTCTCCTCACCTGGAATCCTAGAATGTTTGGGGAAGGAAGCATCCTCTCTGCTCTCACTCCCCAACTTGTCTGAGTTTGACTCGTTCATGTCCCCAAATTCTTCTAGAGGAATGTCCTTTCCTTTCCTCTGCTCTCAACAGATTCCTGCCTTATGGACACATAAATGAGGACTGATCAGGAATATGTTTATTCTTGCTAGACATTCAATGGGTAGATATAGATTTGTTATCCAAGTTACTTGGGAACAGTAAATATTGCTGTGCAATTTTGCACAGAATACATAAGGATTTTCTTGGCTCCTTTCCCTGTTAGATGCAAGGGAAATACTAGTATATTTTCAAATGCTTCCTGGAATTTTGTAACTCACTAGTAAAACTCCTACATGGGTGAGTAGTAAATAAAGAACTTCTCATGAGTCTCTAGTTTGCCATAGAAACATAGTAAAAAATTAAAACAGAACTTTGCACCATTTGCTTTGGAGAGAGCCTAACAGATGCAGGGTGTGGCTCATTGCTTTCTAGATAGAGCATAAGCAGCAGCAGGTGACGGAAATATTCTTATAAACTTTTTAAAATGTTTTAGGGTGGAGATTTTGCATTTTTTAGTATCATGGTTTAAAATTAGTTTTATGCATAGCAACCAAACTATGTGACATTTCTTTTATGATGTTGAGTATGTGCCATGAGGCAATTTGACAGTGGGGCTTACCAAGTAGAGGTTAAGCATAATATATTAAGTTGTGGAAAATGAGAAATAGAATGAAAATGTTCCATCCGCATATGCTAAAAGAAAAACAATCAAAGACACTTTGGCAAAGAGTAGTTCCTGGATATGTTATGTCAGGGTGTTCTATTTGCATGTGGATCACTTTTAGTTGATGTTTAAGATCCTTTAGTCAGATTATCCTTGTAAAGACTGAATATCTCCTTGTCCTTATTGGATAAGACTTTATGATGCTTTGACCAATTATTACTGAAATCTTGGAATAATTATCAGGTTATTTCTTTTTCAATTACTATCTGGTTTCCAGAAAAATGATTTAAGAAAAAAGTATTAAATTTGAAGCACCACATTGTAAAGAAATGAACAAAAATGTTTATAGTTAAATGTAAAAAAAAAAAAAATTAAACTCTAGTAAATCTCATACATATGATTTTTCTTTTCGGGATACATAATTCATATGGTGCTTACCTCTTGATTAGCTCCATAGCATAAGTTGTCCTAATGAAAGCAGCAATTAGCACACTCAACCTCTAGTATTATCATCTCCCAGTAGACTTTTAGCTGTTTTTTCCTTAACCTGTGCTTTAGAGTCTCTACAAGGGAGTTGCAAAGTTTAATACAGTGTGGCGATAAATTCTCCATATTAAACAACACTAATCTTCTCTGTGTTTCTGGACCATTTCAAAGTTTTAGTGGAATGCATTTCTTGGCACAGAGGAGAGGGAATCATTCGCTTTTCAGTAGAGAATTAAAATGTCTCCTTGATGGAATGAAGCTGACACTCCCTGTGGATCTCTACATGCATGTAAAGCTCCTCTCCTCCAAACAAATACACAGTCTTCCCAGAGGGGGAATAGTTGAGTCTATTTTATTGTGCTATTCATTAAATTTAGGCTCAGAAAGAATTGAAAATAGAAGGTATTTGCAAAGAAAATCTATTAACTGTCTCAAAGAAATCTGGAAAATTCCTGAATATTTGGCTTTTTTAAAAGCAATATTATTAAACTATGACAGCTGAAAATGAAATGGAGTAGTGTTTCCTTAGCTACGCCCTTGATAGTGTTGTTAGCTTGGTAGATCAGGGAATTTCAGTGCATCTTTGATAAGATCACTCTTGATATTCTTATGGAAAAGATGGAGAAATGCTAAAAGCAAAAATTATAAATAGTTGAATGACCCACCTAAAACATAAAATGATTTGGAGATTTATAAAAACATGCCACAAGATTCTGCCTTGGGCCTTGACCCAGCCACCATTTTTGCCAGTGGCCAAAATAAAATGTCAACGAAACACTTCTGTCATACATATCTCCTAAAATCTGGAAGGGCAGAAAATACATTGACTGGCCAAAAATATTGTAACAAGATCTGGAAGTCGATAAAAGGGATGAGTAGAAATAGATGTAAGGTTTAAGAAAATCTATGGAACAATTTCAGAAGAAGAGAACTCTCATCTATTGAACTTAGAAAGAATATAGGGCAGAAGTTCTTACCTTCAGTTATACATTAGGGTTACGTGAGATCCTAAGAATCTCGGGGGGTGAGGCCCAGGTATTGGTATGTTTAAAAATCTCTTTATTGTGCATCTGATGTAGGAAACCAGTGAGTCTGTTTATCTTATCTATGGATTATAAACCCAATAAGGAAATAACAGTAATACATCACTGCCCACCTCTTTTTCTTGACTGATCAGACCACGTTTAGAATATCAGATGAAAACGGGGAAGAACAAGATGAAAATGGTAAAATGATCGAAGTTGTTAACTGAGAACTCTTAAGTAATTATAAGTGTTTAGATGGTTAATGTAAACATATATAAGGCAGTAAACATTTTTAGAGAAGGGATCTCAGCATTCATACTTCTATGCTCAGGGTTATCAAGGAAAAACCTTTTGGGTTACTATTCTGGGGCTGTTACAGAATCGGAATATTAGAGAGTTTCTTGTAAGAAATTGGGACCTCATTAAAATGAGTCTTCTTTTGACAATTGGGGGCTGTGCCTGTGCATCAACACTTTTTTATGTTTTTCAAAATTTCATCAACAGACTCATCTAGAATGTAGAGCCCTCGTCTTCCCTTCTAATCATGGAAAAGCACTGATTTCTGCCAGCCCTTAACCAAGTCTTCCCATTTTGCCCCTCATTGTTAAATAGCATTATAAATGTCTTCTTTGTTATAGTTATTTTTTCAGAGCACAAATTGTATATTCCTAAACCTGCACATTCCTAAACTTTCACTTTTGTTGTTCTTATGGCTCCTCTGGGAACCCAAACCACTGAGCACTTCTTTTACATCCGAGCAATGTTCTGAAGAACCTCCCTCTTCTCCTCTATCTTGGCATAGACAGGCAGTGGGGACTGGCTCGGTGATGATAGAAGAGGGAATAATGTGAAAAGATATTTTTACTTCAATCTCTTTACTCTGCCAGGACTAAAATGTGTGAATTTGTATTTGATTGCATGATTCTTGACCTTGCCCAATCTGAGCTTGCAAGAGAGTCATTTCCAACTCTTGAATAATAGTTAACTTGCCCTTTATTAACTGGTCCTCAAGTTACTTATTGATTTCTCCTGAGGACAGTTTTGCTGTGATTTTTTGATGGGATATTAAAGTCAGGACACAGACCTAGGCTGGGAAGTCTACCCAAGTATGCCTTATGTACCCATAATTCATACTAAACACATTTATCAGTGGACCCATCCTGGCAGACAGCCTTTATTCTCCCTTCTTTGTTGATGTACCTACAACATCAGCAGGTGAAATTCTCTATAACAAATGTTTGCACATTCTTATCCATTGCCAATCAATCTATGCACTGAAATTGTCATTTTGATCCAGTTATTTTTATGGTGACTCTTAGTAACTAAAGTGTTATTTATTAACATAGATTATTTGAATTATAATATTTGGCAGTATAAAGATGTAACAAAGGAAGTATAGCACTCATTGATATTTATGTTTGGGAAAAGGGCTTCTTCCTTTAGTTTGGTGTTGGGGAAAGGATGCACACTCCATGAGGAAGTGGTCAGAAATCAGGGCCTTCATTTTAGTGAAATGTTAGAAGAATGTGCCTCTAGGGGAAGCCATATAAGAAAGTCCAATTGGACCATTCAGGGTACAATTTGTGCACAGTTTAAAAATGGCATGCAAGTCCTGACTCAGTCCGTGGCTCAGTGCTTCTTTTACATCTGAGCAATGTTCTGAAGACCATTGTCCTTTGCACCAAAAGACTGAGGTTCAATTCCCGGTCAGGGCACATACGTAGGTTGCAGGCTCTATCCCTGGTTAGGGTGCGTACAGGAGGCAAACAATCGATGTTCCTGTCTCTCTCCTTTCCTGTCTCTCTAAAATCAATAGAAAACATATCCTCGGGTGAGGATTTTTTAAAAAGGGCATGCGTTAGAGTTCTGTGACCCGTGCTCAGATCATGGCCCTGCTTCCAAACAGTCGTTGACTAGAAGTCACAGCTTTTCTGGGCTTCAGTGTCTTTCTCTGTAAAGTGAGAGCATTTGATTTAGAGCAGTGGTCGGCAAACTCCTTAGTCAACAGAGCCAAATATCAACAGTACAACGATTGAAATTTCTTTTGAGAGCCAAATTTTTAAAACTTCTTCTAATGCCACTTCTTCAAAATAGACTCGCCCAGGCCGTGGTATTTTGTGGAAGAGCCACACTCAAGGGGCCAAAGAGCCACATGTGGCTCGCGAGCCGCAGTTTGCCGACCACTGGATTAGAGTAATTCTAAAATCTTTTCTCACTCAAAAACTTCTGTGGTATTATAAGGAAGCCATATCCCAAGTATATGTAGTATTTATGCCATAGTGTTGCATTTTAATCAGGTTTAGTAGTCATTTTGATGTTTACCCATGCTTGTAAACTTGCAGTTCTGCTTGCAATGTGTTGTTGCTGTCTTTTACATAAAAAATATGAGAATAAGGAGAATTCTTAAGGTTATGGACAACAAAGACTCTGAGATACAGTTTTTTGGGGGTAATACTTTCAAAATCAAAAGAACTAAGACATTTTACCTCCATTTCTTAGATACTTGAAATTATTAGTAAGAATATAAATTCTACACAAGTACAGGTATAAAATGATACAAAATAGATAATCCAGTGGCATGGACCCTTCTGATAGCCCTGGAAATGCCATCCAGTCTAACTTACATGCCAGATGAGACAATTTCTCAGTTTTAAGACATAGTTAAGCCCTTCCAATACGGCTCAGTAGTTGAGCATTGACCCATGCACCAAGAGGTCCCTAGGCACATGTCTGGGTTGTGGGCTTGATCCCCAGCAGGGAGTGTGCAGAAGGTAGCCAATTCATGTTGATATTTCTATTTTTTTATTGATTTCAGAGAGGGGGGAGGAAAGAGAGAAACTTCAACGATGAAAGAGAATCATTGATCGACTGCCTCCTGCATGCCCCACACTGAGGATCAAGCCTGCAACCTGGGCATGTGCCCTGGCTGGGAATGGAACCGTGACCTTTTGGTTCATAGGTCGATGCTCAACCTCTGTGACACATGGCCAGACATGTTTCTCTCTTATTGATTTTCCTTTTTAAAAAAATATATTTTATTGATTTTTTATAGAGAGGAAGGGAGAGGGAGCATTTAGAAACATCAATGAGAGAGAAACATCAATCAGCTGCCTCCTGCACACCCCCTACTAGGGATGTGCCTGCAATCAAGGTTCATGCCCTTGACCGGAATCAAACCTGGGACCCTTGAGTCTGCAGGCCGACGCTCTATCCACTGAGCCAAACCAGTTAGGACCCTTATTGATTTTCTATCTCTCTTTCCCTCTCCCTTCCTCTCTCTAAAAAAAAATCAATTAAAAAAGTAAAACAAAAAAAATAGGGAAAATAATGTATCTATTGAAAAGGCATGATCTCTATAGTGTTTTGAGCAATAGGTCTCTACCCATCTTGTTGACACCAATCTTAATTTTGCAAAAATTAGTTAAGAGTTTGCATTGATTTTATCCAACTAGGATAAATGATAAAATAACCCAGATGTCTTTGGGGAGGGAATGGCGGCGGAGGGGGTGGGAGGCGGCGGTGGTGGCAGCAGTGGTAGTGATGGTGGTGGTTATTCTGTTGTTTGAAAGTCATTCTTGAAAACCATACCTTTTCTAGATTGGATGTGTTTGTTTCTTTGTTCTAACAGTACTTCCTGGCAATTATCTTTTTGGGCCTTTAAATTGCTTAGGTAAGTACCATGCAAAGCCATTATTTTCTCCCTGAGTTTCTAATGATTCTTGCTTTCTCAAATATTGCCTCTCTGGCTACTTCAGTTTGCTGAATCATTGCCTATGCCTCTGGGAGAATGTTAGTTATTTCCCAAAGGGTTCGCTCCTGATGAGAAGTGATTGCTTACATATTAGCAGCTTAGGTGTTTCTGTATTCCGCTTCTTTTTTTGATAATTCACAGTTGTTGCAAAGCAAGTGTGTAGCTGAGCTCAGGAAGAGGGAATTTCAAGGTGGATGTGTTCAAGGGGATTGGTGACCTAATCTGCACTAGCTTTTCTCTTTAGACCTTGTGTTAGAGGTCAAAGGGCAGAGGTGATAAAACCATTCTGCCATCTGCTCTTTTGAGCTTCAGCTCACTCAGGCTTGTCTCAGATATGTGGCTCTGCTTTTGAAGCTGCTGCCGCCAGAGCTGTTGTATATTTCAGAGGCACCAGTGCAGGGAGTCCGACCAAGACCAACTGGGAACATATCTAAGAAAATCTGTGTAGGTTTTTAAAAGCAGCACATTACTGGGGATGTCCTCACCCAGACAGTCTGTCGAAGAAATTCAGGGTGATTGATTGACGATCACTTTGGCTATTTAAGGTCATATTCCACAAAGTAGCTGCATTTTACTTTCTAGATGATAAAGACTGCGAAAACTATGGTAACCATTTAAGCACCATCATACATCATTTAAATAGAACTGACAAAAGAAGGGATCGGTCAGAAAGAGGAAAGACCTAGAACAATGCTTCAGCAAGGAAAGCAGGTGAGTATAAGGTGGAGAAAGGTACCAGGAAAGTGGAAAAACAGCAGAGGCAGCAGGCTCTGGAGAAGTCCAGGGGGCCTGGTTCATCTCACCCAGGTGTGCGTGATTGTCAGGTTGAAGTTTATAGTTAGTACATGACCAAGTGGTGGTTTCTCAGACCTGCCAGTTCTTCCAGGGTTTTGAAGTGAGGAATATGGTGAAAGAGATAGGCTGTTTATTACAGGTGTGGACAGATAAAGAAAACACTGAAAATATTGGCAAAAACTTTTAACTCAGACCAAGTGACTTACAAGTCTATTAAATGTCACAGGAAAAGAATCCCATATTGTTGTTTATAGAACACATCTACCCATAGAAAAGTGAATACGGTATACTTGTTCCTTACAAAAATTGAGTACTTCTCAGTTTAAATTCTTTATGGTATATGCACTTTAATTCATGTTGATATACAGGCAGTCCTTGGGTTATGTCGGACTCAATGTACATCATTTTGTGGTTACATATCCATCTCCCATCTATATATATAAAAGGCTAATGTGCAAAGTGTCCCCTTGGGAGTTTGACCAGGAGTTTGATTGCTCGCTATGATGTGTGCTGACCACCAGGGGGCAACACAGAATGAAGGAAGGCCCTGGCCGGCAGCCAGAAGGCCCCAATCAGTCCTAATTCCTGGCCAGGCCTAGGGACCCTACCTGTGCACGAATTTCGTGCACTGGGCCCCTAGTTTATTTAAAACAAAAAGTTCAGTCATTTTGACGTATGTACATATGTGCTTTCTGTTTTTTATCATTTATTTACCACAAGTAAAGGTCAGGAATTGTTATCTTTCTTTAAAATTTTTTTTTACTGTTTCACTTCATTACTGCTGTGTATGTGCTCCATGTGAGTGACATAGGTGCTTATGTAGGTGGGTTCCGACTTATGGCGAAAATCGTTGCGCTGCAGGAACAGATCTCCAACGTAACCCGAGGACCTACTGTACTATATTTTGTTGTACTCTTTTTTTTTTTTTTTAATCCTCACCTGAGGATATGCTTTTATTTTTTGAGAGAAACATGGATGTGAGAGAGAAATGTTGATTGGATTTGGTTGCCTCTGGTACATGCCTTGACTGGGGATCCAACCTATAACCTAGGTATGTGACCTGACCCGGAATAGAACCCTTAACCTTTTTTGGTGTACAGGACAATGTTCTAACCCAGTGGTCGGCAAACTCATTAGTCAACAGAGCCAAATATCAACAGTACAACGATTGAAATTTCTTTTGAGAGCCAAATTTTTTAAACTTAAACATCTTGTAACGCCCCTTCTTCAAAATAGACTCGCCCAGGCCGTGGTATTTTGTGGAAGAGCCACACTCAAGGGGCTAAAGAGCTGCATGTGGCTCGCGAGCCTCAGTTTGCCGACCACTGAGCCACCTGGCCAGGGCTGTGGTACTTTTTAGTTTATTTCCTATAAAAAAAATCCTGCCGAAACCAGTTTGGCTCAGTGGATAGAGCGTCGGCCTGGGGACTAAAGGGTCCCGGGTTCGATTCCGGTCAAGGGCATGTACCTTGGTTGCAGGCACATCCCCAGTGGGAGGTGTGCAGGAGGCAGCTGATCGATGTTTCTCTCTCATCGATGTTTCTAGCTCTCTATCCCTCTCCCTTCCTCTCTGTAAAATATCAATAAATTATATTTAACAAAAAAAAAATCCTACTTATATTTTAAATAGAAAAATGTGTCATCTGCATTTTTTTCCCCCAGTAGCATTAGGGATAATCTGATTCTCTTTGATAAAAGAGCTACATATCCATTAGCTTCTTATGTTTTTTTGGGGGGTATGAATAACTGGCTTCTTAGCTTGTACTACCGTCTTCATAAGCCCTAAAACATGAGCTGTTTTCTCATCTTCATGCAGGCAGAACTCCAGTGAAGTGATCTGGGGTGCCTCATGTAACTTTTGCTACCATTCCCATAGACTACCCATTGCTCTGTGGTGGATATTTTTACTTAACCTTATTTTTCTGTTTCCCTTTCATCTACTCATTCAAAGTGTTGCAAGTATACAAGGAAAAAGTAACCATTCTGCTTTAATCTCCTCTGATCCCAAAGAACAGAACCAATCTTTCTTCCTTTTCCTCGTGTTCTTGCTGAATTTTCTCCGTTCAGATGTTGTAATGTACAGCCTGTAAGTGATGTCATAATCAGCTGGCAGTTTCTCTAGATTGTGAACCCCTTTTTTGAGGGGGTAGGTACCTCATTTATCACAGCAGCCTACACTTGTACCATGCACATAGTTGGTCCCTAGGAAATGTTAAATTGTATCTTCCTTTGAGGAAATTATGGAACGTAATTATGAATCATGGACCAGGACCACTTGGAATGCTAGCAAATTTCATTTTCTCAAGTTATTTTGAGAGGAAGGAAGAGGGAGAGATAGAAACAGCAATGATGAGAGAGAATCATTGATTGTCTGCCTCCTGCACACCTCACACCGGGGTTCGACCCCACAGCCCTGGCACGTGCCCTGACCAGGAATTGTTGCTCAACCGCTGAGCAACACCATCTGGGCTTCTTAAGTTATTTTGATGGCAACATGAAATCACTGGAAGAACATAACAGAAGGGAGTGCACTTCCATTTCCTAGCAGCTTCCTTCCTTCAGAGAAGATGGCTTTTTGCACAGAAGAGCACAAATTGCCTGGAAAATTTTTACATATGAGAAATAATAGCAGCCAACAATTTTATTCATGCTATGTGCTTTCAAAGGTATTTCCCATCCCTTACCTCTTTTAATCCTTAGAATAACCCTCTGAAAAAGGTTATATATTTTATATGTGTGACTATAGATAGAGGTTAAGTAGCTTCCCCAAGGCCTCATTACAAATAACACCACAGACCCATGATTGAGCTTGTTCTGAACCAGATGCCATCTCAGCGATATTACTCTGCCTCCCACCACTTCATCACTGATTCGCTCTCAGGCTCAACTGGTTACAGCCGACTAGGCACAGTGAGGACCCAGAGATGAGGCAGGTGTGAAGAGACAGCTGCTTCCTTTAAGAATGAAACAGAACCCAGAGCCTTCAAGGAGGTGCTCTTGAAAGAAACCATGAGGTTCTAACGCTTCCTCCCAGTTTCACCTTCCCCATGAGAGGCTCCTGATGATCTTTTTATCCTATGACTTAAGGTCCGATAGGGAATAATGCTCTACCTTTGGTCCCATTAATGTAGCAGAGGCTACTGGAACTTGCTAAATGCCCAGGGAGAACAAAATTGTTTATAAAAACACAATTTTAAGACTTAAAGAGGCTTCTGTGTTCCCTGACTTCATCATTTGCCCGTTTCCTTGTGTTAGCGTGGTGAGTCCTCACGGCGTTTTCCATCGTGAGGAGAACGATCGGTGTGAAGACAGTGCTTGTTGCGCATGCGCGTTTGTAGGCTTTGGTAATTGCTGCACTCATCATCTCCACTCCTTTCGAGTGTCCACAGTTTAGCTCTAACTTGGCACGCGTTCGGCTCATTTCTATGCAGGGGATACAGCCTTGTCAGCCTCTACTCCGTAGCCCCTTCTGAGGATTGGTGACACACCGCGGTTGGCCAAGGTAGACAGGCCCTGTTTGTTTCTTCGGGCTGCCTTCCAGGTCCAACTTCTTGATAGGTACGCTCCTTCCTCAAGTGATTGCCTCCAGGAGTGTGTGGCCTGTTGGCTAGAATAGGAGAGTCCCAACTAGAGTTGGCAGTTGAAGACCCAGGTAGCTTAGATAGAGGAGTGAGGTGGGAAGGCAGTGGGAAGATGGAAAACTTGCTGAAGTGTTATTTTCTCTCTGTGGGATCAGGTTAGGAAGTAGGTATTTGGAAAAAAAACACTGAGCAGTGTTTTCATTTTTTTTTTTTTTACACTATTGTTTTTATAATGCAGAGGATAGGAACTAAAGCTCCTGGAGATTTTTTTAACTAATGCTAGGAAATTCAGTGATGTATTCCAAGAAAGTGAATCAGAAGTGGGCATTGGTGGCATGGCTCCACTCTGGATTTTTTTGCCAGCTTCAAGGGCATTTTATACCCTGGTTAGGTGCAGCAAAGAAGGGTGTGCTCAGAAGGAGCCTTTGGCAGGTATTCTCCACTAATGGGAGGGCAGTGAATTTAGGCTTTTTAATGTAACCAGACCTTCAAATTATGTTGCATGCATGACGTTTCATAAAGAAGACCTGCTGAGCCAAACCAACTGTGACGAGCAGGCTTTCCCTGCCTAGACTTGCTAGTAAGATATTCACGTTGGTCCAAAAATGAGTTGGTTGGGTACATTGAGGAGGAAACTCTTAAAGACATTGGTGCAGTTGATCTCACCCATTTTATCATCCTGTCTCCCAAGAGGAGTGACTTCTGAAGGAAGTGAGAGTGCGGAAAGGATTGACACCATTAAAGCCTAAGAAGGATTCAGCAGCTGAGACTGAGTTGACATAGCCTGTTGAGGGCCAAGCAGGAGACGGGGTCAGCCTATTGATGGAATCACATTGCCTCAATTGTAGGAAATTAGAGGATATATAACAAGGAGACAGGCCCGTAATTAAAATTACAGAGAGTTAATTATTATTAAAGTCAAAGTAACTTTTGAATGTGATATGGACAAATGACTTATATTTATAGGCAAGTAAAGGAAATAAATTTTTAACTGTATTTAACAATAAGCATTTAAAGTGACCAGTTATAAATGATTTAAAAACCATAATGAACCCTGGCCTGTGTGGCTCACTTGGTAAGCGTGGTCCCATGTACTGACAGGTCACTAGAGGTTGCTGATTCAATTCCAGGTCAGGGTATGGGCACATGCAGGAGTTAAGGGTTTGGTCCCTAGTTGGAGGACATGCAGGGCGCAGCTGAATGATCTCTCTCTCTCTCTCTTCCTCTCCTTTTCTCTCCTACAAAATCCATTTTAAAAATAATAAATTTAAAACAATCCTATCTAATAAAGAGGGGATATGCTAATTGACTATCACTCCATCACAAAGATGGTTGCACCCACAGCTGAGGCCAAGTTCCCTTAAGGAGCCTTAACGAGCAATCAGCAGGGACCTGAGACTACGCCCTCCCCCGCCCCAGTGGGGCTTGACAGGGGACCTCAGGCCATGTCTCCCACCCTGGCGTCAGGCTAGGGGACCTCAGGCCCCACCTCCTGCCTTGGCACCAGGCCAGGGGACCTGAGGCCACGCCCCCCACCAGGTGGGGCTTGACAGGGGACTTCAGGCTGAGCCCCTACCCTGGCACCAGGCTAGGGGACCTGAGGCTGCGCCCCTCTGCCTGGCGGGGCTCGAGGGGGGACCTCAAGGTGCACCCCCAGTGCTGGGTCGGGGGAACTCAGGCCGCGCCCCCCGCCTAGTGGGGCTTGATGGGGGACCTGAGGCTGCACCCCCCTGTCGGCGGGGCTTGACGGGAGACCTCAAGGTGCACTTCCAGTCCTGGTGCTGGGCTAGGGGACCTCAGGCTGCTCCCCCCCACCTCAGCACCAGGCCGGGGGACCTCAGGCCACGCCCCCCACCAAGTGGGGCTTGACAGGGGACTTCAGGCCGTGCCCTCCACCCCGGCACCAGGCCAGGGTACCCCAAACTGCACCCCCCACCTGGCGGGGCTTGACAGGGGACCTCAGGTGGTGCCGCCTGCCCCAGCACTGGGCCAGGGGACCTGAGGCTGCGCGCCCCCTGCCTGGCTGGGCTTGACAGGGGACCTCAGACCATGCCCCCACCCAGCTGGGCTTGACGGGGGACCTGAGGCTGCGCCCCCCTCCCAGTGCTGGGCTGGGGGATCTGAGGCTGCATCCCCCCCGCCTGGTGGGGTTTGACGGGGGACCTCAGGCCATGCCCCCCACCCAGCGGGGCTTGACAGGGGATTTCAGGCTGTTTCCCTCATCTGGCGGCGCCTGACGGAGGACCTCAAGGCACACACACCCCCCCCCCCCCCCGCCCCAGTCTGGGCTGGGTGACCTCAGGCCAAGCCCCAATCCTGGCACTGGGCCAGGGGACCTGAGGCTATGCCCTCTGCCTGGCAGGGCTTGACAAGGGTGGGACTGGCCAGGTCTGGATCTAGCCCACTGGGCTGCGGGGGGGCAGCTGGGTCTGGGTCTCACATGATTTTGAGGTGCATGTGGGTGTGCGGGGACTTGACTCTGGGTCCCATGGTGTGCCCCAGAATCTGACAGGAGGAAGGTTTTCATATACACTTTACTAATTTTCTTTCATCTCTGACACTTCTATTATAGAGAAAGGGCAAATAGCAATAATAAATTATTTCCTCTAATTAATCCCCCTTTCATGTGCACGAATTTCGTGCACCGGGCCTCTAGTGAAAATTATAATGAATTACAAAATGTTAGCACATTGAAGCCCCTTAGTGCATTTGTTGTCTGGTTGAAATATGGTGTATATACATTGCATAAAGCTAGGATACTAGTATCTTGACAAAGGGTGAAAAATTTTAAACTTATTTTTTTGAAATTACTTGTGTGTATTAATTGGGCACTTTCCACTACCATGAAACTATAAAAAATACAAATATAATTTGAATGCTGAAGCAAATATTATTTGTAATGCTAAGTTTGAAATTTTGGGGTGAATCAAAGCAACCTCATTCTCATTAATTAACTTCATAGTAAGTAAATTGGGAAGTAAAATTAGGTTTTGTGAAATGTTCAGTACTTAAAAGCCTCTTTTATCTGTCCTATGTATTGAGGGTTTTTTATTAAGATTTTATTTGAAAATGGTTACTTTGTTTTAAAAACATTTTAACAGCAACAACAAGAAAATAAATGTTTAGATGCACCACACCAAAAAATATTACTTATTGCTACAGAAATGCAGTTTTCACAATAATTTATGACATTTTCAAATTTAAGAATGTGGCCTTATTGTTCCCACACTCGTTCAGTTTGTTTGTAGTGATTTCAAAGGGAACGATTTGAGAACCTGGTTGCAGTGCTGTATACGATTTTCCATTGTAACATTAGACGTTTTTGTGGCTGAGTTTTCTTGGTAATAGTCCATTCAATTAGTGCTTGGGGCCAGAAATCTTAGTCCTGAACTCCAATAACTTCAAGTAGCGAAAGAGATTATTTTATCTTTGACTTCCAGGTACAGTCAAGCTGAACAGGGAACCCTTTTGTGCCTGTAATAACAACATCGGTCCAGGATGTCCTAGTTCAGCCGAGCCAGGGGTGGCCTGTTTTCATCCGAGGACCTTGAATGGGGCTTCTCTTTGGCAGGGGCCACCCTGTAAACCGACCTCCCTGGCCTTCTTCCCATTGCAAAGGAAGTGCTCTTCCTGTCCTTATCAATGTTGGGGTTACAATTTCATGGGGCTCCAAAGCCATGAGACACGAGAGAGATCCTAAGAGGCTGGGCTGGCATTAATAGAAACAGAAGGGAAAGGCCCGGGGCAGTGTGTGGATAGGAAATGAGCAGGAGAAAAGTGTCATTCCAGATTCTTCTTGATACTTCTGCTGACTCCTCGTGGGTTGCGCTGCTTCTCCCCCTCTCACTTTCCAGCACATATAAAACGGTGCATTCTAGTGTCAGAAGACGAAGAGCAGGGTTATCAGAAGATGCGGAGGGGCTGCCACTCTGAGTGAATGTGACAGCCCAGTGATTCTAATTCCAAGCGCCACCATGATTTTGTAGATGGAATAGAGATACAGAGGAAGGACCCAGTTCTTTGTGAATGCAAATCCATACTTCCAAAAAGAAGAGAAAAAGAATGGTGGAGAAAAATGGTTTTCAAAAGCCCAGATTTGCATGTAAGAAAGAAAGCACACCAGCTGTTTGGTTCATTGTCAGACTTCAATAATGACAAACCTATACACCTGCCATGTTCAGTGTCTGGCTGTGAATTTATATTTCACTTATTTTTCAGTGTCTGGTTACCAGATTCTCATAAATCAGTGCTAATGGGAATATCCCAGATGATTGCTATTATTTAGGCATAAAGGTTGAAAAATGATGTTGCAACTTCTGAAACAATCATAATCTGGGAAGTTTCTATTTAAAATTCTACTTGAAGCTACAAAGGGCAAGTTTAACTTTCTCAAACATTTTTCAGCCGTTTGTTCTTGTACATCTTCTAGATCTAATGCAAATCCCAAAGTTGTTTATTATTTAGCTTTGAAGCCTCTAAGACATGGAGAATTTGGTAGTGGCACACAGAGATAAACCTGAGACATTATAATTTTCTTAAAGAACCCAACATCATGAAAATAATTTAAATGGCTGGAAAAATGTATTTAAGTTAAACAAAATTCTTAACGTTCAGGAGTTGGAAGGGATTATGGAATGTTATTCTCCAGAGCATCTGTGACAGAGTTGTGAGATTGGGGGAGAAGAGCTCCTACTGTGTGCTGGTGTTTTGCCAGGGTTGCATACACCCAATGCTCACAGCCACTTTGTAAATTGCATATTATTCTTGGTACTTTATGTGGGAGTAAGGTTAAGCTATTTGGAGTCTAGTTAAGCTATTTGCCCAGCAGGTGTCCTCAAACTACGGCCCGCGGGCCACATGCGGCCCGCCGAGGACATGTATCCGGCCTGCCGGGTGCTGTGCCTGTCCTGCTTAGCAGCCGACTCGTCCCGGGCCTGCAGTGCGCATAGGAATTTGTTCATAGTTTTGTTTTTTCTTTAAACTATAGTCCGGCCCCCCAACAGTCTGAGGGACAGTGAACTGGCCCCCTGTTTAAAAAGTTTGAGGACCCCTGGGGCCCTAAGGTCTCATAGCTAGTCAGTGCTAGAGCCAAGATTCAAATTCAAGTCTTCCTATTTCTAAAAGTCATGTTCTGTATTCCTTAGTGCCACTTTCCCTAGAGATAGTTTTCATAAGTTCGTTTTCTTTGAAGCCATCAAATTTGACTTGCTGAGTTTCTTTCGGCCCACTGCTGCTGTGTGAGACAGAACAGTCATCTCCCTGATGTAGCCAGCAGTTCCCTGGGTACTACTGGAATGCACTCAGGTGTATGTGATGGCATTTCCCCCACAAAGACGTAAACACCTGAAACTCCTTGATGTCAGCTTATGTGAAACATTCCAGTAGCCAGAAAACAAACAACCCTTCCTGACAAAACCTGCAAAAGCAGAAATTAAATGAGAAGAGACATCCAAATTCTGCAGGTGATCTGTATCTAATTTAGATCAAAAGTATAACCTTTGAAAACCTCATTTAAAAATATAAAACCTTATATACTTGGATTGAGCTTGAATCTCTAGGTGTCTTGATAACATTCTGAGGGGTTTAAGATGAGAAGGCTGGCTTTGTGAACTGCATTTGGTACTTATCACTGTTTGGTGATGTTAAGCAGGCTCATTATGAGGCCCATCCCTCTTTTTAAGACATTTGAGACCATTGAAGGCAAAGGAATGGATCCTTCAGGTCCATTTCACGGAGTGTGGAGAATCATGAATACTGAAAGAGTATAATGAGTGATTTGTAAGTGGTGTTTTCTTTGAAAGATGCCACAGAAAAGACTGGCTGGGGCATTGGCCATTGCCTCATTCTTTGGGGTTAGCTTTGCCATTCCTGCATTCCAATCTTTGAGCTTTAGGTTGCCATTCTTGTTAGCACCTCTGTCAAAATGTGGTAGACGTCTATAGAAAGCCTTGTCCTCGATGAGAGGAAGTGATGGGCTACCTGGTGCTAGTGTTTCCAATGCTCACTGAAGATCTCTTTGGAGAACAAGCTCACCATTGCTCGTGACGATGAGCAGCCATTCTTGCATCCTGCCAGACATTCATCCCAAAGGAACAACACGGGTTGCTGTGAGGAAACCTCAATAGAAGAACTGTCGGTGCTGAGGGTATCTGTAGCCACGGTGGTTACACCGAGATCGATAAGGGCACATTCTTGGCAGTCTGAGTGGCAAAGAAACCGTTCCTTGAAGTTTGTCCTTGGGAAAAGGTGGCTTAAAAGTGTTCCAGCGCTGATCAATCCACTCTGCTGGTTTTCACTGCATTCTCTGCTAGAGGATGGATGTCACCTCTATTAGCCCCAGGATTATCAAGAGTTCTGTAAGTTTAAAGATAAACTTCATTTTCAATAAATTTTCAGTAGTGTGTTATTCTGGGCCCCCTTTCCTCACCCCCCAAAAGACGAAGTACTTCAAAGTTTATGGAGCAAGACATAGTAAGTGCACCTGACACCCACTGCTGGTGTGACTCTGCTGTTTCAGAAGTGACCTTGCCACCGGGCCTCCAGTGTATGTTCAGTGTCCTAGAGGAGGGTAGAAACCCTTGGGATAAACTTGTCAAATCCTTCAGTGATGGCAAAAATCACTCGGTTCCTTAAGTGACTTTTCTCTCTGGGGCATGGCTGAGGGGCAGCTCCGATACACCAGCAGAGTGTGAGTTAAGAGAGCAAGCAGCCCAGAGACCACAGCACTTGGAGCTGCCCAGGGGCCCAGCACTTTCCATGGCCAACCGATCCTGCTGGGGAGCCAGCAGCTTGCGCTGGTCTGGGTGCTTGTAAACACATTCATGGGTGCAAGCAATTAGGAAAACAAAGAGAAGAGAAAAAAGCATGATTCCATTCTCTGGGTGAGAGGTAAAGTTTACACTTGACTTCTCCCCATCATGAGGCAGGCTTGGGCAGCTTTACACTTTTCCTGGGACCCATGAGTTCTCTGAAAGGCAAGGCCATCCTAATATATAAAAACCCAGGGTCTGTAACATCCAAAATGACTGAAGGCTCGACCAGCAGGAAGTCAGTGCTGGGTTGCCGTGGTGACCCAGCACTGACTGCTGCAGCTGCGGGAGCCCAGACCCAGCACTGACTGCCAAGGGGGCTGTGGATCAGGCCCAAAGAAAGGCCTGGAGACAGAAGCAGGGTCTGATCCCTAGCCACCCTGGCAGCTGATGATCAGCACTCGCCTCTCTCTTTCACTCCGGGCCTGGTCAGCAGCCATGCTTTTCTTTCTCTTGGCTCCTCTGCTGGGGCTGCTGATCAGCCCCGCCTCTCTGATCAGACCCGTTGATAGGCCCAGAGACACTGATTGGCATAGAAACTGTACAATCAGAACCAAATCTGGGTGAAGTGTGATGAGCCAATGGCTATCTAGGAGGCGGAGCTTTTGACTTTGACTGGCATAGAAACTGGCCAATCAGAACCAAATCTGGGTGAAGTGTGAAGAGCCAATGGCTGCCTAGGAGGTGGAGTTTTTGACGCTGACTGGCATAGAAACCAACCAATCAGAACCTAATCTGGGTGAACTGTGAAGGCAGAACCTAAGGTGGGGCCTGAGGAGGGGTTTAAAGGGCAACAGCTGTTTGGAGTACAGTGTAAGAAAGTGGTTCAATTTTTTAATGACCGGTTTGGCAGTATAGTGCATATGGCTGGCTATCAGTCCAGATATAGGGATTATGTATTTTTGTCTGCCAAGAGCATCTCCTCCTGATGAAAAAGGCCTTTCCCCTCCATTTAAGCAATCCTATCCTATATAAACTATCTATACTACTAAAAGGGTAGTATGCTAATTAGACCAGGTCGACCGGCCATCTTCCAGATGTTCAACTTCCTTCCAGATAAAGCCATGGTGGTGGGGGCTGAGGCAGAGGCCATTAGGGGCGATCAGGCCAGCAGGGGAGGGCAGTTGGGGGCAACCAGGGGAGGGCAGTTGGGGTGAGATCAGGCAAGCAGGGGAGGGCAGTTGGGGGCAACCAGGCAAGTGGAGGCAATTAGGAGCAATCAGGCCATCAGGGGAGAGCAGTTAGGGGCAAGATCATGCTGGCAGGGGAGGGCTGTTTTGGGTGAGATCAGGCCAGCAGGGGAGGGCAGTTGGGGGCAACCAGGCCAGCAGGGGAGAGCAGTTAGGGTGGAGATCAGGCCAGCAGGGGAGGGCTGTTGGGGGTGAGATCAGGCCGGCAAGAGAGGGCAGGTAGGGGTGATCAGGCAGACAGGCAGAGGCAGTTAGAGCGATAAGGCAGGCAGGCAGAGAGGTTAGGGGCAATCAAGCAGGCAGGCAGAGGCAGTTGGGGCAATCAGACAGGCAGGCAGGTGAGCGGTTAAGAGTCAGCGGTCCCAGATTGCGGTCGGACATCCCCCAAGGGGTCCTGGATTGGAGAGGGTGCAGGCTGGGCTGAGGGAAACCCTCCCCCCCATGAACAAAGTTCGTGCACCAGGCCACTAGTGTGATATAATAGACTGAGCACTAGACCAGCTGTCAAGAGGCATGGGACCCAGTTCCAGCCTCACCAAGTTCTAGGCCAATAGTTTTGAACAAATAACTTCACCTCTCTGAAGCCTTAAATTAAGGCTCATCTCTCTCTCAAGAGGTTTTGGCTGCTGTAACAAATTACCACAAACCAGGTGGCTTAAACCAGCGGTCGCCAACCTTTCAGACCTCACCAGCTGCTGGCTTAAACAACAGCAATGTAGTTTCACAGTTCTGGATGCAAGAAGTTCTAAATAAAGATCTTGGCAAGGTTGGGTCTTTGTGGAGGCTCTGAGGGAGAATTCACTCCACACCTCTCTCCTCGCTTTTGGTGGTGGCTGGCAATCCTTGATGTTCCTTGGCTTATTGTTGCATCATTCCAATCTCTGCTTGTATTTTCATGTGACCTTTCTCTATGTGTGTCTCTGTGTTTCTCCTTTTCCGCCTCTTATAAGGACACCTTTCCTCGGATTCAGAGCCCAGTGAGCTGGCTGATCTCATCTTGAGATTCTTACCTTAATTACAGTCAGATACCTTAGAGCAGCATTTTTGATCAACAGCAGATCATGTACACAATAGTGGTATATCATAAAGCCTAGGTATGTAGTAAGCTATACCTCTAGGTTTGTGTAAATGCACTCTATGATGTTCTCACAATGTCAATATTGCCTAATGACACATTTCCCAAAACATATCCCTGTTGTTAAGCGGCTCATGACTGTAGGTATATCTACAAAGACCCTTATTCTGAATAAGGTCACAGTCTGAAGGTCTAAGTGGACATATCTTTTTTGTATCCAACTCAGGACAGGGGTGGTAATATCTGCTCTGCCTACTGCACAGGTCTGAGATGATGCACATGTGTTTTCTGAAAGGTGAAGTGCTACATTTTATCCTTGTTATGCTCCAATTAGAAGCCTATGTAAATAGCCTGTTTTGTAGAAGAACATCCCTTTCCTGTTTTTGTAGTTCCTCTCCATTAGGATTTGATCCTAAGCTCTCTTTCTAGATTCATTTCCTCAGATATTCCAACCCCAAGCCACTACTTAGTTTTTGAACCATCATGCACTTTCATCCTTCTCAGTGTTTCCTCCTTGATCTTCCACTTCACTCTGAGCTCTCTTTCCTCTCCTCCTTATCTCTCTGCGCTGGCCTCTGGGAGCCCACTTCTTTGGCTACCTCTTCCTCTTTCCCTAAGTTGACGTTTTCCAGGAGTGTGCTGGAGCTAGCTCAGTCTCCCTAGACTCTAGAGAGAGCTGAGTGCTGATTGTTAAATATTCAGCAATACTCTGGCAGCTTGAAATCAGCCATGGTGGGAGTATTTACATAGAAATTGGCAAATGCTACAAATCAGAGTTTTTTTTCTTTTTTCCCAACACACCAAGGAATTTCTTTCCTCCTTTGTACCTCATTGCACTTTGTTTACCACTACTTTAGCATTTTACTTACTAATTTTTTTATCTTTTAAATATATTTTTATTGATTTCAGGAAGGAAGAGGGAGAGAGAGGTAGAAACATCAATGATGACCATCATTGATTGGCTACCTCCTGCAGGCCCTCTTCTGGGCATGTGCCCTGACCAGGAATCGAACCATGACCTCCTGGTTCATGGGACGATGCTCAACCACTGAGCCATGCCTACCAGGCCGACTTCAGCATTTTAAACAGTATCTTTTATACTTAACTTTGTGAATAGGCATCACTTCTGCTAGCATTTGAGTTCCTTGAAGCCAAAGGAATAGTCTATGTTCTATAGAGTTGTCTTATACTGTATAGCACCTGCTATGGACTGAAGGCTGTTCCCCCCACCCCATCTCATCTGTTGAAGCCTTCACCCCCAATATGACTGTATTTGGAGATAGGGCCTATAAGGAGGTAATTAAGTTCAAATGGGTGGAGCCATGACCCAATAGTATTAGTGTCCTTACAAGAAGAGATACCAGACAATAAGCTCATTTTCTTTCTCTGCTATGTGAGGACATGGGGAGAAGACAGCCACCTGTAATATAGGAAGAAAGGTTTCATCCTAAACCTCTAATGGCTGGCACCTTATCTTAGACTTCCCAGCTCCCAGAACTGTGAAAAATAAATGTCTGTTGTTTAGCTACTTAGTCTGTGGTATGTTGTTATATAAATTCAAGCAGACTAATACAGTACCTACAACATATAAGATACTCAATAAATGTTTGTTAAATTAAGGAGAATAAAGGGATGAAGAGTAATGATAACTATTATTCTCTGTGTGTCAGCAACTCCATGAAACAGGTACTATTATTGATCCATTTTACAGATGATAACAGGCTTAGAAAGGTGAGTAGTTTGCCTAAAGCAGGGGTAGGCAAACTTTTTGACTCGAGGGCCACAATGGGTTCTTAAACTGGACCGGAGGGCCGGAACAAAAGCATGGATGGAGTGTTTGTGTGAACTAATATAAATTCAAAGTAAAGGAGAGGAGGGGAGAGCAAGAGAACCGGATAGAACAGCCGGATCTGGCCCGTGGGCCGTAGTTTGCCCACGGCTGGCCTAAAGTCTCACAGCTAGTAGGTAAGCCCAATGTCTGATTCCACAGCCTAAATTCTTAAATGCTATGTGAATTTTTTTCTTGAATAAGATGAAGTTTCCTATCCCAGATCTCTGCCATCCAAGAGTAGCCATGAGTTACATATGGCCATTGAGCCCTTGGAATGGGCTAGAGTAGACTGACTTAAGAAGTGTGAAACATGTAAGGGATTTCAAAAACTTAGTATGAAAAAAAAATAAATATTGAAATGTTAAAATAGTATTGTTTTCGATATATTGGTTTAAATAAAATATGAATCAACTTTTAACTTTTTAATGTGGCTACTAGAAAATTTTAAATTATACATGTGCCTCCATTATGTTTCTGTGGAAATATATAGACTGCTGTTTCTTAGGACCTTAACTCTTACTGTTCCACTCATATATTCATAAAGTTCTATTCTTAGTATAGGGCTCACACGATAATTCAGAGACTATTCCACATACCCCTAACTTACTCTGAAATTTGGCTTTTGGTCATTTTGTTGACCCTCTGAGAGTAGGCATTTGTGATGGATAAAGGGATAAAGGTCAGTGCTTCCATCAAATTGGCATCTTGTGAAAAGGTTGGGCATCTAGGGAATCATGGAACAAGGCCAGAGCCGTTGGCCAAAATATTATCTCTGAATAATCTGTGAATATCAGTTACAATAAATGTTATGTCTGCTCAGTGGAAGGGAAGCCACAGTTCAAAAGAAGATATTTCAAAGGAATTAGTAATCAATTTCTCTCTTCCTGTAAGAAAGGAAGCTGTTTCTAGTAAACACAAAATAGGCCAGGCTAGGATCCCCCAGCTCTCCCCAGCAGCAGGGTGAGGTCATGGGGATGGAGAGTCACTTCCAAAGGGAGGTGCAGAGAAATGATACAAAGCAGGCACCTAAGACTCAGCCACGCTTTCTATGCCAGGTTATCGCAGGAGGCAAGTAGTAAGGGAAGACAACATGTGATTTGTGTAAATAGGTCAGATCTTTTAGAAAACGGAAACGGAGCACCAGTACACGTCAGTAAGTAAGCCCAGCGGCCTCCCTGCTTCTGTGCCAGGGAAGTTCTCGCACACTCCAGCTGAGTCAGAAGGAAGGGCTCTTGTGGGAGCCCTACTTTCCCTGCCTGTCTAATGAAGAAATAAGTTCTGAAAATGTTCTGATGGCATTTTATGTTTCTCCAGAGTGCCATAGATTCATATAATTATTCTGGATTTTCTTCAGAGCTCTAGTTTCTCTGTCAACCCCAAGAAGCAGCATGAATCTGCCCGATTTTGCAGGCGCAGAGGCTGTGCTGTTCCTGGCTGGCTTAGTTTAGCAGTGCAGAGTGCTACGGCGGGGGCGGGGGGGGGGGGGTTATTTCCTTCCCTTTCTTCTCTGGCTTTCTCAGGTGCCTGGAACTAAGTCCAGTCGAAACCCCTAGGCTGTGAATTAATGGGCTGGTAGAGCACATCAGGGAGGATTCCCTCAGGGTGGGGTGGGGGTCCATCTGCTGCTCCTTCATTTACAGAGCACATGTCAATGTCAAGAGGGAGAGAGAGAGAGAGAGAGAGAGAGAGAGAGAGAGAGAGAGAGAACAAAAAGCCCTAGTTTGGCCCTGTGGATAGATCATTGGCCATTGGCCCATGGACTGAAGGGTTCTGGGTTCGATTCTGGTCAAGGGCACCTACCTCAGTTGCAAGCTCAATCCCTAGCCCAGTCGGGGTGCGTGTGGGAGGCAACCAATAATGTGTGTCTCTCGCATCCATGTTTCTCTCTCTGTCTCTCCCTCTCCTTTCCACTCTCTCAGAATCAATGGAAAAATATTCTTGGGTGAGGATTAACAAAAAAATAAAAGAGAAAAAAACTATAGATCTTTAAAGATGCTAGAGATCCTTAAAATCATCTACTGTCACCCTCTAAGTAGGTGACCCAGCAAGGATAAGTCCCTCGAGCAGGGTCACCTATCTAGGTCTCCTAGCCTTGTCCCCTCCCACTACCCAAGGCCCCCAAGTTTCACTACACAGCCTCTCAGTCCTCATTTCATTCACAAGAAAGAGCTGAATGGTCAGAAGCTAGTTTTAAGTCAAGGTCAGGACTACGTGGCTGTCATTTTCTGGCATGAAATGTGGAAATCTGTACGGGATGCGTTTGGCCCAGGAAACCCCTCGTCTCATAGGGACTTCAGAATCACCAGCTGCGCTGTTTCATAGGCAACCATCACTTGTTACAGTGAAAACCGATGACAGGACCCGAGATGCTTTTACTGGGGCAGCACAGGCCCCTCCCCTTGCTGTTAAACAGGAAAATAAGTGAACTTCAGCATCCTTCCAAGTAGACGCTTCCTGGCGGAGAATTTTCCTCTCCAGTAGCAACAGACATGCTTCTATTTTTGCCTTTCCTGAACCATCACCATCCCTGACACACTCAGTGCCCATGCTTTATCTCTACTCTCCCAGGGGGTCACACAGGCTGTGACATTTTAAGAATGCTTTCAAGTGGAACACCTCAGTTTCCTGGTGTGTGTTTTTCCTATCTGGGGAAACCCTCTCTAGTCTTTGAACACACAAGTCTCCCTTTTCCTTCAAGGACAAGTCGCAGTGCTCAGACGCCTGTGATGTGGTCCTGTGGCATTTGGCTGGGCCGTTGGCACTGGGAGACTGCCTGTCTGACACACCACTGGCATTTCCTGTCACTTGTGGAATTTGTTTCCTATTACCTTTGCCAACTCATGAAGGTTTGTATTTTAAGCAAGCACTTCCTGCTTCCGTACGGCTTCTCATATACAAGACAGAGTAATCTGAGGATAAAACAGAATGACTAAAAGGTGAAACAAATGAGTCTTAGGTGGCACATTACTTCCAGATACTTCCTGGGTGCCTGCCGTATTACGATTATTTTTCAAAGGCATTTTCATTGATTATGGTAGTTTGGGGTATAAGGCTTAATTTGTCTTAATAACATAAAAAGACCTGGCTGTATCCTGGTCTCTTTCCCATAGATAAACCCCCATGTTAACCTTTGAAGGCGGAGCTGCTTTTGAAACAACCTTGGCATTGCTATTTGCAAAGCAGTATCAGACCCAATAGCCTGTGCATGTTATCTGCCCTTGGCTGTATGGAGAAACTCAGAAAAACAAACTAGGAGAGATAAATGGGGAAGAAAATATTTTGTTTTGATAAAGCTCTGTCACTGAATGTCATTCTGAACCCAAAGAAGTCACCCAACAGTCTCTAAACCTCTAATTCCTCTATAAACTGGGAACTCCAGCTAGTTCACGCTAATTGTAGGCACTGAGAAATGAAGAGGTCAGGGTAGCTTGCTGAGAATATCAGACACTACCCAGAAGTGCTGCTAATCGATCCCAAGTCAGGCTGCTTAAGCCTGGGAGGTGAGTGGATTCCCAGAGCATAAGGGAGCGCGCCCTGAGATGCAATTTTCTCAGACTCAATTGGCCCTAGATGAGTGCATTCTGTCCTGATGGATGAGGTATTTGCTTCCTGGGAATGTTTTCCTTCACAGCAGGCAGAAAAATTGTTCTTTAAAATATACCTCTCCGTGGTTGAGAAACACAAAACCCCCTGGGGTTTAAAATTCCCGGTGGCTAGCCATTGTTGAAAAGTACAAAAGCATCCCAGTACAGGGCCGCTATTGCCTCTGCTTTCCCTTCCTCCTTCTTCCTCTGAACAAAGTGGTTGTAATTTTAAGAATGGCGCTAATGGAGAAAAATAATGTTGGTAAATGTTAGTGGCTGCATCTGGCAGGTATAAAGCACATTGGATCTCTGGACTTGCATGCTCTCCTTCATGCTCTATGATTATATGAGAGAGCCTTGGTCCACTCCCAGTGCATTTTTGTCATTGATTGATGAGCTAATGACAGGCCTGGGAAACAAAAATTTCCCTGGTAACCTGAATGGGCTAAAAAGCTTGAGAAGGACCATGCAGGATTTAGGTTACTATTCCGATGGGGACTTATCCAGAAATTCATGTTCGTAGCTATTAATTGCAGTTTTGGGGGAAATTTTGTTTGCTGATATGTGTGCATGTGGTAGCGAGTCTTGTAAAACCAAGCATGGTGTTTGCATCTGTAGTTCAGATTTCAATTTACAATAAGGTGGAGGTTGGGGTGGATAGACTAGAGGTACACTAGCATTGAACCCCTGAATTTTTTTACTCAGTGCCATCAGCTTAATAAGTATTTATTGTGATCCTAATATTCCCAACCACAATATTTTATCTCTTTCTAAACATGAAATTTCAAATGAATTTTATAATCTGAAACATTGCATTAATTTGTGTTCCAGAATTACTTCAAAATCAAGTTTATTAGAGGATAAAACTAGCTGTCAGAACATTGCCTTTTCCTTATCTTACTTTTACAGCTATATAATTGTGATGGTAGCAGAAGGGATTCATTTTCAAAACAGTTAAAATGCAAGAAAAAAGTCATTAGAGATTTATCAGCCTCAAGGTTGTGCTGAATTCAACTGGAGTAGCTGCAAAATTGTAACCAAAACAACACACAGAAAAATTAGAAGGCCCTACAGGCACCATGTGGCCACCCATAACCTTTACAGTATATTCTGTTCACATTTTAAAACATAAATAAATGCTCAGCATATTAAAGAAAATGTTTTATTTTTTTAGCAAATTAAAAACTTGCTTTAAGAAATAAAGAACAACCACTCCCTCTAGTGGCAAGTTATAAATTAACAACAAAATGAAATGGGTTAAAATTCTAAACATTGGCGAAGGAAAGCCCTAAGTTTCAGGTGGTTCCTGGAAGGGGGACCTGGGCCTGGGCGGGTCTGCCTAGGGCCAGCCAGTAGTGGGTGGGTTCTTACTTCGCGCAGGAAAAATTTCACACCAGGAGTCCAGATGACTAGGACGGAGCGTTTATTCAAGCCGGGGTTAGCACAGACGAAGCAACAAGAGAGCCTAGGCTGGGCTGCCCAAAGAGAAAAGGGGGCCTGGGAGACAGGTTCAAGGGACAGGCTTTGATGAGCTGCTGCTGCCCGTTGCTCCCCAGGTTGCAAGTCTCCTGGGGCTCCTTAGAGTTTAAGAGACGCAAGCCTGTGGGGGAAGAAGAAGGGAAGGGAAAAGGCTGGGGTAGGGGCTGTTCCCCAGAGGGAGAGCACTCAAGGGGACCTTTGTCTTGAGGCTTTTATGTCCCTCTTGCTAGGGGAAGGTTAGGGGCGTTCTCGGGCAGGGTTTCATCAGAATGTTCACCAGTTTTCTAGGTGTGCTTCTCCAGGGCTGTGGTCTCCAGGGATGGGTCAGTGTCAGGGCAGGGGGTCCTTAGTTCTTAGTCACTGGAGCTGCTCCTGGAGTCGCCCACCTGCTTCTGCTGCTTTTCTGGGTCTGGAGCGGAAGTACAACTGAGGCCTCCATGTTATTTCTAAGGAGGTGACCTTCTGTATCTGCTGTCAATTGCTTTGTCACTTTGTTCAGCTACCCGTCTCAGTTTCCCTATTCCACTTGTCCTGGCTTACTGGCCTGTCTCAAGATGAGACATAATTTATGGCTGTAATCAATGGAGGTTAAAATGTGGGAAAGCAAGTGAAAACATCCACTTTGTGTTTTTAAGTACTAATAGCCACTGCTTGTCCAGTCTCTCTCCTTTCCTTTATTAATAGTCTTTACCTACATAACATGGTTGTGTGTGTGTGTGTGTGTGTGTGTGTGCGCGCGCACGCGCGCGTGTGTGTTTGAGAAGCCATGTTATGTCATGTGAATGGGTTCAAATGTGAAAGCTTGGAGATGGATTTAGAATTATTTTGCATTCTTTAACTTAAGTAAATTCTCAGTTTTGCTGTACAGTTAGAGTTAAATATTTCTGATACTGTATCACTTGTGGGAATTTCAATATTAATGACACACAATACACGGGTATAAGGTAGAAAAAGAAAAAATGTTAGTAGTAACATTTGAGCTCTACATGTATCTCTTCTCATACTAGCATTTTAATAAATTTGACATTTTCATGCACAATGTCTATGCATGGGCAATAGTGGGGTGGCCCCCTGGTTAACTGAAGGTGAGCTCAGGGGCTAAAGACATCTTGGGAAAATGTAGGGTTGAGTATATTCTGATATGAGAACATCTGAGATAGATGTGGGCTCCAAAATAAGTGGCGGTTACCATTTTCCCCGACACATAGCAGGGGGTCAGGAACTGTTTGCTGAAAGAATGAGTGAGGTAGCCTTCCTGTGTAAGCCGAGTTTTGAGGATCAGGAAGAATCTCAGGTTGAGCAGGGCTTTTGTGATGATACTAAACCAAGGCAGCTGCCCACAAGCATCTGTCAGCACCCCAGTGAGAGACTCTCCTTGAGATTTCAAAGGCTTTCATTTTTAATCTGCTCCCCGCAGTGTTTAAACTGGAAGTAAACTGGGCGAAAGGTAATGGAGATGCTGAAATCATGTTTAGGCTGGGAGTGAACATGGAAAGATGCGATAGGGCAGTTTTGGAAATCTGTGGTTTGTTGTTTTTTTAAAGGCTTGTTCAAAATCTCGTTGTTTCACTTTCATCCTTGTCTCAGGGACCTAGTAAGGCAGAAACAGCTAAGCATTTCATTTAGATCATTAGACAGCAATGATCCATCTTCACCCACCCCTCCTCCCCTCCTCCAACACCACGTTTTATTCTCACCACGTCTTTGTTTCCCTACTTCTTTGCCTTTCCCCAGTTGGACACTAGGGGGGCAGTGCTGTGAATAGCAAACGAATACATAAGAGCAATTCATAGAGATTGTGCATTGTACTTGCTATAATATTATATTTTATTTATTTACTTTTGTTGGATAGAAACATTTTCTAAACCCAAGTAAGTTAAGTTCTTCACAGATTTTTATAGGAATTCTCATGTAATTGCAATTATGTATGTGTACAGGACCTACATAAAGCATTTTTTGAGAGAAAAATGCTAACTTTAGGAAGTAGAGATTATGCTGCAGAAACTTCTTTTAGAAAAATATCCAGAAGAAAAAGTATAGCTTTTGATAACATGAATGGGAGGTTTCGCTGTTTTCATTCATTATGTAATAATAAAAACAATGCTTTCACATGGAAATATTTTCAAAAGTATATTAGGTTTGTAATCCTGGATTTTCGATTCTCAAGACATTATTTGTGTTTTTTTTTTTTTTAAAAAAAAAAACAGTTTTAAAGCAGTTTTTCTCATTTGTTATATCAGTCATGGAGTGGTATTTTGATTAATGATTATAAAAATAGTAATACTCATTGAAAAACAAATCCAAACAACATAAGAGGAATGATATTATAAAGAAAGAATGATTTTATAAGGAAATTATCCACAAGCTGTTACTGCCATGGCCACTGTTTATGTTTTGGTGAATAAATTCCTAACCTTTTTCCTACCTTCTGCTGCTTCTCCCATCCCTTTGTTACCCTGCTTCCTGCCAATAGACAATAACCATTGAATTGATATTGCCAGCTCAGATCTGTCTCATGAGGGGAGGGTCACTCCAATTCTCACCAGCTCCTCAAAGTCAATGTCATTTAGATGGTTTATGGAGAACCAGCCCTTTTTAGTTTTCTGTATACACTGCCTCAAATGTCAGTTCCAATTGTTGAGGCATTGTGCACATTCGCACACATTAGGCTGCTGGATGACGTTTGTGTACTCCTTTGCCACATCAATTTCTGAACATTGGGAACTCTCAAACAGTGCAAACGAATCACCTAGGGAGCAAGTTCCCGTTCCCCATTCTTGGAGGCCCTGGGTCAGTGAATCAGTGAGCACCTGAAATCTACCTTGCGTCCCAGACTCCCCCACCCCACCAGTGTAATTTGGTACACTGGTCTCCACATATTCTCAAGGACAAGCAGGTGAACATTATTTAAATTGTTATTCTCTTTATCTTCCTTCCACTCTGACAGATTTTTCCCCCCGTAAATCTTTGGAGCAGCCAAACGTAGAAATCCCTGCTCACAGCGTGAGTGTTCTGTGTACCCTGGGAGGCTCCTGGGGGCACTGAGCGGGGAAGGACATAGTGAAATTTACTTGGTTCAGATGAAAAACTCAGTACCCAGAATGTGTTAACTAACTGGTTCTTCTCTGTGAACTGAAGTTTGTTACAGTTTGCTTAGGTTTTCACATAGGTTATTCAGCTGCTAGAAGGAAGATGTCCAGCTAAGATGGGAATTTAGGAAACATCTATAATAATAAAAGCGTAATATGCTAATTAGACCAGATGTCCTTCCAGATGACCTTCTGGACGAAGCCGGGGCTTCGAGGGAACCCCGTGTCCCAGGTGCTGGAGGGCAGCCGGGGGAGGGAAGGCCTACTCTTGCACAAATTTCATGCATCGGTCCTCTAGTTAAAATATAAGCATGAATTGTCAGAGCTGCAAGGACTTCATAGGTCATTGGAACCAATGCTCTTATTTCACGGAGAAGGGAACCAAAGGCCAGAGAGGTGACGTATCTTGTTCAAGGCCATAACTTATGGTCAGAATCAGATGTAGAACTTACCATCCCTAGTACTACCTCTGTCTCATATTTGTTCTTATCCAAGGTTGGATGACATTCCTGAGGCTCACAAGGGTCTAACATTTTATAGCCCCCCATGATACCTGGCTCCAGTGTCTCACAACCCCAAACATAGTTCTCTGTAATGTTTTATCTATGTAACAATTTTATGCCAATCTCTCCCATAGGACTCTGTTTTAATGTAGCTTTTTTTTGATAAATAAGACATTCCCTTCCCTAGCAGTTTGTAGAAATAGCTACACTAAGCCACTACATTGAACCATCTATATATATAAAAGCCTAAGCAACCATTAGTACCAGTTGACCGGACGACAGGTTGACTGGTCGCTATGACCTGCACTGACCATCAGGGGGCAGATGCTCAACTCAGGAGCTGCCTCCTGGTGGTCAGTGCACTCCCACAGCCAACCTCCCATGGCTGGCCAACCTCCCGTAGTCCTTCCCCCCCAGCCTGGCTGGCCCAATTGGCCCAATGGGGACTGGGCGAGATGGCCCAATTGGCCTCAATTGCCAGCCAGGCCGAGGGACCCCACCCATGCATGAATTCATGAACTGGGCCTCTAGTATTTACAATAGAGTCAGCTCCTACTCAGTGACTAAGGTCTAAAAGTCAAGGCATCTCAAAATTAGCCTGGAAATGTTCTTGGTAATGTACCATCTCTCAATAATTTCAGCAATACCAACTTTTCCTCCAGCTTTGGAATAGATCTTTGTTTCTTTGGTTGAATTGACTGGTTTGTGTTTGAGGATCATGTTACAAGAAAAAAAAATACTATTTTTAACACAAGAATTACAGAGGCTCCCCCGTCCTGGAGATCCTGAGACTTTCTGAGGGCATGACGGCTCTGCTCATTTGGTTTCCGGGGCTTAGGGAATGTGTGCTGATTCTCTGGAAAGGTGTCCTGGGAAAGATCCCACAGCCCTGATGCATTGTCCCTTATGCTGAATTAAAGAGCACAGTCATTCTTCTTTACCAGTCCTCCTGAGTAATTATTGTTGGCTGCTCAGGACTCCATTGAGGTGTTGCACGAGGCCTTTTTTCTGAATCTAACACCCATCAGACTGATCACTGTGTAGTCATTAATAGCTCATGCAATCCTTTGTCATCTTCCTCCCCCTACTTTGCATTTTAAAATAGGCTTTTTATTGCTTTAGCTTAAGGAATAGAGCACCAGATGTTGGACTGTTGGGAATCGAGGTAGGTACTTACAGGGATACCATAGAGGAGGAGGAAGTTAGGGGAGTAAATTTCAGTAGAAGCATTCTTTCTGGTCCTTTATGTGTGTAGGCCTAATGGCAGGCAGAGTTGGAGCCCTGTTATTTCAGAAAGTAGAGTCCTGGGTTTTTTGTTTGTTTGTTTTTAATATATTTCTTTATTGATTTCAGAGAGGAAGGGAGAGGGAGAGAGAGAGAGAAACATCAATGATGTGAGAGAATCATTGATCGGCTGCCTCCTGCACGCCCCCTACTGGGGATTGAGCCCACAACCCAGGCATGTGCCCTTGGCCAGAATTGAACCTGGGACCCTTCAGTCTGCAGGCCGACGCTCTATCCACTGAGCCAAACCAGCTAGGGCCCTGGTTTGTTTTTTAATGCCTGTCCTCCTGCTCATTACAACCTCACTCCCCAGATCACACATGCATGCATCTAACTCTGGAGGAGAACAACACAGTGCATCGTAAGTTACTTTTAAGCTAGATATTTTCATAAAGCCGTGTTCATAAAGCACTAATCTAGGACGTAGAGAATGGAAAATATGTGCAGTGATTACATAAAGCGGTCATTCTGAATTTCTGGCTGGGGTAGGTTTCAGTCTCCTCTCAGCTTTAGTAGACCATTCAGGTTCTCTTGTTTGGAAAAAGTAGTAAACAGCACTTTGCTATTATATCAGAATGGTCAAAACTTTAAAGGAAGTCTGGAATCGTGGAGTTTATAACTTCAGAGCTAACACAACAGTGCAATTAAATGGGAAGATACACATTCTGGAGACAAACTTCAAATCTCACCTTCTGTGTAGCACTAGATAAGATACTTAATCCTTTTAAGCCTATTTCTTCATCTGATAAGACAATTAGGATGAAGAGATTTAATGCATAAGCTTGTTATGAGTACTTGTTCTAGGTCAAGAGATGAATAAATTCATATTTCTGCTTCCCCTGCCTCTTGTGCCCCAAGTAGGAATCTTTTCCACCATCTCCTTCTGCTTGAGTATTTCCAGCAATAGAACTCACTCATTCTCTGGATAGCCGTTCACACAGTTCGGGAGCTTGAGTCTATTCGTTTATTCTTTTATTTCAATAAGTTACTGAGTCCCTCCTTGGTAAACCTGTGACTTCTGCCCTTGGGTTCTCCTTTGGTCCCTGTAGCCATGCAAGGTTCCCACATAGCAGCTCTGACGAAGTGAGACAAGTCTTCCATGCCTCTTTTCTTCTAAAAAGTACCATCTGCTGTGTTCTCCAGCCCCCTTCCTCTCCTGTTCACCAGCATCGAGCTACATTTCAAACTTTAATTTTCCTTAAAAGATGACACCCTGAAATCCTGCTCCATCTGCAGTTGGGCTATTGCTGAGTCCCCTAGGACTCTCACTTCTTCTGATTGGCACCGTCTGCCTGGCACGATGCCTCTGAAGACTGCATTTGCTTTCAGCTGCTTTTAGATAATGATTGTGAATTTTTGAGGCCTAAACAAATGTCTGGAGTCAGTTGTAGCGCTGTGAAACTGAGGCTGTGTTAGAATCATGCTCCAGGTGAAGGGAAGGAACAGCACGTGCTAAGGAAGGAAACTGAGTATCGGGTGCTGCTGAGGATGATGCAGTTTGACCCCAGGCTACATGTGACTGAATAAAGATTGGACACGGGGTGATAACAGGTTCTCTGCAACGCAGTGTGGTTAATTGGTTCATATGGAGTAGTTATGTCTATTGTTCTGTTTTAATTCATCACAGTATTTGTGGGTTGAGATTGATTATATTGACCTGACACCAGATATAGGAGCAACCAAAGGAAAAATAGATAGATTAGACTCATCAAAATTAAAAACTTTGCGCTTCAAGGGAAACCATCAAGAAAGTGAGAAGATGTCGATAGGGGTGAGATATATTTGCAGATCATTAGACAAAGAGTCAATAGTATATTTACAAAACTGCAATCATTACCATTATCTAATTCCAGAGCGACACCTGCCTCTCCTGCAAAAAAAATCTCATGCCCATTAGCAGACACTCCCCATTTCTCCCTTTTCCAGCCCTTATCAACTACTAATCTACTTTCTGGCTCATTGGATTTGCATATTCTGCACATTTCATATAAATGGAATCATAAAATGTGTCCTTTTGTGTCTGGTTTCTTTCAATTAGCATAATGTTTCAAGGTTCATCAGTTCTTTATTCCTTCTAATGGCTGAATAATATTCCATTGTATGGATATAACACACCCTGCCTATCCATTGTCAGTTGATGAATGTTTTGATAGTTTCTACTTGTGGGCTGTTACAAATAATGCTGTAGTGAACATTTGTGTGTGAATTTTTGTGTGGAAGCATGTTTTTAATTTTCTCAGAAAAGTACCTAACTTGTGGAATTACTGGTTCATATGGTAACATTGTTAAATTTTTTTAGAAACTGCGAAACTATTGTCCAAAGTGGCTGCACCATTTTGCATTTCCACCAGCAATGTGTGAGGGTCGAAGTTTCTCTGTATGCTCCTCAACACTAGTTCCGTATGTCTTTTTGATTCTAGATATCCTAGGAGTGTGAAGTGGTATCTGATTGTGGTTTTGATTGATTTCCCTCAGAGTTCATGATGTTGAGCATCTTTCATGTGCTTGTTGGCTATTTGTAGATATTCTTTGGAGAACGGTCTATTGAGGTCCTTTGCTCACTTTTAATTGGGCTATTTATCTTTTCATTACAGAATTGTAAGAATTTTTTGGACACATTCTAAAATTCATACCCAAGGACGATTTTCTGAGCAAGGCCTCTATGTTGATTAGAGTTCATCCAAAGAAAAGATTTTATAAGGAAAGAAAATGTGGTGGAAGTAAAAAAAAATTAATAGGCAGAACTAAACTTGTTTTTCAGGACACCAATTATGGTTTTGTTTTTTGTTGTTGAGTTTTGTTTTGATAAGTGGTTCATTATTTCCAACATAATACATCATGTTGATCAAACCAGTAGGAAAATAAAATTTATTTACAAGCTTTCAAACATAAACATTCCAAAAATCAACATTAAAAAACCAAATATCAACCCAAAGTCCTATGATGTCACATAATACCAGAAAACAATATGTCAAAAGCTTGAGCAAATCATTGTGAACTTCTGTGAAAGACTTTTGTTTCCTGTGCTATTGCAGTTATCACTATTAAAATACTTATGGGTCTCAGGAATGAGGTTGAACCTTAGGAATAGGTGCAGAATCCACGTAATAACAACCTCTTTCCAATAAGGTCAAACTGTAGTTCATTGCTTCATGCACTCCCTCGGTTCCTTCCGTTGCATAGTTTCTCAGAGGTTTACATAAAATGCTTTTTTGGGGGAAAAAGTAAACATGCTTAAAAGGAGCACAAGTTCACATGAAAGGAATTTTTACATTAATTGAAATGGAGCATCAGTGAATCCTCAGTTATTTGGAGAATGCTCTGAGAAATTCTACAGCGTTACGTCATTTCCGATGTGTAAATTCTGACACCATTTAATTTCAGCTGCAAAATGTATGTACTGTACCACATAATGAGACGTCAAGTACTCAGGGAATTGGGGGAGGTTGTTGGTGGTGGTGTTCCCATCAAGTTATGCTTTCAAGTCTGATTGTCTTCTCTGAATATTCCACAGGGCGGCAGTGCAGGAAAGCCATAAGCTGTTAAAAATTCTATTCAAGGTGAACATTCTGGTACACATATAGGGCCTGCCAAAGAATGCAAGGCTCCCTACCTACAAGACTGCTTTCTGAACTAGGAGTCAAGGATAAACTAGGTTACAGTTATTTTAGGTAAAACACAAGATGGAAGATGACTTATGTTATAAAAATTTTTGGCTTTATTTTGCTGCATTTTTTTTTTTATACCCACAAATGTTCTTTACACAATGAGTTCATGGACAGTGTTCAACATGTGATTTGATTTACATACCACTTTCCAGTAATCTCATAGCACAGTAATTAGATTGGCTTGCTTCCCAATATTGCAGATGTGGGCTGTGACAAAGTCACAGATATGAAAATAAAATTTTGAAAATTTAAGTTATGAGCTCTTACATGGATCTGCATATTGAGTTGAAATCAGGATGGATATGCACGAGTAAAGTAGTATAGTTTTATACTACTTAAGAAATATGAGACTTTTTTTTACATTTAAGTATAGTTGGTATACAATTTTATATTAGTTACTAGAGGCCCAGTGCACAAAATTAGTACATGGGTAGGGTCCTTAGCAGCTGCTGGCTGGGGCCTTCCTTTCCCAGCTGCTGGCTGCCGCCCAGGGCCTTCCTTCATTCTGCACCGCCCCCTGGTGGTCTGCTCACGTCATAGCGAGCGATGGAACTCCCAGTTGGTCGAACTCCTGAGGGGACACTTTGCATATTAGGCTTTTATATAGAGGGATATTAGTTTTCAGGTATACAATATTGTGATTTACCATCTTTATACCTTATAATGTTGTTATCCCACTTATTTTAGTAATCATTTGTTGTCATCATGCAAACTTATTGGAATATTACTATTATGCACCTTCACCTTTTTTACTCATCCCTCCTTCTCCTCCCATCTGGCAGCAATCCCTTTGGTCCCTGTATCTTTGAATCTGTTTTTGTTTTGTTTTGTTTGTTCATTTTTTTTTGTTTTTTAGATTCAACAGACAAGTGAAACCATATGATATGTCTTTCTAAGTCTGATGCATTTCACTTAATATAATAACCTCTAGCTCCATGGATGTTGTTGCTAATGGCAAGATGTTTTTTTAATTGCTGGGTAATATTTCATTGTTTATATATACACCACATCATCTTTATCCATACATCTATCGATGGACACCTAGGTTGCTTCTGTATTTTGGCTGTTGTAAATAATACTGCAATGAAATAGGAGTGCATATGTCTTTTTGAATTAGTGTTTTTCATTGTGTGTGTGTGTGTGTGTGTGTGTGTTTTCAGATAAATACTCAGAAGTGGAATTGCTGGGTCATATGATTGATCTATTTTTTGTTTTTTGGTGTTTGTTTGTTTTTTAGGAATCTCCATACTGGTTTCCATAGCCTGCACCAATATGCAGTCCCACTGACAGTATACAAAGGTTCCATTTTCTCCATATCCTGGTCAACACATGTTCTTTGTGGACTTTTTGATAATAGCCATTCTGACTGCTGTCAGGTGGTATCTCATTGTGGTTTTGATTTGCATTTTGCTGATGTTTAGTCATGTTGGGCACCATTTTATATGCTTGTTGGCTATCTTTGTGTCTTTTTGGAAGAAATTTCATCTGCCCGTTTTTTAATTGCATTGTTTTATCTGTTTGTTATTGATTGTATGAATGAGTCCCTTGTATATTTGGGATATCAACCCTTTATCAGATATATCAGTTATGAATATAGTCTCTCGTTCAGTAGGTTGTCTTTTTGTTCTGTTGGTTTCCTTCACTGTCCAAAAGCTTTTTATTTTGATGAAGTTCTATTTCTTTTTGGTTTGTTTGTTTTGTGTGTGTTTTGTTTCCCTTGCTCAACATGACATATCCAAAAAGATATTACTCAGACTGGTAAATAGTTTACTATCCATGTTTTCTTATAGGAGTTTATGGTTTCAGACCTTACATGTAAGTCTTGAATCCATCTGGAGTTTATTTTTGCATAAAGTGTAAGAGAATTATCCGGTATTTATTTATTTATCTACTTTACTTACATGTTTTTAATTTTCTCAGCACCACTTGTGAAGAGACCATTGTTTCTCCATTGTATATTCTTGCTTTCTTTGTCATCGATTAGTTTACCATATAAACAAGGGTTTATTTCTGGGCTCTCTGTTTTGTTCCAATACCATACTGTTGTGATTATTATGGAGGGAGTGTGATCCCTCCAGCTTTGTGCTTCTTAAGATTGCTCTGGCTATTTGGGGGTCTTTGTGGGTTCATATAAATTTTAGGATTATTTATTCTAGTTCTGAGAAGATTGTCATTGGTATTTTGAATCTGTAGATTGTTTTGGGTAGTATGGTCATTTTAACCAGATTAATTCTTCTAATCCATGAGCACAGTATATCCTTCCATTTATCTGTGTCCTCTTCATTTTTTTTCTTCAAAGCTAGGTCTCTGTCCTCTTCTGATAAGGGCACTAATCCCATTCATGAGAGCTCCACCCTCATGACCTAAATGTCTCCCAAAGGCCCCATCTCAAAATATCATTACATACTGGGGTTAAATTTCAGTATATGAATGCAGGGAGGAGGGGGCACAACAAAACAGTAATAATACATGTAACTGGGATGACTCTATCCATGGACTGCTTAGGGCAAACTCTCTTTATTTACCTCCGTTGTCCTATATATAACTTCATTTCTGCCAGAATAAACCTGAGAGGAGAACAGACCAGTTATTTTGGAGTCCCCGAACAGGCACCTAGCCGTCTCTCTTGCTTTCCTGTGGACCATCTGTCCCACCCACTTCAGTCATCTTTAGAGAAATGACAACTTTTGGTCTTTGGACTATCTTGAGTCTAGAAGATGTTATGCACTTCACGTCATTGAATTCTCCGGTTGTATTTCCTTGCACTTCTGTACCGAAACATCTCAGTTCTCCCTTCTTGATTTTCTTGGCAATCTGCCTCTGGCTGTGTCAAAACTTTTCTTCAGACCTCAAAGCCCATGAGTCATCGACCACTCTTGACCCAATCAAGGTGCTAGTCAAATGCATTGGTCAGAAAAACTTGAAATAATAGCTCTTCTAATGAACACTCTATTTTTATAGACCAGATAAGATACTCAAGTAAAATGTTCAAAAATACAACTTCATATGATTGTTAATGACTTGTACATAAATAAATATGGAACCATATAGGATAACAGATACTCTTATAGTCTTCACAGACAAGTAGAATTAGCAAATCTCCAAACTTTTGTTTTGCCTTTGAGAAAAAGAGTGTGAGGATCAAAGAAATGTGTTTGTTTTAAAATTTTTATTTCACCCCATATTGTAACTCAGAAGTGATGAGATATAAATAAAATATACTTTTTTTCTTTCTTTATTGATTAAGGTATTACATATGTGTCCTTATTTCCCCATTACCCCTCCCCCAATAATATATACTTTTAATAGCATATTTCCTTATGGTACTCTGGGTTTTCAAAGAAACTTTGCATCTATTACCTTATTTGATCCGCTAACACTCCTGTGATTCAACTAGGGCAGTAAATCTATCTGTTTTATAGAGGAAGCACTTAGCTGGGGAGAGGCTTAGTGACTTCTGTCAGTTGGAAGTAAAGCCAAGGCCCAAACCTGGAACTGACCTCCCAAACCAAGGCTCTTCCACGAAACCAAAGTAAGCCTTGGCTGTTCATTTCATCAGCACATTGACTCAGAAGCTTAAACTTAGGCTTACTTTGATTATACTCCTTGTTTTTTCCTCAAAATTAAAATACTATTCTATAAAGAATATTCCAAAGCAAATTACATCCACTCTCTTTGGAGTGAGGACACCCTTTTCCATTTGGAGTGGTTATCCCGATTTATTCCCCCCTTGTCTTTCCCTCTGTTCAACATTTCATTAAATAAGTCTCTCTCACCTCCTTTCTTACTCTGTCCCAGTGAAGCAGGTGGGAATATAGGCTGCTTGGGAAAGGGAAAAGCACTTCAAGTTTCAATGTTTGCAAGTGACTCAGTGATCACCAATTAGTTGGATCTTGATAGGCCACAAAGATTTAGGATCATAACTTCAAAACAACATGAATTCATATTTGAAGATGGGGACCCTGTAATCACATTAATTTTTGGCAGTGGAATTGCAGACAGTTTTTAATACCAAATTTCTGTACTGCCACATGCATCAGTTGTTAATACTATTCAATAAAATATGTACGAGTCTCAACATAAAGATCAGTGTTTGTTCCTGGGGATTGGATAGGAATCGGTATTGAACTGCCTTTCTCACAACATGGAAAGCAAATTAAGACATTTCTTCCTCCTTCTAAACAGTGAAAACCTCCCCATTAGAGTTTCTCCTTTGCTTGTGCATCTTTCATGAAAGCAGCTGTGGTTTCCAAAATGTCATAGCCCATTCTGTGTCCATGGAAACTAGGTTAGAAACCACCGAGCTCTTCCTATTGAATGTGGAAGAGAGAGGATAGCATTGATTTATTCAGGGAAACTTGGCCTGTCTCATTCCCAGGCCCTTCTTAGTCATAGGATGTGATTTCAATGCCGATGGTGTTTCTGGAAACGTGTGTCACATGACCTTGCCAGTAAGTCCATGTTCTCAGGGTTGTGGTGTCATTCCTACAACTTTGGCACCACTGGAAATGACATCACAGTGTAGCCATGAGGCAATCAAGTTGCTTAAAGGTTAACTGTGAGGAATGAGGAAACCATGGGGAGCAGCTTATTTTGGGGATGTTTTAGATAAATGGTTTCTTAATGCTTATGTGTCTTGATACTGAGCTACAAAAACAAGACATAGCACTCTGAAAAGGATGAGTTGTGTTTACAGAAGCTAACCATCTTTCCAAGGAATGCTGAGCACGGAATTGAGGAATGGCTCCCCACTCTGGATTTGATAGAACTATGCTCCTCATGCTTGGGTGTGTTTCAGGCGGCCTCATTGTGTGAATTTCATTTTTTGATATGCTTATTTAACTCCACAATGGTCCAAACAGGTTTTTGAGGGATTTTATAAATAGCTATCAAGAGTTCACTGCCTGGGTTCACTACATGAAAATGCAACTCGGCCACTCCGAATTGGGTGTTGGAAGAAACGAAGCAGGTGGAAAACGAAATGCAGCTGGTTGCTGATGTGGGCCCTGGCTCCGGGGAGGACGTAGCAGTGCTGACTGCCTTCTGAACTGAGTGCTGGCCGACACCTCAAGAAAGGAAAGTAAGGGTGCCTGGGAGAGTTGAGGCCTCGGACCTCACTAGTAACCATATTGTCAAAATGCTTATGCAGATACATTCATCCCAGAAGGAACTTGGGTGATGCTAACCTATTCCGTGCACTTGGCAGAAGTCCTTGGTTCCTGTCTGACTCTACATCTAAGCCGCCAAATTACTTGGTGACCTTGGGAAAATCGCCTTGCTTCTCTGGGCATAAAGGTTGGATGCTGTCAGTATTTTTCTACCCTTCTCCTTTTATTAAACCAGGAACTCTTTTAAAATCATTAAAATTTCATCCCTGTACTTCTTTTTAAAATCACAAAATGTCCACAGTGAGTGCAACCAAAACAGCAGCATATTGAGTATGTTCTATTTTGAAAGATATTTGACAGCTCATTTCTGACATGCCATTTCTTTCATTTCCCAAATTTGAGGTCTCTAAAATCCTACATTCTATATCATATGTCTTAGTGATACAAAAGTGCTTTTAACTAACAACCTTGTGATTTTCTCTTATCTGCATGTTTTTATCAACAAGAGTGGCAGGAAAGCTGACTCTATTTTATTGCCCTAGACTTTCCCCCAGATGCACAGGTCAGAGTCAGGATATGTCTGTCTATCTCTCTCACAATGCCTTTCAGTAGTTAATCTGTTCCAGAAAGAAATGTTTAGTGCTGCCTTCTTTGATAATCTGATTGCTTACTTGATTTAGATATAGTATTTTGTTGACTTGGTTGCCCACATTGGAATGTTGGGCATAAATGTTGCCCTTACTATGGATTATTCTTAGAATGACCTTCATCAAATGTTCTTGAAGTTTTCCATGAATTAACACATTCTTTATCAGTATTTTACCATCCTGGTAACTTAAAGCTTGACAAAAACTCAGAGCATCAGATTCGACCCTCTCGTTTTTACAGATGTAAAAACTGAGGCTCCAAATTTACTGCAATTGAGCTTCTCTGAGAATCAGTCATTATGATTTTGCTTAAACTGTGGCTTCTCCCTTAATATGGTTATAGGACACTTATGGTTTTTCACAGGCACTATTCCCATCAGCTCTTCTTTACATATTGGCTTTCTTCTTAAAGGTAGAACTTGGGTGACCTAATTGAAGGCGTTCATATTTGCTTTGCTAAAAGCTTCTAAAGCTATAAATAAGTAATTGTGGGAAGTTGCTTGATGGCCTTTCAGTTGAAATAATAATTTCTTGGATTGATGGAGTTTCTTTCTTACAAGAGCTAAAAGCACCTCTTACATATTACCATTTATCTTCAACTTCCCTGTAGAAATACAGAGACAGATTTGATCATCTGGATGATTCAACAGAGCTTTGAAAAGGCTTTGTTGAATGACCCACTATGTGTTCTGCCCATAAGCTAAACCTAAAGTTACTTAGATTAAAAAAACTTTAAGTACAGTCTTGGATTTTGACTAGTTGTGATAATAAGATATACCCTTACGAGATAGAAAGAACATCAGGAGGCTTTGTACAGTCACTAAATTATGAAAAGTAGAAGACAATGTCACAACTGGAGATAGCTTAATATATGGACACCTGTGGGAGCAAGTGGGATGGAATATAGACTTCTGCTAAATCAAGGTGATTGGAGAGAGGAAAACTAGGTCATGACAGGTACAAGGCATCTGTGATACACAAAGGGTTTTATTGGCCACCCTGGAAGCAGGAAGCAAAAGGAAACCAAAGTAGAAGATTAGAGAATGTGGTAGGCTGCCAGGATTAAAATACAAATCTAAAACTAAGAAAGAAAATTAGTGTAAGGCCGGGTGGTATGGCTCCGTTGGTTGAGTGTCATCACATGCACCAGGAGGGAGCCAATCGATGTTTCTCTCTCACTGATGTTTCTATCTTTCTCTCCCTTCCTCTCTCTGAAATAAAGAAAACCATATAAAAATAAATAAAATTGGTATACATTTGCATTCCACTTCAAGCTTTTTCAAAGTATTTTTACTTCCCCAGGTAATCTCTAAGATTTATTTTTAGTCCAATAAAAGAGTCCACTCTGTTGCTCTTTATTTTTTTTCTCACAGAGCTGAAAGATAGATAAGGTGATTAGGACTGTACCCATTTTAACAGATCAGAAAACTGAGGTTTAGAGAACACAGGGGCTTTCTGAAGGTCACATGGTCATCAGTAAAGACTAAACAAACCTGATATCTCCTGATACTCTGGTAACTCACATTATTCTATTTCCTCTTATTCCCCTTTTGTTATATTTAAGCCTATTTGGAATAAAGCCCAAGATCTGGTCCTTTATGTGGCTTTTGCTGAATTAATGTCAGTCATTTCCTTGTATGTCAGAGGGGCCCACCTTAACTTCATGATCTATGTGCTGTGTATATTTTAACCAGAGCAACACCCTGCATCAGGAACAAAAACTTAAATTTACAGAGTATGACTCTGTTGTTAGAATTGGTTATTTAAGCCAGGGCTTTAGCCAAGATGAAAGGCATGTGGTGAAGAAAACCGGTGTTGAATGAGCATGGCTCCCCGAGGTGAAATGAAAGACAGAAACCTTCCTACTTACTAATGACCATAACTGCTGGCAGGAATTTATTATTTAAACACATAAGACTTGAAAAATAGATGTGGAATGGGAAACAGAATCACTACATATTCTGATATTACTTCCCATACTCATTGTATAGAGTTATAAATGCTGTAGCCTCCATAGTCTTTTTTTTTTCCTCAGTTATTGTCTTCGGAATTCGCATCCACCTTTCCAACACTCCTGGCAGTATTGGTCTAAAACATGAGTCCATGTCATTTACCTTTAGTAACTCCCTATTTGCCTAAGGGAATAACCCAACTTTCTTAGCTGCATATACAGAGACCCCAGCACTTGGCCTCCACCCAACCCTCCAGGTTCCTTTCTTGTCACTCACTACTTTGAAATGTACTACCTACTGCTTCACTTGTATTTCCACAACCCCCTATGAAACGTCACCATTTCCTGTCTTTACTTCTCCTATTCTCTCTGCCTGGATATCTTTCATCTCTAATATTAACATGACCATGACAACTATTACTCATCCTTCCAGATTGAGCTCAGGCCCTATCTCCTCTGAGAGTCAGTCCTGAACTGTATCTCTTTCCCATCTCTAGTTGTCTTATGGGCTCCTCCTTGAAGGTCATTATCCTTTCATGGGCAATATTCTAGAGAGTTGAAATGATACACTGAATACATTGAAATAGTAAATGTCTTTAAACTTCTTTATCATGCATCATAAAGGTGTTAATATCGCTTTAATCCCTATAATCACCTCATACTTGGCATGTTAAAAACATTCAGGAAAGCCTTGTTGAAATGAATCAATGAACTTGTGCAAGGGGTATTATCAAGATTTCTCATATGAAAACATTCATTTTGAAAGCAATTCACTAATTTTCCCAAGGTTTATAACAAGGAAATGGGGGTGCTAACTGCTATACCACACTATACCAAAATCCTGCTTTAATTTCTATCTGTTTCACTAAATTGTAAAGGCAGCATTGAAGGTCCCTAAGTATAGGAATAATAGCTTTTTTCCATCTGCCCCAAAGCCCAAAATATGAATATAATAGACTAGTGACCCGGTGCACGAAATTCGTGCACATTAAAAAGGGATTAATTAGAAGAAATAATTTAATATTGCTATTTGCCCTTTCTCTATAATAGTGTCAGAGATGAAAGAAAATTAGTAAAATGTATATGAAAACCTTCCTCCTGTCAGAGTCTGGGGCTCACCACAGGACCCAGAGTCAAGTCCCCCCCACCCACATGCACCTCAAAATCGCGTGGGACCCAGACCCAGCCGCACCCCCCCAATTGGGCTAGATCCAGACTTGGCCAGTCCCATCCTTGTCAAGCCCTGCCAGGAAGGGGGCGTAGCCTCAGGCCCCCTGACCGGGTGCCAGCACAGGGGGCATGGCCTGAGGTTCCCCCAGACCAGGGCGGGGGGCGTGCCTTGAGGTCCTCGATCAAGCCCCACCAGGTGGGGGACACGGCCTGAGATCCCCTGTCAAGCCCCGCTGGGTTGGGGGAATGGCCTGAGGTGCCCCGTCAAGCCCTGCCAAGTGGGGGGGCACAGCCTCAGGTCCCCCAGCCCAGCACCTGGGGGGAGGGGGCACAGCCTCAGGTCCCCCATCAAGCTCCACTGGCAGGGGGATGCAGCCTCAGGTCCCCTGTCAAGCCCCGCTGGGCAGGGGTGTGGCCTGAGTTCCCCTGACCCAGCACTGGGGGTGCACCTTGAGGTCCCCCGTCAAGCCCCGCTGGATGGGGGGCACGGCCTGATGTCCCCTGTCAAGCCCAGCCAGGCAGGGGGGCACAGCCTCAGGTCCCCTGGCCCGGTGCTGGGGAAGGGGGTATGGCCTGAGTTCCCCTGTCAAGCCCTGCTGGGTGGGGGGCGCGGCCTAAGGTCCCCCAGCCTGGCACTGGGGCGGGGGGAGCAGCCTGAGGTCCTCTAGCCCAGCACCAGGACGGGAAGCACACCTTGAGGTCCCCTGTCAAGCCCTGCCGGGTGGGGGGTGTGGCCTGAGATCCCCTCTCAAGCCCTGCCAGGTGGTGGACACGGCCTGAGGTCCCCTGTCAAGCCCCACAGGGGCGGGGGAGGGTGTAGCCTCAGGTCCCTGCTGATTGCTCCGCTAAGGCTCCTTATGGGAACTTGGCCTCAGCTGTGGGTGCAGCCATCTTTGTGATGGAGTGATGGTCAATTAGCATATTCCCTCTTTATTAGATAGTATGCTCGATAATGTTCAGTAGGGACTGACTTGAATTCTCTTCTTATGCTCCTCTTATTTTTATTTTAGAGACAGGGCCCATTACTACTTTTGAATATATACTATAGAGTCACTATTTAAACTATTTTAAAGCCAACAGACATTTTTTAAAAGACTTTATATTTTCCACCTAAAATAAGGTTTCTAGATTCTCTTATTGGTGACTTTGTCATCTATCTCTCAGGGACTCTGAATATGAGTTTCCATATAATTGATCACACTACTGACAATGAAAGGGAGTGCTATTAATAATTACATCAAAGTGACAGATGGGACTGAAACTGTCCTGGGCAAACCAGGATGTGTGGTCACCCTAAGTATAATGAATCAGGTACAGGAAAAATTTAATCCAATACTTTTGACCAAGCCCTTAAATCAGACTTGTGTCACCTTGTATTCCTCAAATTGTAGAAAAGCTCAAGCAGTCCACCATACCTTCTCAAAATGTAAAATTCCTGGGAGGAATCTGGAATGGCCAAGGAAGAAATATGTATTTGCTAATATTAATCTGCTTGCATGAACATAAAAGTTTATTTTTCTTTAAAACCACCATCAGAGGTAGTTTGTATGAAAGGGTGGCAGGAAAAATGTTTCCAACCAGTGCTATAGAACTCTGTAAGTCTTTCATTGCCAAATTTGGATCATCATGTAAACTGTATATTCTGGGTCTTCATGCCATTACTAATATGCCTATCTGGAGACATTCTGACCGGTATAATGGGTCATGAAATGCAATGAAGTATAGGGACCACCTGGCCCTTAGTTAAGAGATAAAATGTTTGGCAATATGAAACCACTGGAAAAGATAGTGACGTTCCTGGAATATACAAAAACTTTGCTTCGTAGGTATGTAAGAATCAATGCAATTGTCTCCAGGTAGTCACTTCGGCCTGAAGCGTATCTATATGAAGATTGGGACAACCACAGACACTATTATTGACACCATGAACCAGGGCATCACCATAGTTTGATTACCAAAGGCCCTGGTAATAAAGTACTGGAGTGTTCTGTGAAAGCAAAAGGACTGAAAAGCACTACTACAAATTAGGAATTCCATTCGGCTCTATGTCCGCTTGTACTAAGATTTTTTTTATTTCTTTTTACTCAGAAGCAGCTGTGAGCTTCCTTTTCTTTTAGTGGAAAGAAATTTCAGTGGAAGCTATTCAAAATTTAAAGGCAAGACAAAGTCAACACTTTAAAAATACTCCAACGATAGATCAGAATCTGAAAATAGATAGCTTCTTCTTCACCAAAACCCAGCCCATTTCCAAAGCCCTGTGCTCATAGTGCCTGCAGTGAAGTTTCGTTCAAGCCCTCTGTATTTTTATACTATCTGGTTCTTTTATTTCATTTAATTTTTAAAATTTTTTCACTTATAGTTTATATTCAGTATCACTAGAAACCTCAGTTTTTATAATTCTTATATTTTAAATAAAAGTAAAAATTTGAAGTATTCTTAGCTTTAAAGTTTGAGGAATCCAGTAACTATTAATACAACATGATCAGCTTCATTGCTGTTTATTTATTTATTTCTCTTCTTAAAATTTTTTATTGAATTTATTGAGGTGACATTGGTTACTAAAATTATAGGATTCAATTATCTAGGTACAGTTCTATAATATACTACCTACTTCTAACAATCCACTTTGGGGTCTAGGCCCTTCAAACAAAAGGCACATTTCAGTACACTTTCTCCATTTGGCCATCAGCATGTTCCCTAAATTAATTGAAATCTGCGGGTTTAAAACATAGTCCTGATCAATGCAGCTTGATTACAATGACCAAGTTTGAATTTCAGCACAAACGCGATGTTTACAATGTAAGAGTGCAGTTGGATTTTAACAACATACTAGAGGCCCGATGCACAAAAATTCGTGCAAGAATAGGCCTTCCTTCCTCTGGCTGCTGGCACTGCTTTGGCTCTTGCCTGGAGCCACCTTTCTGTCTTCGTTCAGGCCAGAGCCGCCTTCCACCTCTCGCCTTGTCACATCAATTTGCATATTCCCTCCTTATTGGCTGTGGGCGCCGCCATCTTTGTTGCGGAATTATGGTCAATTTGCATATTCTGTCTTTATTAGATACGATTTTCAAAGGTCTGTTGGGATTACTTGTGCCTTGAATGCCTGTCTGCTGTACAAAAGAGCTAGGTTTTCACTTAGCTCACCCCTTAGAGTGTGGGCTTGGGGGGAAATAGGAGAAAGGTGAGGTCACAGGACCATATCACTCATCTCCTTTGTGGAAGTGCACTTCTCTGCTCCTTGTCCTTCACTTGGTTCCCCTTTAGAAATCAAGACAGATTTCTCTAATCCCACAGGGCAGTAGATGGTGCAAATGTGCCCTCCTCATTCTCTATCACTCTCACAGTAGTTTGCGTGGAGTGCAGAGAGGTTGTAAGCCCCACTCCCTCCCCGCTATGCTATTGAACCTATTGTAAACTTTTTGAAGTGTATAGTTCAGTGGCATTAATTATAATTGACCCTTGAACAACTGGGATTGAACTGTGAGGATCCACTTATATATGGATTTTGTTCACTGACCTGCTCAGTTCAAACCTGCATTGTTTAAGGGTCCATTGGAAGTTGGGAATCTGCACTTGAGGTACAGACTTAACGTTATATGCAGATTTTCAATTGTGCTGCTGTTGGTGCCCCTGACACCCATGTTGTTCAAGGGTCAACTGTATATTTGCAATGTTGTAGAACTATCTCCACTCTCTATTTCTCAAACCCTTGCATCACCCCAAATATCAACTCTATATCCATTACACCCTGGTAACTTATAATCTACTGTCTTTATGAACCTATTTTAGGTATTTCATGTGAATGAAATATATTGTCTTTTTGTATCTGGCTTATTTTATTGAACATAATGTTTTCAAGGTTTATCCATATTGTAGCATGAGTCAGCATTTTATTCCTGTTTGTGGCAGAATAGTATTCCATTGCATGCCTGTTCCAATTTGTTTGGACATTTGGGTTGTTTCCACCTTTTGGCTACTGTGAATAATGCTGCAACGAACATTTCACATACTAGAATCTGTTTGAACAGCTGTTTTCACTTTTTTTGCAAATGTTTTTATGTATTTAAAATTTTTATTTTTTAATTACAGTTGACATTCAATATTAGTTTCAGGTGTATATAGCATAGTGGTTAGATATTTATATTACTTATAGAGTTCTTTGGGGTATATACCTAGCAGTGGAATTTCTGGGTCATAGGGTAATTCTATGTTTAACTTTTTGAGGAACCACCACTCTATAACTTTTATTCCCAAGTTTGGAGATGGCCCGATGCATTATTAAAGCTTGCTATGGTTTTATTTGTACCTCCGAATTTGTGTCTTATGTGTAAACCCTGCTCCTTAAGGGGGAAAAGGAATGCTAGGTAATAGATCATTTTGACCCAGACTCATACAAGGCACAATATTATAGTGGAAGCCTTTTCTTCATATTTGTTACTTTATGGAACATCTTTTTTATCTGTTCTGGGTGGAATTTCACTGAATTTATTCAGTAAGCTGACCAGTAACTGCACACATTGCTGTACCATCCAAACCCCAAAGAGCAAAGATGGTGGGAATAAAACTGGGGTCATTTCCTCTCTCTTGATGCCTTTTCATAAAGCCCATTCTGTCTTTACTCTCTTCATTCTGAGGGCAAATTCTTTTTGCATTCAGGCTCTTAACATGGATCGTTCTTTGAACATGGCATTTGCCCAGTAAAGAGCCCGTGAATAGTACAAGTGATTTGTATAGCATTTTGTTTTGTCTCTACGTAGCCGCACAGACATTTAGTAAGTTGGGTGATAAAGCATGCCTCGGTGGTACACAAAGAAAAAGGCAGAACCCACTTTGGGTGGCTATCCTAGACTACCCTTTAGGTCAGTTTGTGCACCTGTAGGTCTACCCTGTAGTGCACAAACTGAGCTGCTCTGGTTCACACAGCTCCCACCATCAGGAGCAGCCAGTACAACATTTTGCTAAATAGTGTCAAGGTGGACACCTTAGTTAGAGATTGCCCATGTAAGATGTTCAGATTTTGTTTGTGAGAGGTCATTGTTCCCCTTACCATCGCTGAGAATGAAATCCTAATGGAAAAGCAAAGGTAATGGCTATTAGAAGACATACACTGACATGTGCAGAGGAAAGAAAGGCAATTCCATTACTTTATATCTGAGAGGTTAGATGTAACATGATGACTTTCACAGATGAACACGGGGGTTATCATGTTGTGGGCTGATATTGTGATCTTACTGAGGTCTACCGCCTGTTTGCCTGTGAAAAGTCCAGTCTTCCCAGAGGGTAGGTGTTCCTTTCAGGAGTCTGATTGTGTGTGTGTGTGTGTGTGTGTGTGTGTGTGTGTGTGTTTAAGGTGCTTGAACTAGAAATCAGAAGACGGGCTTTGGTAGGCAAGCGAAGGGTCTCGTGTCCCCCTACATACTGATGCAAACTCTCCCTCCCTCTCCTTCTGCTATCCTCTTGTCTTTAGTGATATCTTATTTTAGCAAAAGTGAGCTGAGCCCAAGAGGGAATGTGAAGCTAGTGACAGAGAGTAGGGTGCATGGAGATTTTCATCCAGGGCTGGACAGCGGTGTACATAATGTGAGCATTTCCTGGAAGACTGGAGAGTAAGCCCAGGTCTGCTGACAGAGCCCACGCTCATTCCTTCCTACAAGTTCCCATGGCTTTGGCTGCCTACAGTTGTAGGCTGTTAGAGCTGGAAGAAGGGGCTTTGAGATCGTTATAAAATTGCTCCTCATTTTTATACATGAGAAAAATGAGTTAGTGTCATGCCCAACTTGACATTTCAAGCTAATGACCCAGGTGGGGCTGAAGTTTTCAAACTCTTGGGTCTTTTTCTGTGAAATTCATCTCTTTTCAAATCATGCATTTTTAGAGCCTGTGGGACATTTATAAATGTTTCCAAAACTTGAAGTTTCATTTGAGAACACAGATGTTTACATCCAGTAGATCACATTAGCACTTTGAAATAATTAAATTGAGAATTTTTATTTTAATCTAAAAGTTGTACCTTTTTGTTGTTTTTTCCAAATTAAAAACAGTGAGAATTATTTTCCCCTGATATAGATTATAAACACATCTTTTTTACCTTGAAAGACTTTATAAAAATATGGATTTAGAGCATGGGTTTTAATCAGTTGAAGAAAATGAAACTTTATGAAACTCAGAGTACTTCATACCTTTGGAAAGGTCACCCTAAATAAAGGACTAAAGAAGACCAAAAGAAATTTTCTCTGAAAAGTTCTATTTAGAGTTGCTGGTAAAATAAAGGACACCTACTTAAATTCGAACATCCAATAAATACCAAATAATTTTCTGGAGTATAAGTATTTTCCATGCAATATTTGGGACATACTTACACTAAAAAATTTTTATGTGTTGTTTATCTCCTATTCAACTTTAACTTGGAGTCCTGTATGTCATTTGCTAAAGCTGGCAACCTTATTTCTATTGTATTTATAATTTTTGACAATATTATTATATTTTTGGATTTTCTTATATTTAGATCACCAACAGTGTAGGTGCTAGGTATTACAAAATCAATAACACACGTCCTTCCTTCAAGGATTTTAGAGCAGATTGGAACGGATAACTTTAGTATTGAGCTAAGTGCAGCTGAGAGCAGACATAGAGTGTGCAGTCAGCCTGATGATTCAAGGAGGGAAGGCTTCTGCAGGAAATGATTCCTGGGCTCAGGTTTAACAGTTGAGGGAAAGTTAATCATGTGAGGAGACACAGGAAAGGTGTTCCAGGCAGAAGCAAACAGTGAAAGCTAGGAAGCATGAGTCAGCATGATGTGTGTTTGTTGAGGATCAGGTAAGAGTCAAAGACTGGGGAGAGCTTTAAGCTGAGTCATAATTGTGCCTTAGAGCATCCCGGTGTGACCTGGAGGGTGCATTTCAAGAGGATGGGATTGGAGGTAAGAAGGTCAGCTTGGAGGCTCCTGTATAGTCCCCTTCATGGGCTCAGACATGATGGGTCAGACTGTGGCTGTGATAATTGCAGAAGAACAGACCAAACAAATTTTCCAGAGGTAAAAATGATCAGCCCTTGCTTTTTAGTTAGACGTGGACCTCACAAATAGTAGGTGAGAACTAGAGAAGTGTTTTACGTTAGGCCAACAGAATTGTGTATGTAGTAAACACATACACTTTTTAAAAGACCCTTCCCATTGTAATTAACAAATGTGTGATTTTTTTCTTCCCTGGTGATTATCTTGAGAGTGTATATGCCTGAATGCCTCTTTACCAAACAGGTGAGAATGGTCTGTGGGTATTCAAGAAAAAGACGCTGGTATTCATTTTCTTAACATTCCTTCCCAAAGTGCTCTCTGAGGAGTAGCATCTAATTCATTTCTGTTGGTCCTTGTCCTGGCATCATCTACCTGCTCTTCTGTCCCCCTCCAATAGTAGCAACCAGCTTTCATGACAACCCACATGAACTTCTGTGGTTTTCATCCCCTCTTTCTATAAGTTGCTGACCACCTCATAGGTGGCATATCAACCTTTCTCATATCTTTTCTGGACCCATTGTTCAGTTACAGCCTCCTTCATGCGCAGATTTCTGTTTTTGAGTTCAAAACTAATTATATGAAACACCGAACCTGTACAGAATTCCCATGTCACTGGGAACCTGATATTAAACTAGCTGAACAAACATATCTATTTCTGTATATTTTTATACCAGGCTTCAGGCCTTGGCCAGGTTTAGGACTCCCCCACTCCCTTCCCCCCAGCCCTGGAGGAGCTCACTTTTCTCTCCTGGCCCCACTGAAGTTGCTCTTTCTCAAACCACTCGAATCTTGGCCTAGCAGTTTATTTTTCTTCGACACACCTTTCAGAACTTTTCTGCCTAATATCTTTCCTCCGGAACCCACTTTCCCCTTTGCATATGTGTGTTCCTTAGAGATCTCTTGCAGGTCTCCAACTTTTTCTTGCCCACTCACCTCTAGTCAATTAATGCATCTTTTCAATCTGCTGCCTGCTGCCCTACATCAAACCCTCCTGCCTTCTCTGGAGATCTGCCCCACCTGCCACTTCCCTCGGGTACCTTCTTCACCCCATCTACTTCCCTTCATTGCTTCCCTCGGACAGTGGTCTATTGTCAGGGCTCTTTTCTCTCAAAAACTATTTAAGTCAACCTTAATACGGTAAAATTGATATATATATATATATATATATATATATATCAACATACCCAGTCTTAAGTATAAGGTTTGTAAATCAGGGCCCACATAGCCACCAGTGGAATCATGATGTAGGACATTACTGCCCAGTAAAACTTTCTGTGACAATAAAAAAAATGTCCTTTTCTGTGCTGCCAGTTCAGTAGCCACATGTTGCTGCTGAGCGTTGAAATGTGGATCGTGTACCTGAGAAAATGAACTTTAGTGCCCTGGCCAGGTAGCTCAGTTGATTAGAGCTTCATCCTGATACACCAAGGTTGAGGGTTCTATCTCTAGTCAGGGCACATACAAGTGGAACAACAAATCAAAGTCCCTCCCTTCCTCCTTCCCTCTTACCTCCCTTCCTTCCTCCCTTCCCCCTCCCTTTCTCCTTCTAAAAGTCAATAAATGAAAATTTAAAAAAATGAACTTTGCATTTTTTCAACTTCAATGACTTTAAATAGCCACATATAGCTACTATATTGAGCAGCCCAGATAGAGAACTTTTCTATCACACCTAAATTTTCCTAATTCCTCTTCCCAGTCAATTTCCCACCCCATCCCTACTCACCAGGTGCCACTGATAATGCATTTTTTTCTTTAGAACTTCTTATAAATGAAGTTATATTGCCTATCCTCTTTTATGTTTTGCTTTTAAAAACATCTGTGTTGAGGTGTAATTCACATAATACAGTTAAAACGTACAATTCAGTGGTTTTTAGTATATTCACAGAGATGTGTGTGTGTGACTTCCTTCCCTCAAAACATGTTTTTAAGATTTATCCATGTAATTGCATATAATAGTTGTTTGTTTTTGTCTTTTTGTGTGTGTGCCTTAATAGCACCCAAAATACAAACTGTGTCCAGTGTTTGAATGAGCAGGATTCATGAATCAGAAGTAACTCTATGCGCTGCTCCTGTAGCTCATTGAAATCCTTACTAAGGGCTATCTTTGCTGCTTGGGGAGGGATTAGGGCAAGCCCCGTGCATTGTTTTGGTCACTCACATAACAAAAGGCCTCTGGTCACTGTCTGTCACAGGAATACTCTCATCTAGAAAATTAACAGGTTCATTCAACTATAATTTTAAAACTTGGAACTTCATTGAAAGTCAGTTTTTCCCCTCCTTCCGCTCCCTGGCCAGCTAGTCTAGCCCAGGGCCACTCTGGGGTTGGAGGAGGTCGGGGAAGAAGGGCAGGGACTGCCGCTGATGTCACCTGGCGGTGATTCCTTCCAGCCATTTTGGAGTTCAGAGGCTCTTCTCTTTGTGTTTTGCAGATGATCAAAATTGTCATTTTTGGGAGTCCCCCCCGCCCCGCCTGAAAACATTCCTATCCGCTCTTCCCCTGACACAGGCTGGCCGCTCTTATTTTCTCCCTCAGCTGCCAGGGTACTGCAGGCAGGCTGCTCCTTCCAGAAGCCCTCTGGGCTGTTCTCATCCCCGTGTCCCACAGCTGACCACAAGAAGTACCTGGGCACTCTGGCCTGCTGCAGGCGTGGCAGGGCATTGCGGGCCGCTGCCGGTGCAGCCTGGTTCTTTCTTTCCCCTGCCTGCTGTCTCCACAGGAGCCACAGCCTCTTCCACGGAGGGTCACTCTGCTCCTGGAACTCCAGAGGCCCTCCAGAGAAATTAATTCCCTGCCTCTGCTCTCCCAGTGATTGCGAGTGGGTGGGCATTACTCAGTGTGCTGACACCTTCCAGTGATTCCTCTCTAATCTTCAACTGTCTCCCCTCAACTCTGTTAGAGTCTGGAGGTGATGAGTAAAGTAAGGTCGTAAAACTGGCTCTCAGACACTCACTTTGCAGATGCTGCTTATGTGTCTAATCCCTCACTCGGAAAGGAAGAGGTGGCTGACACTGAATTTTTTAAAAATATATTTTTATTGATTTCAGAAAGGAAGGGAGAGATGGAAACATCCATGATGAGAGAGAATCATTGATTGGCTGCCTCCTGCACATCCCCCACTGGGGACTGAACCCTCAACCCCGGCAAGTGCCCTGACTGGGAATCAAACCGTGAACTCCTGGTTCACGGCTTGACACTCAGCCACTGAGCCACACCAGCCTGGCAGCACTGATTTCTTATTCCTCAGCCAGAAGGAAGATTGAAGCAGTCTCTCTTTAGCATCCTGTTAGACATACGCAGTTTGATGCTATGATTTTTGTCAGCACTGCAGCATCAGCCTCCAGCCATCCAGTGCATGTGGGAGAGGAGGCATATTGCTGTCAACCCCATCCGTTCTCCAAAGCCCATTTCTTCAAGATGCTTTCTTCCCTGATCTCCACAGGAGACCTCCCTCCCTCAGAAATCACACAGCTCCTTGTGTGCACCCCCTTTCCTTTTTGTAATTACTTGTAAGATCTTGCCTTTCACTGTAGTTATTTGTGGGTATGCCTCGTGTTTGTTGAATTGCACTGAAGATCGATCTCTATTATATAAATAACCTTGTGCACATCTGAGAAATGCTCATGGATTTGTGTGTTCCCATTATGTCCCGCAGTCTTTTCCACGTGAGAATGGGGAGTACATTCAGTAGCTGGGGAAGCAAGGAGGCTGCAGTTCAGTGCGTCCCTGCCCAGCCAGCAGGGCGTAAGTTTAGGGACTTGCTGAGAACAGGATTGAATCTATGGCGCAGAGCAGATCTCTTGGAGGCATGTTTTACATGAGGAACATAAATGCTGCTAAATTAAAATGCCACTGTTTTCTGTGCCATGAAAATAATGACAATCATCTTTTTCAAATTCCAAAAGTTGTAACAATTGGGGCAAAGTTGTTGTTCCTATATTATAACGGCAATAGTTTCTCTTGGGCTCAATTTTTATTATGAATTACACTAGAGGCTCAGTGCACGAATTTGTGCACCAGTGGGGTCCCTCGGCCTAGCCTGTGGGATTGGGCCGAAACTGGCTCTCCAACATCCCCCGAGGGGTCCTGGATTGCGAGAGGGTGCAGGCCAGGCCGAGGGACACCACTGGTGCACTATCAGGGCTGGGGAGAGATGTGGGTGGTTGGCCAGCCGGGGAGGGACAGTGGGGAGCTCCAGGGCATGTCTGGCCTGTCTCACTCAGTCCTGATCAGCCAGATCCCAGCAGCAAGCTAACCTACTGGTCGGAGCATCTGCCCCCTGGTGGTCAGTGCACATCATAGCGACTGGTTGACTGGTCGACTCTCTGCCCCCTTGTGGTTAGTACACGTCGTAGCAAGCAGTTGAGCATATTACGCTTTGATTGGTTGAACAGCCGACCAGTCAACTGGACACAGCATACTAGGCTTTTATTATATAGGATAGCACTTGCGTGTATCTTAATTTACTAAATACTTATTAAATACTCTGCATTATTCTTAATAAAACATTTCCAACTCTTTTTTTTTTTCCTGAAATAAAATTGCATACTTTTTTCACTTTGCAGAATTTCGTAGATTTCCCAAGCATCAATATGATATTTGATAGCAAACATTGTTGCTTTGGAATTCAAGTCATGAGTCCTGCAGATTCTTATATTGCTTCCAAAAAGAAGAGAAATTTCTCAGTAACTATTCTGGGAGCCAGATGAGAAGCTTGTCAGTATAATAAAGATGTTAGCTATCGTCTTTTCAAAACTTATTCTGTAGAGCTTAACCCTAGTCACTTGGCATGGGAGTGTTCCAGGTATTAACATAAAGCAAGACAGTAGCCACCACTTTCACATGTCATGAATTCTTCCCTTGTGTCCTATGTGGCATAAAATCAGAAGAGGAAATTGACTTCTTTTATGAACTCAACATCCATTTTAGTAAATTGGCCAAAATAAAGTCTTCATTCAAGGACATAAAATTTTAAGGAGAAATAAGTGGCTCGGATTGCTACAACTCCCTTCTACAAAAGGGCTCAAGATGAGTATCATAGAAAGGTGATAATTATTTTGTACTTCACAGCTGAGTTTTGAAAACTCAGATTTTTCAATTCAACAAATTGGGGAGAAAGATTGTTAATGAGTAGACTTCATGGATGATTCATTCTTTTATTGATTCATGAATTCTTTCAAGTTTTTTTTAGTCTCTGTTATGTACACGACATTGTGCTAGGTAGGAATGAAAGGATAAATGAGGTATGGTATCTGCCTTCAAATGACTTTAGAGAGAGAAGATATGCACATTAAAATAATCATATTCTAAATAGAAATTTTTGATTGTCTATTGCACATATTCTCTGTGCTGGGCACAATAATTAGCAATGGACACACTGTAGTGCAAATGACAGGCAGTATCAGTTCGCAGGGAGCTCTTCTGGCTCAACCTTCCCAGTAGCTGGGTAGTAATCGACAGTGTGATTTTTAATACTTGTGTAGTTTATCTGAGCATCTCCCCAGATGCTTCCCGACTTTCTCGGATCTACTCTTCTAGCAACTTTCTATTCTTAATCCACCTGTGTTCAGACTTACCGAGGGTGCTTAGGTTGGCACACAGGTGCCCCTCCCCACACTGGGGTCGGGCTCTGTGCCAGCGTTTCCCATGGCTCCCCTCCTGGGTGTTAGAAGCAGACCACCTCTACTCTGGTCCCTTTTCCCCCAGACTGTTCCACTAGAAGCACCAATTTGGGGGTTAGTATTGTTGTTCTTACCTCATGCACACAAAGGAACCAGCAAGAAAACAGAATTCACAGGGTTGGCGAAAGTAGATTTACAATTGTTCGTATAGAAAATAATACAATAATAAATAATAATACAAGAACAAACTCTGTGTTCTGTGTACTCCCAATGTAACCCTACTTTGCCCATCTTTGTATTTATCCTTAGTAGCACAACTTTATCTGGCATAGAGAAGTTGAACATTTCTCTGTTAAGGTTGCCCTAACTAGAAACAGCTATTGCTAGCCAGTTGTATACTTCAGATTGAAACCTATTTACCATCTGAACTCTAAACGCAGCCGGCATAACTTGTGTTTCTGTTGTCTAAGTGAGAGAAAAAAAATCTGTATAAGGAAATTCATAGACAAAGGGTGATAATTGCTTTATCTGGTCTTTTCCCAATGCTATAACCTCGTACCACCTAACTGCTAATACAACCCTCAAACATGATACAATCAAGACTTATTTCTGGTTCACGTGACAGTCAAATGTAGCTTGGAGGAGGGGCCGTGCCTTATTTGGAGTCTCAGCCCCTTCCATTTAGGGGCTCCATTTCCACTAGGCCCTTGGAGTCCCTCATCACACCCTAGGTAGCTGGTCAGCAGCCATTAGAAAAGAGGGAGGGAGAGGGACAAAGACTGTGGGGAAGTTTGTAAAGCCCAGGCCTGGAGGTGCCATATATCACATCAGTCCACATCCCTTTCATTCTCAGTCACTCTGGCTTCACCCAGCTGCAAGGAGGCTGGGAAAGGTAGTTGATACCTGCCCAGCACCAGAATGGAAATTGTATGGAGAATAACCAGCCAGTCTCAGCTATAACAACCACAGCTTGATAAGCGCAAATATTCTTTGGGTGGATTTTTTTGTGTGTCCTTACTCACTCTGTCTCCAACAAATATTTAATGAGGACTGCCTATTAAATGTCAGGCACTCTAAGCTCTATGGAATACAATTGGGAACAGAAGCAGACAGTGTCCCTTCTCCCATGGAGCTTGCATCCCAGTGTAAGGAAGTGGGACATCAGTCAAATAATCACATGCAAAAAAAAAAAAAAAAAAAAAAAAAGGAAAGTTGAAACTGTGCCTAGTTTTTTGAAGGGAGGTGTGTGATATTATTAAACCTCCAATGGAAGGAATGTACTTTGTCAGTATGTCAAGGATATGATACTGTAGCTGACACCTGAGGGATGAGGAGGCATCGTCTGGGTGACGAATGGAGGCGGGGTGGGTAACAGAGACCAGAGTGGCTGGAGCATGTGGAGTGGGAAGAACGTGTGCAAGATGAAGCTGAAAGGGAAGCGGGGGTCAGAGCATGTGGCCCATGGTAAAGGGGGGGGGGGTAACAGAAGCTTCTGTCCAATGGATGATGGGGCCATTCACTTAGCTAAGGAGCATGGTACATTGTTGGGGTGGGTCACGTGTTTACCTTGTTGACTTTGACACATCCAAGGGAAACATCATAGGCAGTTGAAATTGTGGGTCTGGAGTTCAGAAGAGAGGTCTGTGCTGTGAGTCACCTAATGTAGGTGACAGTTGAAGCTGTTGGTGGGGTGAGATGGCCTAGGCTGAGATACGGAGGGAGGAGAAGGCCCAGGATGGAGACTTGAAGGACTTTGATGCTCAACAGTAAAGCAGGCTGGGTCTGCAAAGGAAACTTGTTTTTTGTTTGGTTGGTTGGTTGGTTGGTTGTTTTTTGTTTTTTTTTTTTACAAAGGTACTTCCGAAGGTTCAGTTTCTTAAAAAAAAATAATAACCAATGGAAAGTAAATCAGTCCAAGCTTCCTATATTCATCTTTTATTTGATCAGAATAGAACTTTGGTGGGTTTTTTTCAAAAACTAGCATGCAAGTAGACTGGTATTCTCTACAATGTGATGTATGAGGGATGTTTACAGGAAGTGCATTTCAGAAAGGAGCCACTAATACCAACTGATGAGAAACATTAAAATAATACTCTCATTTTCTCTTGGTCTTTCTAGAACTAGAGAAGTTATTTGGGAAGTTTCACGAAGCAAATTTTCAAGCAATGCAAAATGAGGCTGCATGAGTAGTGAAGGGAGCCTTAAAAAAGTAAACTGAAAAAAAGGGGCGGGGGGAAGAAATCCTCTACTACCCTCACTGCAGTAGTAGCTATGCCTCTCATTTCAGGGGAAAGGCATTTGAACCCAGCTGGCAACGTGTAGTAAGGATTTCACTTTGCCTTTCTTCCTAGACATACTGGCATCGCTGTCTGCTTAGTGAGGACAGCAGTGTCAGGCAGCAGCCGCATAATAACAGCATTGCTCCCTGCCTGTTTGTTTTCTGAACGCCTCACTGTTGTTAATTGGTTAATGCACCCAGTGTTATTAGCTGATCTCAGAAGCACATCTGAGAAGGTGGAGTCTTTACTCGGAAGGATGGGAGTTAGTGTAAAAGCCTGCTGTGGGGAAGAAAGAGAGAGGAAGCCCCCGCGGTGGGAGGAATGCTCCAACTCCAGGCCTCCGTGACTGATGTGTGGTACACAAACACACTGGGAGGAAGTGTCTCTTCAGATGGCACATTAGCCTCTGGAGCAGTGGTCGGCAAGCTCATTAGTCAACAGAGCCAAATATCAACAGTACAACGACTGAAATTTCTTTTGAGAGCCGAAAACCGACTTCTGTGCATGGGCCACGAAATTTCAATCGCACTGTACGTGGCGCCCACACGTGGTATTTTGTGGAAGAGCCACACTCAAGGGGCCAAAGAGCCGCATGTGGCTCTAGAGCAGTGGATAGCCTGATGCTTTCTTTCCTTTTCCGTCACTCCTCTAGAGACCTTCCTCTTGTTACAGTGACAGGAATCATGTGCAGCATAGCTGATGGTTCAAGTATAACGGCAAAGTTCAAAGTGGCAAGAATCCTATATAATAAAAGGCTAATATGCAAATTGTCCCCTCAACCTGGAGTTCAACCGGGAGTTCGAACAGGAGTTTGACCAGGGGGCGGCCCCTTCCCTGACTGGCCCCGCCCCCGATCGCCCTCCCCATCAAGGATGGGGCCTGGTGGCCAACCACCCATGGCCCCTCCCCCCAGCCATCTCTGCCCCCAATCGGCCCCTCCCACCCAGATGGGGGACGGGGCCAGCTGGCCAACCGCCTGCGGCCCCTCCCCCCGCCAGCCCCACCCATGCGCAAAGGCCTCTAGTGTTTTATAAGAGAGGGACTCCCTGACTCTGTTGTCTTCCACAGATTAGTTCTGGAGAAGCTAGGAGTAAAATGAGAAAACATCACATAGGGGGGTGCTGGAAAATGAGTTGCCTGAACAGATGGTGGTGGGGGCTGAGGGTAAGAATCAGCAAAAGTTATTGATCCTCCACTATTCACAGAGCAGTGTGGGAGGTTTGGGGGATGGTACAGGGAGTGAGCCTCCTGGTTCAGTCCTGACACAGGACAAATGCACTGAAAATGGAAGGGCAAAGCAATACAGAAACACACCAAACAAGTGACATCAGATATATATTCACAATATTAAAAGTCTCCAGAATGCTAGGTCTATGCTAGATAGTGTCTCTGACAATCCCCAGCCATGCGAAGTTGGGAATGTAATTTAATTACTCTTAAGCTTCATTTTACACAATTTTAAGTGGAAATGTTAATACTTCTCAGGATTTCGGTACAGATTCATTAGATAATTTATGTAAAACCTGGCACACAGTAGGTATTTTATACATACTGATGAATGTGAGAATGAAATGGGTAAAAAAATGCCTGGCACATAATAAATGCTCATTTAGTGGATCTGTTAATGTTATTATGGTATTATTTTGTAAGCTATTCAAGAATGTAAAAATAAATCTCTTCCTTTATAACCTAATGGTTGACTATACCCTTACAGCTTTGCCCATTAATATATTAATAAATTGATGGTTGGATAATTTGCATCCTCACCATTGCTGCCTCATTTGCTTTATAGTGTTTGAAAAGAGGCCAAAGATAAAGACACTACACATTTAAGAAAAAGTTCAGTTTTTGGCGGGACTTAGGATAAGGGCACAGCTGGGCATCAAGAACTGAATGAAATCATGCAGGTTAGAAAAATGGGCCGAGAGTTAAAACCCAAAAGAAAGAGGTAACCAATTTGTTTTCTCAAGTGTGGAGTGAGGGAGCTAACTGGGACCTCCATGTGCTCTGACAGAGGAGAAAACCCGGAGGGCTTTCAGTGAATTTCTATGTGAAAGTCAGCCTAGAAAATGCAGGCAAAAGCAAGCATTTCCACTTACAGTGCAACTCTTATGGATTTACTAAACAAAAGGTCCACTATGGTTAATTAATTTTGTTGAGTAACATTAAGCAGCTTTTTTCTTGTTATAATTCATCCAGGTCATGAGGTGTAGTGGCAAAAATAGCAAATGAGAAAAAGCAAGGTAATGAGAGAGATTAAAAAATACACACAAAACTGACCACCATTTATTGACTACCTGCTATAAAATAGGCACCGTCCTAATTACTTTATAGGAGTTACCTAATTTAATTGTTATAATAAGCTCACATGACACATAAAACATAGGTTTATCTTTAATCTCTGGGGATCAGTAAACTATAACTCACAAGCCAAACTTGGTCCCTGAGTGTTTTTGTGAATAAAGTTTTATTGAACATAGCCATGCTCATTTATTTACAAACTAGAGGCCCGGTGCACAAAATTCGTGCACGGGGGCGGGGGGTGTCGCTCAGCCCAGCCTGCACCCTCTCCAATCTGGGACCCCTGGAGGGCAGTCAGACATCCCTCTCACAATCCAAGACTGCTGGCTCCCAACTGCTCGCCCACCTGCCTTCCTGATTGCCCCTAACCACTTCTGCCTGCCAATCTGATCACCCCCTAACCCAGCCGTGGGCAAACTACGGCCCGCGGGCCGGATCCGGCTGTTCTATCCGGTTCTCTTGCTCTCCCCTCCGCTCCTTTACTTTGAATTTATATTAGTTCACACAAACACTCCATCCATGCTTTAGTTCCGGCCCTCCGGTCCAGTTTAAGAACCCATTGTGGCCCTCGAGTCAAAAAGTTTGCCCACCACTGCCCTAACCACTCCCCTGCCAGCCTGATTGATGCCTAACTGCTCCCCTGCCAGCCTGTTTGCCCCTAACTGCCCTCCCTGCAGGCCTGGTCACCCCTAACTGCCCTCCCCTGAAGACCTGGTCCCCCGCAACTGCTCTCCCCTACAGGCCTGGGTCCCTCCCAACTGCCTTTCCCGCCCCCAACTTCCCTCCTCTGCCGGCTTGGTCACCCCTAACTGCCCTCCCCTGCAGGCTTGATAGCCCCCAACTGCCTCCCTTGCAGGCCTGGTCCCTCCCAACTGCCCTCCCTTGCTGGCCATCTTGTGGTGCCCATCTTGTGTCCACATGGGGGCAGGATCTTTGACCAGATGGGGGCAGCCATCTTGTGTGTTGGAGTGATGGTCAATCTGCATATTACTCTTTTATTAGATAGGATAGAGGCCTGGTGCACGGGTGGGGGCCAGCTGGTTTGCCCTGAAGGGTGTCCTGGATCAGAGTGGGGGTTCCCTTGGGTGTGGGGTGGCCTGGGCGAGGGGCCTGTGGTAGTTTGCAGGCCAGCCACGCCCCCCAGTGACCCAAGCGGAGGCCCTGTTATCTGGGGTTTATTTATCTTCTACAATTGAAACTTTGTAGCTTGGAGTGGAGCCAAGCCTTCTGCTTGCTCCGTGGCGGCAGCCATTTTTGGGGGGATTTATGTATCTTCTATAATTGAAACTTTGTAGCCTTAAGCGGAGGCCTGGGTTGGCCAGGGTGTGCGGAAAGCTTGGCTTTCTCCATCACCGGGGGCAACCCTAGCCTCCTGCTCTTTCCAGCTCCGTGGCTGTCGCCATTTCTGTTTGGGTTTATGTATGTTCTACATTAAAACTTTGTAGCCTTGAGTGGAGGCCTAGGCTGGCAAGGGCAGGCGGAAAGCTTGGCTTCCTCCATTGCCAGGGAAACCCAAGCCTCCCTCCTGCTCTCTGTGGCCATAGCCATCTTGGTTGGGTTTATTTGCATATTCGCTCCTGATTGGCTGGTGGGCGTGGCTGGTGGATGTGGCTTGTGGGTGTAGTGGAGTGATGGTTAATTTGCATATTACTCTTTTATTAGATAGGATTGTCTATGACTCCTTTCATGCCACAAAAGCAGGGTACAGTAGTTGTGGTAGTAACTGAATGCCTTAAGACAGTGGTCGGCAAACTCATTAGTCAACAGAGCCAAATATCAACAGTACAACGATTGAAATTTCTTTTGAGAGCCAAGTTTTTTAAAGTTAAACTTCTTCTAACGCCACTTCTTCAAAATAGACTCGCCCAGGCCGTGGTATTTTGTGGAAGAGCCACACTCAAGGGGCCAAAGAGCCGCATGTGGCTCGCGAGCCGCAGTTTGCCGACCACTGCCTTAAGATATTTACTATCAAGCCCTTTAAGAAAAAGTTGATGTCTCCTGAACTGCTAGTTTATTGTATGCTGCCCAGACACTGGGCAAGGTCCTTGATGAGGCAGTTTCTTCAGCTGTAAGACATAGTTCATGATGCCAGCCCTGCCTGTTTCACAGGGTGGTTGTGAGAAAGGAACTCCTTATAAATAAAAATTGTATGGCAACAAAAGTGGTCTACCATGTGGTAGTTAGTTTTTCTCCTAACATGCTATTAAGAGAATTTTCAAATGTACAAAAATGTTGGAAGAACTGTACAATAAACACCCATATGCCTGCTACCTATAGTTTATAATGAACATTTTTTCTATATTTGTTTTACTATCTATCTATATCTATCTATCTATCTATCTATCTATCTATCTATCTATCTATCATCTGTCAATCTCTCTGTCTACCCATCAATCCATCTCATTTTTTATGCATTTCAAAGTGAGGTGTAGACATCAGTACAAATAACTGGAGGTCAGTATGTGTTTACTTCTTTAGGTAAAATGTACATATAGTGGATGCACAAAACTTAAATGTACCATTTGATGGCTTTTTACAGGTGACTCCTGTTGAGATATAAAACATCATTACTGTTACCCTAGAACAGTGGTCGGCAAACTGCGGCTTGCGAGCCGCCGCGGTTTGCCGCTCTGTTGACTAATGACTTTGCCGACCACTGCGTAAGGCATTACCCTTACCCAGAAGTTTTGACTTCAGGTTAAAGACCTTAGTACATTATTAAAATGTTTTTTAAGTGTTTTTCCCTAAGGCAGTGGTCAGCAAACTCATTTGTCAACAGAGCGGCAAACCGCAGCTCGAGAGCCGCAGTTGGCCGACCACTGCCCTAAGGAAATTCCCTCCTCGGTCAGTTTCCACCTCAGTGTACTCCAGAGGCAGTTACTCTTCTGATCTTTTTCACTCAGCATGTGTTTGAATTCAATGTGACTTTGTTGCCGAGCAATGTTAATTGTATGAATGTACCACAGTTTGTTTATTCATTCAAGTGTTGATGGATACCGAGGCTGTCTCCAGGTTTTAGTTATTAAGAGTAAATCTGCTGTGAACATTCTTATACAAGTCTTTGTGGACACATGCTTTTTAAATACCTGTGTAAACATCTGGGAGTGGAGGTGTTGGGCCATAGAGTAGTTTTATGAGAAACTGCCAAACTTTTTTCCCTCCAAAGTACTACAGTTTCACAACTCCAGTAACAACAGAGTTCTGTTTGTCCCTCATTCTTGCCAATGTTTGGTGGTGTCAGTTTTATTTTAACTTTAGCGTTTTTGGTAGATAGTGGAATCTGATGGTGGATTTAATTTTGTATTTCCCTGATGGCTAGTAATGATGAGCAACTTTTTATGTGTTGGCCATTTGTAAGTGTCTGTTCAAGTTGAATTACTTTTCATGTATAGTGTAAAGTGGGGGTAGACATTCTTTATGATGCATATGGGTGTGCAGTTCTGCACAATTTGTTCATAAGACTTTTGTTTGCCTATTGAATTGCTTTCTGTCTTTATTGTAAATAAATCACAGATGTAGTAGGTATAGGTATATTTCTGTTCTGTTCTGTTACCTATCTTAACACTAGTATCATACTCTCTTGATTATTATGCTTTTATAGGAAATCTTAAATTCAAGTAATGTAAGTCACCCAACTTTTTTATTTTATTTTTTTTATTTTTCAAGATTTCTTGGGATATACTAGTTTCTTACATTCTCATACAAATTTCAGTATAAAATTGTCCATTTCTTAAAAAACTGGTGGAGTTACAATTGGGATTTTATTGACTCTATAGGCCTGAGTAAATTTGACATTTTAACAATGTTGGGATTTCCAGTCCATGAATGTGGTATATTTCTATGTTTATTTAGATCGCTCTTAATTTGTCTCAGCAATGATTTGTAGTTTACAATGTGGAGATCTTGCCTGTCTTTTATTGAATTTATTCCTAAGTATCATAGGGGTTTAGGTGCTTTTAAAAGTGGATTTTTTAAAATTCTATTTTTTGTTTGCAGCCAGCATATAAAATATGGTTGATTTCTGTATATTGATCTTGAATCCTGAAAACAAGCTAAGTTCTAGGAGTTTTGTAAATTCTTAAGATTTTCTATGTAAACAATCTGTGAAAATAGTTCAATTTACTCTTCCTTACAATATCTGTGACTTTTTCTTTTCTTTGTCTTCATACACTGGCTAAGATCTCCCATATAGTGATGAATAGAAGTGTTAAGAGTGGACAACTTACCTTGTTCTTACTCTTAGTAGGAAAGTATTCAATATTTCACTATTATGTGTAATAATAGCTTTTGTAGATCTTTCATAGACATTTTTAAATCAGATTGAGGAAATTTCCTTTTATTCCTAATTTGGTGAGGTTTTTTTTCTTTTTAATATCATAAGTGGGTTGAATTTTGTCAGTTGTCTGCATCTCTTGAAACAATCATATGGAAGTTTGTTTATTGTGATACATTGCCTTCATTGATTTTTTTTTCCTTTAAATGTTAAATCAAGTTAGCCTTCTTGGGATAATCCCCATTCTATTGCTATCTTTGATTGTGCTAATGTTTTCCAAATCATTTTTGCATCTATTTTTTTTAAATCTTTATAGCTGAAAGTATTATGTATATCCTCCTTTCTCCCCCATTGACCCATTCTAGCCCCTCACCCCCACCCCAGGTCTTCACTACCCTGTTGTCTGTGTCCACGGTTATGCATATATGCATACAAGTCCTTTCATTGATCTCTTCCCTCCCAACCTCCCCTGCCTTCCCACTGAGAATCCCACAGTCTGTCCATGCTTCTTTGTCTCTGGACCTATTTTCTTTGTCAGTTTTTGTTCATTAAATTCCACATATGAGTGAGATCATGTAATACTTGTCTTTCTCAGATTGGCTTATTTGCTTAGCACAGTGGTTGGCAAACTCATTAGTCAACAGAGCGGCAAACCACGGCTTGCGAGCCGCAGTTTGCCTAACACTGGCTTAGCATAATACTCTCCAGGTCCCTTCAAAGGGTTAGAGATCCTTCTTTTTTACTGCTGCATAGTATTCCATGGTGTAAATGTACCACAGCTTTTTTATCCACTCATCTACTGATGGGCACTTGAGTTGTTTCCAGATCTTAGCTACTGTATATTGTGCTGCGATGAACATAGGGGTGCATACATTCTTTCTGATTGGTATTTTGGGTTTCTTAGGATATATTCCTAGAAGTGGGATGGCTGGGTCAAATGGCAGTTCATATTTAATTTTTTGAGGAAACTCCATACTGTTCTCCACAGTAGCTGCACCAGTCTGCATTCCCACCAGCCTTGTACTAGGGTTCCCTTTTCTCCACATTCTCGCCAGCACTTGTCATTTGTTGATTTGTTGATGGTAGCCATTCTGACAGGTGTGAGGTGATACCTCTTTGTCATTTTAATTTGCATCTCTCTGATAATCAGTGACTTTGAGCATCTTTTCATATGTCTCTTGGCCATCTGTATGCTCACCTTGGAGAAGTGTCTGTTTAGGTCCTTTGCCAATTTTTTAAATTGTATTTTTTTGTCTTCCTTTTGTTAAGTTGTGTGAGTTCCTTATATATTTTGGATATTAACCCTGTATCTGATGTATCATTGCCAAATATGTTTTCCCATACAGTGGGCTTCCTTTTCATTTTGTTGATGGTTTCTTTTGCCGTACGGAAGCTTTTTATTTTGATGTAGTCCCATTTGATTATTTTCTCCTTAATTTCATTTGCTGTGGAGATATACCCGCATTTGCATCTATGTTGTTGAGAAAGATCATTCTGTATCTTTCTGTTATTAATTTCTTTGTTAGGTTTTGGTATTAAGGTTATGCTGTCCTCATAAAATAAGTTGAAGTGTCCCTAATTCCTCTTATTTTCTAAGAGAGTCAGTGTACTGTTGATATTTTTTTCTCTAAATATTTGCTAGAACTTACCAGTGGAAACAAATAGTGCAAAGTATCCCTTGTGGGATTGGTTTATGATTTCAATTTAAAACAAAACATAGGCTCTTGAGATTTTTCTTTTCATCTTGTATCAGTTTTGGCAAGTTGCATTTATTGCCATAAAGTCACTTTTAATATTTACTTATATTTTTAATATCTGTAGGCTTTGTAGTAATAGTCCCTCTTTTATTCCTAGTATCGACAATTTGTACTACTTGTTATTTGTGCTGTGTAACAAACTACCCCAAACTTAGTGACTTAAAATAATAACCATTTATCTAGCTGTGGGTAGGCCATTCGGGCTGAGAGCAGCAAGGCAGGTTCACACAGGGATCTCTGATCAGCTGCCACTCTGCTAGGGGGCTCTGCTTCTGAAGCTATGGATGGTTGTTGGCTGGAGCAATGGGGATAATGGGTCACATGTCTCTGTTCATCTATCAAACTAACCCAGCGGTTCACATGGTGGCTCAGCAGTGTTCCTAGAGAGAACGAATGTTTGCAAATCTTCTTGAGGTCTAGACTTAGGACTAGCAAAAAATTATTAATTTTTCCACTCTTTGGACCAAAGCAGGTCATAAGAACAACCCACATTTACAGCATGGAAAAAGAGAATCCCCCACCAATTCCAAATGAGTGTGGATGTGGGGCAAGGGAGAGTTAGCACCACTTTGAAATCTACCATATATTAAAGCGTAATATTGTAGACCAGTTGTTATGAATTGGTAATTTAGTGTAATGCTGGTCTTATCAATATTGTGATACAATAGTAATAGTCTTCATGCTTCTATCTGGATTTTAAAGAACATGAAGCTTTTTGGTGTCTAATCAAAAGCAACATCATTTCTCCTATTAATACTTAAAAGATTTTGATTTTTTATGTATCTACACAACTACAAACTGATAAAGATTCAAGCTGTTTTCTTTATAATACTTTTAAGAATCCAAAATGTAGCACTATAAATATTACCATTAATATATTGATATTGGACTTATAAAACAGCTTGATTCCTAAGTAATTCTCAGCTGTGGATAAATTGTAGGTAAAATAAAAGGCATGCAAATTTACCTTAGCACCGGTAATTTAATATATTTAATAATATAAAAATAAATATATTTACCTAGGTTTCTTGTCCTGTCTGTCAACAGAACAATTTTTGGATACAGAAAATTTAAGTAGAGTTGGGAATGGGATAATAGAAATGCCATTTAATTTTACCAATCATTGATATATATTTAAGCCTAACCATTAAATAAACTTGATTTCATCTTTCTGGAAATCTATCTTGAGAAGTTTATCCTAAATTATGGTTCTATGAACTCATCTGGTGATAAGAGTTGTTATTCATAGTATTGTTTTTCTCATGGAAATATTAGAGGTAATCTACATGTCTAATAGAAGGAAATTGGTTTCAAAATATCTATAATAATAAAAGCATAATATGCTAATTAGACGAGACATCCTTCCGGACCACCTTCTGGACGAAGCTGGGGCTGCGAGGGAAGCCCGGATCCTGGGTGCTGGTTGCTGGGGGGAAACCCAAGTGCTGGAGGGAAGACTGGGTCCCAGGTGCCAGAGGGAAGCGGTGCCGGCAGGGGGGGGGGGGGGGAAGGGAGGGGAAGGAAGGCCTAGTCTTGCACGAATTTTGTGCATTGGGCCTCTAGTATGGTATATTTACTATACAGAATATTATAGAACCATTTAAGAGTTATAAAAGCATATTTAGTGACATGCAGGGATGTTCATTATATGTAGTTAATATATAATATATTTTTAAAAGCACATTGTGACGCTACCAATATGATTATATTTTTGGTAAAATAGTTACACACAAATACATGTATGCATAAAGGAAGGCTTAGAGGAATATACAACAAAAGTGTTAATGGAGGTTATTTTTGAATGGTGGCAACAATTTTTTCCATTTGACATATAACGTATTCATTTTAGATATACAACATAATGATTTGATATGTATGTATATTGCAGATGATTACCACAATAAGTTTTGTTAACACCTATCACCTCTCATAGTTTTAATTTTTTTGTGTGATGAGAATTTTTAAGATCTACTCTCTTAGCAATTTTCAAATAAATTATAAAGTCTTGTTCACTTTAATCACCATGCTGTACCTTACATACCCATAACTTATTTATCTTGCAAGTAGAAGTTTGGATCACCTTTACCCATTTCACCAATATGGTCTTTATTTTCCTGTTTTTGATCCATAGCACAGAAAAGATTAAAAAAAACTACTTTAAAAAAGCCCTAAACAGCCCTAGCTGGTTTGGCTCAGTGTATACATAGAGCGTCGGCCAGTGGATTCAAGGGTCCCGGGTTCGATTCTGGTCAAGGGCACATGCCCGGGTTGCGGGCTCGGTCCCCAGTAGGGGGTATGCAGGAGGCAGCCAATCAATGATTCCCTCTCATCATTGATGTTTCTATCTCTCTCTTCCTCTCCCTTCCTCTCTGAAATAAATAAATAAATACATATATATATATATATATATATATATATATATATATATGTGTGTGTGTGTGTGTGTGTGTGTGTGTGTGTATATATATGTATGTATATATATATATATTAAAAAGCCCTAAACAGTCACAATTTTCAGAATTATTTCTATTTTCTAAAGTATATTTTTATTGATTTTAGAGAGAGATAGGGAGAGGGAGAGAGAGATAGAAATATCAATGATGAGAGAGAATCATTGATTGGCTGCATCCTGCATGCCCCCTACCAGGAATTGAGCCTGCAACCCAGGCATGTGCTCTGACCTGGAATCAAACCATGATCCCCTAATTCATGGGTCACCACAACCGTTGAACCACACTGGCTAGGCAGAATTATTTCTATTTCTATTGCTACTCTCTAAATAATAAGAGGTATCAGAACTTTATCAATTCTATAAAGTTAAAACTCTAGATGATCTGTTTTTGATAAGACAAGTTTTATTGCAATCCTAATAGAAGATGACCTTACGAAATGCAATAGTTACATTAGGAATTTTGGTTTTGCTGTTAACATGCACAGGAACTTATAAAGACTGGGGAAAATCTTTTCTAACAATCATCAGGTTTTATTTTTAAAAGTAAAAAAGAGAGTTTACAAAAAAAGTTTGAGACGTCTAAAACTATTGGTTGGAAGCAGAATTAGCTTTCTTATTTTTATAACTTGAGTATTCATAGGAGCTTAAAAAATAAGTTGGCTGGAAAATTATTGTTAAAAATAGACGCAGGTATTGCACCTGTGTTAGAGTGCTAGCCAGAATTCTGTGCTGTTGTTGCCAGTATATATAACTGATGAGTTCACTAACTGGGTAACATACATTTCACACCTGTAATTAATTCCACAGTTATCACTATTATAGAATATAATAGTGATATGGTGGAATATAGAATTTGGCCAAATTTTTACTGGATTTTAGTACCATGGCTGAAAAACAAAACTCTATATTTGAAGTTTTGATGTATATTTTATTCTCGGTAAATAGACCTAGCCAGTTTCCATCTAAGAAATGGTTAATGTAATTTGCAATCTGCAATGCACATACATGTCTGTAAGAGGCATTGAAACTTCCTGGGCCCCAAATTCAGTTTGATTTAAATGAAACATACAATGGAGAGAATTTTTAAAGTGGGGCAAAAGATTGTAAAATCACCACAACTGCTGAATAGATCAGTTTTTGTTTCCTATTGATTGATTTGATTGGTTTTCTGCAGGTAGGCATAAATCTTGGCTGGCTGTGCAGAGCGGAGCGAGTGGTTTGTTCCTTGGGTGGGAGGCAGGACTGGGGAAGATTCAGCACGCCTTGGTAACTATAGCAGCCCCGCGCCTGCAGTGCATGGTGCAGGCAGCTTTTTCCATGTCAACACCTGCTCATTAGGAACCGGACCAAGACTCCCAAAGAGCTCTCAGATGGCCCAAATTTTGTATCGCTGCCAACCTGCACTAGAATTTAATAACAACCTTGAGGTGAAACTTGGGCCTTTTCTTGTTGCTAATCCTCAAGGCCATCTGGCCTGTCCCTTTCTCTGATTTGCAGTTGAGTATATGTGTGTGGGGGCGGGGAGGGGCGGCGGGTGGAAAACAGAGCAAACTGCTCTTACATTTCCTAAATGACAGCCACCTCCTTCAGAGCAGATAGTTTCTTTTAGAGACCTAAGCTTGTTCTTCCCAGAGCGTCCACATCTTTAATTGCCAGATAACTGTTTGAAATTTGCACCATTCTTTCACTATCAACAAATCTCCAAGTTTAGTTCTTTTAGTAAAATAATGCCCAAAGGGAGCATGTGAGTCTGTAATCATAATTCAGATATTTTTTAAAAAGGTTATGCATTTTCTGTTTAATTTCCATTAGGGTTAGCACAGGGTTAGAAATATGGGAGATACTCCATAAATATTTTTTTATCCCTGTGCCTTGATCTACAAAGGAATGGAAATAATCTAGTAGGACATATGTAGAGTAGAATAGTAAATTACAATATAGAGCAAGAACTTCTGTCCTGTCCCCACCCCAGGGGAAGAAATAGAACACAGTGAACCAGATGTTCTGTGCATTGCGTAAGAATATCCTGTTTATGGCCCTTTTGGGTGGGGGCTCACTCCAAGACAGATGCCAGTCGAATGGAATCTCATACGGAATCAGCTGCACTACTTAACATTGGTCTTACCGTCACTCTACTGAGCACTTGTTGAATTTAGGTGTCTTAAGTACATGTGCTACTTTAATAAAGGAAGGGCCCAATAAATATTTGTTACTGAGTAACTTAAAGAAATTTGGCTTATCTTACATAGTAGAGAAAATGTTCATAGTAACATGCCTTTACATCTCTCAAATGACAGGTTCAAATATAAATGATAGCTTTCTATGGGTATTATGTAAATACACATTCATACACACGTGTACTTACATGCATTCACACGCATGCACATGCATGTACATATGCAAGCATCAGTAGGATTTTGACCCTACTGTCCATTCTCTTTCTTGGAGACCCTCAGAACATATGATGCCTTAGAAGAAGGGTCTGCAAATTATGGCCCGTGGCTCAAACCTATCCTTGTTTCTGTATTGCTAACAAGCTAAGAATGGTATTTATTTTCAAATGGTTGAAAACAAATCAGGAAAAGAAGAATATTTGATGATGGGAAAATTATATGGAATTCCAACTTCGGTATCCATAAAGGTCGGTTGGATCGTAGCTGTGTTCATTCCTCTCCATGCTCTCTGGCTGCTCTTGTGCTACGACAGCAAAGGCGAATAGTTGCCACAGAGGCCATGTGGCAGGCAGAGCCCAAGATATTTACTACCTGGCCCTTTGCAAAAATGTTTGCTGACCCCTGCCTTAGAAGATAGGAAAATGACTAGGATGAACTCTGTCTGAATCAAGCCATGCCTCACAGTATTCGAAAAGAGATCCCTCTACCCCCAGCCCCCGCCGCCTTGCCCTTTTTGTAAAAAAGAGAAATTGGGAAAGAATAAGAAAATTGTTCTCAACTTTTATCTTTTTTAAAGGGCTTCATCACCCCACCCCCTCCCCAAGAAATATACCCTATATCCTGAACAAGATGTTATGAATATTCAAACTTGACTAACTCTTCTCTTTGTATCCCGACATGATATAATAGAAAGCTAAGTAAAAAGGAGTTTACTCTGCTTTACAATTGGCCCTCTGAAGCAACATGAGAGGAAAAAAAAAAAACTACGGAGACTTAAGAAGTAAGGTAAGATAGGTAGGGAGAAGAGGAATCCTAAATGCGCTTGGGGACCCTGAGTGCCAGTCTGTGTGGTATTCCACCCCCTTAATAATGCCGTGTGTTGGTGTGTACTGTTTTTGTCTTTTGTGGTGATCACATTGTTTCATAAGCATTTGCTACTGAAAATACTGGTAGGAAACTTGTAGTGTTATTTCAATTTCACAGAAGGAAGGGGCTGTAAACTCTGCGAGTAGCTCTTCTATGGCAGTAAGTCAGAGCCAAATCCAAGAAAATAGAATGTTACTTCTTTTTTTCTTTGTCAGGCATAAATTTCTGCATGGTTAAAATGGCCCACAACATAACAAAGAATTATTACCGGAGTTTGTTTGAATATTTGACTGATTTACTTTATAGCATTCGGCACAGTGTTTAGTTGTTATCCTACCCTCCGCCCCTATTATATGACTCAGGAATCAGCCTAATCCGAAACTTCATTTTCTGAAACTACGAACCTTTGCTTTCTTAGGTGCTGCACTCCATCCTTCATATACAGGGTCGGCAAGTGATCGCAGAGTGGGCCAGCCGTTTCCTCAATCTTCAAATCCTATGTCCTTCGTACCTTTGACTTTTAGTTGCCTCTTAAAACAAATATTGTGAAAGTGAACTTACTTTCCTTACAGCTGGATCCGAACACACCAGCAGGAGAATATGTAAACCAGTGATTGCATTCTGACTGTGATCGTATTTCAGTGTCGCAGGGTGTGGATGCTCAGAGAGACTTCAGAGATCCTTTTACAGATACGGAACCAGGGAACCAGGAAGGGTAAGGGGCTTCTTGTAGCAAAGTTGGAGGAAGACCGGTTTTCCCTTACTTGCTTGCATTATCATCCCTTTGGGTCACGTTACGTATGGCTGTTACGTAAGAACATAGCTCCGGGTGGGTAGCTCAGTTGGTTAGAGCGTCTTCCCAACATGCAAAGGTTGTGAATTCAACCCCCGGTTCAGGGCACATAACAAGCATCAACCAATGAAAGCATAAATAAGCGGAACAACAAATGGATGTTTCTCTTTTTCCCTTCCTCTCTCTTTGTAAAAAAATCAATAAATAAAAATAACTAAATATATAAATAAAGAACACATTTAGTGAAATATCAAATCTATGTTATTTTATAGAATGTGATGTTTGGTATGAAATGGGACTCATCTCCAGAAGCTACATAGAAAGATGTATTTCGCTACTTGGTGGACATACTGCACCCATCTTTTGGAAGAGTTATCTATCTATTGTTTATCGAGCACATTGCTTGAGAACATTCACCCTCACTGTCAGCCACTGTAATCAGTGTCTTGGTTTTGAAGGCTGTTTTGGGGGAATCACTACCCGAATAGAATGGGAAGCTCAACTCCATTGGTTGGTCACTCTCTCTAGTTACTTTTCTTGGAAAATCTAAAAATGGAAAGAAGCAGTGTCCATGAGCAATTGTTCGCCACCTAGTCACTTTCTGTTGTCATACTGCTGTATGTTCTGTGTAATGCTTGTTACTATCTGAAAATATCTTCTTTCCTTACTGTTCATTTACTAACTACCCCTGATTTCTACCCAGAAGATTGGAATCTGCAGAAAGTGGGGCCTTATCCATCTTATTCACCGCTCTATCACCAGCGCCTGTCATGTGCCTGGGCGGTAAACAGAATCCCATATGACCTGTTCGGTGCACGAGCAGTTGGCCAGGTCTCGATTATAAGGGGTTGAACTGTGAAATTGTAAATTCTATGGATAGGGAAGAAAGACTCCAGACCCGACCTAGAAACACTGAGTGAGTGCTGACCACTTCATTCTATTTCATATGTGCCCGCCCCTGCTTCCATAGCATCTGTACATGTGTTGTAATTGTTGATTTACTTGTCTCTCTGTCCCCTTGATTACTTGAGGGCAGGGACCAAGTCTCATGGCCCAGGTAGTGAACATGGTGACCAGCGGAGTGAGTGAGTTCATGCCATAAGTGCGTGAAGGCTGCTTTTGGCACAAGGTGCCTGAGAACATGCTTTCTTTTTGTGCTTCGCCTTTTCCAATAGGAAGCATAATGACTGGCTACGTGGCTTCCAATGCTTGTATGCAGAATTATCTACCTTCAGGAAGATAATTTGTGGAAAGAGAGGCTTTCTATTTGTTAATATAAACTGTTTATATAGACTAGCATTGTCCTGTGGAAATATAATGTAGGCCACACATATTTCAAATTTCTAATAGCCACATTTAAAGTTTTTAAAAAGTGAAGTCAATGTATTTTTAACTTCATGTATCCAAAATATTCTCATTTTAGCATGAATCAGTATGTACAATTATTACTGAGATATTTTACATTGCATTTTTTCATAGTCCTAAAATCTAGTGTGTATTTTATATCTCAGTTGGGATGCTAAATTATTGTGGGAAATACTGGATCTGTATTTTATTTCACAAAGTTTAATTTTGAAAAAATTGATTCACAAATCCAAATGGTTCCAAACACATGTTAATGTGTTTTTGTGTCTCAACTGTGTCTGTGTTTGACTTTAAAATTTTAAATGAAATGAAATTAACAACTCATGTCTGCAGCCACATGGTCACATTTCAGTGCCCAATACTAGCTCAGTATGGCCGGTGGCTATTGTGTTGACCGGCAGAGAGTCTAAGCTCCTTGTTAAATAACCCTTCCCTCCACGTCTTCCTTTATTTCCGAGCACCCACAACCTTCTACCACCTCACACGCCAGCATTTTGGACTCATGGGAGAGTGTCTTTGAAGGCATCTGTCCAGCTCCCTCCTTCTATAGGATCGGGACCCAGAGAGGAAGTGGCTTGTCCAGTACGTTTCATCTGCCCCCCCACTTAGGGGCAGGCTTTGCTCCCAGTGGTCTGCTTGGCATGTTGGGCTCAGACAGTGCAGGAGGTGCTTTGGGGGGTCTTCCTTGTGTGGTGAATGAGCCCCCTTCTTTCTGTTGGCGAATGTGGGAGTGATAGAGAGACCTTCGGGAAGCTCTCCCGTGTGCCTGTCCCCAGGCGCTCATGTGAGGCTGCAGCAGCAGCTGGCAGCTGCAGCCACCTGGCTCTCCAGTGCTGAGGTCAGGCCGGTTAGTTGGACAGACAGCCTGCTCCAGGAATGGAGGACAGATCCCGTGCTGCGGCAGCTGGAACCAAAGCCAGTGCCTACTTATCCAAAGTGCCACCCGCCGAGGAACGTGGGAAGGACCACGAGTCCCTCAGTGTTTTCTGGTCACAGCCCTCTTCTCTTTTTTTAAGGACTTCGTTTGTCTCCTCTGAAGGTGAAGAATAATACGTGACTATGAACTGAGTATTTCCCAAGTGTCTTTCTGTCACTTGTAACCATTGGCAGTGTTTCCTTTCCGTTCCCCATGTGTTCAGAAGCTGCTCAGGTTCTCTCAGCATCATCTGTATCTCGGATGCCAACGTTAATGAAATGACGATGGATCCATTTTTTCTTGGTGAAGGAAAAATATTGTGACTGTCTCCTATGGCGAGGCTGCTCTGCTTCTGGGAAAAGTGAAGTGGGTGCAGCACAAGATAGTTTCCACTCCATCAAAACATGCACTTTCCTCATTACCCAGAGCCGGGGCGGGGGCGGGAAGGTGTGGCCTCCCCGGCAGACGGGAATCATTTCTCTCTTTCTGATCTTGCCTGCTTCTCATCCTCCATTCGTCTGTGTATTCCCCATTTTCCACTTCCCTGCGTCGCCATGTAATATCATTTCAAAGTGCAGAGCTCTTGTCACTTTGAAATTACCAAGTGGCAGTGTCATCTCCTTAGAAATCACCTGTTCTTGTTTGTGTGTCTCCTCAGCTCAACAATGTGGAGACACAATTTAAAACAGCAACCAAGGGTAGTCAAGTTATTCATTGGCTCAAGTCGGAGTCAAAGTTTGATTTAAGGTCCTGACAAGGTGTATGTTAAATTGAGGGGGCAAATTTTCCTGGCTGTTATCTCTAAATTTGTAAAACATCCCAGTGAATTGATTTAGTTTTATTTCAGTGGAATATTTTGTCACAATTTTTTTATTTCTGGATTAGAAAGTATTTGCGGTGTAAACATTACTGTAGATGCCAAATGGGAAAGTGATTTTTTTTGTACTAGTTTTATGCTGTAATAATGCACAGACAGGAAATATTCTAAATGAAACTTGTTGCTTCTGCTAAGAAATCAGGAATTATTTGGGACAAACTCATAAACATTTAACAGGAGGAGTCACTGTTTGACGTCACTTCTGGTGGCAAAGGCGAGGCAGGAGAAGACCAGGACTCCTCCTGGCTGCCGCGTGCTGGTTTTCAAATTGCGCTCACCCAGACTACCTTCTGGAGGAAGGGTCAGGGGGCCAGGAAGCTGGGGCTCTAGGACACCACTGTCTCAATTCAGCCAAGCAGCTCGGCTGCTACATTTATCATAACTGCCTTTCCTGTAGGACTTATCCAAGGAAAACGTCTGCAGCTAGCAAAAGTTTGAAAGATCACTCTTTTAAATTATTTTGAAAGGATTGCTTCAGAATTCTTGAACCTGGAACTTTTTTTAAAAACCATAACAGATTGTTTTTCCTTAGCTTTCAACCGCTTTGACACTCCAGGCATAGCCATCGCCTTCCTGGGTAAGTCCTGCCCATTACACCCTCAAGGCAGGGTAGGACTGTGAGAGTCCCCTGTAGAGGGGTGACCATTGGACCATTGAGCCTTGCTTCAGATGGGGTGCTTGCTATAATGCCATTTCTGTCGCTCCTCCTCCTTGCTGTCAGAGGCCTGCCGCTTGCTCAGCAACAGCTGGATAGTCACTTTTACTTTGAAGATTCACTCTAATTCTGTAATTTCCCAGGAGAGAATGGACTCTTGAGGCTTAAGTGGGAAAGTTTTATAAATCTTCAACCAAACAGTAAAGTGTTTACAGGCTCTTTATATGGTTCAGTTTCAGCTATTATAAGAACTCGCTTACGAGAATTATTGACAGAACTGTCAATCAGTTTGGAAAGAAAAACATTTGTGTCTCTCTTGCATAAATGTCTTTGTGTTGAGAATAAGTACGCAGGGAGCTTGAGAGTTACCTGTCAGGGTGCACACTGGGTAAGGAGAAAGGCACTGCTAGTAACATCACAATCACAATCCTGGACCCACAGGGCTGCCTCCCTTAGCAAGGTCACTCTTAGAAGTTCTTCTGGCTTAAACATGGAGGACAAATGCCCACATTTTCTGTAAGAAAGAAAATCTAAACAAGGTTAGATTAGATGGTCAACCACTTACTGACATACTGCAAAATCCAACATAACAAAAAAAAAATCATATTATGACAGCTTAAAATTGGCAATGGATTCTCAACTTCTGAACATTCTGGGGAGGCAAAGAATTATTCTAGAGAGAAGTGTGTTGGAAAAATACCTATGGCCCGTTTTTCTAGTTTCCAGCTACACTCTGGCTGGTAGAGGTCAATGGGAAAGTATAGCTTTGCCAGCCGCAGGTGGATAAGTTAACCTTGATCAGGCATACTTATAAACATATTATAAAGTATCATTAGTGTCTATAAAGGAAGAAAAAAGAAGTTCCAGGGCCAGTGGGAAACCAGCCAGATTTTTAGCTGGCTGTCCTCTTCAAGTTGCTGAGAATAAGGAATGAAATTGGATGAATGTTCCTCAAAAGTACAGGATGATTTTATATAGGAAAAAAGCATACCAAAGTTCTATTTTTTGTTGTTGTTGTTGTTTTTCTTTTCTCCATCCTATTACTCTTATAATTAAAACATCCTGGTAGAAAAACTTATTTTTATTATGAAGATCCCAATATGGTTTGTTGCTTTCGGATCTGAGTTTCATTTAATTCCGCACCTTCATTTCCCCCTCCTTTTTGTCCGGCGATGGTTTCATAGGCAATGAGAACCTTTCTGGGACGCTTTCTTCCTGAAGAGAGTTTCTGGGGGGAAGTAAGCACAGGAGCACCAGTGCACGCGGTGGGCCCTCAGGAACTATTTGACCAGAGTGGTTTTCATGTGGGTCACAGTGAGGCCGAGAGGAGAGTGCAGTTCGCTTGTAGTGGGACTGGAATGGCCATGGTCCCCATACCTTGCCCTTCCTTCCCCTCTCGCTGTCTGGCAGAGATTGTGAACCCCTTATAAGGGGAAGTACCTTCCAAATCACAAGTACAGTGTGCAGTTGTTTGCGGGAACTCACACGTGGGGCTCTTGGTGAAGCTGGTGAACAGCAGCTCCAGAGAAGCCCCTACATTCCCACAGAACACCTTTGGACTTCTTGCTCTGGCCTCACACCCTGCATCAGTCAGCCCTGAAGAGTAAAATGCACTGATTCCCAAAGTTCTGGACTTTGGGTATTGGAAGCACACATATTTTTCAACAAAATCATCATCTTTTTTTTATTCTCATTTTCTCAGTGAATGTAGAGCTTCTTATCAGGAACCAAATATAGGTCCAGTCTGATATTTCAGCTATTTCTCGCTAAGGCCATGTGAATACTGTGTGTGTGTGTGTGTGTGTGTGTGTGTGTGTAAATATTCCTGACTTATTAAATTTCTTCCAGTGTGTGCAGCCTAGAGGAAGATACCCCAGCAGGCCTTGTGCATTGCTGCTGCTTCACTTCACATCATGAATATTCAGAGGCTGCAGTCGTTGAGGACTCAGGTGGCAAAAATAGTAAGGTGATTGAAGCAAACCCCAACATGAAAGCCAATCTGCATTTCAGTGACTCAGAAACCCTGATTACAGTCCAGGTCCCCCGTCCTCTGACCCTCGGAGCACATGAGAGGAGAGTCCTGGGGAGCGCCTCTGAATCGGGCATCTGTTCCATACACCAACATGCGCACGTCTCTCTGTGTGATGTGTTGTAATCAGCATGTTGTTTGTAAAAGACAACAGGCCCTTCTGTAGTCCTCTCCCTCAAAATGCATGTAGGCTCATAGTTCAGCATAAAGGATGCACTGTGGAGACCAGCAATGCATGAATTGTTTTCCCCATAATGCAGTCGGGATCCCCACCACAAAATTTCGTGTATTTTGTGAAATCTCATTTTATATATTTTGTCACCATCAGCAGTTAAGCTAAAGTAGGAACTGCTCCATTCTGCTACGGGTTAAATTATGCTCTGTGCAGATCTAGTGGTGAGGCTTAAATTGCAGCCCTGTCTTTTTCTCGCAGGATTCTAAAATAGGTTTTCAGAATCAGTGCTGGGTTTTTGCTCCTGCATGAGTGGTGACTCTTGATTTTTTTCCCTCCGGAGAAGCATCCTTTGCAGCGTTCCCCCTTCCGAGGAATCACTTAGACACTTCCAGCTGGTGGCAGGGGACACAGCCATAATACAGCTTCCTCTGTCCCAGCTGTCTCTCCACTCCGGTCCATGCATTACAATGGCTGCACCCTCGTGGAAGGGTTCAGGTAGAGGAAGGTGTAGGATGAAGCCTGGAAACCGTCCTCTGGGTTTTTAAAGCTTCAGCGTCTACAGCATCTTGGCATTTTGAAAGTCTTCCTGCTTCTAGTGAGAGGTTTCTCTCCCGTGATGGGAAGGCTGCTGCCAGCCTGATCAGAGGTGCCTGAGGATATCACCTTTTACCAGGAAGCCCTGCCTGCTTGAGAGGATCCTTTTCAATGCATTATGGCTCACGCAGCCTCACAGTTAAAGAAAAACAGGGATTTAGAAATCAATGCCGAAGAAGAGACCGAGAAAAAAAAGAAACACCGCAAACGGTCCCGGGATCGGAAGAAAAAGGTAGCTATGTGTGCCAGGGCACAGATCTTGCCTGGCTTCTTTCTCTTTTAATCTCTGCCCAGCATCTGTGAGAAGCATTAAGGGCTATTTTTGCATGCTGTGTGGAGTGTGAACTGGGTGTGTAAATTGGGAACAGATGATACAGTCCGATGGCCGACGGATGGGCAAGGCGAGGGGAGAGCCTGCCCCGTGTGGGGTGATTGCAGTGCTGATGCGGAAGGAAGGGGTGCTCTCACTCTGCACAGGCACCGGCATGTTTCCATGACACAGAAAGGTTTGCACGGGAGTTCAAAGTAGTTTCTTTCCAGCCCAGCCAAGGTTAAATGGACTGCGGGACTTAGGTTGGAGGGAGAGGCCAGGGAGCCAGGCTTTTACTTCTTAGAGGTCTGTCTCAGAAAGGGAGCTTTTGTGCTAGAACTGTGTCACATGTGTGTGGCTCAGGCAGATCTGTACCCTTAAGGAGGTAGCAGAAATAGTCATTTCCTGCTTTGCGTTTGTTCTTTTTTTTTCTTTCTTCCCTTTTCTTCCTTTCTGCCTCTTATTGCTATGTGATGCTTTTCGTCAGGTTGTGCAATGAAAAGAAACTGCTAGAAATAACTTTCTTTTGTTAAAACCATAGAGGCTTGTTTTTTTCTCTGCCGGGTGAGAGTGATAAACTTGAATGTAGGAATTCCCATGACATGGCAGGGCCTGGCACCCTTCAACACTGATTGCTTTCAATCAAAGCATGGACATTGATCATCGCCTACTGATATTCTCATGCAGGGCAAAAAATAGCAATCTTCTAGGTCAGTGGTGTTTGATTACTGAGTGTTTGGTGGCTGTGCCCTTAAATATGACTCCTAGGTACCGGCCCGTGGGAGAGGCCCCAAAGCAATTTTCTTCCATGGCAATGAATAAAAATTGATGAAAACTCTGTGGTCTGAATACAGAAGTGGGATCATAAACCATTTTTATGTCTCTTTGTGAGAATTCCCGAGGGAAAGATAATCTTCATTTGTTCCGAGCAGCGATGCGTGTTCTTTCTAAATGACATGCAGATTTCATCCACCCCATGAGCCTCTCCTCGGGGGGCAACCATGAGTATTTTTGGTGCCTTTGCTATTTTCTTGAGAGTTGGGTTCTATAGAAGACACCTCTGCCTTTTGTTACATGGCGGACTTCACGAGACTGAGTTTGGAGGGCTGCAGTTGCTTTGCCGCAAGATGATGAATTTAGGTAGTTCCCACTTCAGTATTCTTGTCAATAAACTTCTTGAACACATTTCACAGAGGTACAAACTTAGGTTAGGAAATTCTCTGCAGGCATATTTCAAAGCCTCGTACAGTGGGGGCTGTTATGAAATGGCCATATTTTGCTAGGTTCTGGCCTAATTGTATTGCCTTAGGTTTGTCTGTGGGTAGGTCACTATTGATTGCCCCCCTCCACACACCTCTGCCCACCCCCATCATGATAAACTGCCTTGAGAGAAACATGGGGAAAGGTACATCTATTTGTATAAGGACATGGTGTCGTCATTGCCTCTGTAAGTCGTTAGCTGAGCCAGGTGATGTAGAGCAGTTCCTATAGCAGCAGCGGAGGCCTGCTGCCCTGGTGCCTGGGCCCCTGTTTGACTTGGAAGCCAATAGGACAAGAGTGAGGCAAACGGAGTTTCTGGTCTCAACTGAGCTGAAGCAAATGCTTTGTGGACCAAAATGCTTTGTTAGGAGTACAACAGAGTCTGTCCGATGTCAATCTCTTAGCAACCAGAAGGGAACATGGAGAAATATCAATATCGCTATTGTCAGTGTGCAAGCAGATTTCAGTGTTTTGTTCTCAGGAACCTCAGAGTAGATCCAAAAAGTGGATCAATCCCCATTGCTGTTGTACATGTTAATTCTTAACACAGTATAAAGTGGATATTCCCTATCAAAGCTACATGTATTAGGGGAGATTTAATACTCATAGTCAAATGAACTATGGATATTTCATGGGCTCCTTTTAATGTACAAAGTTAAGGTAGGATTAGTTGGAAGATACAAGTATCTTCCCTAGATTCCTTTCAGCGGTATAGCATTTATAACTCTTATTCCCTACAAAGTGAATTGTTTTGACGTGGCATTTCTTTTTCCTACCTTTTCCTAGGATCATTTTTAAGGCATGTGGGTTACTTTGCTCCATATTGTAGGCCCCATGTCAATTGCAAAAGGTGCTTTTAAATATTCTGTGGGTTATTATGGGAATAGTCTTGCTCATATGCAGAAGTATCTTCTAGGAGCTTTGAATTACATAAAAGTAATAGCGAGTATTCTCATAAAGTCACAAAATGGAAAAGTTTAGGAAAAACTTAGAGTATCTAATTTCTAAAAGAAGACATTTGGTTCATGGTGTCCCTGCAATTCAGGTTTGAGTAAGCCCCAGATGAACCTTTTTTATAGCTACATGACACAGCATCATACAGTATGGGATATTACCAAGGATTATAACCAAACCATAACATATGTAACATTAGCCTAGAATTCACATTTCAGAAGTTTCTTTTTTTTAAAACCCAGTAAGTTTGGTCTATTTGGTCTATTATGAATATTGATAACCATGATTATCAGTCAAAAAATAAGAAACTTCTAGTAATTTATAATTAGTTGAATTTTAATAATGATATGTTTTATTCTTGGCACCACAACATTAGTATCAAGAAAAGGAAATCTGCCCTAGCCGGTATAGATCAGTGGGTAGAGCATCGGCCCTGCAGACTGAAGGGTCCCAGGTTCAATTCCGGTCAAGGGCATATACCTCAGTTGCAGGCTCAATTTCCCGCCCTGGTCGGGGCAAGTATGGGAGACTCTCACATTGATGTTTCTCTCTCTCTGTCTCTTCCTCTCCCTTCCACTCTCTCTTTAAAAAAACACACGAAACATTGAAAAGATATCTTCCGGTGAGGACTAAAAACAAACAAACAAAAAAGGAAATCTTCCTATTTGTTAAAAAGAAACACATCTAGGTAGATGAACTCTTAATCTTTTTATTACCAAATTATCTAGCTTAAAGCAAAAAAAAAAAAAAAAAAAGTTACAATGAGTATCTAGCTTAAAAGTTTCTTAGCTGCTGCATTTACAGATCTCTCTTGCCCAGGCCTTCCTATTGCTCTTCCTGTTCCTAATATACTATTTTTCCCTTTTACTCTTTTCCTGATGGGTTACTTAGGTTGGCAGCAAGGGGAGGCGTGCCAAAGGTAGGCAGATGCCTCTGGGTGTGTTAATATCAGATCCAGGCTCTCACTAAGCAGCTTGTAGAGAGGAACTCTTTGTATCTCCTGCACCCAGCAGGGTCCAGCCAACAGGTGTTGGGCAGTAGATGGCCCAGCTACCATGAACCCATGAGCATTAGAAGTCTCTTCAGCCCCTGCCCTTCCCTTGTTGCCACTGGCTTCTGGTGCCACTTACCTACATGTTTTGCCCTCTTTACATAAACTAAAATATGTTGCAGTAATGAGGAGTTTTAGGAGAATTGACCTTCATTTATTCAGTAAATGTTTTTATTATGTATGCATGTATGCTTGTAGGATGTCCTGTCAAAAAACAAAAAACAAACAACAAACTTTGAGGTGACCTAAGGAAATTTATAATAAAAAAGGAAGCATTTATGGAGTTTCCCTTTCTATATATATGACTGACGCAGGGATATACTGAGATAAAATGGCAATTCTATGATTGGTGTCAAACTCATACAGCTATTCTCTGACAGAATATTCATTGCTCCACTTTTTCTACAAACTTTTATTGAATGACTTCTATGGATCAGGCATCGCATTAATTGTTGGAGACAAAGCTGAACAAGGCATGGTTATAACAGTACACTAGTTCCCTGCAGAGGGAGGAGAAAGATAAGTGCATATATATTTAGCTCCCTACACAGAGTATGAAGAAGGAGCCGCAAGAACCCACAGAAAGAATTCAACTCAGATGGGTTCAGAGGAGGTTTTCAGTGAAGCTGAGCCTTAGAGGGAGAGTGGACAAGATAGACAAGCAGAACAGGAATCCCATTTCTAAATGATGGAAGTAGAGGGAACACTGGTGTGAAGAAAGCAAACATTGTTTTTGGAATACCTGGAACAAAGGGGACTTGAGTGTGTATGGCAGGAAAAATGGCTGAAAAATAGTCGGGGGGCAGGTGATTTTACAGGGTTGGGATTAATCCTGCTCAAATGAGGGAGGGGCCGAAACTGACTTCATGGGGATGGTAGGAGTAGGAGATTGAATAGCTTAATGGTTTAGAAGCATCACTCAAGCACCAGTGCTGAAGACAGCATCTAGGAGAGCAGTCAGGAAGGAGTGAGGGTGATGCAGGCTCAGAAATACTGAGCGTCGGAACCAAGCAAAGACTGCCAGTGGAGAGAGGGTGTCGCACACAAGAGATATTTAGGGGAAGATGCAATAGAACTTGGCAATGGCTGTATGTAGGCTGTGAAAGGGAGTGATCAGATTCTAGGGTAACTGCCAGATTCCTGGCTTGAAGCGGAATATGGAGAATTAAATTTCCTGGATTCGTGTCTTTTCTCCCAGGACCTTTATTGACCACTTAAAATGTACCAGGAAAGTATTTTTATTATCCCCAGGTTACAGATGAGGGAACTCAGGCATAAGCATTTAAGCTCTTCCTTCAAAGTTTCTACAGTAATCAGTGGTGGAGCTGAGATGTCAATTTGAATAGCCTATCTAGTTTGTGTTCTTAACTATGATATTATACAGTGTATGTAGTTAATGTTTTACCTTAAGAATTTATTTATTTTTTTTATTTTGAAAAATGAAATAAATTACCAACCCCAGAACTTCAAATCCTCAGAGACATGTTGCTGTAACAACCACACAGCAGTGTTGGGTGCTTGCTCTCAACCAGCAATGTGCAGAGTGCTTCCCATGGATTACCCTATTTTTTTCTCTCACAACTTTTTATGAGGCAGGTGTTATTTTCATCCCCATTTTTCATAGCTAAAACCAAGGCTTTCAGAGCATAAGAAACTTTTCTGAGGTCATACAGCCAGTAAGGAGTGGACCGAGACTTAACCTTGGGTCACTGGACTTTGGAATCTGTATTCAACGACCGGGTTTATTGTAATGCAACTCTAGCAGTTGCTTTCAGGATAAAAGCATTTTAAGGATTTTAGAATAGATTTCAGGAGATAGGAACTATTGAGTATTATCTCTCAATAGAGAATCTTGGCGCTTCCTGCCTCCTGCCATTTTACAGGCTTTCCCCAGGCCTAGTTACCTAGGTACCTTGGCATCTATGATGTAAGATGCCAGGCAGGGTGAGGTTTTATACTGAGCATCTGGGCTGTTGAGGGGGAGATGATTGTGTGGATCCATATGAGATGAAGGGAACCTACTGTTTCCTGCTCTGCTAAGCACATAGAGAAAGCAGGCTCCCCAGAGAGCTGGAGTCTATCAGCATATTTGATATTCCACACTGTAATTATGTGTTTACATGTATGCCTCACCCAAGAGACTATGAGCTCCCTGAGGGGGAGGTGGTATTATAGTCACCTACTACCACCTACTAAGGCTTGCAGAATAAGTAGATGGGTGGAAGAGAGTGGGAAGAAGGGAGGGGGGTGGATGGATGCACAGATGAATGGACAGATGGATGGATGCATGGGAGATGCAATATAATGATTAAGAATGTAGACTATAGCTCTGGCCGGTTTGGCTCAGTGGATAGAGCATCAGCCTGCGGACTGAAGGGTCCCGGGTTCAGTTCCGGTCGAGGGCACATGCCCTAGTGGGGGGCGTGTGGGAGGCAGCCAATTAATGTTTCTCTGTTATCGTTGATGTTTCTATCTCTCCCTCTCCCTTCCTTTCTGAAATCAATAAAAATATATTTTTCAAAAAAAGAATGTAGACTGTAGAGTAAGATTGTGTGATTTCAGGTGCTGCATTTCACAGGTGTGACCTTGGGGGAGTTATTTAAACCTCTTGGCACCTCAGTCTTTTCACCTGCAAAGTGAATATGATAGTATGTAGCTAGCCATAGTGTTGTAATGATATTTCAATGAATTGATATTGGGACAGTGCTTGGCACAAAGTAAGAGCCATACAGTGGTAGTTGTTGCTGTTGTTGATGATGTTCATAATGAACAGGCAAATAAACAGAAAAATGAGCGGACTGTTTCCAACCTCAGCCTTCAGGAATTGTGCCAACAAGTCACTGAAGCCAGGCTGGTAAGTGCCCTAGGAGTATATCCAGTTGCTGCCCTGCCTCCACTCTTCACCATTTGGAAGAGGATGGATGCAGGGAGGCTTGGTTCACTCAGGAATGGCTGTAAACCTTCATCCTTTGGCATTTCATGATATTTAGATACAGGAAAGTAATTAAATAAAACTAGTCAGCTGATTGGTTCTCTATTATCACAGTACATTTTTTCTCAATAAAGTTATGTGTTCCTTTTTTAAAAATGTTACACTTTCTTGCTCTTGATCAATTACCATTATAACCACAGCAAGATCTTTTTTTCTTTATTGATTAAAGTATTACATATGTGTCTTTATCCCCCCATTCCCCCCTCCCCAACCTCCACTCATGCCCTCACTCTTTCTAGTGTCTGTGTCCATTGGTTATGCTTATATGCATGCATACAAGTCCTTTGGTTGATCTCGCCCTTCCCCCCCACAACCCCCCTGCCTTCCCTCAAAGAACAGGGTGCAAGATCTTGTTAAGTATAAGTTATACATTTATTAATATATAAATACGTTATTTTAAATTTTTTTGTTAGTGTTGTCACTGACATTCTGTAGCTACTAAACTGTTCATTACTCTTTAGGCCCATGATCTTTTCTGTCTCTTTAATTTTCCTCTGGAAAAGTGATATTGTGTGTGTATATGTAACTGTGTTTTATTGAATGTCAATATGAAAAAATGTTCTCTTCTTTTTCCTTAAGCATAGCTACGAAAAGCTTTGGAAGTGCTTTATTTTCTTTATAGTTACATTATTAGAAAAGTTTAGCTTAATCATTTCATTTTACCCCCATTCATTCACTTAATAAAAGTGGGTTATGCATCCTCATTGTACCCGTTACTGTTCTGGGACTGGTAATATAAAGAATGGGACCTATAGGTCTATCTACCAGACCTATTTTGGATTCTGCTCGTACCACTCTTCATAGCTAGGGGAAGGACTGGAGAAAAAATGAATATATTTTTGGTGGACCTCCTTTTTGCCTTTTGTATTTCTCATATTTGAATTTATGTTAACGCTATGCCATTGTGTTATCCACATGTACAGAGGCATTTGGCTATAAGTTTAAGTTTGTTATGTAACTCGCCTCAGTCACAGAAATGGTTGGGCTTGGAATCAAGGTCTCTGTGGTTCGAAGTCCCTTGCTTGGGGTGTCATGAGTTGGAATGGTTCATCATTGTCAAATATGGCAGCAGCTTATAAAATGTATAGATTTCAATTTAGATTTAGCTGTTTCCAGTGCTTTATTTCTCAGTCAGAGGTGACCTTCTTTAATTAAGATCATTTCATCAGTTCTGTTTGAATTTAGATAAAGCCCATTGAAGTGGGTAGAATAGAGACGGACCTTTATATCTGCCAGGTCTATAGCTTGCCTTGTGGCAGAACAAAGGCCAGCCTGGTACCAACACCAAGTGAGAAGGATATATGGACTGCATAGAAAAGAACAGGGATGAGAACTTGGCCAGGGAGGGTTGCAAGGAAGAAAGTCCAAGACTTTTTAGCAACTAAAAGCCAGTGACTGAAACATTTATAATTTACCTGTAGGTACCCCGAAAAACCTTGTAACTTCAACAGTATGAACTGTATTAGTTTATCCTAATGAAATACAGTTTTCTAAGAAGTCTATACGGTTGAAGAGGGTAGAAAAATATGGTAATTAATAAAACAGGCACAAAATAAGGAGAAAGGGTGGAAAGAGAGCTAAATAGAGTGGGTCCTCAAGTGATGTTGTTTTGTTGTAACATTGATGGGATGCTGTAGGAACTTAATTCTTGCTCATAGTAAAATTGGCTTCCTTATATCATGTTTCATTTAGTCTGAGGACCTGTCGGTGACGTTAAGTGAGGACTTACTGTACTACAGTCATGGTGATGGAAAGGATGGGCTTTGGGCCTAGATGGGAGTTCATATCACAGCTGTGACTTATTAGCGTTGAGCCTCAGTTTCCACGTTGGTACCTAAATGGGAATATGAATCCTTTACTTGCATGCATAGTGTAAGAAGTAGAAATACTATAAAGACATAAAGGGAGTACTTAGAAAGGGCTTCTAGCTTCCCTCCCTTACAGTATGGGCTCTCAGGTACAATCAAGTGACTAAATAATGAGGAGGCTAAGGAACTGAGAAAACTGAATGCTTTTAAGAACTTTTACACTAGTAAGCACTCAGAAAATTATTTGATGAAACTTCTCTAATGGACTGGCATCCTTAAACAGCCCTTTGCGTCCTGCAGTTCAGCTCTTTGCAGACTTTCCCACAGTCCTTGGGGATTTAAATCTGACATTTTGAGAAATACTTCTGAAGACTTATATGTTAAATACATTTTTCATTCATTAACACTATTATTAATTAGCTTCTCTGAGTAGTTAAATGATAGCCTAGGTAGACATTGGGGAAAATTTTAAGAACCATGTGTACAGATAGAAGAAGTAAAAAATAATCTTTTTAAACAAACTATTTGCAGATGTGGACATAAACATTGCAATACTTATAGGGAGGGAAGTACCTACTTGGGCAGAATGAAACAATCTCCACTGCATAGGTTTTATATTATAATTGTTGAAAAAAGTTATGTATACAATATGTCTACAAGATATATACTTATATATTGCCAACCAATTTATCACCTTTTCTGGGTAGCATGACCACTAAAGAGGTGGTGTTTTATAGTTTCAGGATAGTTGAAGACTGAAGGAAGAGAGGATAACTGACCAGTGTAGAGTTATCACCTTTTATACATGGTTTCAGAACCCAAGTGGCCTGTTGACTGCCTTCTTTTACCAGCACATTCCCTTCTCCCCACCTCCTCAAACTGCCACTGTGAAGGCCTCTACAATTTTCAATCAGACACAGCAAGTTACTCTGCCCTGGCCCAAATTGGCCCCCTTCAATAACTGCCCCTTAGAGTTATCAGTGTGTTTAAACATTCCCATTTACCCAAACCAAATAGAAAAACTGAACCTCAAACCTGATCATCTCTCCTTTGACATTTTTATTATAGGCTGTGATTTTTTCACCTTTTAAAGAAGGACAGCACAGTGAGATAACCAACAGCAAAAGTTTATGGAGAATTTACCCCTTCTTTGTTGAGCTAAAATCCATTGAGAGACTACAGTGGGCCCGGCACTCTACCGAGTGCCTTAAGTAGATTATTGTATTGAATCTTCATGTATGGGTGGTATTATCCCAGTTCTCTGTTAGGCAAATTATAATCTGAACGTTTCAGCAAGCCCACGGTTGCATAATGAGCATAAGTGTAAAACTGAAATTCAAAACCAGGTCGTTCTGATTTCCAGCCCTGTGGTTACTCTGTAACTCTCACCCTTCACTCATTCCCCACCAGACCCAGATCACTCCAAGTCACCACTGAGAGCACGGAATACAGGGCTCCATGAGATTAATCTTTCCTGGGCCATGGAATGCCATGCTGGGGTTTTCTGCCCCTAGAAAATTCCTAAAAGGATCCTTGTGATTCTCTCTTCCCTCCAAAAGAAAGTACACAATGGGGCATGGAGGGTAGGAGGGTGATAATGCTGGATGTAATAAGTGAATTTCAAGGCACTTTCACAACACATATTTACTTGAAATGCATTCTACCTTAACAGAAACATGAACAAAATTAATTCCCCCAATTTTTGTATTTTTTATAAGGAGTGATATCATTTTGTGTTGGCTGATTTCTTGGTTTTTGAGGTGAGTTTATTCCCACATGTTTGCTGATGTCTTCCATTTCACGCTGATTTTTATGAGAAAGAAGCTGTGGAAGAAGCTGGTTTTATTAACTAACTTACTGAAGGCCTCAAAACAGACTAATTTTCAGATCCTAGATTAGAAGTTAAAATACAATTTGTGGAATAGTAAGAAATGAACACCAACTTCAAAAAGCTTCTTCCGCCAATGACCTAGACAAAATGTTAAAATTCCTTTTTCTGTTGTTGTTGTTTTTATTAATTTATTGGGGTGACACTTTACTGAACGAAATTATACAGGTTTCAGGTACACAATTCCACAACACATCATCTATACCCAGCATTGTGTGTTCACCACCCGAAGTCACATCTCTGACCATCACCACTTATACCCCGTATACTCTCCTCCAACTCCCCCATCCTGACAATTGCCACCCTGTTGTCCATGTCCAGGAGTTTTTCTCTTTTTTTTTCTGCATCCCTCTACTCCCCACCCCCGAGCCCTCCAGCACCTCCCCAACAGCTGCACTCTATGAGTCTGCCTGTATTTTGCTTGTTAGTTCATTTTGTTCATTGATACCACATATGAGTGAAATTGATATGGGACTTGTCTTTCTCTGACTGACTGATTTCACTTAGCAAAATGTTAAAATTCTTTAGTCATCCTCAAGATAGGAGATATCTCTTAGGCCTTATGAAGTAATGCTCTTTTTTTTCCCCTTGACAATAAGAACAATGAATAAAATTTAATTTGTGGACAGGAGTTGGAAAAATTGGAGTCTCAGTTTGAATCGATAAGAAACTTGCTAGCAAGTGTTAGGTTCCTTCCTATATAATAAAAGCCTAATATGCAAATCGACCGAATGGTGGAACAACCAGTCACTATGACGTGCACTGACCACCAGGGGCAGACGCTCAATGCAGGAGCTGCCCCCTGGTCGTCAGTGCGCTCCCACAGCCAACCTCCCATGGTCCCTCCCCCCCCAGCCGGCCAGCCCCGATCGAGCCCTGTTCCCCCCCTGTTCCCCCCCCCCTCCGCCAGCAGGCCCCAATCGGCCCCAATCAGGATGGCCGGCCAACCTCTCACAGTCTCTCCCCATCCTCCACCCCCACCTGCCAGCCCCATAAGCCCCTCCCCGCAGCCAGCCAACCTCCTGCAGTCCCTCCCTCCCTGCCAGCCGGCCCCAATTGCCCCAATAAGGACTGGGCGAGATGGCCCTGATCAGCCCTGATCTCCTGCCAGGCCAAGGGGCCCCACCTGTGCACAAATTCATGCACCGGGCCTCTAGTTTACAATAAAATAATTGGTAGGTGCCAAACGCTGTTCTCTGTTAATACTTAAATGAACCCTCTAAGTTAGATGGTTTTATTTTTCAGATGATAATATGAAGGCTTAGAATTTGGATTTATCAGTAACAGCAAACAAAAACAGCAGAACTTGGACCCATGACTATCGAGCCCTAAGGCTTCTCCTTCCCACCTGCCCCATTTCACTGTTCTGCTTACAGATCACTTACTATACATATACATATAAGATTCTTGCACCTGGAGAGGGCTTTTACTTTTTTTTTTCATTTTCTGATCAGTTTTTAAATCATTTTTATGCCTCTCTTTGCTACCAGTGTTATTGTCATTTGTTTTATGTGATAAATACCAGATGAGAAATGCTTTTTAAATAATGATGCATGACTTAAGCTCTACATTTTCATCTTCAAATGTTACATGGGGACGTTAAGTATTATTGCAAAGCACAGAGCAATTTTGAATCAGGTACAAAAAGATTGTAATTGACTTTGGCACTGTGGATTTACAGCAGTCTAGGGAAGCAACATTTACCAAAGCCATATCTTTGAACAATGTATTTTGTTTTCTATTAGTAAATCCCCAAAATGGTCAGTCTCATAATTTCTGGCCACATTCCTGTTCCCTGGCTGGTTAGGGGTAAAGGAGAGAGGCTGTGCGGGAAGGTTCTGAGGTCACTGACTTCCCCACACTGTCCACTGCGCCCTCCCTCTTCTATAAGGACCTGCTGTCCCTGTATGTGGTGGCTGGCCACTGCAACCTGACTCAACACATAATGAATATATTTACTTAGCTATGTCAACACTCAAAATACATTTGCCTGCCCTTAAATAATAGGAAGATAACCATATTGATGTTGAAAAATGTTGAATACAATTCATTTATTTCCTTTGAAGAATGGCCATTGTTAACGACCCCTGCTTTATTCTGCCTTCTCAGCTGGAGTTGTTCTTTGCCATCTAAAAATAAATGGTTTCATTATGCACGTTTATTCCATCCACATTTATTCCAGATAGAATTAATATATTAATACTGGTAATTCAAGCATAGGAAATTCACACACTCACTTGTCTTTGTTAGTGTAGAAGTGGCTATCCCAATAATCCTCCTCAATTCCAGGCTCTGAGTCATTTCAAAAGATGATTGTGCTCATCTTAGCGGAAATTGGATCTGTGAGGGTGACCATGAATACATTTAAAATGTGTGTTTTCTCTGTGGACTGTTATGGCCTGGCAAATGTGAGTCCTGGCCTTGGTTTGCACAGGTGTTCATTCTCGTGGTTAAGGCAGCCTGGCTTTCTCTTGCTCCACTGTGTGTGAATCAATATCCTGGTCTTTCTCCAAGTGGGATTTCCATGGGATAAGAATAATATAATTATGTGTCCATTTGACATCTGATAAGCATTATCTTTTTTATTTCTGGTGGATTACTTGAGATTTTGTTTGCATGTCAGGAAGGAGGGTGTTCTTAGGTGCACCTGGCATTCTTGCCTTTGACCTGCTTTCCTAAAGCATCACTGCAGCTTTAGCCAAACCTAAATTATTAATACGGTCTATCTGCCTGCACATAGAGCCTAATCCACCCCCCTTCTTTAAGTGCTGCCTGGATCTCTGAAATAATAGGAACATTGATTTTTGGAGGCCCCGTGGAATGAGGGAATGGGCCTCAGTGTGAGCTGTGGAGTCACACAGGCTTGAGGTTGAATCTTGTCATTGTCACTTCTTTGCTGTGTAGTCTCAAATTGGTTACTTAACCACTCTAGCCTGTGTCCTCATCCATAATGACACCTGTTGGAAAGAGATGTTAGAAAGACAAAATTAATCGAACATGAAGTGTCCAGCAGTGCAGTAATTCAACAAATGTTAAGCCCTCCCACTTCCCCACTTCTTTCGTCCTTCCTTTGTCCATTTGGAAGAAATGAGTTTGTTTTATGCTCAGCATGTTTAGTGAGAGCTTAAAATGGGGAAAGTAAATTTGTTGAAGTTAATTACATGTAGGGGGTAAAAATAAATATATGGAGAAAAATATCCTATCTAATAAAAGACAAACATGCAAATTGACCGTACCTCCGCTACACCCACCAGCCATTCAGAGCGAGTATGCAAATTAACCCAACCAAGATGGCTGCGGCCACGGAGCTGGAGCGAGCAGGAGGCTTGGGTTGCCCTCGGTGATGGAGGAAGCCAAGCTTCCCACCCACTGGCTGGCCCTGGCCTCCACTCAAGGCTACAAAGTTTCAATTATAAAAGTTAAATAAATCCCAGATACCTGCTTCTAGCTGGCCCTGGCCTCCACTCAAGGAGGTTCTGAAAAAAAAAATGAAAAAAAGGAGGGGCTGGGAGCTTGGGTCACTGGGGGGCATGGCCAGCCTGCAGACAGCCATCAGCCCCTCACCCAGGCTGGCCAGGCACCCTAGCAGGGACCCCCCACCTTGAAAGGGGTGTGGCCAGCCTGAAAACAGCCCTCAGCCCCTCACCCAGGCTAGCCACACCTCCATGGGGTGAGGGTCCATGCTGGGGGTTTGGCCAGCCTGCAAACAGCCATCAGCCCCTCACCCAGGCTGGCCAGGCACCCCAGCGGGACCCCCACCCTGATCTGGGACACCCTTCAGGGCAAACCAGCTGGCCCCCTCCCATGCATCAGGCCTCTATCTATACTAATAAAAGGGTAATATGCTAATTAGACTGGGAGATCTTCCAGGAGACCTTCAGATGTTCTTCTGGACAAAGCCATTGTGGCGGGGCCAAGGTAGAGGCAGTTAGAGACCAAGAGGGGAGGGCAGTTGTGGGTGATCAGGCCAGGATGGGATGGAAGTTGTGGGTGATCAGGCTGGTGGGGGGTGGGGCTGTTGGGGGTAAGCAGACCAGTTGGGGGCGAGCAGGCCATCAGTGGGGGTCAGATGGAGGTTATCAGGACAGTAGGGGGGGCAGTTTGGAGTGAGCAGGCCAGCAGGGGGGCAGTTGGGGGCAAGCAGGCCAGTGCAGAGGGTAGGTGGGGGTGAGCAGGCCAGCAGGGGGGGCAGTTGGGGGTGAGCAGGCTGGCAGGGGGGCATTTGGGGGTGAGCAGGCTGGTGGGGGGGCAGTTGGGGGTGAGCAGGCTGGCAGCAGAGTGGTTAGGGGCAATCAGGCAGGCAAGCAGGTGAGCAGTTAGGAGCCAGCAGTCCCAGATTGCGAGAGGGATGTCCGACTGCCGGTTTAGGCCCGATCCCTGTAAACTGGCAGTAGGACATCCTTCGAGGGCTTCCAGATTAGAGAGGGTGCAAGCCGGGCTGAGGAACAACCCCCCCACACCCGCTGTGCACGAATTTCGTGCACCAGGCCACTAGTATTTATATAAAATTTAATTATACGCACCTATGTATTGCACATATGTATGTATGTGTGTGTGTTATATTCTAAATAAGACAGTTAAGCCTAGAGCCAAATTTATGTTCCTTCCTATTAGGAAGAAGTGCAGTTTACAGAGAGGGCATTGAATGTGGTATGGAGCGTAAGGCTTGGGTCCTATGGAGGGGCAATGGCTCTCCGAAGATCACTCAATACAGCTGCAGCCTACTCCACAGCATCCCACCTCCAATGTAGGCTTCTCCTTGAAAGCTTTTCTAAACAGAGAGAAAACCAGTCCTTTTTTCCCTGGGAAGACCTTAATGGATTTACCTTTGCATTCCGATTAAAGGTCTCCCACTGGCTGCTCCCTTAACTTGCAGAGTGAAATCCACTCAGCAAAAGTTCAGTTTTAGTGACTCTCCCAGGAATGCTTCCGAGGCTGTCTGTGATATGCATTTCCCAGGGACAATTAAAGAGAAATAGGCAAACCAGACAGACGGGTTTTACTGTTAAATAGTACTGTCCAATCAAAGAAGACTTCTTTCAAAGCTTGTGACAAGATTAATACCTGTTGTGTTGCTTTTACTCCCTGCTTCTTGATTCCTTGTCACATCTTAGGACATTCTGTGAGTTCTCATACCTTAGGTTTTCTCACCACATAAGTAATTGATGTCCATTGTAGGCACAACTTTCCACACGGGGAGGCTAGGGTCACCCAGAGGAAGCATTACTGCTAGAGTTTTGAAATATGTTATTCCAGTGTTTTTCTGTAGATAGTTTTTGCTTTTCTCACTTTCCTTCCTTTCTCTTCCATTTCTCGTTCCTTTCTTTCCCTTCTGTCATTCTTTCCTCCCCCCCCCCCCCCCCCGCTCCCGCCGCCAACATTAAAGATCAGATAATAGTGGTGCCTCCTATTTTGTAACCTCATTTTCCACCCCACCCCTCCCCGCCATGAACCATATAATCTGAACACATGTCCATGTCAAAAAATACATTTACATTTTTTAAAAATCTGTAGTATTCTATATCATGAATGTACCAAAATATATCCGGCTAATCTTTTATTTTTGTACATCTCCGTTTTTGTTAAGAAGAAGGGAACAAAGGATAATGGGGCCTCATTTTTTTCCCTAAATCACAGCACTCTCATTTTCCGCTCTCCTTATTTCTGGTGATTCCTTTGCATAGTATTCCAGGCTCTTCATTCTCAAGTGAGAGCCAGCATTTACAACCTCATTTGTCACAAATCCACTAGTTGGCCTTCGTTCTAGTCAGAATAACTGTACGTTCACCTTCCCAGAATGGACCCCTGCTTTCCCACCACTGTTCTTTGTGCTGCTCTGCCTGCCATACCTTCTTCTTCCACTCTCCTTCCAGCTGTTAGGCCCTCTCCAATCCCACGGAGACACTGGGGCACTCAGCTGAGGGTGATTTCTTCCCAACTGTCACAACTATTTGTATTTCTTAACCTTAAGATACTGTACATGGAATTATCGTCCCTTGAATAAGAAGACCTTTAGATGAACAAAGTTACAAGTCTTGATTCTGACTCTTGGCGAGGCCCATAAATTGGCCATTCCAGCTGCTTTTCCTTGTCTGTTTTCTGTTGAGAACCCTGACCCAGTGCGATGGAAAGTCCTTCCCAGCCCCAGTAATTCCCTCATGCTCCTGCTGGATTACACATTCCTTGGAGCAGGATCGCTCCACATTTCTGGAGTTTCCTATTCTCGGCCCCCCTTGGCACTGCCCCTTTAAATGACAGTGGCTGCACGGCTCTGCTTTTTTCAGTGCCTCGTTAGTTCATCTGAAATTCTTTTAGAACCGTGGCCCTCAAATGGCAGAAGAGGCGCCTGGAGAAAGTGTGCCCAACCAGCCTGCTTTGTCCAGGCCTCAGGGGTTCCCCAGAATGCAGAACTTCAGTGCTAAGATGGGGCAACCCTGTCCCTCTCCTCAAGGGTATATTCAAATTGGTAGAATATGGTTGGAGTGAGAGGTCCTCTCTGCCACCTGTCTCTCAAACTCTCCGCTTTGCTTCCTTTGAGGCTCTTGCCTTCCACTGCTGGTTATGACATCACTCTTTTTCCTCTAGAAGTCCATTTCCCATGTATTAATGTCTAGTGTGATCAGTGGATGTTTCTTCCTAAGTTTTCTGTCATCTCTTGATTGTTGAAGCACAGTGGATCCTCCGTGTGCCATGCCATTGCACGTACAGGAAAGTACATACACTTGAGCTTTGGGCAATAATTCCTGCTTTCATTATATAGGGTCTCATCAAGGACCCAATCACTCTGCTTTGCTTGTCTCTCTCTGGCTCTTTAACTCCCTAGCTTGTGTGTTTTACTCATATTTTTGTTTTGATTATTCTCAAATTGCCTTCTTACTTTGATTATTCCCAAATTTAACTTACCAAAGCTGTCTCCTCCTTTCACCTACCCCACCTGAGCCAAGGGAAGGACACTTCTACCTCCCACCAGTTTCACACCTGGAGAGGCCCCTGGGCCCAGTTGCCCACCATCAGGCAATAGGAAATAGCACACAAACAGGCATAAAGAACTTACTACTTCCCAATTAAAATACAGTTTAGTTTCTCATGTGTTTGTCAGCAGGAATCTGCCATTGTTTTATTAGGAAATGCTTTGATGGGGGCCACTATAAAGCTACATGACTAAAACGTTATATGTACGAGAGAATCATAATTTACTCAGATTACATGATTGAGATAACACACGATTTCAGATTGTTTTACAATAAATCCTGGGTGGAAAAATCCATTTACCCTGCCTCCATGTTCATACCAATTGCTCAATTTATATTTACTGTATTAGTAATGACTTTTATGAACTTCAGCTTAAATTTATATAATTCAATCACTTCATTCCAGTAAGTAAATGAATGATTTCATTTAAAAGATAAGAACTGTAGAAATCTGGATTTGAACCTGTGGGACTTATGTAACAGACAAATACGTCAGTTTTGAAGGGCAGAGTTGTGTGGAAAATTCCCAGAGTGTCTGCAGTCGTGGAATCTCAGAGGTGGAAGGGACCTTCGAGGTCACCGAGCTGGGCCCTCTGCAGGTCCCGCCTCTCCTTGACAAGAGCTCTATAAATTGCTTGTCAGTCTCTGCTTATGAATTGCCTGTGCTTGGAAATGTCCTGCTTCTAAACCTAGCCCACCCCATTTCTGAGCAGTTCTTTTTTATTTTTTAAAAACACATTTTATTGATTTTTACAGAGAGGAAGGGAGAGGGATAGAGAGCTAGAAACATCGATGAGAGAGAAACATCGATCAGCTGCCTCCTGCACACCCCCTACTGGGGATGTGCCCGCAACCAAGGTACATGCTCTTGACCCGAATCGAACCTGGGACCCTTCAGTCCTCAGGCCGATGCTCTATCCACTGAGCCAAACCGATTAGGGCTGGGCAGTTCTAATTGTTAGAATATACTCTCTTATTTTGAGACTAAATCTAGCATTCTGTTATGTCCACCCATATGCCAGCTGTTTATATAGATGTAAATAGTACTGTGTCAGTGCAGCATCTTCTCTCCACACTAAATGCTCCCATAGGACATAGTAGCAGAGACCCTTCAATGTCCCCCTTAGCCAGCAGGTGGTAACCCAAATTGACATGGTATTTTGTGTGTGAATTGTCCCGGTCATAATATATTGATACAGCACAGCCTCCGCTGTTTCCACAGTTAATAATAGGAGCCAAGGTCACAGTGATTTTAGGGAGGAAACAGGGTTCAGACCCTTTTCACAGGAACTTTGGTTCTGTTTTGCCTGTGGGGTTCATCCTTACTCTTTAACTTTCAGTTTGGTCTCCTGTCTGGCATTGAAATGCTTACATTTCTGTAATTGGTAAATACATTGGGACATGTATAAACAACAGCTAAGTATAGATTTATAAAGATGCAAAAGCTTTGTCTCCTCCAATACTTACCTTCCATATTTTCCATTGTAATATCTCTCATTATTTTATCCTTTGTACTTAGCGATTATTTTCTAAGGAATTACTAAGAGCCAATCATTTGCCCTGCATTCGTCTCTTTTTCTACAGGGATTCTGTCCTTCCATTTTTGTTTCTGTTTTTATTTTTTTACCTTCTTTATCACAAAAATATTCACTAGAATTCAGTATGACAGATGACACTACTTCAGTATCAGATACCAGAAAGCAACAAATTAGGTAATGTGCTCAACTTTAACAAAGGTTGATTTTTTTATATATTTCAAATAGGTAAAATAGTTGGCTTCTTAGAGATGAACTTTTATGGACTGAATCCTTAGAAACTAAAGCATGTGGAATTATTTTGACAGAAAATTTATATTATAAAAGGCCAGTGGCCGTAACACCGTAATGACCAAACGACCAGTCACCAGCAAGTGCATTGATGGGTCTCCCGGCGAGGTGGGTCTCGGTCTCGCCGTGCAGCAGGTCTGGGGTACCACTGGTGCAGCAGGTCTGGGTCTGACGCGATTTTGCACACTGGGCCTCTAGTTAGCTAATAAAATAGGTACATAGAAGAACAGAATTCTGAAATACTTTTTGTTGTGCAGTGAATAGGAAACACATGTGTTCTTTTGGGTCAACAACATTTCAATTCAACAAATATTTATATGCCTTGTGGATACAAAGAGAAATAAGACATATTTCTAGTCTTTTGGGAACTGGTAGTTTAAGGAAGATAGACAAGTGTAAAAGAATTAAAATAGTCTTACACAGTAAGTCCTTAATATCATTGACAGTTTCTTGGAAACTCCAACTTTAAGTGAAAAGACATATAACAAAACCAATGTTACTATAGACCAGTGGTTCCCAACGTGAGGCACATGCCCCACAGGAAGCAATTTGATTTTTAAGGGAGGCAATTCAAGAATGAATTACTAACATAAATTTTTTGCATTTCTTATGGTTCTAGGGGCCTCATATACAGTATATAAATATATATTGTGACATATTATGCATTTCAGTTCTCTATTATGTTTTGAAATTTTATTGCTTTTTTATATCACTTCATATTCTTATTATTTTTTAACAATTTCTTAGTGATTTCTTCCTCAGTACTTCAACTGTCCTTTTGTTCTTTTATTTTTCTCTTTCATGGCTGCCATGTTCTTTGGAAGCTTGTTTAGACCAACTTATTGGCCTTCTAGACTTCCTCCACGTGAATAGGAGTTCACTTTTTGAATAATAAGAATTATATGTCATGGGGGGGCGGGCATCAGGATTTTAGAGATGCTTAGGTGGGGCATGGCCAAAAAAAGGTTGGGAACCACTGCTATAGACTAATTGACTATAAACAGGAGTGAAGTTCCTATGGTATATTTTTGGTTGTAAAAAACATCACCAAACTTCTAAATAAAGACTCAAAACACTTCTAATTGTAAATATTTAAATAAATGTGAGCTATACATACATTTAAGAAAGATGAATACAAACAAGTAAGATAATTCCTTTCCAACCTACTGATCTAGGTCAGGGTCATGGGTGGCTGGAGCTTCTTCTGGTAGCTCAGAACACAAGGTGGGACCTGCACTGGACAAGACACCTTTCCTTCACAGGGCCACTCAGAGCCACCACACTCACTCAGACTGGGACAATGTGGCCACGTGAACCCATTTCTCAGTCACATCTTTGGGATGTGGGAGGAAATTGGAGTACCCAGAGAAAACCCATGCAGACATGGGGAGAATGTGCCTACTCCACACAGCGGCCCCAGCCAGAATTGATTTTTTCTTTTTAATTTGAGGGCCTGCTGTAGTTGATATAAAAAATGTATACAAAGTAATATAGAGGCCAGATGAAGGGATTCATCTAACAGGGCGGAGGATTGAGTGATGGGGACACTGAAGCTAGCACCTGGGGACCGAGAATGTGAGCAGATGGGGTAGAGAACACAGCAAAACTTGCACAAGTGGGATTGATTGGACGTGATGGCTTAATGTGGAGGAGAAAGGAAGGAGTCACGAAGGATGCGTCAGAAATGCCCAATGTGCACACCTGAGAGGCCGCTGACACCTTGTATTATGAAAGGAACGCAGAGGGACTGGCTGACCCTTGTGGGAGATGTGCGCCCTCCCTTTCTGCTTTCCCTTTTCCCTGTCAGCTATTAATATTTTTTTGCAAAGTAAAAAATGTTACTTTATGTTGACTTTTAACTTGGATTTCAGTACGAGCTACAAAATGGCAAAGCTCTGTACTTGGAACACCTGAGAGAACAGAAATGCACTGAGCTGAAAAATTAGAAACCTGGAGAATCGTCACTGAATTATTTTGAGAAGTGTTGAAGCCATTGCTTTTTGTCGAAGCTGTCACTCAGTGGGCAGGATGGATTTAGAAGTGCTAGTTAACAGGCATCTCAGAGTTAGATGTATGACAGTCTTCGTGATAAGAGCTGTGATGTCATATTCATGCTCTCCCATGTACTGTAAGTATTTGTTCTATTCACAATGAACCCTTTTAAACAGTGACCTGTTTTAAGGTATTCTTCCAGTTTGTGAGCAATGTATTTACGGTGATTTTTTTTAAAAGAGGGAAGTAGAAAAATAGAAATCACCCATAGTAATCTTCATGATCATTTAATACAATCCATTTCTTTCACATAATATCTCTAAAAGTTTAATTTTCAAAAGTTTACTAGAGAAACAAAAAAGAAAGTATCTTGGAAAATAATTTAATACAATAGTGTTTTTTTTCTTTACAAATGTGTTCCTAACAAAAATGGGCATGATTACAGTTGTGATCTAAGAATACTCTGAAAATTTGCCAAAGTGATTGTAACAACGTGCACTAGATTTAACTTTCCTCCAATGTGCTTTCATTGAAAGACTAGTTCAAGTTTAGAGCTGCATTTCAAAGACGTCTGCAAAAATATTAATACACACAGACCTTTTATGAAACATGTCTGGAAAAGCATGTGTAATATTTTGATTTTAAGAAATGTTGCTTTTGTATGAAAGCCTGAATTGCCAGTAAGGAATGTCATTACCCGAGAACTTATGAGATTAATTTTTGTTAATTCTTTTTGCATGTTTGTGTTCACGTGTGTGTGAGTGTCCATCTGTGTTTTTAATTTCGTTAGCCTGACAACTGTATAGTATCAGTATTTTCAGTTATTAGTTCTAGCAAAAATAAACAGACATCTAATAAGAGTCCAGTTGAGAATCAAAGGAGACAAAATGAGAGAAAAACAGTTCATAATGTGTTGGTTTTTTAAAAAATAAGGTAGGTGTCTTCCTGCTCAGTGTAATACATAGTTCTGTTAAACAGGAAGCTCCCTGGGTAGGTATAAAATACATGACGCCGCTTGGCAATATAAAGGAGTGTTCATAGTAGAATAATGGTGCCTTGAAGTATCTGTCTTTGAGGTCTGCTCTCCTATAATAAAATGAGGCACCCGCATATTCTATGGAGAGAAGCCTTCCTAGACTCCATCTTTTGTGCTGCAGACCACAGCTGGCTCATTGACCTCAGATGTAGCTGGGAAGTCCCAGTGTCCCCGGTGTCATGGTGGGGAGTGCCGAGCCCAGAATTTTAGCTTGAGCTTGCAATTTAATGTGGAGCTTGCAATTGCATTCTCAGCGACATTTCCTTTCATCTCATAACAATAAACTTTTTATGGTAATGTCTTAGTAAAGAGTGGCACTAGGAATCCCTCAGCTTTTATGTAAACGTTCAACACAAGGCGTTCTTTTTGTTTACTTGCTGTACAATCATATGTCCAGAAAATTCTGAATAGAGCTCTGTGTTTAGAATCTTCATTTTCCTTAATGATTCCAATGAGATGCTTTTTCAAATGAATTATAATGTACTAGAGTCAAATGTAGTGGTTCTAAGTGTATATTGAATCAATTCTGAGAAAAGCATAGCTGTTTAACCCATTCCCCCAACAAGATACATTACATTTCACCACCCCTGCAGGTCCCTTTGTGCTATTTCCCAGTCAGTATCCCTCCTCCGCTGGAAGCAGCCAGTCAAGGATCTCAGCACCATCATTGAATCTTGGAGTCTCCTATGCCAAAGATGTCTCTTTAAAACTAGGTTTTCCTTTTAAAGAGTTTCCTTTCCTTTTGGAATTATTCCAAAGTATATGCCTAGGCAAAGAATGGGGACCTAAACCTTGGCCATATAGAAATTCATGTGTTGCTTCTAAAACACATGGGAACATCCTAAGTGTCAAATTGTTACTGAAAAAGGAGCAGGTCCATTTCCAACTTGTCAAAAAAGATTTCAAGTCATTTTATTTTTTACTGTATTTTAATTTGGCTCTATTTTAATGTCTACTTCTGTTTTTAAAATGCCAGCAATGCTTTGTGATTTTACCTTGACTTTCTGTGGTGTGTATACCCTTTGTGTAGGGTAGAATAAATGATCGACTAATGGAAGTTTAGTAAGAATGATCAATAAATGCCGGGTGAAGATGAAAAGCTCCCATATCCCCATGAATGTAGAGAAGCAGTGTGTGCTGTGGTCATGTCAGCCTCTGTGGGGTAATAGGAGAAATATTCGCACATCTATTTCTTCTCCAGGACTGGGTACCATTGTCTCAAAGGCGAGGCTCTATCCTTTGGTTCTCATAGTAACCAGAGTAGTTCTGTTATCTCTTTTGGGGGGAAGGAGGGAGGGGAGAGAGAGAGAGAGAGAGAGAGAGAGAGAGAGAGAGAGAGAGAGAGAGAGAGAGAGAGAGAGAGAGAGAGAAGCATTCCATATTACCCCTAGAGATTTTCTCTTCCTTTTAGCTAATGTGCCCTTTTTGATAAATAAATTTCAGCCAAGGTTGGGAATAAGTGAACAATGCAGAGAGATAAAGGATTCCAGGACAGAGAGCTACTTTTATTTCACTATTGCAGCCCGTGGAGTGTAGAATGAAATTGCGCTGCTGTTATAATGTATTCTCTTCATTAAAATAGACAAGCATTGGACAAGCCATAAACCTTCCATCTGTATTCACAGCAGGCTCCACTGTCCCAAGTACAGTCTACCCCCACTCCAACCTCCATCTTTCTAAAACACCCGAGACGGAAAGGTTTTAATATTAGAGACTGACAGAATCATCACGTTCAATTTCTGAAACAATGGACCTGCTCTCTGTTGTTTGGGCTGCTGCCTCCGTTTTAAAAGGAAAGCTCGCCTTCTGTACTTAAATGTCACTGAGGACACGGGCGTTGGGTCGGAAAGAATCTGCAGTGCAGCAGAGGGAAGTGAAGGGTAATTCTGCTCTCATCACCCCACCAGCCTAATCACCTTGGGAAGGAAAGGAGGCATTTTTACACGTTATGCTAATGATCGGTCCAGAAGTGAGGCACCCCTTGTCGTGTCTGCGCCTATTTCTCCATTACCCGGAGGACAAAGGCTTTTCCTAATGGGAACTTGCAATTCCAAGGCACGGAAAAGTGAAAACCTCCTTCTCTGGCTAGAGGAAGAATTCATTTTATTCTCTCCCTAATTTCGAAGCCAAGCACTTGCTGGACATTTTAGGCATAGAAAGCATAGGGTCCTAAAAAGATGATTTTAAAAGGTCATTGTAAATTCTGATCTTGTTAGCAAACTATTCCCGCACTTGGAGAAGATTCTGTTCCAATTTTTTATAAATGCAGTCTGATGAAAAATTTAAACACACTCTTTTAGGATCAAATCTCTCAGATGTCACGCTAAGCTCCCTTTGGTCAGAACGGTTATGTAAGGTGCTCTGTGCCATCTATCTACATAATAGACTTCTCTCCAGAATCCAAGGCCCTAATGCTTGCTGCTCTCTCCCTGAGGACTCAAATTTATGGTGTTTCTGCCTCAGTGAAGTGTAATAGGAAATCTTAATACTGTTACTCTATTGAAGGAGGTGGAGTCGGGGGGTGGGGGGGGGGAGTCTTTACACAGAGGATAAAATACAATGTCCTCACCATGGAATAATTATGTAAATTTAGTAAGAATGAAAATGATATTACAGCAGGTTTGCCCTGGATGAAGTGACACGATACGACAGTGCTTTGAGGGGGACATCTAAGGACATTGAAGAGGGAAACTGGAAAAATAAGAGTTGTGGGGTCTCCAACGATGTGTATTGATTTGCTATTTACAAAGGACTTTCCTATACATTATCACATTTGAGCCTTGAAACCCTAAGAAAAGGATATTCTCGTTTTCAAGAAGTTAAACTACTTGTTCAAGGTCAGCTAACTACCAGGTTATTCTGAATTGTGAGCGATGCCCTCCCTCCTTCAACATATTAGCATAGAACGTTCTTATATGAACAGGGGCATCCTGGGACAGGCACACTGGCCTCCCCAGGGGTCCAGTGTTTCTCTAGAGAACCGCTGAAGCCTGGAGAGAAAGGAGTGGTATTTGGGCCCAAATTAAAAATAATATTATAGCGTGTGTGTATATGTCTCCTATAGGGAGACGATACCGAGAATAAAGGAAAATTTCCTGATTTGATGATAAAGCCTACTGTTAAGTTGCTTCCCATACCAGGTAAACCAGTGTACGCTTCTACAACACGCTGACCTCATGGCACCCTCTGCTGCATTAAGTGTTAACTTTTTCTTTGCTTGGCCAGTTTCTCAGCTGAACAACGTACCTGTCATTATTATTTCAGTTTGCAGTGCTTTATTACTTGTGCAAATAAGTGTTGTTCATACGTTTACTAGCCACTTGCATTCTTCCCATTTATGGATCACCAACTCACATAACACCTCCCACAGTTGTACTGTTTTTTAGTTTTTAATAATTCCTGTCAATCAGGTCACAAATAACTAAAAAGGCCAATTCATGTGGTTGTAATGTCACTGCAACTTGCCATAAACATGCAAAGATTAAATTGGTACCAACATAGAACATGAAAGCTAAGATAATTTTTAAATAGCCGAGTCCCTAATCAATGAGCTAGAATACAGAAACGCAGAATGTGCTGATTTTTAGTATTTCAAGTAGCATAAACAAGACCAAGTTAGGACTGCACCATAATCTGCTGTGGATCACAGTTCCAAGAATTCGCTTAAGCCAAGTGAATCCATTTTGTTGTTTCCATGAAACGTACATTAGAAAACCAAGATGAGATCTCATAGTAAGTATGCACTCACTGTACAGTTACAGTAGCTGCTCATTTTTTCTGTGGCACCAAGCAACTGAAAAATGTAATACATACTCTCTTATTTTGTCAGCGTAACAACTCCTGGCACTTAACTGTTACAGACATATAACCATCATAGTCAAAGCAGGGAAGAAAGATGTAGCCTGTCTGGTGCATTCCAGAGGCCAGGAGGAGAAGCAAACCTGTTTCCTCCTTTAGCAATGTCATTAGCACTAAGGTAAAAGGGGAAGGGAAGCAGGTGGCTTTTGATAGAGTGATTTAGTATTTCAGTCCTAGGATGTATGTATTTTGCCCTCGGCAGGAGAGGGACTACTGAGGTTTGGTGTAACTTACAAAGATTAAATATGTGAGGTTGTTCCAGCAATTGTGTGGATGGTAATTTATTATTAGTATTTTTATCCATTATTGTTATCACTGTCACTACTCTGACACAATTATAGTTTATCTTCGCGGTTAGGATTCAGCTCTGCAGTTGGATTTCCGCATCCCTTTGTGTTCATCTCTCCTCCATTGCTTGCTAACTGTGTGGCCTTGGGTTCATTAATTAACCTCACAAAGTCTGTTTGCTCATCTATAAAATGGAGACAGCCATATTCCCTGTTTCAAAGTGATTGTTGGGGAAATTTCCTGAAATGGTCAACATAAAGTGTTTTGAAAGTGCTAAATAAAGCTCTGAAGCTATCTTATGATCCCAGTAAAGAACGTACTTCATTTTAACTCTTGGTTGAGAAATTCATGGATAGGTTTCTCATTATTAGCCAACAGAAGGTATTTCTTGTATATTAAGAAATCAAGAGAGAACTGTCCTACAAGTGGTAAATGCTTGTAACTTCATTCAAGATAATATAATTCAATCTTCCCTTCAAAGAGCGTTGTTGTTTTAGAGATTTATTCTACCACAAACATAATTGTTCAGTGAAAATGGTAATAGATGTTAGCTGTCAGATTTTGATTAATAGAATCTAGAATGTAATTTGGATTGATCTTTAAAATGTGTGTGGGTCCATAACCTACTTCATAAGAATGTATCCTCTGTTGTTTTGATTGCTGGAATAGCATTTGGCAATTTTATGTGTATTTTATATTGAGTGATATCTCTGATTTGAAAAAGCTAGGCCCATTTTTTAAAAAAAACATACCTTGTTCATGTAGGAAGTTTTCTATTTTTCTCTTTTCCTTTTGCTTCAATAACTATTTTAGCACCCATATAAGATACTGGGAAATAATGACCAACAAAAGTCAATGACTTGTCTTCTTAAGAGTTTAAAGTCTATGTATTTCATACCTGGAAATTGTTATACATCTATTTCACACTCAAATGTGTGGTGATTTTATTGTTATTTGCTCCAGAGAAAGAGATCCACAAAATAACATCTGTGAGAAATTGTCCCTCACTCTGTGGGAATATAGAAAAAGCTCTGTGTTTTTCTTAAATACAAGGTTCCTCCCCACTTACCTGTGATTTTATAAAAAACTCTGATTAAAATGATTACCTTATTTTCTCATCACCTTGGGAAATAGTTTACTAGGCCATATGATTTGTTATAACAGTCTGCATAATCATTGTCTTATTTTTCTAACTAATAAATTATACATTTTTATCATTAGTTCTTTTCATGAGATACCTTTTTACATTATTTCTAGATCACTTGAGCATCCTTGAATAATTTTACCTTTAGAACGTTCATTTGGCCAAGATACATGATAGTCCAAATGCTATTGTTTTCATTTTTCTTAAGATTAAAAAAAAATGTTTTTCCTTTTAATTCCAGTGGGTTGGCAGCACATGGCTGTTGGCTTTTTAAAACTTGACCTTTCCATAGAAGCTTTTAATGTTTCCATAAGAAGACAAGATATACAGATGCATTCCTTTGCGCGGTTGTACTGCCTTTTTCACTCTCATTTTTGATGACTACATTATATTTACTTTTTTGGTTCTGTGGTTTATGTCAGGTTGGTTTGTTCTGGTTTTGGTACTTTTGAAGTTGGGGTATCTTCAGGAAGACATAATTTTTGATTCATTATCAGAGAGTGTCAACATATTTTTCTAATAAAACACACACTCATATCCCTTTTAGGCCTTAATACTTGGGACAAAGGTTCCCCTGTATACTTAGCCATGTCTCCTGAGCTGGAAAGGGCTGCATGTTGAGCACCTTAGGGAGTTATTTGTGCTGTACAGATCTGAAGCAGTCATCCCTGTTTTGTGCCCTATCTTGCCCCTTGATTCACCACTAATGCTCTTGCCTCTATCAAGAGACCCTCTTGTTGGGAGGAGTGATATATTGGTTAGTAATGTCTTTAGCTACTGATAGCAGTATTCTGGCTAAAAGTGGTATAAACAAAGAAAGGTGGTTGTGTGTGTGTGGATTTTTTTTCTGACAAAACAAGCAGTCTGGAGGTGGATGGCTGCTGGTGCAGGTTCAGAGATGTACTGATGTTGGCCTTCAGGCTTTGGTTACCTTACTATTCCTCAAATCTGCACCCAGATTTAAAAAATAAATAAAGGACAGGACAAGCGACTTCAGTGCTTTCATCAGAAAAAGACCATTTTCATTCAAAGCTAATAAGTATTAATGTAATGTAATGGCTACGGCCTAGCCATTGTCCATGGTGTTATCCAACAAAAGTTATTTCCCCTGCTTCATAGTTTTCAAAGGAAGGGGAAGACTCCAGAAGCAATCTCACCTAGGATTACCCAGCTGTTAATATGTTATACATTAGTAATATATTCTAGGTGTATAAGCTAGTATCAGTATGTGGTCGCTTCATTTTGAAAATGGGTTTCTGCCTTGTTGATAAGCTGATTTTAAGACATTAAAAAATGAGAAAAATCAAATATGAAATCTCTGGTTTAAAACAATGCCTCCCCAGAAGTCCCTAGTGGACTGCTATGTCACTGGCCCCAACGGCATCTTGCAGCTTTTCCAGCTACGGGGGAGGGGGCGGAAGCTGAAAGAGGGGGCCCTTAGCCTTTCTGCTGTGGAGCTAGCAAAAGAAGGTGGGGGAGCATCCAGTGAGCAACCAGAGAACAGGCCTCCCTTTGTCCGAGGTCGCCCAACAAGCACACCCTCGCAGGCCCTGCCTTGATGTCCCTGGTGTGAAGACTTTCCGCAACTGCTCAGGCAGGGTCTTCCCTCTGACCCGCCTGGTCCCAGTCAGCCCAGCAAGGCTGCGTGTGCTCGCTGGGCCAGCTCTGCAGGACCGACCACACGCAGCACCCAGGAGGCGGTGCTCTGCAGGTTTGCTGAAAGAATGAACGAACCTGGGGCTTCGGAGGTTGCCTGCAGCCAGCTGCTGGAGGCAAATGGGAAGTGCTGAATGAGGAAATCTCCCTTCCACCTGACATCCCATCCTTGTACATGGGCATTCCCCTGGTGAAATGTGAAACCGCAACCCTGACCACTGGTGTTCATTAAGGTTCTATGGGAGCTCTGGGCCAAAGCCCTGCTGCTGGCTCAGGTGTAACAGAAATATTCTAATTTGGGGCAGTAGGCTGTCTGCCTTCCTAGAATTTTTATACATCATTTTAAATAGTTACAGTCCCTTGGTCTCTAGATGATATAAATCTTAGCATAGTGTACCAGTCAGTACAGTTCTCTGAAAAGAGGAAATGTGCAAAATGTCTACTCATAGGAAATTATCCTTGGTTGTGTCTAAATGGGCATATAATTTATAGTTTATCTTTCCTGGAATTTTTCCTAAAAAAGATGTTAAACAAGTGTGCAAAGGTATATGTGCAAAGCTGGGGGTTTTATAGCAGTGTTTTATGATAAAATTTGGAAACATTCCAACTCACCACCAGGAGTTGGGTTAGAAATACTAATGTTACACTGGGGAAGCATTCAAATGATGAGGTAGTGTAGCCTAATGGCATAGAAATGTCGCTGGGTGTGTTAAGTAGGCTGTGGATGTGAGGCATACTCCTCCCTGTTTACAAAGCTGTGATTATGAATGGATGGATGGATGGATGTCTTTTCACCAGAATGGTAGACCATGGTTATCTCTAGGTGGTGAATTTTTTACTTTTTTTCTTCGGCCTTGTTTTGTTCTTTAAACAGTATGTGTATATTTGTTTTATAACCAGAAAATATGATTTTCACAAAAACTTTTTTCACAAAATACACCTTGTGTTAATGGAAAAATGTGAGCTACCATAGGTGAAGCCCCTGCCGACCAGAACCAAACTAATAGTAAACCTTAATTCACAGACTGTTTTCTCCTTATGCTCAGAATTGAAATCAGGACTGAATGAACTATAACCAGGAATACACTGTAAAGAGTCGTTTTCAGAATTTGTCTTAGAATATATCACATCCATTTCCCCTGTATCTTATTCTACTATAATGAATCAGATCCATTATTACAAACTTCTGCTAGTTCTTATCTTGCTGAATTAAGTGGCCAAACTAGACAAAACACAGGTGGACTAATACATTTATGAAATATGTTCAACATCAAAAGCTAAACAACAACAACAAAAAATGTTTTCTGAAAAGTCTTGCGTTAAACCAAAAATGCAATCCACAATTTCATTCCCCAGAGATTCCAACTAATAAGGCATTCACTATAGAACCTTGGAAGAAGTGATTTAAAATTCTCTGTGAAATTCTAATGTCAATTTACTATGACTAAAGACCAAAAGGATAGGTAGAAACTTCCAAGAGCAATTCACTTACAGGATTCTGTGGTCCTCCTTTTTTCATAATTAGCGTAATTGTTGGCAGCAGAATTCTGATGGACTCAAGTGGGAAATGTATTAGAAAAGATAAGGGCACACATCCGTTCTGTGGAGTACTGAACAACTTCCTCAGGGAGCTGAGAAAGAAAGGCCCCAGGAGGAAGATTTCAAAAGGCAGAATTGATCTGATGTCTTGATTCTAGAAGATGCCTGGCATCACTCATCTTCTTGGAGATAGAAGCCTGCATGTGAACATAGAGTTTTCAGGCTAAAGACTAAAGATGTTATCTGAGTTACTTAATAAAAGAGATCTATCTCAACTGTTGTTTTTAATTCATTGTTTAAGCAAATGTGGTGGTTTTCATTTCCACCAATGGTTCTTAGAAAGAACCACTTAGAATCCTTCTCTGCAAAGGCCAACTTTCTTTCCCTTTTATGAGTAGATCATAGGTAGAGACCAAGAAAAATAACTCGGAATTTCTTTTTTTAGATAAAGGTTAGCAGTAGTAGATGCAAAGGTTAAAAGTGATTTTCTTTACCCAAAAGGTTTATTTTAGCTTCAATAAGTCCAACTTCCTGTCTCCTGGAATCTGTCAATAAAAAGGAAGAGAGAACTTTATTTTAGACTAGAGGCCTGGCACACAAAATTCATGCATGGATACGGTCCCTAGGCCTGGCCTGCAACCAGGGCCATCTTCTCCGGCTGCCTGCAGCCAGCTCCACCCCCTGCCTCCACCCAACCTCAGTTCCCTGTTCACAATCAGAGCCTGACAGCCAGGGAAAGGGACCAAGAGGTCGGCCCTTCCCACTCACTCGCCAGCCCTGCCCCCACCACAGGTTGCCCTCTGTGTGTGGGGCGACCAGCAGGGCAGGGGGCCTTGGCCTGGCACCGCCCACATCCCCTGCCTCCCACCCCCGGTTCCCTGTTTGCTTTCAGGTGATTGGAACCTGCCAGTCAGGAAAAGGGACCAAGAGGTGGTCAGTGCGCCTCATAGTGACTGGTTGAGCAGTCGTTCTGGTCATTCTGCTGTTAGGGCCAATTTGCATATTACCCTTTTATTATATAGAATAGAGGCCCGGTGCACAGGTGGGGGCCGGCTGGCCTGCCCTGATGGGGGCCCCAGAGAGGGGTGGGAGTCCCCACTGGGGGCAGGGCCTGCCTGGGCAAGGGGCCGAGGGCGGTTTGCAGGCCAGCCACGCCCCCGATCGGGGTGGAGATCCCTGCCGGGGGCAGGGCCGGCTGGGGCAAGGGGCAGCTGTTTCGGTCACTGGACTTTTATTATATAGGACAGTGTCCTTCATTTGCTCCTTATATGGTAAGAAATATTTCACACCTGCTTTCAGCAAAATGAAACCACTAGAGCACTCCAGGTTTCTTGACCTATTAGCTGAGTATATTGGTCATTCAACTTCCCAAAATAAAACAATTGTTTCTAGAAAAAATTGGATCTGCTCTTAATTCCCTATGGTCAAAACAGGTGAATACTGAGAATTTTAGAAGTGAATAATAGAGTTGTGCTTAACTCTTCTGTGTTTGATCAAGTTAGATTTCTTGGCATTATGGTCAGGAATTTTTAAATTTCAGGTAGTATGGATGAACAAACTATTGATTCAAACTGGCATATGATTTTTTGAAATTGATTTTTAGAGAGAAAAAGGAAAGGAGAGGGGGAGAGGGAGAGAAACATCTATGTGATACATCGATTGGCTGCCTCCTCCACACCTCCTACCAGACATGTGCCCTGAGAGGGAATCAAACCAGCAACCTTTCAGTACACAGGACAAGGCCCAACCAACTGAGCTACACCTGGGCCAGGGTCCAAACTGGCATATGTTTTAAATCCACTTTGTTTTTAAAGAAATCTAAAAAAGACCAATTGACAAGGATTTAGATCAAATTACTCTAAGGAAAACATAAATTACACTAAGAAAATTAATTTTTGAGTTAAGCATGCATATGACAAATGTTTGAAACTGACCAATACATGATGGGTGATTTGTAAAAAGTAATAGTTCATTCAGGTGTTATCTGAAGAAATGCCATTCGCTCTTCACCACATTAAGGCTTGTCATATACACTGAGTGGCCAGATTATTATGATTTCTGAACGCATAATAATCTGGCCACTCAGTGTGTGTGTGTGTGTATATATATATATATATATATATATATATATATACACATACTAGAGGCCTGGTGCATGAATTCGTGCATAGGTGGGGTCCAGCCAGCCTGGCCAGGGGGAGGGGATGTGGGCAGTTAGCTGGCCTGCCTCCTGGTTGAACACCTGGTCGAGGGGACAATTTGCATATTAGCCTTTTATTATATAGGATATACACTGAGTGGCCAGGTTATTATGCATTCAGAGATCATAATAATCTGGCCACTCAGTGTATTTGCAGACAGAAATTGTCTGCAGGGAGCTACTCTGACCAACACTTTCCATCAGAGTTGTGCACATGCTCCAGCTAGAGAAGAGTGCCACCGAGGCCATCAGCATCACCCAACCACAGCCACTTTGTGGAAATGAGGACAGCAGGTGCTTATAAATGAGTATGCAGTCAAAGCACGTTACTAACTGATGTGAATTCTTGTTAGCATTTATTTAGACATGACGGGTAGTCAAATAACAGGTATTCCCTGAGCACTTCCCTCTCAGACCCCTTTCTAAGTACCGGGGATACAGCAGTCAGTGAGGCAGCCTGGGACCCTACAAGGCTAGAGCTGGTACCTGGTGGAAGAAATAAAATAATAAACATGGGAACAAATAGGCCAATAAGACAATTTCAGGTCCAAATAAGCTCTATGAAGAAGGTAAATCTGGAAAGGTGGGTAGGTAATGACTAGGGAGCTGCTTTATTTAGGGTAGTCAGAGAGGCCTCTCAGAGGAGATGACATTTGAATTGTGATCTGGATTATTAAAAGGAAGTCTTTTCCAAGAGGCGTTTGTCAAGCAGAAGAAACGGCAAGTGCAAAGGCCCTGGGAATGGGTCTGAGTTGGAGGGTCCTATTGAATAAGGAATTCTCTCTTTAAAGAAAAACACAAAACCACAAGAATCTAAAAATTAACATAAAAGGTATTTTTTAGTTAAAATCTATCAGCATAAGGTAAAATTGTATTACAATAAATGTTTCCACTTTTTTTTTTGGTTGATATGAGAGAGAGAAAGAGGTCATCCCTCTCCTGTACACACCTGGACTGCCCCTAACCTGAGTATATGGCCTGACCGGGAATCAAACCCGCAACCTCTTGGTGCATAGGACGATGCTTCAAACACCTGAGCCACCCGGCCAGGGCAAATAAGTTTCCACTTACTTTACAGCCACATTTTAGGGGCGAACTCCTTAAAAATAGGCTAAAAGCAAAGAATTAGCATTGAACACCCAACTTGTACCACAGTTCCTTCTCTTAATCAGTACCTAAGCAAGAGCCCAGAACAACTGGGGCAAGGAGCTATTTTTATATGTTCTTTATTTTTGGGATTTGCAGGGGAAATGGTGGCAGAGCTTCCTAACTGCTGTTTTAATTTAAATTTAATTTAAGTTTATGTTAAAAAATAACATTGGTTCTAGTTACTTTTCATTAAGGATTTACCATAGTCAAATTCCTTTTTCTATTGAGCTTGAAGGTGGTGTCTATTGTTTTTTAGTAAGGAAAGCAGTTCATTAGTGAGAACAGTTTTTCAAGCAGGTGAAGACGTATCCATCTCTCATCTTTAAAAACACGTAATTCCTGGAGAACCCCGTAGTTCTCTAAAACATTTAAAGCCCTCTCATTTAAAGGTTTCTCAAGTCTATCTCTCACATTTCTCCTAACAAATATGCCATAGAATGGCTTGAATCCTGATGCTTTTTTTTTTTTTTTTTGTCACAATCACTGAACAATTCACAATTCACAAGATAGTCAGTGGTCAAGTCTAGCCGACTGTGGAAGGTGGGATGGAACTGAAAACTGGGCAATTTGTTAGATTTCAATAGATGGTGTACAGTGCTCTGCAGGAGACTGCGCAGTCTCCATGACATCATGGACTGCACGTGGGCATGGAGATGACCAAGCCCAGCACGGCCTCTTCGTGCCTGGTCACAGGCTGAGTGGACAATGATCACAATGCACGTGGCTCTCCTGGCCCTGCCTGCTGACATCTACTGGGAAAAATTAGCAGGCTGGGATCTCCCTAGAAAATCCTGAGAGGCAAGGTTCATTGGGTGAAACAGTAGGTTTCTGAAGCAATGTTTACTTTAGAATTGATGGTCATTCAAAAATAGCCCTGTGATCTTTGTATTCTTTCAGTGGCTGCTGAATGTTCCTGATCTCCCTTTTCCCCCGGGACAAGCAGGGGCACATACTAGAATGGAAGGAGGGGTGGTCATATTCTGCCCGCACTGCTCAGCTGGGGGCAGTGGGCCAAAAGTCTCCTCACATGTAGCATCTTCAAAACTGACAGCTCTCTCACACACAAGATTAGTCTCAGTTTGTATTAATCAACAAAATTAATGATAAAAGGAAGATTGTGGGACAAGAAGCCCTGTAGACAATAAATAGTCTGAACACCCAAAGAAAGAGATATGTTGGACAAGGGTAATCAAGGAAATTTTAGAAAGGCGCTTATATTGAAATACATTTAAATAAGTAGATGTTTCATTAGATGTTCCAAATCCTGGCTTATTACAGTTCATGTTATAATGGTTACAGGGAACTCACTTGGACTAAGGGAATTTGAGGATCTAAGATTCACAGTTCCTGTTTTCCACTCATTTATTCATACTCTCTTCCTCTCTCGCTCTCTTCGTCTCTTTCTCCTTTCCTTCCTCTCTGTATCAAAAGAGTCCAGTTCGGTTTACTCAAGCTAAACCTGAGCCTAATTCAACTGCACTGTGCATGTGTACATATAGCAACATAGCACTTAATATTCAAGTCCTAGAAATTTTAGTTACGTGGAAAAGTTAATGATTTGTAAATTTATATTTTCTACTTGATGATAATCCTACCCTCTCATCTTTTGCAAAGAGAATCAAGGAGAAGAGAAACAAGGGTTGGAAGAGTTGAAGGAGCTGTCCCAAGTGGGGTCGTTCGTTCTTTAAGAGCATCATAGGAAGAAGTTCTCACCTGTGCCCTCGGGGCCATAGACACCACAGATTCCTGGGGTTGGTGCCTTACTTACACAGCTGCTCGCTAACAAACATCTGAGTCCTGCAGTTACTGTGAAAATCAGACTACGTGCATTTGTCTCAATGTGGACTCTTTGCCCAGTTTATGAGCATCTCTCTTTGTGTAGGTGTGTGAATGAAGTCCAAGGGCAAACCTTAAGTGATGACTTTGTGTCAGAACTGGGAGAGGTTTTTACTCAGGCTCTTCTTTTCAGTTGGCTACTAATTTTAATTCATGATTTTGTAATTCAGAAACAGAATTAAATTGCCATCATGGACCTATACTTTAAAGTGGTGTTATTTTTTTTAAATGCATTTCTGGGTGCCTTTAATGCATTGGCACCCAGATCCCTTTTGTTTTACAATCCTTGTTAGAAAGCAAATTTTAAAGTAATGGGGATGCTTTTCATTCCAGATACTTGCTTGGTAAGCAGTTCTGCAGGACCCTGCTGGTCTGAGCATCTGGCCCCTGCCCATTCCCCTCTGAGTGCCCTGTGTGTGACTCACCTTGATTTTTCCACAGCCTCAACTGTAGCTAGCTGCCTCTTTGCCTTATCCTGCCATACAGTTCCCCCCTAAAGTCTCCAGGCAATAAGGTTCAAAATAGAATTAACACCTTGACATGGTCTGTAGGGTTTGTATGTTCTACTAAGAGAACCTGGACTAAAACATGTGAACTGGGGAGTCTTTCAATTTCTCTTTTCAATTAGGAAACTTCCCAAATGCTGCTGCCCTTGGATGGAGCAGTCTGCAATAGCACTGAAGTGAATAATTCTATATTTGGCAGTTACATGTCAAAGCAAGTTTCATATACGCAGCAGATGTACGTTCTGGGTGACTGCCACTAGCGTACATCTGGGGAGTTATTTCCCGGTTATTGGCAGATTTCAGGGTGGGGGTGGTGAAGGAAGGGGCACAGAGGACTTGCCTTCTCATTGTTCTATTCCCTGAGTGATGGTCCCCAAAGAAAAACCTTCTGAGTCTGCATCCTTAAACATATCTTTTATATTTAAATGCTTGTGGTCCTGTTAACTGGGGGAAGCTTTTGGATGGGGGTGGGGGGGGGGGAAGGTTGCACTGAATCGAGAGAAGGAAGCCTGCTCGCTTTTGTTGTTGAAATTCAAATTGTTTCTAAAAGAAAAGCATTTGAGGAAATATGCTTGAGCCCTCTGTGTGGCATTGTCAGCTTTTGTGAAAGTCGATTTAGGGGATTTTCTCTGTGAAACCAATAAAGCAGCTTAAGTAATTGGAGCTAAACTATTCTCCCTGGAACAAAGCCAAGTCAGTGGCCCCAGGAAGTTTGGAAGGACATGCGGAAGTCAAGGGAGGGGCAGCAGTATCATTATCTTAACCCAACTTGGTGATTGAGGGGCTGCTACAGTCATAAAGACTTGTGATCAGGAGACAGTACTTGATACACCTTAGTTGCTGGCTCTGTACTCTTTCTCCTCTCCCTCTTCCTCTAACCTCTCTGCCTTTTATTTTGGTAACAGTTAAGATTTGTAGCTTTCCACAGTTGCTTTTTCTTTAGAAAACTGAGCTGAGGCTCAAGAGACTCTCTGGGTTAGATTTCTAGTCTCTTTCCTGGAGAAGTAGGATTGAGAGGATTGGTCTTAGCAGCGGAAGGGACCTGCTCCATCTATTCAGACACAAACTTGGAATAGCTTTTACAAATTACTTAATATCTTCCTGTCTCACTCCATTTGTAACATGCCAAGAGTTAGAAGACCCCGTATTGCTTGCTCAGGGTATAAACCATCTTTTCTTCCTCTAAAGTGTTTTGACCACATTCTTTTAAAGCTATACCTCTTTCTTTGCTTCTATCCCTTTACTTTTTTTTTTTTCCTTTTTACTGAATTTATTGGGGTGACACTGGTTAACAAAATCATATAGGTTTCACGTACACAATTTTACAACACTTTATCTGTACACTGTATTGTGTGTTCACCACCCCAAGTCAAGGGATAGGGTTAGGGTTAGGGTTCTCCCTGATTTATTTCCCCTCCCTCATATTCATTTAGTCTCTTCTTAAAGCCAGACCTGTAGCTACCATCCAGCTGTCATTTACTGGGTGTTTACGATGTACCCTATTATGCATATTGTATCACAGATATTTGTGTACATTGTCTTTTCTCCCCTATAAGATTATACATTCTTTAAAATGACAGACAAGGCCTTATCTATCCTTGACTCTCCCTAACATAGCACTTTGCACCTAGTGAGTGCTGAGTAAATGTGGCCAGCTCTAGGATTTTCAGTCCATTTGAAAAGAATGTAATGAATAGATAAGTTAGTTATTAGGCATGTTGTTTCAACACCATTGTGTCTTATTCCACTTGTTTCAAGGAAAATGCTTATTAACTGGATAGGGTCCTTGTCCACCTCCCCCCATCACTTCCTGCTTTTTTCTTGTCTTATCACTTGTGCCCTTCATGTCTCCACTTATCTCTGGGAAATGTGACTTGTCCAGAGACACATGTAGCTTGGGAGCTTATTTTTCCATGAGTATTTGTGCCTATTAAAAAGAAGAACAGAGAGGATGAGAATCTGTACTTCCACCCTCATTCTAGCTCCTGTTCCAATGATTGCTACTATTTTTATATTTTTTTCTTCTTTTCCTTTGTATTTAGAAAGAATTAGGGTTTATGTGGGCCTTGAGCAGATAAAGTGAGTTATTTATATTCAAAGAACCTGAGTTATTTTGAGTCCATCATTATGTGAAGCACTGATTGTAAGTGAAAAGGAAAGATTAAGATTTTTATATATTTTGGAGGGGTTTTTTGTGTGTTAAAAAAGAGCATGGGGGTGAATTTTTAGATGCACTGAATATTGCATGGATTTGTTTGTTGAGCATTTATCTTCCTTAGCATCAAACAGTTACCCTAACTAATCTTTGCTTACCATTATCATGAGAACTGAAAGATATTTCCTTCAGTTTTGAATTGCCTGCCAGAGCTGTAACACATGAGGCCTTTGTATTTATTTCTACAGTAGCTGATGAAACCCAGCATTCAGACTGTCTGGGCAGATATCTTGCAGAAAGAGTTCCTTTTCTGATTTCTCTGGTTGAATTCATGAGATCACAAGCTAAACAAAAGGTTGAAGTTCAAGTAGCAAATAAAAGGTCAATGTAACACCAAACAGTTTGCACCAAAAATGTTCTGCATTTCTCTCCTTAAAGCAACTGTGGCTCATCTGAGTTGTGTTGGTGGTTTCCCTTTTCCTGTGTTTCTCGCAGGAGCCCATATTGTCACTACTTAGTCCTGGAGCAAGGCTTCTTCAGAAACCGGTGCATGCTGGGGAGCCAGAAACTGCAGTTGAGAACTGAAAATATGTATGAGAAATGTGCACATTGCTTCAGCATGCCTTCTGTCCTTAGAAGTTATATTCTGCCCTAACCGGTTTGGCTCAGTGGATAGAGCGTCGGCCTGCGGACTGAAGGGTCCCAGGTTCGATTCCGGTCAAGGGCATGTACCTTGGTTGCAGGCACATCCCCAGTAGGAGGTGTGCCGGAGGCAGCTGATCGATGTTTCTCTCTCATCGATGTTTCTAACTCTCTATCCCTCTCCTTTCCTCTCTGTAAAAAATCAATAAAATATATTTTTTTTAAAAAAGTTATATTCTAAGACTTCTTCCAGCTTTATCCATGCTCCTTTCCCTCACCATACAATTATTGAAACCTATGTGCATTCACACTGTATCAGACATCTGGAGCCGATATAATCAGTTTGAAACTATTAAAAATTGATTTCCTAGAAGGCTTATGAAACCAGCATATTTTCTTTTAGAGGCACACCTTCTATAGAGTAGAAATATATTATCTTGTAAGTGTTAATACTACCACTACTAATAATAATAGCACAGGGACTTTCTCTGTGCCAGGCACTATTGCCAACCCTTAAAGTATAATATTCCATTTAAAGGATCCAGCTCTCTGAAAAGGGTAATGGATCTCTTTTTAACAGCTAGGAAGCCTAAGGCTCATAGAAGTTTAAGTTACTTGTCCTAGGTCACATCGCTGATGTGTTTCAGAGCTCAAACCCAAGTCTGTTTCAGAGTTCAAACCCAAGTCTGTTTTACCCCTTAGTTTGTGTCCTTAGTCACTACCTCTAACTTTTTCCTGGAAGTTGTCAAATGTTAATATTTCCTGAAACAACCAGTTAGAGTTTTGGCTAGTTCTTTCATATAGCAGATAAGAGAGCTGCATGAATAATTAAAACCCAAGGACCCAGGTCTCTGTACCACCCATACTCAGAATAGACTAGCTGAAATGACAAATACCTAATACTCAAAATGAGTTACCTTGGGGGGAATAGCAGCAAGCAGGATGAAGACATCCCCATTTGCTCTTCAAAGAATTTGTAATCTCTCATTGCTCTGTTGTTGATGAGGCTAGGAAGAATGTAGAACCCTAAATCAGTGTAGGAATCAAAGCCATTTCCTGGCGGACCACTCCAGGTCAAGGGAAGCAAGCAAAGCATGGTGGTGATGAGGGAACAGGGCTTCCAAGTTCAAGGACACGCCTGAAACCTCAGAATCCTTTTCTTGCTTAGGCTAAAGAGAAGCTGTGTCTCAAAGGAGCTGCACATTATTAAATGTTAAGGTAGTGGCTCACAAAGCTTGGTTCCCAAGCCAGCAGGATCGCATCACCTAAATCTTGATGAAAATACAAGTTCTCAAGTCCCACCCCACATCCACTAAATAAGAAGTTCAAGGGCGCATGAGTCCCAGCAAGAAAAATTTTTTTAAAATAAATCTTTATTGTTCAGATTATTACAGATGTTCCTCTTTTTTTCCCCATAGCTCCCCTCCACCTGATTCCCCACCCCAACCCATGCCCTTACCCCCCACCACTGTCTTTATCCATAGGTGTAAGATTTTTGTCCAATCTCTTCCCGCGCCCCTCACACCCCCTTCCCTCCGAGAATTGTCAGTCCACTCCCTTTCTATGCCCCTGATTCTATTATACTCATCAGTTTATTCTGTTCTTCAGATTTTTTATTCACTTGATTTTTAGATTCACTTGTTGATAGGCATGTATTTGTTGTCATTTTGTTGTTCATAATTTTTATCTTTACCTTTTTCTTCTTCTTCCTGTTCTTAAAGAATACCCTTCAGCATTTCATATAATCCTGGTTTGGTGGTGATGAACTCCTTTAGCTTTTTCTTGTCGGTGAAGCTCTTATCTGACCTTCAATTCTGAATGATAGCTTTGCTGGGTAGAGTAATCTTGGTTGTAGGTTCTTGGTATTCATCTCTTTGAATATTTCTTGCCACTCCCTTCTGGCCTGCATAGTTTCTGATGAGAAATCAGCTGACAGTCATATGGATACTCCCTTGTAGGTAACTGACTGTTTTTCTCTTGCTGCTTTCAAGATCTCTCTTTGTCTTTTGCCCTTGGCATTTTAATTATGATGTGTCTTGGTGTTGTCCTCTTTGGATTCCTCTTGTTTGGGGTTCTCTGCACTTCCTGGACTTGTAAGTCTATTGCTTTCACCAGATAGGGAAAGTTTTCTTGTCATTATTTCTTCTAATAGGTTTTCAAATACTTTGCTCTCTCTTTTCTTCTGGAACCCCAATAATTCGGATGTTGGTACGCTTAAAGTTGTCCCAGAGGCTCCTTACACTATCTTCATATTTTTGGATTCTTTTTCGTTTTTCTGGTTGGGTGTTTTTTGTTTCCTCATATTTCAAATCTTTGGTTTGATTCTTGGGGTCCTTTGGTCTACTGTATATTCTTTATTTCAGATAGTGTATCTTAATTTCTGACTGGTCCTTTTCCTTTTTTTTTTTTTTTTTTTTTTTTTTTTTTTTTTTTTGGCATTCTCATTAAGATCCTTAAAGGTCTCACTAAGTTCCTCAGAGGTTTTTAGAAGATTCTTGAGTAACCTTATAAATGTGGTTTTGAACTCTATATCCAGTAGTTTGCTTTCCTCCATTTCTTTCATTCGTAACATGTTTCTTTGTCTCTGCATTTTGGCTGCTTCCCTGTGTTGATGGGGTGGTTTTCTGAGGTAGGTGACCTATAGGATCCAGTGGTTCAGCCTCCCCTATCACCTGAGGTGTACACTCTTGGTGCACCCCTTTGTGGGCTAAGTGCAAAGTCTTGTTGTAGTTAAGCCTTGATTGCTGTTGGTACACTGGGAGGAATTGACCTCCAGGACAATTGGCTGTGAGAACTCACTATGTCTATAATGGAAGAAATGCTGTGCTGGAGACACCCTTATGGAGCAGGACTTCTTTTAGTGGGGTTTTGGTGCTCACTGAGTCTGCCTGTTAAATGTGTCACTTATGGATGTGAGGAGTTGAAATCTGGTGTCGTCTCACACTGACCACTAGGTACACTGGCTTCTGGATCTCCAATGGGGTGCAGGTCAGCTACTGTCTGAGGCCACCCAGCAGGAGCTATAGCAAGATCTGCAGATTTCTCCTCTTTGCTTGGGGTTTGGAGGTTTTGGAACTATCTGACCAGAGCTGCAGTTTGTTAGGTTAAGCTGCAATAGGGCAGGCCATTTATATGCAAAAGCTGCTGCATGGAGCTTGGGTGGGTTTGTAGATTGTGCGGGGCGGGGTCTCAGGGAATCACTAGGCTAGGGCATGGCAAACAGCGATGGCTGCCAGTCAGCCCTCTCTGCATCTCCGAGTTTCCATGTCCCCACGTACCACGCCCCAGCGGGATAAACAATGATTGCTGCATGCACCTCTGCAAGAAAGCCATCTTCACTTTCCGACCTGATGGCAGAGCAGACAGTCCAGCTTCTCCCCGTATGAGTCTGGGTCCCCAGAGTCTTGCCGGAAACTGGAGTTCAGAGTAATTGGGAGCTTGTGTCTCCCTTCGGGTTGAAAAAAACAGCACACCCAGTCGCCAGCTGCCAGCCCGATTCGTTCACCTCCATACCTCAGCTTTTCCGCGCTTGTGCATGTCTCTGCTCTTTTCTCTTTCCTTCTAGTTGTAGAACTGCTACTCATCCAGCTTTCCCGTGGTTCTGGGTGATAGACGTTTTGTCTTTTAGTTGTAGTTTTGGTGTGGTTGTGAGAGGCAGCACGTACAGGTGTATACCTTATGCTGCCATCTTGGTTTCCAAGAAAATTCTTGCTGCACAGTAAAACGTGGCCACCACTGGTTTGAGGTATACCTTTTTTTCATCATTGCTAATAGGCCTAGTGAAACAAGCAAAAGGAACTGATTTTTAATAGTACCAACTCACCTATCTGGAACTTAACTCTTTATTCATTCACCATTTATTGGCAAGCACTTTGACAGATGTTAATTTATTTTATCCATATAATAACCCAGGAGATGTTCTTATCCCCATTTTACAGTTGAGGGAACAAAGGTTGGGAGATATTAGGTGACTTGTCCAAAAGCACACAGCTGTGTCAGGATTTGATCCAAGTTTCTGGACAGATGCTCTGAGATTTAGACAAGATATTCCATCCAAAGGAACTCAGTCAAGCAGGAAGACAGATACACAAGCAAAAACTAGAAAACCCTACTATCTCTGTATGCTTTCATGGTATTGAAATTAACCAAGAGCTAATATGCTAATTAGAGCAGACAGTGGAATGACCTTCTGGAACCACCGGTGGGTGGAGGGCAGGGCCGCGAGGTAGCCGGGGCCGCGAGGGCCTACCCTTGCACAAATTTTGTGCATTGGGCCTCTAGTTTTAGTATAAAGAGTGTTGGCAAAGGTAATGTTCCCTTATTCTCTTAAAAATATCCACATAAATGCTTCTTGACAAGAGGCAAAGTAAAGAGATTAAACATGCAATCTTTTTGTCTACAGCTTGCAATCTTGGAAAGTGATGTAAATAGTGAGATTTTAAATTTATAAGGTTTTGAACACCTGCTAGTGGGCATATTTACTCAGTAAGCATGTATCTAGTGTGCCCAGTATTATATTAGGTACTGGGTATAAACAACAAAAAGAAAATAATAGATGGTCTCAAGTAATTTAAAAGGTTCATTGTATGAAATAATTAGAAAACAATAAGAGAGAATATCGGGGCCTGAGTGATATGATGTAATAGTGGTTGAATAAAGGGGGTGAGATCAGTGAGAGTCAGAATGTCCATTCTCTCTCAGTCATTCAACCCACCAGTGTTTTCCAGGAGAATAAGTCTATATAGTCAGTAAATTGGATTTTGTTATACTGGGCCTGAGGCAAATAGGCATGAAGCAGCATAGCTTACTCAGGGGAGGGGGTGACAGAAGGAGAGGGGGAGGGCGGAAGAGAGAGAATATTTGTATGCATATATACTTGCATATATATTTCCAATTTGTGAGTTTATCTTCATCTAAAATTGCAATAATTGCTAAATTGCTCTCTAAGTAGATATCTGTTTATAAATTCTCTATCAATGTGTGCTAATCTCTCTCCTTAGAGTCTTCAACACTGTATATTTATTAATATTCTTTTTAAAATATGTTTTTATTGACTTCAGAAAGGGAAGGGGGGGGGAGAGAGAGAGAGAGAGAGAGAGAGAGAGAGAGAGAGAGAGAGAGAGAGAGAGAGAGAGAGAGAGAGAGAGAAATGGAAACATCAATGATGACAGAGAATCATCGATTGGCTGCCTCCTACTGGAGATCGAGCCTGCAACCCAGGCATGTGCCCTGACCAGGAATCGAACCATGACCTACTAGTTCATAGTTAGGTGCTCAACTACTGAGCTACACCAGCCAGGCTATTATCAATACTCTTAATCTCTACCAACTTAATAGGTAAAATCATATTTCATTATTTTGTTTGTATTTACTGAAAGGTATAAGTTTGAGTAGTTTTCATATGCTTATTTTGACTTTGTCCTTTACCTGTCATTTGCACTGGAAGGTTACCTTAGAGCAGTGGTCGCCAACCTTTTGGACCTCACAGACCACTAGTGGTCTCCGGACCACTGGTTGGCGACCGCTACCTTAGAGGTAAGAATTCCTCTGACCATATGGATGACAGCCCCTTGTTGTATGAGGTGCATGTATTTCTTTCTGTTTGTCCTTTTTTAAACCTTGCTTATTTGGTGTGCCATGTAGAAGTGTTGTGTTTTTATGTGCACAAATGTACAAACTCTATTCTCTATGGCTTTTTGGATTTTGTTTCCTACTTAGAATTCTTTGCTTCAAAGCAATTAAAATATTCACCCAGTTTTCAACTATTTGTTTTATGGTTTTATTTTATATACATAAATGTTTAAAAAACCTAATTTTATAAAGGGGTGAAAGATTGAGGAAAGGACCTATCTTCATTTTTTTCTTCTAACGGCCAAGTACTGTAGACCTAATCATTATAAATAATCCACTAAATTCAATTGCCACCTCTATTATATATTAAACTTCCAGATTTACTTGAGTGATTTTATTATTTTTGAACCAGTTTTTGGACTTCCTGGCATCTTCTTCAGATTAGTCTGTGCTCCTTGAATGAATTGCTAGTTGCTAAGAGACATACTTGTTAGAACAGGTTCCATTGAACACTGCCCCCAGTGTACTTTACAGGAAAGGTGTGAGATGCAAACATTATTAAAGGGTATTTTCATCAAGAATATGAGGTCCATGGTTTTTAATGATATATTCTCCAAGAGGATAAATCCGTGCAGGCCTGGAGCAATGCCTAAAGAATATACTCTCAATAAATATTTGTTGAATGGATGAATTGGTGCTTTGGTATTGGCATATTATATCTGCTCTTTACTTTCTAAAAAAATTAACATATTTCATCTGGATAAGGAAGCCATATACCTAAATGAATATGATTCAGCTCTTATGGATTTGCTACAACATGTCAAAAGCCATAAAACTTTTCATAGTCTTCAATTCAATAAAACTTTTCAAATCTAACCAAAGGAAAGAAATAAAAAAGAAATGGGGTAATTACATGTCCAAAAATGATCATAGTAACACTTTTTATATACGCAAGTAGAGGCCTGGTGCACGAAATTTGTGCACTAGGTCCTTACCGCCCGTCTGCTGGCTGCTCCTTACTGCTCACTGCTCTCACTGCTCCTTAGCACTGCTGCAGAAGCGAGAGAGGCTCCTGCCACTGCCGCTGCACTCGCCAGCCGTGAGCCCAACTTCTGGCTGAGCGGCGCTCCCCCGTGGGAGCGCACGGACCACCAGGGGGAAGCTCCTGCATTGAGCGTCTGCCCCCTGGTGGTCAGTGCACATCATAGCGACTGGTTGTTCTCGTCGTTCCGCCATAACGGTTGCTTAGACTTTTATTATATAGATACACTGAGTGGCCAGATTATTATGCTCTCTAATATATATACATTAGAGGCCCGGTGCATGAATTCATGCATGGGTGGGGTCTGGCCAGCCTGGCCATGGGTGGTTGGCCGGCCTGCCTGCTGGTCGAACTCCTGGTCGAGGGGAAAATTTGCATATTAGCCTTTTATTACATAGGATATACACTGAGTGGCCAGATTATTACACGTTCAGAAATCATAATAATCTGGCCACTCGGTGTATGTTGATAGCAAGTAACTGAAATGGCCAAAAAGATAAATACTGAAAATATAAAAGATAAATCAGGATATGTTATAGCAAATATGTAGATATGTATAGATATATATATGATCACACACACACACATCACATACATTTATGGTGAAAGCCTAGAATGAGCAACATCAAAATGATTATTTGTAGTGGGAGAGAGATGTTGGACTGTATTCATTTATTTTTCAAAGTGTTTGTAATAGCTTTTTGCTTTTATAGTAATAAAATAAATAGCATAATCAATCTAATTAAATGCTTGCTTGAGGTATAGGCACATGGGCAGCTCCCTTAGTTGGGCATTGTTTCACAGTATTGGCTGCTGACTCAACATTTTGAGCTTTATGTGAAGAGAAATGGGTAAAACAGAATGACAGCCACATCAGGGAACTTGGTTGAAGACCCACCTATATAAATATCCAAAGTTTTCCTAGCCTTTTGAGAATGAGGAAGTCCAAAATGTTGTCTACTTTTCATTCTTTGTACGCACACCCATCTCATCTATTTAAATCCCTTTTGTTTTTCAGAGTTAACCAAATATTTCATTTGAATTTGCAAGTTACACAGTAAATTAGATTGTTTGCATTTGTCTTTAGATACTTTTATGGCTATAAACATCCATTTTTTAACTAGATGTACATTTGGTAAAGAGATCAGATATCATAGCTAAATATTTGTCATATAAAAAGAAATTTTGAAAGAGTTTTAAGTTTCATGCTTAGTGAATATGAGAGATATGAGTTATTTTTAGGGTTGAAGCATTCACTGTAATAATGGGTGCAAATACCATGGAGGTGACCACTTTCACCTGGTTCCTGTGTGTCTTTGTAGTTCTCCTCAAGCTGTACCTGTTGAGCTGCTTATTTCTGTTCCTCACATCTCCCATCAAATCTGGATGCTCATATATCGTCTTTGGCATCAGGACCTGCTGGCTTACTAGCTATATTAGCTATGTGTTAGTTTTGTTTTTTGTTTTTTGTTTTTTTTTTATTCCCACAGGAGAACTGTCCTGGATGACATTTGTCTTGGCTTCCTTGTGGAATATAAAGCTGTAGACATGATGTTAGACACCTAAGATGTGTCCAAAGATTGCTTTGCATGCTCTCTTTCATCTATACAAATAGTTGCCTGTTGGATTTTAGATGTTGACAGCAGGTAATTTAGGAGGAAAAGGCAGTGAAGGGCAGGCAAGGTATGCTTTGATGGAGTTGATTTAAAACGAAGTGGTTATGAGCATCTGCCTGTAAGTCTGCCCCTTACACATTTAACTGGGAGCAACTATTCCAAAAAAATACAAGCACAGGTCTGTGGGCTTTCAGAACTGGGACTTGTCCTTGAGCAGTGGTTCTCAAAATGTGGTCCTTGGGCCAGCAACATCAGCATCACCCAGGGATTTCTTAGGAATAGAGATTTTCAGTCCCCACATCAGGCAGACTGAGTCAGGAACTCTGGGTGGGCCCAGCAGTCTGTTTTCAACAAGTCCTCTGGGTGATTATGATGCACGCTCAAGTTTAACTACTGTGACTGTTATAAGAACAGAAACTTAACCCATGAACATGGTCTTACTGCCATTTCCTTTCTTTTCTTTTGATTGTATAATACATAAAACCCAACAACGAGGAAAATACCCATGGAGTACCTTCACTCCCACTCCTCAGTGAAACTATTTTACCATTTCTGTGTTTACATTATCAGTAGATTATCCATACTCTAAAATATATTCTTCTTTCTATATCATCTATAAAAAGTATTTATTGCTGTCTTCTTTAAGAAATAAGAATTTAGTTTACTTATTTATATTCCCTTCCCTTTCCCCTGCCTACTCCAAATTTATCACCTACATTATTTTTATTTTGGTTCCTCCAGGTATTACTTTTATAATTTAAAACTAGAGTCCCAGTGCATGAAATTCGTGCATGGGGGGGGGGAGGGTATCCCTCAGCCCAGCCTGCACCCTCTCCAATCGGGGACCCCTCGAGGGATGTCTGACTGCCCGTTTAGGCCCGACATCCCTCTCACAATCCAGGACTGCTGGCTCCCAACTGCTCACCTGCCTGCCTTCCTGATTGCCCCTAACCGCTTCTGCCTGCCAGCCTGATCACCCCCTAACCACTCCCCTGCCAGCCTGATTGATGCCTAACTGCTCCCCTGCCAGCCTGTTTGCCCCTAACTGCCCTCCCCTGCAGGCCTGGTCACCCCAACTGCCCTCCCCTGCAGGCCTGGGTCCCCCCAACTGCCCTTCCCTGCAGGCCTGGTTGCCCCCAACTTTCCTCCTCTGCTGGCCTGGTCACCCGTAACTGCCCTCCCCTGCAGGCTTGATTGCCCCCAACTGCCCTCCCTTGCAGGCCTGGTCCCTCCCAACTGCCCCCGCCCCTGCTGGCCATCTTATGACGGCCATCTTGTGTCCACATGGGGGCAGCCATCTTGTGTGTTGGAGTGATGGTCAATTTGCATATTACTCTTTTATTAGATAGGATTATATACTTGATTTTCTTAAGTTTTCACCCATTGAACTTAGTATGATATAATGTGAAGAAATTGACATCCACTTCCCACCCTTTTCTTCTTCCCTCTTTAGTCTGTTAACATGTCTATTGTACTATGATAAAATATTTGATGATGAGTATATGCATTGCTTCTGAAAATTAGAAACTGTTTGCTAGAATGGTTATGCGAATATTCCTGAGTGTAGCTAGAATGGTTATGCGAATATTCCTGAGTGTAGAATGAAGGATATGATTGGTCTTTGACTTAATGCCCTGCTCACCAGTGTGTGTCCTGTCCTTGATTGCTTGCCCAGCTTTGGTCCACAGCCTAACATTATCCCAAGGCAACACTTCCCAGCATGTTTTCGTAAATGTTAAGCAAAAAATGTGGCAAAGTGAGTTTGAGACCCACTCAAGTAAACTTAATAACATTACTTACTGTAGGATTCTTCAAAGCCTTTCATTTCTAATGAAAATTACTAATGAAGAGAGGTATTGGTGTATAGCATTTCTCAAATGGAAAGCCTTTTTAGCATATGGCAACTCAAGGAATCAGTCGGATTCCTTTGACTAAATTGAGAATTTTGCTTAAACATTCATTCAAAAACCAATCACTTGGTGCCTACTCTGTGTAAAGCACTGTGCTAAACACAGAGATGAGCAGGCATTGACCTCACCCTTAAATGTTCACTCTGTAATTAGGAACATTGGACATACATACCCTATGTAATAAAAGCCTAATATGCAAATAGACCGAAAGGCAGAATGACTGGTCGCTATGACACACACTAACCACCAAGGGCAGACGCTCAATGCAGGAGCTGCCCCCAGCCCGTAGGCCCCGACTGGCGGCGGTGAGGGGCGGGGCCGGCAAGCGGGCGGTGACAGGCCAGCCAAGGCAGGTGCTTTGGGGGGGCCCTATCGTCCTGCCAGTCACCCCACAGATTGGCCCTGATCACCAGCCAGGCCTAGGGACCCTACCCATGCACAAATTTTGTGCACTGGGCCTCTAGTAGGTATATAAAGTGCAAAGCAGAGGCATTCCATGTAACAGGACCACCAATACAGTTCTTTTGGAGTTGGGGAGTGCTTAAAACAGTCATATTTAGGTTATTTTAGTGAAACCTCTGATATTATCCAATCTTATCACCAGAAGTGCATCCTAACTGGTAATTGCTTGGAAGGCTATAAAGAAACAAAATACCTGTTTTGTGTCCTTCAGAAACTTGATCAGGAGACAAGCCGTGAATGCTGACATTTCAGTAATCACAAAAGAGGTAACCAATATAAGCCAAAAGATAAATGAGCTGTCATAAAGCAGCACGTGATTAATCACCAGATGAATTGATTTGCATTTCAGAACCCTTCCTACTGGGCTTCCATTGGGCTTTTACATGTTCTCAAGAAATTAGACTGTCCCAGATGCTTAGTAATAAAAGTGAAGAGCTGAGTAGCCCAGGTCAAGGCTGGAGAGAAAGGAAAGGTCAGAATTCTCAGGAGCAGTGACACTGACTAAGGAAACAGTTGGATTTTGAGTGGATTAGAGCAGACGCCAAGACAGACAAGGGGCAAACAGAATAGAATAATAATGATTTAGAGTTTCTGTTCTAAATAATCTCGAGTTTGAGTGGCAAGTTTACTACTTTGTTCATTTCAAAGCCTTGGGCAAGTTTTTTTACTCTCCTAGGCCTCAGTTTTCTTATCAGCAAAATGAAAATAACAGTAGAATGTACAGGGTCATTGTGAGGATAAAATGAAAGGCTGCACATGAAGAGCATATAACAAGGTTTGCACAAATTAAGTGCTGTGGATGCTGGTTACTCCATGTAGAGTAGCCATCTTTACATTGCCCCCACCGTCTCCTCCCTGATCCACACAGAGGACAGTAAAAAGACCTCTGCTTAGACGTTTGTGTTGTGAGAACTAAATGAGATAAGCCTATAAAACGGTTAGCTAGGGCTACCCCTTGCTATCATATGATTATGCATTGTCCGTCCCCAGAGGAGCTCAGTCCCCTCATTGTCATCGGAGATGACATGAGAGATAATGTGTAGTTATTAGTACATGTTCTTGAGGAAGGAGTCTGTCTTTCCATTTTACACAAAGTCATTGTCCCGCACACCAAATATGTTGCTGGTTTGATTCCTGGTCAGGGCATATACCTAGGTTGTAGGTTCAGTCCTCAGGGGGGGTATGTATAGGAGGCAAGCAATGGATGTTTCTCACCTCTCTCTCTCTCTCTCTCTCTCTCTCTCTCTCTCTCCCTCTCTCTCTCTCTCTCTCTCTCTCTCTCTCTCTCTATCCCTCTCTCTATCCCTCTCTCTCCCTCTCTCTCCCTCTCCCCCCCCTCCCTCATCTCTCACTCTCTCTCGCTCTCTCTCTTTCTCTATCCTCAGGTGAGGATTTAAAAATAATTTTTTTTAAAGCTACTCTGGTTTTATCATTTCACTGAATATTTTCAAAAATTACGTAGGATAAATATTGTTTTGCATTTTATAGAAGAAAATGTTCTGCTTCTATCTGAAAGGCGCAGGGCCCCTAAGTGATAGGGTGATAAAGCTGGACTGTAACCCCGGTTCGGTCCGATTTTTTTTTCCCCCACACATAAGCCTGTCGGGATGAAAAGTCCATCCTTGCTTTAAGTGACAGGGGAGCTGCCTCAGACTGTGGGAGAGGATTACGGGCAAATAGGTATGGGAAATGGTGACATGTCTATAATCAAAGTGTGGCCGCCGAGGAGTTCCCCTAACGCGTGCAGGTAGAGGTGGTAGGGTACAGTCATTCCATTCCAAAGAGGAAAAGCCTGGGATGCAAAAAGGCTCACTGTGTTTTCTCTCTTGCTAATGTTTTCGTTTTCTGCCACAGCCCAGAAATATCCTTGGCCTCTGAGTAGATTACATTTCATAGCAATGCGGAGGCTTTAACTCCCACAGATGTTAATGGAAGCCATATAGCTATGCAGCACTTTCAAAATGTACCACTTAATGTCTGAACCTTCTAATCATGCTAGAAATTTTTTTTCCAGCAAATAAACACAAATCTATTTTTGCACGAACAAAGAAAAGAAACAAGCACACATTCTACTTCCCTCTCTCCTTGGAGTCTATACTGACTCTGTCTTTGAAAATTCACCAAACATCTGTGAGCTTTCTCCCATGCTTGATGGCTTCCAGACTCAAATTCGGCTCTCAGTTATTTGGACACAAACAACCAAATGCACAAAACCTTCAAATAACTAACATTTTTCTACATTAAACTTCTATGGGGGATTTTTTTTCAGGGCCCATCTAAGAGCAAGCTTATCTCAGGGATTTATTTTTAAAAGCAACCCGAAGATTTTCCCAAAGGAGAGGACACTTTTGGCCCAGCCTCTTCTCCCTTATACATGTACCAGAGTAGACGATGAAAACGGGCAGTCGATCTCACCAGGGCTAGGACCACACGACACCCCACACACCATTGCATTCCCATTGCTTCACACATGTTGACATGTCATGTGTGTGGCCTGATGCCACTGATACTACGGAGCAACCATAACAAAAAGATTCTATAAGTTGTTCAGTTTGAGAAATGAGTTTATTTATCGCATCTTTTTCTTTTAACATCCATCATCTAATTGTGGTCCCTAGTGCAGCAGCATCTGGGAACTTGGTAGCGATGCACATGCTTAAGCCCCAATACAAATTCACTGAACCTCAACCTCTGAGAGTGGGCCCTCCAGGTGATTTTGATTCACATGGACATTTGAGAACCAGTGGTGTTACAAACTGAGTTTACCCGAATACTCTTTGTATGTTTCCGGGGTAGGTGAAGGTTTTTTAAAGCCTATTGCCCATTTTTATACCAATTCACTATGTTGGAGTGTGCTCCAAGTCAGCCAGTACACTGTCACATGCTGTACTGAATGAGCCTCAGTGTGCAGAGCAGTGGAACCCAAGACTCAGAAAAAAATCAAAGATGGAGAGAGAAATAAGGGGACAGGTACATAGGTTTTGCTACGCAGATGGAGATCAGGTGTCAGCCTTCTTCCTAGTAGTTCCAGCAGCAGTTCAAGCACCTTTGAATTATAGAATACAGGTTGGAAAATGGGGCTAAACAAAATGTCCTATGGAAGGTCAACTATAAAAGGTTAAATTCAGTGCTACTTTATTGACAGTTATGTGTAATCTACTTTTAGCGACTACACCACTCCTGGAATATATACTTCTGCTATAGCCCTTGCCATGATGCATGAGAATTGCTTACTAATCTATGTCCATAGCTCTGCGAAGGCGGGGAACGCCATGCTGTATTCAATTGTGCTATTCCTTCGTACACACCTAATATACATTTGGTGCTCAGTGGATATCTGTTGAACTAAGTCAAGCCCTTCTTATTTGGGGGAGCTTCATGCTTGCCAAATATGAAGACACTGAGGGTGAAAGGAAAACAGACAAAGCACAAACCAGGGAAAAGCTTATGAGATTACGGGGCCAGAGGGGAAGCATGGCAAATAGGGAAAGATTCAGGGAGCCTGATGGGAGAAAATGCTGTGATTGGAAGTATGAATCTGGATTGAAAAAGAAGGGGAAATGGTGGGAAAATGTGATGGTTGGACGAAAACAGAAGGGGATGTGTATGAAAAGGAAAACTTGGACCGTGGCGTTTGACAAGAATAGCGTGTTCAGAAAACAGAATGGAACGAGCTGGGGGCGGCAAAGAGAAGACTGGATGGAAGATATGAAATACCATGAGCGGTTAAGAGAGAACAAAAGCATGGGGTGAGGGTGGGAATGAGAACTTTGTATTTTATTTGGTCAGCTAGACTGACAGACTTTAAAGTTCATTGTTTCGTCATCAAAGGAAAGTCCAGCTCCCACAATTATTCATCTGTTGGTGATCCCACAACTGCCTGAAGGTCCTTGGCAACACGCTTTGTTTCTCTTTAACTGGTCCTAGAGGATTTTTCTTGATGACAGTCACTGAGTGGCAGCCCCTCTCCTCAGCCTTGTTAAGTAATCCCTGAAAACCAAGAGGGAAGAGCCAGTGGGTTCCAGGGTCAGCGCTGGACTCAGGAGCTGAGGCCCGTCTACCTCACGGGGATGAGACTGTAGGTGCAAGGCCATTGGTCCAAGGCGGATCCCTTCTTTTTTGTCTTGGCATCGGAGGCTTTTCTCATTGAATACAATCAGGGGTCCTCAAACTACGGCCCGCGGGCCACATGCGGCCCGCCGAGGACATTTATCGGGCCCGCCGGGTGCCGCTGCCTGTCCTGCTTAGCAGCCGACTCGTCCCGGGCCCGCAGTGTGCATAGGAATTTGTTCATTTTTTTTTTTAAAACTATAGTCCAGCCCTCCAACGGTCTGAGGGACAGTGAACTGGCCCCCTGTTTAAAAAGTTTGAGGACCCCTGGATTTGGTGCTTTGGGGGCGGGGGTTGGCGGGGGGGCTCTCAACCAATTCCCAGCGCTGCAGGGAGGCCAAGCATCAGTTGCCATCAATAGATATGCAAGCAGTTCATTTATAATTTTCTTAAGCAAACTGCATTTAAAATTTTTTTTTAATCAATTACTTTTTTCCTTAAAACATGTTACTCTTTTAAAAAGAATATTACATTAAAAAACACAAAAATTTCTCCAAATCTCACTAAAGCAGAAATAACTGTTATCAACATTCTGGAGTTGCATTTTCTTGGCGGGGGGGGGCGGCGGGGCAGGGCGGGGTGTTTGTGCATGCACACGTGTCCTAGAAAAAGTAAACACTTTCAGGAAATTGTATTGGCAAGATAGTGTATTGGTTTTATAGTTCATGTTCTCCATTGTGAACTCTCCGTTACTGTAATTTACTGACTCAAGGGATACAGTATGAGAAAGGGGTGTCCTGGGTTTTCCCTCTCACTCTTGCAGGTTAAACTTCTCTCCTCCTCACGCTCTCTCACGTCCCCTGCAACTATACCCGATTCTCTTCCCATCTACATTAACTTTAAGCCTGGGTTACCCCGAACCACCTGCCCAATGCCTCCCTCTCTCCTGTTGACCTCACTTTTTGCAAGAGTACGCTCCATACCGTCTTCACTCCCAACCTGCCCAGTGTGACTTTTACCTGATACTTGCTCCCAGGTTCTCCTGTCCCCCAGATTGTGTTAACAATATTCTCAGTAATGCACTAGTGATCCAAACTTCACAGCCCAAAGAATGTTCTTTTCTTTTCTGACAGGGCTTCTCTGCTGCAGTTGGCACTTAGGGTTTTTACTCTTTAAAATTCTAGACTCTGGACTTCTGTGACTTAGCCTGCGTTTATATTCGATCTCTGCCACCTAGAGGTAGCTGTGCAATTTTGGGCAGTGTCTCGACCTCTCTGTGCTTTGTTTGCCTCACTTTGAAAGTAGAGATAATAGTAGAACCTGATGTGTAGAATGGGATTTTTAAAGGATTAAATGAACTAAATGGTACAAATTACTTAGAATACCACCTCCAGAAATAATGACAATGATCACGGGGATGATGTCTTCCCAGGCCAGCTCATTCTATACAGGTTAGTTTTAGAATCGAGACTGAGGGGTTCATTAAAATTCTGATCACTCCATCCACATTGCTCAAAATTCTAAGTTCCAAGAACTGTCTTCATTACCTGTGCTAATAGCCTTGACTCTTGCCCATATTTGCTACTGTGCAGCTGCTTGTAAAGGCTGGAATTTAGGTGTACCCACTTTCCTCGTTTTCTTTGCTAAACAGGAATGGTCCAAGTCTGACTTCTCTCAATTTCAGGGGATAGAATTTTGTAGGCTATCTGGAAGAGAACAACTTTCAGTGTCATTGCTATCAAAAAATATTCTCTCCTCTGTGCAGAATTCATTATATTATATTTATATTTATATTATTTATATTTATATTTATATTTATATTTATATTTATATTTATATTTATATTTATATTTATATTTATATTTATATTTATATTTATATTAGAGACCCGGTGCACAAAATTCATGCATGGGGTGGGGGGTGTCCCTCAGCCCATGTACCCTCTCCAATCTGGGACCCCTCAAGTGCAGTCAGACATCCCTTTCACAATCCAGGACTGCTGGCCCCCAACCGCTCACCTGCCAGCCTGATCACCTGACCACTCCCCTGCCAGCCCAATTGCCCCTAACTGCCCTCCCCTGCCAGCCCGATTGCCCCTAACTGCCCTCCCCTGCCAGCCCAATTGCCCCTAACTGCCCTCCCCTGCCAGCCCGATTGCCCCTAACTGCCCTCTCCTGCCAGCCTGGTCACCCCTAACTGCCCTCCTCTGCTGGCCCAGGCACCCCTAACTGTCCTCCCCTGCAGGCCTAGTCCCCCACAACTGCCCTCCCCTGCTGGGCTGATTGCTCACAACTGCCCTCCCCTGCTGGCCATCTTGTGGCAGCCATCTTGTATCCACATGGGGCGGCCATCTTGTGTGTTGGAGTGATGGTCAATTTACATATTACCTCTTTATTATATAGGATATATATATCTGTGTGTATGTGTGTACGTTTAATGTCCCATTTGCAGCATTATTCCTTCCAGAATACAAAGACTTTTTTTTTAGCTGCTTAGAGGTTGAATGTGAAATAGACAAGTGTGTCCTTAAGACTCTTATTGGCAAACCTCACTTCCCCCAATACCCACAGCCTCATGCTTGTCCTGGCTCCCCAGGGACCCTGCTGCCAGCTTGAGAAGCATCCTGTACCCTAGAATGTGCTCTTTTTCCTTAAAAACCCTCAGACACCCACACAGTCCTTTCCTACAGTCCCATTTTCCCACTTTGGCAATAATAAATGGGCAATTCCCCAGGACTTTATCCTATATAATAAAGATGTAATATGCAAATGGTCGTTACACCATGAAGCGTAACGACCGGATCACTGATCAGCAGGAGAGTGGGGCAGTGAACTATAAGTGGGCGGCAGAGAGCTACGGGGGGGGGGGGGGGGGGGGGCGCAGGGCAGCAAGCTATGGGGGGAATGGTGGGAGCTACAGGAGGTCAGGGCAGAGGGTGGAGAGCTACTGGAGGGTGGCAGTGAGCTACTGGTGAGCTACTGGTGTATGGATTCGTGTGCAGTGCTACTAGTCTTTAATAAAAACCCAAGTGCCTCCTGGGAAAGTGCCATTAGTACTGGGAATTTAAGGCCATACAGGGCCAGTATTTCAAACCTCTGATAACCTGGTGAGAGCAATAGACTCCGCCTTCCACGCCCAGGTGTACATTAACACCTAATAGGCACATACTTTTTTAGGATTAATAAATCTCCTGACCCTTGGTGTCCAAGTCAATTAAAAAAACAAACTCAAGTTTAGACAATTATTCCTATACCCATAAAATGCTAACTTGAACATGTTTTTATCACTAGAATGGTCCTTGGCCCAGTTCTCGATTTTAGAATAAAGCAGTTCCCATTTTTCCAAGTTAGATAAGAAAAATTTTACTGCATCACGAAAGACTTCTGAAATCTATCATCTGACATTAAAAATTTGCCACAATGGAAAAATGGGAACTGCTTTCCTTTTTACTGCATCATGAAAGACTTCTGAAATCTATCGTCTGACATTAAAATTTGCCACAGTGGAAAAATGGGAACTGCTTTCCTTTGCACCTCCAGGAACAAGGGGAGCCCCTGGCCCAGCAACTTGCAGACCAACTAGAAGACTTGCCAGGGAAAGGAATTGGATTCTTTCCAGTTCGGCCACCTGCTCCTGGATTGGCTAACTGGTTTTACCTCTTAAACTTCTCTAATTGGTATATATCTAATGAGGCAGTGGGAGATTGCTAAGAGGGAAAATTTTAACTGAATTAGTAAAGTAACAGGGGGAAGGGAGGATTGTGGTAGCTTCTGGATGCCATTTAATATAGACCCTCTTTATCAGGGGAAATATATTCCACTGAAGTACACTTTCAACTTTAACAAATTATAAAGATTCTTTAATGTGGCCAACTTGTAAATTTGTGGAGCCATGTTAATTAGTGTTGGTTTAAAAAAATCTTTATTAGGTAACAGTTCAAGATAATTGGTACCCAACAAATTCAAGACTGTGAACATTGTGTATGAGCTATGGATACTAGTAGAAATTAACCTCATTGTTATCACCTGGCTTTCTAACCTTTTACACGTTAGTACTAACTTTGCTGGCTTTTGAAATTCCAGTGAGCACTGAGCTAGGACATGAAACAAAACATACCTAACTAACACATATTATACATCATTAGTGGACAACTGATGGAGATAAAGAAAAGAACAATGTAGTTAGAAATTAAAATAACATCCAGGATTTAGAATAGTAGAATATATGTGTCTTGTTTGGCCCTTTCTGTAGAAAACAAAGAAAATTTACTTTGAATATACCATGAAGATTTGGGGACTGCAGATATATACCCACAAAACCTGTATTAGAGTTCTTTATCAGCATTAAAAGATTTAAGGTGTATATTTTTTGCTATGTCATCTTCTGAAAGGATCAGTACACACACACACACACACACACACACACACACACACACTCACTCACTCACTCACTCTCTCTTTAAGTAGACCCTGCCAAATAAGCCTAAAATTAATTCAAAGTTACAACACTGGAACGGTGCGGTTTATCCTCATTTCTACGTATTCTCCCCGCAGATCCTTTCTCTTTGTGCTGTAATCACTTTTCACAGCTCAGTGGTCTCTCTGAGGCTGTCTTCAAGCCCTGATTCTCAGAAAGGTCCAGATAAAACAGTCACAGACAGCCCAGAGGCAGCACATAGCCAACGCCTCAAACCCATTGCTGCAGAAAGTAATTATCCACATAGAACGATGCCTTTATCGAGTATGGCTTAGCACTTAGAGTAGGGTGCTTTTATTTATATATTTGTTTGGGGGCTTTTCTGAGCGTCTGCTGTGTTCCTCTTTTTCCCTCCTCAGTAGCTCCTGCCAAGCCAATGTGGCAATACTGACAGTTGCCACTTTGTAAGCAGCCTTGCCATTCCCTTCTGTTCCCTCTTCATGTGTTCCTCTAACTGGGCCAACTGTGAGATGTCTACAAAGAGGTACAAATGGCAGTAATTAGTAAATATCGTTCTAAAAGCTAGAAAATGTACACAGTATATGTACTGATGTATATGTGTACTGATGTGTACATCACAGCAGTGGAGCCAACATCTACCTGCCAGCATAGCCTTTGCAAAATTTACTCTTGAGTTAGGTGAATATGTATTTGATTGAATACGTTTCTAACGGGAGAACATTGTTTCATTTTCTCTCCATATTGTATTAAAATATTATGCATATAATTAAGCTGCAAATGTCTTTAAACAGGAAATCTCTCTTTGTCTTGAATGAAGCCCTGCATTGCTTCTTTATGCTTTTCTCAGGAGCACAGGAGTCTTAGAAAACATTCCCATTTGCATGTATTTGTACTAGTAGAGATAGACGACTGTCGTAATTAGCTTAATCATGAGGAGAATGGTAACTAGGTTATGTCCACTTATGCTGAGCTTAGCACATTAGAAAATGGGTTTAGACAGCAACAACAACAAATAAGTAGAGTTTCTTACATGTTGAGTTCCAATGCTGTGAGTTCTTCAAAAGAGCTGTTCAAAGACCAGATCTGTCATTTACAAGAAAGGAGATAGTGATCCTACCTGAGATGAGCTAATTTCTTCCTTTTTTATTTTCTCTTTAAAATGATTCCTCTGCAGAAGTAAACTGTACTTGGTATTCATATCTGAATAAAGTCTTCACTCTTCAGTTTTCATTGATTGCTACTTGTGATTAAATAGGATATTTTAATTTAGAATGCAAACTCTTGTTTTTTAAATCGCTTAGGAAAATAAATTGCTTTGTTAGCCTGTGCTAGCTAACTCAAGGACAGGCTAATGTGTGTATTAAAAGGAATGGCCCATGTGGGTTGACAGTGGAAGAGAGATGAGCAGGAAACAAATTCAGAATTACAAGCGTGGTGGGTGAATTCATGAACAACCTGTGTGGTAGCTACAGTGACCTTTTTTTTAATGAGGCTATTTTAACGTCGTGGTATGGTTTTTCCCCTACTTTATCAACATCTTAACTTTTACAAAACTTACGGAAGTAATCGTTCTGATTTTTGTAAATGCTGATTTAATGCCTGCAGCATATTCCAGCACAGGGATATAATCCTTTTCTTAAGGACTACTCTGTTATTGGACATGGCTTCTAATTGTTCCTTATTGTAAATAAGGTTACAGTGAACAACTACTGATAAATCTTTGTCCACATTTAATACTATTTCTTTAGCAATAACACTTTCAACTCAATCCTTGTCCCATGATCTAAACTTGATACTGCCTCGTAATTGACTTCATGAGCCTATAGAAGAGATATAGGGTATTCAAATGTCATTGAGACTTTCATATTTTTATTGCATTCCCTTTCACTGTTTTACCAACTATTCTCTCTCAAAAGTATCACAGCTACGTAGACTTCAGTTGCCTACCTTAGAAATATCTACTTTAAATTCATCAAGCCTAAATTGGATAAAAGAGAAAAATTTGAAAAAGATTGCACCTCTTGGAAAGAAATTTTTTAAGGAAAAGTTTATTCCAGAGTCCATATAATTGGTATCAACCCTAGTGTGCTTTTTAGTCAAATTCGCCCAACTTCAGTATACACACACCTTTCTAAAAATAAATCATTTGGACGCTACAGTAAGTTGTTTGCAAACCTGGCTGAGGATGCAGGCCCTGAAGGATGCTTTAACAATACAATTTACTAGGCCCACTAAACCAGACTACCCAAAGGCTGGTCCTGGAGAAGGGGTATTTTTAAAATTGGACCAATTGGTTCCGATCCACCAGGTTGGAGATCTACAGAGCCAGGGCCATCTTTTAGCCTTTATCCTATGATGCTCTTTAGATTTAAAAGGACATCAAACAACAGGAAGGACGGATAGAAGAGCCATGAGACTGTATGAGTTAAAGCAACCCAGCCTTTGAACCTCTGTTTTACTTCCAAGAAACCCCACAGCACCCTTGCGTGTCCTCACCCCTATTCTTCTCTCGACCATTAATGCAGACAGTGAGGGACTCTAGGTCTAGAAGACTGTGTAACTTTTATGGACTGCTTTGCTTCACTATAAGGAGGGGGAAAAGATTAGTAGAATGTGGGAGTCAGTACACACACAAAAAAGGTGTTTTATATAAGGGAATATTTACCGACCATACCAGTGTTCTAAATTTACACACTAATATGTATTGTATCTATTCACTTCCCAAGAAAAAAACAAGTATAGCTTGCCATCCTACCTAAGAGAAAATTATTTGCCTCTTCCCTGTCTCAAAAGAGGAAGGATATGATCTCCCTAAATATTTATTTACTAAACCCATTATGTGCACTGAATATCAGCAGTCCCAGGCATCTATTAAATAGGCACAGATGTGAGAATGATCATGACTTGATGTCTTATACTTCATTAATCCCACAATTAAATCTGTTGATCTGACTCCTCCCTTTCTCCCACTCAATTCCATGAATATTTGTATGAAAGCTACACACTCAGATAAAGATAAATATATCCAATCCTTGCCATGGTGAAACTTACTTTTTATAAGGGAGAGAAGACACCAAGTCGTCCACATATACCTGTTCGTGTGAACAAATGAATAGCATCAGCAGGAGGCTCAGGGCGAGGGAGGAGGTTCTGTGAGTTGGCTGATCCTTAGAGAACAGGTGGTGAAGGTGGGAGAATGTCTCTGGGAGTCTTGTCTGTGCTTAAAGGGAGAGGTGGGGTGTGAGATTAGAGACCAGAGTGGTGTGGGGAATGATTTCTCAAGTCCAATTACTTGAACATTGTAGGGAAGAGAAAGCAAGGATAGCCACCTCGGGATAGAGGATCTGGAAATGAAAGTAGGTAGTTAGGTCACAAGGTCCTGCCAGAAACTTTTCCAGGCAGTAATCAGCACTTAACTTTTGGTCTTGAGTGAAATGACATACGGAAGCTTTTGCAATCCAACAAGCCAACACCAACTTTCACTTTCTTAAACAAAAGGTAATTTACTGAAAGATATCGGACCCCTCTTCTAGGAGAGTCCTGGAGAACCAAGCTTTAAACACAGCAGAGACTCAATAAAAGTTTATTGCTCATGCTACATGTCAGAGGCAGCCAGTGTGAGAATAGGCTCCTTAGAGTTATTGCAAACCATATTACCAATGCCTACGGTTCATTGCAGCAGGGAAAGAAAGCCCTGGAGAGTCTTGTACTGGCAATTAGGTGCTCCAGCCAGAAAATGACATGTGTAATTTCCACCCACAATCCATTGGCCCAAAATTAGTCATTTGTCTCCTCCCAACTGCCAGGAGATGATATCCTCCCACAAGACAGGAGAGGAAAACCAGATTTAGGTGCCCAGTCAATGCCTCTGTGATGGGCAGGAAGTAAGGCCCAAAAAGGTACCAGGGATGACAGGTACCTTACCTTAGATGGTCTTGTCAGGGTATTTCTGCTAAAATGGATGAAGCCAAACAATACTCAAGGCTCTGTTACTGACATTCAAATGTCAGGGAAAAAATACCTGATTGGCCTAGCTTGGTTCAAGTGCTCACCACTTTCCCTGGGTCAGCAGGAACATTATGGGCAGTAAAAATGCATAAAAGTTAAAAGGGAATCCAGGTGCTATTAGGAAGTAGCCTAGGATATGAATATGAGGTGTTTATTGAACAGCAAAAATATCCCCTTGAATTGAGAGGTGACCAGGAAGCTTTTGATTTCAGTAGTCACTGAATATTTATGGAGCACTTACTATGTGCTCTTCTCAGAACCGAGGATCCAGCAGTGAACAGAATAGATGAAGTCTTCCCTCTGACAGAACCTACATTTTTAATGGTCAGATAATCGTGGTTGGTGGATTGTTTGGTGGTTTGGAGAACATTCTGTAATTATGGGGGTAGGAAATGATTATATGGACTAGGTAGCTCTAGTGAGAGCCCTCAAAAAGAAAGGATTTTAGAAGTTAAATGTCTATTTCTCATTCCTGGAAGATTTGCAACTGAAGCTGACTGGCCATTTATTGCAAATGTTATAGGATTGCATTGATTATGAGAGCGAGAGTGAGAGTGAGAGTGAGAGTGAGAGCGAGAGCGAGAGCGAGAGAGAGAGAGAGAGAGAGAGAGAGAGAGAGAACACAACTTGCTTAGGTTCCTTCCAGCCCAAAGTTCAATAAGTTGATGAGAGCCCAATAGCAAATTAGGAAACAGATATGGAATGAGAGAATATTTGAGCAACATTATCCTCGGGAAGGAAACATTTCATCTTAGCAACAGAGGCCTCCATAGGTTACCTTGAGTAGAATTCTGAAGTGGAAAACCAGACGCACACCTCAGCTATCACTGTGCCGGGGGTGATAGCTGCTCACCTACTACTTGTACTGCGTCTTCTGTCCTGGTGAACTGTCTGGTGACAATTAGCAGATCTACCTTCAAAATTCAACCAGTTGTCTTTCTCCTAAGGATTTCACTCTCTGTCATAGCATAATATTCAAAATTGTTTGTCTCCAGATAGTTAATGTAATTCTGTGAGGAAAGAAATGTTTACTTGATTTGGTTTTTATTGTACCCTCAGTGCCTTGAACAGAGTCTGGAACATAGTAAACCCTCAAAAAATATTTGCTGAATGAGTTGTATGGATGCTGAAAGAAAATAGTTAATGAGAAAAGGCTTTGGGGATGAAAGGGTAAAAGACACCATTTATAATGCTTGAAGATGATGAATGCACTCTTTATCAAACTAAACATCTTTGTTTGTTCTTAGATATTTGTTCAGTTGGAGAAAAAAATCCTCTGGGGATTTCAGATACCCATGGTTTACACAGTCAGATCTTAACACAGTTAGATGCTATGTTGCCAAGATGGGGAGATCAAATGGCTAATGAATCTGCCTCCTCCCACCTCTACCACCCCAACAGTGTTACATGTTCAGCTTCACAGGAACACGCCTCTTTAGGTGTTTTGAAAACAAATTTGCAACTGCCAAAGACCACTTTGAATAAGTGAATTACTCCCAGGGTCCTCGTGACCCTGATCATTAACTAGGGGCAGCCAAGGAGGCAGGGTGTCTTAGGGGTGGAGTCAGCCTGCTTTGTGCTCACTATCCGCATGACCATGGCCCAGGTTATGTGACCTCTTTGACTTCAGATTTTGCACTTGCAAAATGGGGCTAATGGCAGGGCCTATTTAATGAGGCCGTTGTAAGGAATAAGTGAGCTGATACGTGCAGAATTCAGAGGGGAGTGCCTCACACAGAGTATGTAAGAGTAAGATAGCCTTCTCTGGTTGGTTTATATATTTACCTGTCATATGTCCCAGATGACACTGTAAGTTCCACGACATAAGCTGGGCTTTGTCACATATCATTATTATGTTTGTATAATGCTTTACACATTTAATGTTCAGAGTGGCACTACTATAATCAGAAGAGTATGTACCATTGTCCTGATTTTACAAAGGAAAAACGGGAAGTTTCTGTGTAATAGTGAGGGGCAGGCTTGGGACGTTGCACAGGAGCCTGCTGGGAGGATTTTGTCACTCTGCACATATCCACCAAAGGTACGGAATCACAGCCACAAGAAGCCGCTCTTACTACTGGGGTGGGGAGAGGTATGGGGAGGTATTGTGTCCCACAGCTTGAGTCCACCCTGTGCGGTGGTATTTCCCCATCATGTGCACAAATAAACCTTTCCTCTAACTCATACTGCCCCTCCAAAATAGGGAGTGCCGCCTGGACAGGTTTTGCCACATCCTCTGTTCCCTTCAGGTCTTTGTAAGCACCATGACTCTCCAGTGCTCTGCACACAGCAGCCTTTAGACAAGCAGGTGCTTTGAATAGAAGCCCAGGCAGTGCTTGAGTGTGGGCTTCTGTTCTTCACCCAGCCTTGGTTTCTCTGTTTGACGGTGGGGCAGAGTCAGGATAAAGTCGTGCGAATGGTTGCAGGACACTCCGAAGGGAAATCATGGGTGGGCGTAGGGCCATTGCCACCAAGGCAGGTGCAGGGCTCAGCTCCTTTGCTGTTCCAGCACTGAAAGTGGTTGGAATCTGAGGGAAACTCGAAGGCATCTAAGGAAGGGGACAGCCTTGCTTAGGTAGGCGTACTCGATGTGAAGAGGAAGCATCAAAGGTGGAGGGAAAATGATGTCCGTTTTCTCCGAAATTTCCTCTGGAGCACCAGTCTGAGAAACACTGGTCTAGAGTTGAGGGAGAAGTTGGAGTAAGTAGGGGGAGAGAATATACTGGTATAAGTATAGCTAGGTTATGAATAATCATTGTCAGTAATGAATGGGCATGATTTATACACATCATGTAGAACTCCCAGGCTACTCAATACTTTATTTTTCTTTAAAATCTGAAGATCATAGCTTTTTGTAGCCAAGTAGAGAAAATTTTCTTCACAGCATAGCTATGTCACCAGACTCGGTCAACTATGTGTGGAATATATCCTCCCAGAATGTAAGCTCCTTGGAAACAAGGCTTCATTCACCATACAGCCTGGCACGGAGCACATGCCTGATGCCTCGTATACTTGTTTAATCTATAAATGACTGCTTTAGAGAAAGCTGGCGGCCTAAGAAAAATATAGGTTAATATACCAAATATTGGTATAGAATGGAAGATATATCCATTATAACAAATTCTACAGTGCTGTTCAATTGTTTTTCCCCAATCTGGCATTTGTTGTATTGTTTTGCTTCCATTGCTATGATGTGAGACTATGTTAACAAGGAGAAGTTAGAACTTAAAAGACCTAGTTCTAGTCCACCCAGATCCAGTCCAGTCACTCAATTTGGGGAAAGGTTTTAAATATCTCCCAGCATGGGTTTCCTAGACAACTGAAGAAGGATTACAGCATCTGCACAGAGTACCTTATCTCTCAGGTACTAATGCGGATCAAATGAGATAATAAATGTAACAAAGCCTCGGAAAATACTAACAGTCGATGTATAGTGTATGTTTTCCCCACGGAAATTTAGTATGCAGGAATTTAGTATGCAGTCTGATAATATTTTGAAGGAATCATAAATAGTTTGGTTGAGAACTCCAGCTCGCCGTCTTCTGTATTGAGAGCTCGAGAGTGCAGGCCTGGATTGGCAAGTACCTAAGGCTCTGTGCGGCCGTGTGCTGATTAGTGAAGCGTTCCTCAGAACTTGGTGGCATTACTAGTAAATGGCTTCCTGCTTAGGATCACAGTGATCTTAAAAGCCAGGACCACTTGGGATAATTGTCAGTATTTCCTAGTCTGAGGAAAGTCTTCCATAAATTATCACACTATTGTGTACTTTTCTAAACCAGGTATTTAAGTATCAGATCACAATTAACATTAAGAGACATTGTTTTAAAAGAGGGAAGAGGAGAGTGAGGTGGGGGGGGGGGTCAACCTTTTCTTCTTCCTGGAGTCCTGGAGTGATGGTTCTTGATTTTTTTGAGTTAGGAACCCCTCCCAGTGCCCATATGCACAAACATAAAAACAATTTGCATTCTGTTTTCCAGCATGCAGAGACCCACTGCAGCGCCTGAGGTTAATTCCCCCCGGCCTAGTATATGGCCATAGAGTTTCTCTTTGGGCCAATTTGTATATTATCGTAAAGGATGTACAGTAACTCAGACCTGTGTGGGCTTTGGCTCATGGGACAAAGTTGATCCCATTATCTGTTGTCCCTGATTTAAGAGTCTGATCTTGGAAATTTAAACTTTAAACTGTTAAATTTTTAGAAGAGTATTTTGTAATGTAAATTGTAAGGAAAGGTGCTTTAGAAAAATATTTATAAAATGTTTAGTAAATAAGTTTGAAGACCAGGATTTAAAAATATGAAATAGGTTTTAAAACTCCAAGGTAAATTATTTGTATAAATTTGATATGGTGAGTGACATTTCTTTGAAGCTCTTACGTATTTATGACCTTATGAGCATTTTTTTCATGGATTGGTATTTGGAGCCATAACTACAGCTCCTTATATAGTTGGTGATTTTATTACAGGCAGCCTTTCTGACCTCAGTTTACTTGTTTGTCAGACAGAGATAATACCTACTTTATAGAAATGCTGTATTAAAGTCAAACATAATTTAGTCAATGAGTTTGTTCGAGTAGACAAAAAAATCAGTTACATAGTATGGTAAAAGGTGATGAGTGCTGTGGAAAAAAAATAGACTAAGAAGGATGGGGATATTGGGGACAGGAATGGCGGTTAAAGAAGGTTGTCTGGGTAGTACTCTCTAAGTATGCAAAGTACTTGGTACATATCAGGTGTTCAGTAATAGTTGCCATATATGGATAAATTTGCCCGTCATGTGCAAATCCAAGCCCCTGTGATGGATGGATGGATGAGCTACATCTATGATAAAGATGTATAGGATAATTATAAAAGCATTTTCTCTTTCTATAAACAGTAATAATGGTAATTACAGCTATAATATGTGTTGAGCGCCTACTGTACATGTATATTAATTAACCTCTTTGTGTTACATATAATTATATACAATGGGCTTTTATTCCCTCTGAAAGCCCTATTGAGTAAAACTATTATTGTCCTCATTTTAAAGATAAGAAAACAGAGAAATAAGAGGCTGAGTAACTTGCTCAAGATGATGAGCCAGGAAGAGCTAGAGCGCATTTTAGACCCAGGGTTTCCAGCCGTGGGCAAACTACGGCCCGCGGGCCGGATCCAGCTGTTCTATCCGGTTCTCTTGCTCTCCCCTCCGCTCCTTTACTTTGAATTTATATTGGTTCACACAAACACTCCATCCATGCTTTTGTTCCGGCCCTCCGGTCCAGTTTAAGAACCCATTGTGGCCCTCGAGTCAAAAAGTTTGCCCACCCCTGGAAACCCTACAACCTGCACACTGAACCGTGGCAGACACTGCAACTGCATTTTTGATGAGTACATCTACTTTGCTCAGGGATCGTAAAATTGCCTAGCTTTTCTTCTTTATTTTTGAATGCATTAGACCTAGCTTTCCTTGTTCTCTTTCTGCTCCCTCACAGTTAACAATTTTTTACTGGGTAGAGTACCAGCCTGCCCCAGCGCCTGCCTTAAGAGCAGCTGAGAAGAATCCAGGGGTTCATGTGCACGCCCTCCTGGCTCTGCCAATTCAGGGAATTCTCGTGTCCTCCCTGCCTCTCCATAGAAGCTCCATGTGGGGACCTGGGTTTGTTTCAGCAGGCTTAGTGCTGAGGGAGCCCTGGGTCTCAGGAAATCCTATGTGCTCTGCTGACTGGAATAAATTAGGAAATCAAAAAGCTTCTCTTTAATATTTCCATCAGAATTAGTCTCCCTGAGTGCATGGAGTGAAAGCTGGAGAGATTCCAACCCTCCTGAAATGTAACCATCGGCTTTTACCTTCTTGCTTGTAATATCCAGCAGTGGAATCTCGCTGGAACACCTAAAATTAATCCTCAACCTGCTAGTTAGGGAGAGAAGGGTGGGGAATGGGACCAGCACACTCCTCGCTCAGTTAGACCGCCATGGGTTGCTGAGATTAGAACAGGAGTAGGGGAGGCAACAGCATATGTTTATTTTAGAACTTTCTCAAACCCCCTGGAACAAATTAAACAAATGGAACTAAATCTCCAAATTAAATTATTCCAAACATTCTCTTCACAGTGACAGGTGCATAGATTAGACAACTTCCTAGGTCATTTTTATTCATTATAATTTTTACAAACAACTCATTTCTAACAGTGATTTTGGCAGAATCACAGTGATTCTGGAACCTGTCTTTACTTTTTTAATCAGTATGTATTTGAATTATTGCAGTCTTACTGGACTCCAACTGGGGTTCAGTGCCAGAAATCTGGAAGGGCCCTTGAATCCACACAGGCAATCTGCTCATGTATTTCTTTTGTGCACCCTAGTGAAATGATATGTATTATTATAGATATTATATAGATTAAAAATGACACTTCATGAACGATTTAGATAAAACATAATGTAGTGTTCTAGGAAATAGTATAAAAACACAGCCAAGTGGGGAGTTCATCCTGTTTATCAGAGGAAGAATTTATAGATACTACTCAGCTTTTTCGTGTCTTGTCTTCCCTCTTCCTTTGGCCCCCATGGTTGTGACTGTTTGAAACTCTTCTACATCCTCCCTCAGCCCCCACCCTCCTGTGTAGTGCTAGGCCACACTGGGAAACAAGAAAAGGCTGGCAATGGGATTTGTAAACTGGAAGATTCTGTGTTATGGACGTTATTAGTAAGTGAATCATATCATTTCCTCTGTTTCCATAATGTTGTGGTTGGGAAGTCAAAGCTAGCAGAGGAGTTTTACCTTTAGACTTCATATCATGCAGCTTTTGACATGGCCCTCAGATCTGGATCACATGTTTTCCTCTTAGATCTGTCCTTCATAGTGGACTTGCAATTTTTTTTAATATATTTTATTGATTTTTTTACAGAGAGGAAGGGAGAAGGATAGAGTGTTAGAAATATCCATGAGAGAGAAACATCGATCAGCTGCCTCCTGCACACCCCCTACTGGGGATGTGCCCACAACCAAGGTACATGCCCTTGACTGGAATCAAACCTGAGACCCTTCAGTCCGCAGGCTGACGCTCTATCCACTGAGCCAAACCGGTTAGGGCTGGACTTGCAATTTTTAAATTAGTTTCCAACATATGAAAAATGGAGAGTTGCACTTAAAAACATCCAGATTCACAGCCTTTCTTAAACTATTAGAGGACCCATCTGTCAGTCTGAGCTGGGTGGGCCTGTACTTCCTCCATAAAGTGTTGATGCACCCTAGGAAAGCGAGGCTCGTGTTTTCAGTCCTGGTTATGTGCTTACAGTTTTATATTCATGAGATTGTTCCACAGAAAAGTGCCTATTCCTTTTCCGGTGAGTCACGCAATGCTCATGTGGCACACATTCCCAGGACGGTGCCCTCATTTGCACTTCTTGCCTGGCCCAGACCTGGCTCAATTTACATAATACAATTGAAAAATTGCTATTTTAAGGGTTAATGTAGTCAACTCCTATTGGGGTTAGTGCTCTGCAGGTTCTCCCTGGAATAACACAGCGTAAAGAGACTGTGCATTTCACTTAATGAATAACAGACTTCTTATGGTGTTATGAAAATTAACTAGGAAAATAAATGCACAGCGTTTAGCACAGTTCCTCTAATATATCATAGAGTATTCAGTTACTATCACTAGCATTATATATTTCTGTCTATGTTAAACACATAACTAGACATCACTTGATGAAAACTTTGTGATTTGACAATTTGACAACTTTTTTAAATTGATTCTCTCAAAGAATCTAATCAGTCTCCACCAATGTAATTGTTATTTATTCAGTCACTCAGTTAACATCAGCTGAGGACCAGGCACTGTTCTGGGTATGAGGGCTCCTGCAGTAACCAACCGGCTTCTTGTCCTGGAGGAGCTTGCGTTCTAGCGGGAAACAGACAAACTAATAGAGATTCATGCCAATTCACACAGAGGGAAGAGCCAGTAAGAAAAGTGAACCTGAGTCAGGAGCTAGGGTAATGGAGGAGGTGGGCTGGAGGGGGCTGTTTTTTTGTGGGTTTTTTGTTGTTGTTGTTGTTGTTGTTTTTAGCTAAAACATTTAGGATAGATGTCTCTGACAAGGTAACATCTGAGATGCTGGAATCAATTCGACGTGATTAGTAAACTGTTCATTGTCATCTGTTGAAATATTCTTGGGGTGTTTTTTTGAGACTTTTTCTTTCTACAGAAATATTTCTGTAACTATTGAGTGTGTTATAATAGCTGAATTAAATGAGGATGGTTTGAAAGTACAGGGAGGAATATTTTAGGGAAGTGCTGAGCTGCAGGGGGAGAGCCAACGTCAAAGATAGACCAATTAAAGAGGCAAAAAAATCGAGTGCTTGGTGGTTAAAGAGGTTCAAGAGGAAATGGATGGGCTCTGGAGGACAGGTAGGGAGATAAGCATTGGACAGCAGGAGAAAACCTGTGTATTCCAGCATACCCTTGCCCGTGGTAAAGAGAACTAACGATAGAGTGAAGTCAGCACTTTTCCCTATTCTCTGCACAAAATGTTATCCACCAGAGTCAAGTGAGGCTCATTTTTTTTTCAATCCTGACTGTCATTTTAGGGCATTATATTTTATATGGTTGTTTCACAGAAATGTGCTCATTTCTCGTCCGATGACTCACGTATTACTCAAAAGGCACTGGCTTCCTGTAACTTTGAAACTCCCAAGTCTTGAGGCTATTTCTGCAGCAGTAGTGTTGACTCTTAACAAAGCCACAGCTCCTGTCGTCCCCAGGGCCCTGGCGGTGAGTGCCATTTCCAGACTGGGCACACTCAGTTCTGTTCTGGTCAGGCCATAAGCACGGTCCAGGTATTGTGCTAAGTGAAAGAGGTACAGAGTGGAATAGGACACCTGTCCCTGGAGATTAACTGCTACCCAAGACTGATGATCTCTGCAAGATCCCCGCCACGTCTGTTCTATACCCTGGGGAGGATTTGGGGCTCTCATGTGGGATTCACTGATGACTGTCAATCATGGAGCTACCAAGCCCACTGTCTACCAAGGCCAGGCTGGAGGACTAGAGGACATACCCCGCTGAAGGGCACATCTTTGGCTTACCTACAGCTGGTTGTACCATATGGAAATGAAGGGCTGGTTTTGCCAAAACATCTGTTTTTTTGTTTTGTTTTGTTTTTGTTTTGTTTTAGAAAAGGTAGATACCTGGCTTTCCAAGTAAAAAACTTCCTTGTGACTGTTGGTAATACATTAGAATTTTTTAAATTGCTTTGAAACCTTAATGAGGGTTTTAATGAAGGAAGATTGGACAAGTCATTTTTCTTGGTACAGGTTTGTCATCAGAAAAACTGGTTCCTATTGTTCCATCCAGGCCTAAGATACCGTGTTTACCTTTTGGAGACATCAAGTGAATTCTGAGGTGACAAGGTCATTAGGCAGTGGACCCTTGCCCACCTTGCCTGCACAGGCCACAGGCCCCTTGTGGGAACAGAGCATCCTCACTTCTGCCTTTCTGGACCATTAGTAAATGTATTAATAGGGAGTAGATACTTCCAACATTCAACAGATGCGTAATGAGGGCTTGTTCTGTGCCCAGCCTTGTGCCAGGTACCATCCTTGAGCCATCTTGATGTGGATAAAGAGACTTGTTCTTTCCAACTCTGAAATGCAGAGTACTCAGCCCCCTGCTGGTCTCCAGAATAAGACCTCAATAATTGTTAGCTTTCCACTCCCCTTCCCTAGGAGGTGGAAGGGGTGCATTCTTGTCTAGCTGCCACTTCAGCAGTTCCCATGTGAGAACAAATGATCTTCCCTTTCTTCCTAGTTCATCTACATGCTGTTTTGACTGCATGCTGTGTTTGAGCCAGTAGCCAACAGACCTCCATCTGGTTTAGGAGATATGAAAGCAGGGATGTGTCCACAAGTCTTTGCAATGAAACAACCACCACCACAAGGTGGCCTTTCTCCACCAAGTCTGGCATTTTGATGAGAGGAGCTCTTTTTCTCATCTCTGACAACTGACTACTGCTTCCCAACCACCCCCCGCCCCCCCCCCCCCCCCACTTCTCCTCTGTGGCCTGAGAGAGATTAAGGATGGTTGGAATGCGGGCCGGAGTCATTAAGTGTTCTCACCCCTTAGAACAAAACACATGACATACGCCAGATCTTTCTGCAGAGCAGCAGACCATCATGTGACTTGCTGCACTCGATCGTTTCAGTTCCAGAGTTGAAGAAAAGGACACTGCAGATAGGAATGATGTGGGAAGACATTTAGTAATATGCCCCCTTTTTGAATTTCTTGGGGTGGGGGGATTCAGAAAGGAGATGGCTTCAATAATTCCATCATTATACACTGTACACATTGGAAGTTAATTGTGTTAGAATCTGGAGCTCAACATGACAGCAGTCAAATTGCAGTCTGTCTGCCATAGGCATCAGAGTTACTGAGTCTACAGTTGCTTCTTTATAACTTAGTCATATTGATTTATTAAATTGTTCCCTATTTCCTGAACTTTTTGTTGATAGATGCATTTTGGTTCCTCATATTAAACTAGTATTTACTTTTTTCCCCTAATGTATCCAAAGCATGCATAATTTCTTCCGAAGAATAATTTTCTTGATGAATAGTGTTTTGTGTTCATAAAAGACAACCAGTTTTCTTTAAAGAATTAACCATTAACATGTTTCATATAGAGTGTGTGTTTTAAATCAGTTCCTGGAAAAAGTTTCTTAGTTCCTTTTACTTGTGGGTGAAAATCTGTCATCCATAAGCGAGACTCAGAATGAGAGCATAGCAATTAGATCTCTGGAAACCTAGGTCATTGTATACGTTTGTGTGTACACACACACATTTTAACTCTATGCCATAAGATTTTTAAAGAAATTGGGTAAACTGATTTCTGCCTGATAAAACACAATTTAGCAACTGTGGGGCGATTGATTTTGCAGAATTAAGTCCCATTTCTCTTTCTAACCTTTTGTTTCTTCCTTTCTGATGTCTTAAATTGGTAATTTTTAAAGAGTTGTCATATTTCTGCAACTGGTTTATTTGTGTGTGTGTTGGGGCTTTTATTCATAAGTGTTGTATAGAGTATGTTAGTGTTCGAAATGCTCATTTGTAGCTTTGCACAGAATCTTTATTCTATCGGCCTCATTTGCATATAGAGCCATTTGCAGAAGTGGGGCAGGAGGGAGGGGAGTGTATTTGAGTCCATCTGTTCCAGTGGTCGGCAAACTCATTAGTCAACAGAGCCAAATATCAACAGTACAACGACTGAAATTTCTTTTGAGAGTCAAAAACCGACCTCTGCGCATGGGCCACGAAGTTTCAATCGCACTGTATGTGCGCGCCCACGCGTAGTATTTTGTGGAAGAACCACACTCAAGAGGCCAAAGAGCCGCATGTGGCTCGCGAGCCACGGTTTGCCGACCACTGATCTGTTCCATTTCTCCTGGAATATAGATTTTGAGGGGTATTATGACAGTGGGACTTGGGGATCAAGTGGTATGTGCGGATGAGGGTCTGAGGCTGTGAACTCGGTAGGAGGAGCATCCCTGATGGAAACAGTCTTCCAGACATCCAGTTCCAGGGGAATTTGTAACTACTTTCTGTTGGACATAAACCAAGCCTCTGAGGTTCAGTGAGCTGGTCATTTCCATGATAGGATCGGTTGTTTTACTAAACGTAACCCTGAGGTAGCTGCTGCTGTCCTTGCCTACATAGGGTGTGACTGGAATTTCGATGGTGGAAGCTTTAAGTCCTGGAAATGGAGAGAAAGGGGAGAGAGAACCACCTCCCTGACCACATTGTCTCCTTACCCTCACCACATTCAACCCCTGACCCCACAGACCCCACAGGGGCCATCCAAAATCAGGTTGCCTCCAGCGCCAAGGGTCTCCTATCCAAACTGGGTCTCTAATTTTTTTTTTTTTTTGCCCTTATTCTTGTTTGTTTCTCTGCTGATAAAGAAGAGGAGACTATGCCCTGATGGAGATATGGAAACTATTGAGAACAGCCAATCCAGATTACATTGCTGTTTGAAAGCTCCCTTGTAGATTAGTGCATTTGCCCTCTTAAAAGTTCAATGAGCTGCTTTTTCCATGTGTTCCTGTGAATAATGCCTGTGTCATGGCCTCAGTGGGAAAGAAGGGGGAAAACAAGGAAAAGAGAGAGCACACTTTGTTACTACAAGTTTTCAGGAGTCACGTCAGTGATGTAATGCCGTCATTATTTTTTCTTTTTAAAAAATATTTTATGGTTATGCTTTTGAACAGAGAATTATACAGAATCTAGGTCCCTAATATTTTGTGTGTGACACACGAAGAGGATAGAACATATATTAATGCTTTAAATTATTGCATGAGAAGAACATGGTGTTTTGTGTTGTATAAAGCTAATGGGAGAATGCATCCTACTGGGGTTTCTGTCACTTTTCAATCTCAGGGATCAGACAGCATGCTAGGCACACAGCATACTCCACCACCTTTCAAAAAAAAAAAAAAAAAAAGGCACCATAGGGACACAAGCTCCCAACCCCTGGCAATAGATCAAAAGTGAGCAAACTTTCTCTGAAAGGGGGCTGATGGTAAGTATTTTAGGGTGGGTTTTTTTGTTTGTTTTATTATTTTTTTTTTGTATGTGTTTTTTTAAATCCTCACCTGAGGATATTTTTTTCACTGATTTTTAGAGAGTGGGAAGGAGGGAGAGAGACATCAGCATGAGAGAGACTCCTCGACTGGTTGCCTCCTGCTTGTGCCCCGACCAGGGGCCAGGATCCACCCATGCCTGTGGCTGGGAATGGAACTCACCACCCTTTGGTCCACGAGCTGTCGCTCCAACCACTGACCCAAACCAGCCAGGGCAGTGTTTTAGGTTTCGTTGGCCATACAGTATCCCGCATACAATAGAACTTCATTTGTAAGCACTGAAATCTAAATTGACACATGTCACAGACTATTATTATCACTTTAATTTAGCCCAATCACTTAAACAGGTTAAAGCCAGTTTTAGTACACGGGCTGCAGCAGGTCACTTTTGTCCTGTGGTCGCAGTATGCAGCCCCCCTGTTCTGGATATTAGCAACATCTCAAGACAAACCGACTCACAGTGCAAACGTTAGCATGAGGGTGGCCCATTTTCAGAATGGACAGGATGGGAGGGGGCAGCTCTCAGGCATTTGTTGCTGGGTCTGGAAACGATATGTGAAGAAGTGGGATTTCAAAACTATTTCAGCACAAACACGAAAATCCTCTTTCTCTTGCATGAAGTGGTTTCTGACAGTGAGGATTATGTCTGAAATCTACTGAACATGCAGATACTACCACCTCCCTGGGTTCCTCTGTGCCTCCTCCCACCTTCCTGAAACATCTGTGGGGTCCCTACTGTGTGGAGCCCTTGGTTAGACATCAGTGACTGGAAGCCTCTAGACAGCACAGAGCGTTCACAGGCTGCGGGCAGAGCCAGAGGAGTGAGTGGAGGATCTCACACACAGGCCAGCAGCCTAGCCTGTGGGGAGGGAGGCACAGCATGCCACATCCCCCCACATCCCTGGCACCAGCCCTGCACACCACCCAGACCTTATCCCCCGCTCGCAGAGAGGACCTCACCGGCCAGTCCCAGCCAGATGGGTCATGATTCAGGGGAGCTTGACATGAGCAGACACAAGATCCTTGGTTCCTCCTAGTTGGCAACTAGGACTGATGGAAAAGGCCATCTAAGCCACTCTGTATTTTTAAGAAGAGTTTTACCAGGCTTTGCTTTGAGCCATTGGCTCTCCCGTACGCAGCCTGATGCACATTTCTTTTCCTTAGTCTGAGCCCTCAAATGATAAATACCTGAGGCGATGCTTCTACAATCATTTTCATGAGCATTGCCCTCCTTGGTGGAGCAGCACTGTGGCACCTTGGAAATCGCAGGTAGAAGCTCGTTTTGTAAATTCAGTCACTGAGTAAACAGCCTAAGCCTTTTTGCTTGTTAAAGGACTACCATCATGAATTCGGGACATAGCAACCTCCTAGATCCACAGTGTGCCATCGTGGAACCACTCCAGGCTTCTGTCTCTTCATCGTTAAAGTGATGGGCTTTGATTAAATGATCTCTGAGCCTGTGTTTCATTGTACTGCTTATCTTTTGTGTAAAAAAAAAAGTATTTTTAAATATTAGTTTTCCTTGAGGTGGGACTCACCTTGTTCTCATGAAATGAGGTAGAAGATGGTACCATCTTATCCTACTCTGGAGTGTTTGGTTTTTAGTGGACCCAGTGCACTCTGGGTTCGGGCCACACCAGCCTCCCATGCAGCCCATGCTTACCATGTGGGAACTTGAGCTCCCATCACTGCTTCTCCTTTTGCAGCTGCAGTATCTGTGAGATGAGCAGCGAAAGTTTGGGGAACAAAATGCCCTGGCCAGGGGGTGGGTTGGAAGACACAATTATGGGAATTATTACTCTTCTTATTTACTGTCATTATACAGGGTTTGTTGTTGTTTTTCGAAGAGCCCCACAGAAAGGTTGAAACAGTTGGGATTATTTACCCTAGGGAAGAGAGGACTGGAGGGGAAGAGGACAGTTCAACGATGGTTTTGAATATGAACACAGGAGATTAAGAAATTGGTGGGAGAGATCTAAATTAGATGTGAGGAAGCCATGCCTTCCTTAGGGGAGGTCTGGGTGGATAGGGACTTTGATGACCTTCCTGGAGCCAAAGTCTTGCTTTCTGATTTCCATTATGCACAGTAGGGACTGCCTATGGGATCAGAGCGGCAGATCCACAGGCCTGGACTCCCAGGCTCCCTGCATCCTGATATAACCAGGTGTGGTTAGCACCAGACATAGCAGAAAAGAAATGTGGCAAATGTCACTGGAAGGAAGTCGGCAACCCCAAAGGAAAAGGCCGGGCCTGGGGGTGTGGCAGGGGTTTGATTGGAGAATAATTTGCTCTTAGTTGGGCAGCCCTGGGCCTGGAGGTGGTGAGGATTTCTTAAGCCAGCCTCACCTCCTGAGCATCAGCCGACGGGACCCTCCCCCTGTCCGACTCTGTCCCCCACCTAACTTGAGCCTGCAGCAGGCGGACCAGACTTGCTATGTTCCAGAGGTGACTCTGGCTCCATCTCATGTGCCAGTCCAGAAACAGGCACAGATGACCAGGGTGATGGTTTCCCGCCAAAGCCTAGTTTCCAGCACATACTAGGTGCTCACCTGCATGTGGTGATACATAAATGACTGAATGTGGGAGAGAGAGATGATGTACAGTCCATAGTGAACAAACTCCCCAAGTATTTCAGAGCCATGCAGGTCCCCTGCCAGAGTGTCATACAACCCCTCTTGGGTGTCACATGCCCTGCTGGAGTGTCACACTCCCTTGGGAGTCACTAGCACTATGGTCAGAAGCATAACACTGAGAACAGAGGCCCAAATTCAAATGCTTCTGGACAGCCGGGTCCCTAATGTCAAGGAGTAAAACAGACTTTACTGGTAGGACAGTGGGGAATACAGTGTTCTTTAACAAAAATGAAAAACACAGGACCTCTAGATTTGGGCATAAAATTTCTCAATTTTTAAGTGTTAACAACATAATATATTTTAAAACACAATGAGGGCTAAGGAAACATTTATTTGCACTAGTGTGTGACTTTCCCTTTAGAGTCATAGAATTAGATTCAAATCCTGATGCTTGCTAGCTGGTGACCTTTGCAAGTTATTTAACCTTTCTGAATTTTAATTTCTGCCTCACAAATGTGGAGGTAAAGATTACTTCACAGCATAGCTATGAGGACTAAAGGGAAATATGTAAGAAATTTTTATAGTGCCTTGTATGCAGAGTACTTAATAACTATTTAACAATGTATTAATATATGATTGTATTATTAGATTGAACCATATGAAATTGCTGTTATACACATGGCTTGACCTATAAAAATGGCAATTTCATATGGTTCAATATAATAGTAATATAAAATCATATCCTGTAGACATTATTTTATTATTATTAACATTAAGCTTTGCCACCCACTTCCTAAACACATACATACTTTTTTCTTTATTTTTTTTTTCTTAAACATATACTTATGTGTCCTGCTGTATTTCCCCCACAGCACTTACCCTGGTGATCATATGCAAGGACTTATTTATTATGTTTATGGCTTATAGTCTGTCTGCCCCACCCTGCTGGTATATACGCTTCATCAAGGCAGGGATTCCGCTCTTTTTGTTCATCATCCTTCTCTGCCCGCCCCACCCCAGCACCTACAAGAGTAGCACATAGTAGGCTCTCTGTAAATGTGTGTTGAATGAATAGACTTAGGTACCGGCCTTCCCAGATTGAATTCAGTCCACCAGGGACACCTTCCTTGAAGCCTCGCAGGTTTGAGGGAGCTATTGGTTGGCACCATTCTGAATAAAACAAATGTCATTTCTTATGATGGTGGGTTTTTCAGGACTTTGACTCTTGAACTCAAGTATAAGACTATTAAAAAGATGCCTAAGGATTATGTGCCCCCAAATCTGAAAAACTGAATTCAATTAGTTAGGTAAATAAACAAACAACACACCAGAAGCATTCCATGGTATTTTTTTCTGGTTTGACACCTGAGTTTTGTATATACTGCTGTATTTTTTAAAAGATCATCAGTTGTATTTGCCCTCGGATAGAAGAAAATTAGCTTTATAAGGTAACTCATTGGCAGTACAATATGCTTTCCCTGTGTGTACCCACACATGTATTCAGTGGTAAAGCTAAAGAAGTGAAAGAAATGGAGTTTAAAAATCCCACTAGTGAAGGGCAGGCCTGACAAGTCCAGAGAGCCAGGAGAAAATGGTGGCTTTGTCTTCTGAAGGAATGTCAGAGGAGCCTGTGTACAGAGGAAAGTGCTGATAAGCGGAATGACAAAAGCTGGTTTCATGAGTGGTTCCCAGCAGCCAGGGTACGCTTCCAGCTGATCGCCCTGCTATTTTCGGTATTCCCCCTATCATGACTGAATACACAGAGCTTGACTGGAGGCCACAAATATGGTAAGTCCTGGGGAATTCTGGGAGGTGCCACATTATTTGTAAGGCACCTTCTGTACTCTTGGCTGCTCCACCCCCCTTTAAAGAGTTAAGAAAATTCTGATCAGCTCCTACCCCTTTACTAGGAGGCCGGGGAAACCTTTACATTCCCCAAGGCAGATATTTTTAAACTCGATGCTCTGTCCAAAGTGTTAACTAATTGAGTTATCAGGTTTCATACTTGGCCACACAGAATGGCAGTGGAAGAGGGAGAGACCTTCCCAGAACAAGTAAGCATTTACAGTTTCGGAACGAATTGCATTTTCCTTACAGAAGTGCTGCTTTGGCCTGGCTAGCCGAACCTTTTTTAAAATGTTGGCTGCTGATAGGAAGGAAGCTGGCCTGTCTGCACCATGGATCGTCTCGTTCAGTGTGTGGGGGACAGTGGGCTGTCCTTTCTTTCTGTTTTGCCCAGAACTGGATTGTAGGTACGTTTTTGCCTCTGATGTCTTTGGAGTGTGTCAGCTCAGGCCTGTCTTACGAGGATGCTTAAGGAAATACAAAGAGATGGTGAGTGGTTCGGGGTGCAGGAAGGCCTAAGTGGACCCAGGAGTGTAAGAAGGTTTAAGTCTTCCCACTTTTCTCAAGAGAAGTCTGTGGGCTTTACAACTCAGCTTTTTCTGATGCATTAATTGCAAGGGGGAATATGGAATTTTAGAGTTTGGAGAGAAAACACCATACAGTTAAAATTTGTTTTGGAAACTCATATAAATGGTAGACGGAAGATGTAATTAGAGGTTGGAGATTATACTTTTATTTTTTTTTAAATAGATTTGCACATAGGTATAAATATGTCATCTCATTTAATCATTGTAAGGAATCAGCACAGTGAGCCAGTTTTCCCTTAAGGGTTACTACATGAGAAGTAAGAGTAATATTTGCTTTATATTATAAAATTTTGAAGTTAGATTCTAAGGGATTCATAGAATACTGTTTAGGTTATGACATAGTTCAAGATGTCATGTGATCTTTTGTTTTTGTCTCTTCAGTTAGTACAATTTAACTATGAGAACATACATGTATTATATGTTATTTGCTATTAACACAATATATTCAATCTCTTGAACATAAACATGAACATTCTGTTAGCAAAATTGAGTAAAATGGTCATAATGACTAGGAGGAGACATTGAGGACATTGGTGATAGTTCTAACATCAGATAGGCAGGTATGCTAGTGGTTTTGAGAAAAGAACTGTCATTTCCTAGTGTTACCTTATTTTAAATGGGTTCATTTTTAATCTTTGTATTCTTAGAGATAGGTCTTTTAGCAAAGAATATTCTTTCATGGCTTTTCCAGAATGTTGCTGTATTGTAGGGTAGACATTTATGAGATTTTAATCTGAATGAGATTTTGCAAACATTATGGGTGCCTCAGGAAAAAGCCTTTGCAGGTTAAACTTTGAGATTCACAAATGAGATAAAACTATTGTCCATGAATCCCAGACATTCATTATGATTTACTAGTAATATAAGTATATTGGTAGATGAGTCCTAAAAATCATGTCACTCTAAAAATAATCGACTCACCCATCGAGAACTCTGCGCTGTGGTGAAGGTTGAATTGTGGGTGTACATTCTGTTCCATTAGTTGTGGAACTGGAAACTTTGCATATAATCATAATGACATTTGCTGATTACCTAGTGAGGCTGGCTTTGAGAAATACTAATAGCTAGAAAGTTTTGAGTGAAGTGCACATATAACAAACCTTGCAGAATGTACCTGACAAGCTTTGGCTTTTTAGGAATTAATGAGTTAATTAAAAAAGAAAATCTGAGATCTGAAAGGAAAGCTCCAATAAAAGCAGACCATGTTGTTTCTGCCTGATGTCAGAATAGATCAACTAAATGGTGAAAGCATTTGATCTCAGCCCATATGTGCAGCGTTTTCTGTTTTGGTGGGCATGCTGTCTAAAAAAAGAAATTATAATAAAATGACAGACTGAATTTTAAATTATCCTGCCCTAAGCAGTGACTCTGGAAGGGCAGTGACCCGACACATCACACAGAAGTCCAGTCACAACAGAGTAGCATATATTGTTGTTGCACTGGGCTTAGCTGGACAATGAATAAGAATTATCTGTCTCCTGTTTTCATCTCTGACTTCAATGGGAAACTGAACAGTCTCTCTGCATGAGCTGGACTATGGATAAAATCCCTGCAAAGAGGGTATAGTAGATAATTACATTTTCACACATGCTCATTAATGCCTCCTACTGCTTCTATTTGGCTTGTGGTTTCTATGGTATTGTTTAGAGATTTTTCTATAGGTTAGCTTAGTCTGTTTTGGAAGAAACTTTCAGTGATTTTACAACTTGTTATTGTGAGCATTTCTAGCACAAACCTTCTAGAAAAGTAGATGCATGTGTATCTTTACCAATTTTAGAGATTCTCCTGGGTGGTTAATAATCAAGTATTTATGGAAGAACTAGTTCTGCCATAAGTGATTGATGAAAATTTAACTCTTAAACTTGAATTCTTAGATAATGCTCATTTTAAGAAAGCTAGACTCTAATATTGAGCAAAGCTCGAATTAATACAATTTTAAGTGCATTTTAGAGGCAGCTAAAGATCTTTCAATAGCTGGGAATTATTTTTATTTGTAAAGGTATTCATATAGAAATTCTTGCTATTATTTCGTTTTCTATCTTCCAACTCAGATGTGTTCTATTTTGTTGTTCTGGTTTTCAATACTCAATTAAAATGCATATTTAATTATTAGTAAAATCCATAATTTTATTGTTGATAAATTTTACTTAAGGATGTTGGGGCCAAGTAGAAAATTTATAAGTCAAACTCAAGGAATCACTAAACCTGTCTTTTTTGCTGCTGAAACTATCTGTAGTTTCTTGTTTTGAAATGGAAATTTTAAATTCTGTAGTATGATATTTGCTTTATCAGCTAACTCTTTTCTTCTATGTGAAACTATAAATATACCACCTCTTCTTATAAAATGGGTAATAATCAAGTTTAAGCAATATTTATAAGACAAAAGAGAATTAAAATCTTAAGTGTCATGTCTTTCGGAATAGTCAGTCACAAAGTAAAATATCTTTGCCAACTCTTAATCCTAATGCAGATATTTGTTATTTTCTACTGTTGTCCTAAGACTTATTATAAAATCTAGTAAAAATTACACTGTCTTCTAATTAGAGCACTGGTAAACTTATTAGAATATATAACGTATTTTAGGGTAGATAGCTATAGTTGATAATTTATCATTTATTAAGTTTAAAACCTAGAAAGAATTTAATTATTTTAGGAGCCACTTTTGAATATCATATGGCATAAAGATCTATGTGGACATTCATGAGAGATGCTCATTAGTAGAGAATAATTTTGGGAAGTAAATGCTATTTTTTTTTTTTTTTGTCAAGTGATGAGTGATGTGGCCAATTCAAAAAGTATGAAAAGTAAATATTTAAAATTGCTTTGCTTCAGTTTTATTTAGTCTTGAATTCTTGATTATATTGTGTTCTGACTCAGCATCATTTTGATATAGTACTGATTTACATATTTCTATAATTTAATGATTACTTTGTTTATAGTTTGAAAACACGTGTGTCAATAAGCAAAATTTTACTTTGAATTCTGTAGCTTTCTAAACACAGACGGTGTCTTTGTCATCTTTTGATCCCCTGCGCCTGGCACATATTAAGCACTCAATAAATAATTTGTTAGAACTTTAAACAAATCCTCATCTTTAAAGAGTGCAGCCTCTTGTAATTTTAAGCATCTCATCAAAAGAGTATTTGAATTCAGTTGCAAGTAAATTTAGTTGCAACTTGGTATTACTTACATAGCTGAAAAGGAGCCCCCCAAATTGAATAGCTTTGATTTAATTTAATGTTTATCCTTCTGGCCACCATTTAGTCTTATAAGAGACAATGGTTTAAAGTACATAAATATTTTTAAATATTTTAAACAGAAAAAAATGCATTAATTAACATTCTTTAGTAATCAAAATTAGATTGTTTTCCAGTCTAGATGTTTCCCAGAACACAGGATCTGTATCTATAGTTGTGCTTACACAACAATGACAAGTTGTCTGTAAAGAATTTGTATGCTATCTTTTTGACATGGCGTCACCGATTGCAATGGGATGCGTTGTTCATTTCTCACATGTCACTTCCACGAACGTTAAATTGACATTCTGAGGACAGTGTTATTCACTGGAAAACTGTAGTAGCATCAAAGTATTTGGAGTGTGTGGACATGGTCACTTGGAAGGCTCCATCCTATCAGGGAGAGACTGAGACAAGGGGATGAGCAGGCAATAAGCAGGCAGTGATTCACGAGATCCTGGTCTGTACTTTGCAAAAATAGCAGCGCTGCTTTTATTGACTAGTAGACCTGGCCTGCCTGTTCAATTGTGGCTCTTGCCTAAGTTATTCTGTTAGGCGGTCGTAGGCCTCTGTGCCATGAGGTAAGTCTTTGTTGACAACTTTGTTGTAGACCAGCCACTCGAAGTGTGGGCAAGAACCCCTGAGCATCCCTGAGGCCCTTCCAGAGCACTCCACTTCTTGTGAGGTCCCCCCTTTTCTAACTACATTATCTATAGGAGGCCATATTTCCTTCACATACTCCAAGCTAAACAACAGATGGTCACAAGTTGAATGTAGAAGTTGATAGGAGAATCTGTCTTCTATTTTCGGACATTGAGATTTGCAAAACTACAAAACAGTACATGTTTTGAAAGATAGTTATTTTTCATAAGATACATATGTTATGTTACTGTGTAATAACTGTTTTTGGAATGTTAAAATAAATATTTGTTTAATTCTCAGTTTTATCTTCTAACATAGGAGATAACAATAGTTATAACCCTCTTAATCAAAAGCTCTTTAGGGAACCTCAATAATACTTTAAGAGTGTAAAGGGATCCTGAGGCAAGTTTGAGAACCACTATTCTAGACAGATTGCAATGCAAACATTCCCTGGCCTTGTTTACCTAGTTACTGAAAGCATTGGTTAAATAAGGTCAAACTCCTGAGTACAGTTTCTGTGTGACCAGTTATACTCACTGGACTCTCATGACCATAGCCATAGCCATAGCCACGCAAGCTAAAAATAATAATTTAAGAAATGTTAACTGATAATAAGGTATACTATTAGTTGAGGGCCAGCTGTGTAGCAGGCCATTTCTAACTGCTTTCCGTATAGTAGCTCCCTTAATCTTATCAAAACCCTGTAAGTTAAATTTTACAGCTATTCTCATTTTACAAATTGGGAGACTATGGTACAACCTGTTTATGTACCTTGTCCAAGGTCACATGGTTTGTAAATTGCAGAGCCAGGTTTTGAACTGAGGCATTATGGCTCCAGATTCCGAACTCTGAAATCATCAAACTATACTGACTTGCTGATAGATCACTTTCTATCTTCAAACACTTAAAAAATATGTATGGATATGCTAACCCCGATTTAGCACCTTCATTTTTATACAGAAAAGGCAGCTCCTTAGATATGAGTCTTTACTCCCTGTGTTAGCTCTGAGTACCTGAACAATGGGGTTAAGTCTATTCTTCTGTGTTTCACTTTATGTAATAAACACATCCTTCTTCATTATCTTTACTACATGTTTTCATTGTACTTTGAAAAATATCTTCTGCACATCTGGGCACTACATGCTTTTTCTCTGTCTTCCATTTTATTGCACTCAATGTAAAGTTGTTAAGTCTTCTATTTATAAATCTTGTCCAGGAAACATACAAATGTGGCCTGAAGATTATTTAAGATTCACAAATCAGCCTATCAATCTGTTTCCCTGTCTATCTACCTCTGAGTTCCACTAGTGAACTAGTCTAGTTTTAAATATATTCTTTATTCCTTCAAATATGAACTTCTTCAACTATGTTTTCACTAAGAGCGACTAAGATCTCCCGGTTGATCGTAGACACAGGTAGAAATGAGCAATTTAAATGGAAAGAGCAGTAGCATCTTGGTATATGGGTTTTAAAATGAATCAGTATGGAAACATCGTCACCACGAGCCCCTAAAAAGGCCTATGGTTTCACCTACCAGCAAGGCTCCAGCTGCACCAGCTGGCACACATCCTTGTGGGATGATACATTCAAGAAGCCTTCCTCTCACTCACTAACACCTCCTTTCTCTCTGGTGCCGTGGGCCTCACCCTTCAATTTCTCTGGGCTTTCAAGCCCAGACTTCTAATTATCTGACCAGGAAGCTCAGTCCAGAGTATTGTGATTTCCTGGCTGATTCCCACCATATAAAGTACATTTATGTGTTAGAAGAAAATAGTTATGTTCATAGTATTGTCTGTCCTCCTAAAAACCAAGCTATTTATTTCCTGGTATCAAAAAGAAAATAAACAACTGTTGGGAAAATGTTTGTCTACTTAAGTAAATTCTTTCTCTTTTCTCCTGATATCTAGATCAATTTTAGCTTATCACTGTTTTCAGTTGCTATATTTAAAATGTGAACAGTTCCCTGGATTAAATATTTTAGGACGCATGCCAGTACCTCCTACATAATAAGGATCCTTAGGCATGAAGCCCTGACATCCTTTTTCTGATTCATAACATACCAAATAAATGAAAAAATCCCAAACAGTTGACATGTTTTATATAATCTACCATGTGTAATGCCAGAAGTAACTGCTATGCCTTTCCTAAGTGATATGTAGCAATATCTTAGTATTACAAAGTGCATTTGTTAAGGGACTCCGCAGTTGGTTGTTGTTGTTTATCCAAGCTATGCAAAACTTGTTATTTGTTGTATAGACAAAGGGGCCCACAGACTCTCCAAATTTAACTAAATAATAGTATTGCATTGGGCGCTTCATTTGCTGTCTAAGAGACAAAGCTGTCTGTGGTTTTTAGCTCTCTTCATCTGTGAGGTGTTGGTCACGATGTTTAGACGTTTCCCCAGGGTACAAGAGATAACTGTCAGGAAGAGTTACTACATGGATAGTATTTGGGGGGAAAGAGAGGTCGGACCAGGTGACCTTGGAAGTCCCATTCAACCTAGGAGTCAGGCAGGGAAATCTTTGGCTAGGTACTTTTACTAGTTCAAACCATAAAATTCTGCACTAATTCATTCTTTCATTTTTTTTTTCAATAATAGCTGACATAATATTATATTAGTTTCACTTGTACAACATAGTAATTAGACATTTATATACCTTATGAAGTGATTTCCCTGAAAAGTCTAGTACCCAAATGACACCATACATAGTTATCTATATATATATAAAAGACTAATATGCAAAGTGTCCCCTTGGGAGTTTGACCAGGAGTTCAATCGCTTGCTATGACATCCGCTGACCACCAGGGGGCGGTGAAGAATGAAGGAAGGCCCTGGCGGACAGCCGGAAGGAAGGCCCTGATTGGCAGCTGGAAGGTCCTGATTGACCCTGATCGCTGGCCAGGCCTTGGGACCCTACCCGTGCACAAAATTCGTGCACTGGGCCTCTAGTTACAATATAAATGACTAAATTCCCTATGTTGTACTTTATATCCCCATGACTGATTTTATAACTGGCAATTTGTACTTCTTAATTCCTTCACCCTTTTTACCCATTCCCCAACCCCTCTCCCATCTGGCAACCATCAATTTATTCCCTCTATGAGTTTATTTCTGTTTTATTTTTTAGCTTTCACAAATACTAAATCCAATGGTATTTGTCTTTTCTCTGTTTGACTTATTTCATTTAACATAATACCCTCTAGGTCCATTGATGTTATTGTAAATGGCGAAAATTTTATTTTTTTATGGCTCAGTAATATTCCATTGTGTATAGGTACCACATCTTCTTTATCCATTTGTCTATTGACAGGCACTTACATTGCTTTCATATCTTGGCTATTGTAAATAAGGCTGCAGTGAACATAGGGATGCATATATCTTTTCTAATTGGTGTTGAGGACCTGAATAGACATTTCTTCAAATAGGATAGCCAATAGATATATGTAAAGATGCTCAACATCACTAATCATCAGAGAAATGCAAATTAAAACCATCTCACACCTGTCAGAATGGTTATCATCAGTAAATCAATAAGTGTTGTCCAGGATGTGGAAGAAAGGGGAACCCTCATGCGCTATTGGTAGATTTATATATTGGTATAGCCACTGTGGAAAATAGTATAGAGGTTCCTCAAAAACTTAAAAATATAACTACCATATGACCCAGTAATTTCATTTCTGGGTATTTATCCAAAGGTATTCAAACACTAATATATGTGCCCTCTGTTTACTGGAATAATTCATTCTTGTTCTTGTACCCTGAGGTACTGGGACAAACAATAAATCCCGGAATCCACGTTCTGTTTTTAGCCATTTCCTAACTGGTTAAGCAAATCATACCTCTCTGTGCTTCAGTTTCCTGTTTATACAAATAGATGTGATTTGGTGATCTCTATACATCTCAAAAAATAAGATGTGTATAAAAAAATAAAAATTTATTTTTGTTGTGTGTACAAAACTATATATTAAGACTAAGACATAACTATTACCATATTGAGTCTTTGCTTACAGCTTACTAGTTCAGGGCTATGAACCCTCAGATTATTTAGTCAGTATAATCTTTTGACCTGTTGAGGTGAGTTGAGGATCTAGACATGTCCCTCAGGTCCCTCATGGTATAATGCAATAGTAAGTGAAGGCATGGTGAGGCACATGTCAACTGATTCTTCCAAGGGTTGGGGAGCCTGGTTGTTTAAGACACCCACTTCCTTGGATAAACAATGGGGGACGGATTATGCATTAAATATTTCATAGGCAGCCTTGGTCACAGGAGAACAACAGAGAATTTCTTAAAAGACATGTTCATATGGGAAATAATTGAGACAGAAGCATAGAAAGAAAAGAGAAAGGAATAATGGATAACGAGAAAGGATAAGACCCCAGTAGCTCTACATTTTTGTTTTGTACTTGCCTTCTGCCTGACAAATAGAAAAGGTACCAGTCATATGTTTAGCAGAGCCTGTCATCCACAAAATTTACCTGTCATAAACCAACATCAACTGCTATCTATTTAATGCAGTCTCCAATTGCATTCTTGTTTTACCTCAACAGGGAAAATAATTTCCTAAAACAAAGGTAATTAAAAGGACTAACTCTTCCTCATATTAATATTCCATTTTTGTAGATTAAGATAGAAAAAAATAGAAAATTCTCCAGGGACGTTATATGTTCTGAATTGCTGAGTACTTTCACTACTACAAATAGACTTGTTTTTGCCAAAGCAATGTACAGCATTTCCCTTGTGCTTCTTTGTCCCAAGAGGTAACCAGAAACTTGCCCAAACACAGCGGAGGTTTCAAACAGGCCTGGTCATGAATACACCTGCAAAACATACTTCTCAGAAGTAATTTCTTCATCTGTGGCTGGTTTTCCAGGCTTATTTATTTTGGATTTTTACCTTTCAGAATAATCAAAGATCAATGTTTTACAAAATGTAAGCTTAATGTGTCCCTGTTGTATAAATTCACTGTTATGCAAGACAACTTAACCGTGTCCTAAAATTCCTTGAACAGAATGAAGTAAAAGTTCATTTTTTTTATTTAAGTTTCAAAACTATCCTATCTAATAAAAGAGTAATATGCGAATTGACCATCACTCCAACACACAAGATGGCTGCCCCCATGTGGTCAAAGATGGCTGCCCCCATGTGGACACAAGATGGCCGCCACAAGATGGCCAGCAGGGGAGGGCAGTTGGGAAGGACCAGGCCTTCAAGGGAGGGCAGTTGGGGTGATCAAGCCTGCAGGGGAGGACAGTTAGGGGTGACCAGGCTGTCAGAGGAGAAAAGTTGGGGACGACCAGGCCTGCAGGGAAGGGCAGTTGGGGGGGGGGGGGACCCAGACCTGCAGGGGAGAGCAATTGGGGGGGACCAGGCCTGTAGGGGAGGGCAGTTGGGGGGACCATGCCAGCAGGGGAGGGCAGTTAGGGGTGACCAGGCCAGCAGGGGAGGGCAGTTAGGGGTGACCAGGCCAACAGGGGAGGGCAGTTAGGGGCAATCAGGCTGGCAGGGGAGCAGTTAGGGATCAATCAGGCTGGCAGGGGGAGTGGTTAAAGCAGGGGTCCTCAAACTACGGCCCGCAGGCCACATGCGGCCTGCCGAGGACATTTATCTGGCCCGCCGGGTGCCGCTGCCTGTCCTGCTTAGCAGCCGACTCGTCCCGGGCCCGCAGTGCACATAGGAATTTGTTCATAGTGGGGTTTTTTTTAAACTATAGTCTGGCCCTCCAACGGTCTGAGGGACAGTGAACTGGCCCCCTGTTTAAAAAGTTTGAGGACCCCTGGGTTAGAGGGTGGTCAGGCTGGTAGGCAGAAGCAGTTAGGGGCAATCAGGAAGGCAGGCAGGCGAGCAGTTGGGAGCCAGCAGTACTGGATTGTGAGAGGGCAGTCATACATCCCTCGAGGGGTCCCAGATTGGAGAGGGTGCAGGCTGGGCTGAGGGACACCCCTCCCCACCACACCCCATGCACAAATTTCGTGCACCGGGCCTCTAGTTTTTGGATAAAGAGCTACACCTCTTTCTACATCTTGTGTTAAGTAGCCTGGCTACAATAGAACTTTTTAGGAATGCTTTCTCATTTTTGCTCACTTGGGAAAGACACTATTTACCATTACCATTCACATTGAACAGTGCTATGGAGCTTCTCAGGGAAGGAGGGAACTCACCTGTCATTTAGTCTATCTAATTCTATCTGAAATCTATTGAATTTTTCAATTCCTAACACCATTTATAGCATTCTGCCAAACACAAAATAGTGTTAGGACATGATCTGTAAAGCACACTGAGATACCTCACAAGTTCTATAGCATGAGGAAAATTTTTGAAACAAAACTTTTAAGTCCAAATGGTTTGCAATTCTGCCTCATGCTAGGACAAATCTGGACCTGATATTGTTAAGACATACACAGCTCTTCTCCCCAGATCTATATGGTTTTATGTCCTTTGAGAGGCAGCAAAACTGGCTCTTTAAATTTTTACTTGATGTTCTCAGAAGATCTCAGACAAACTCAAGTCAATCCTGTTTTGTAGATGAACAGAATCAACTTTACGTTGAGGAATATTGGAAATACCCACCCATCCAATACCAACACTCAACATGCACTTTTTAGTTTTCCTATGGGAAACTTCTCTGTATTTATTTTTATTTCTAATCAGTCTCCAAAAGAATGTTCAGGGGTCTGAAATCTGGGTGAAAAAAGACATTGCAAGGAGCCTGCATTCTGGATCTTCCTTTTGATGTAAACCAGATCCAGTAGACAGACTTGATGAGGGTGGGTTTTATCGGTATAGCAAAGCAGATCTCTTTAAAACACTGCCTTTGTAAAAACAAAAGCCTGCCAGCAACTGTATTTATTTGTATAACCAATTCCCACTCCCCTCGACTTAAAGATAAAGATGAGAGTATTGTTTGCCTTTCAGTTTCAGAGGGGCCACTGAGCACAGACACCGTGCCGGTTTGAAATGTGCAGCAACAGAACAGGGGCCTTTCTGGCAAAGGGCCCAGTGTCAAGATGCTAACCATGCTTAATATGTGTTAGGGGGCAGTGACCTCATTTTCAGGGATGAATTGAGGTTACTTCCAAGCAAAATCCCAGCAAACAAAGACAGCCTTGTAGCAATGGGGAGGAATCTGTGGAGGCATCCCCTTGAACGTGAGTGGCTTTGATAGTGATGAGTACAGATACAATAGCCTTGAGTTTTCTTACTGGTTGAGTCCCTAACACCCTATACTCTAACTGCTTTATGAATGGAAAATGTTGATTGATTCCCAATAACTGGGTAGCCATTAAATAAAATAAAAAAATAGTAAAATCTTAAAAACCCAAGGTCTTCCTAACTAAAAGGGTCAAGTTTTTTCAAGCACCTGCCATACAAAAGACACAAAATTCCTCCTTTTTTAAAAAAGATCTCTGTGCACACACACTCACCACCCCCACCACATACCTCAAAAGGGTCTGTTTGCTAACAAAGATGTAATACCCCCTTGGATGGGAGTGGTGGGGAGCAGCCTCCTAAAGATCTGAGGATTTTATTGACAGGAGGCACATTGTTGCATGAATGTCACAGTTGTTTTGAGTTGCGCAGTTGGTCACATTCTTTTCAAATTGGTCAGAAATTACATCACTGTTCAAGCTATCTATAAAATATCTGCATGTAATATCTTATTCTAAAATATCTGGTGACTTTAGGCGCTATCTGAATGGATGTGTCCCAGAGTATAAGCAGTGATTCTGCTGTAGTGTAGTGGGGGAGGCGGGGGGGGGGGGAACATTTATTGCCCCAGGCTCTCTCAAATTAGTTGACTTTTTTTTTTCCATTGAAAGTTATTTTATTCCAAATAAACAAACCAGTCTTAGATTTGGAGAAGTTCTGCAGAGTGGCTCTATTTATATTTGAAAACTGTAATTGGCATTGAAATCACTAATTAAGGGTCAATGCCATGGAGGATTTAAGGGTGTTCATAAGCAGTCCCCATACTGTGTTAGTCCTTTTCTTGATTGAAAATAATTTACAAATCTGTATTACTTTAGTTGCCAAAGGTTAATGGTTAATGTTACCAAGGAAAACTTCACATCTTTGATTTCTGGCTATACACGTTTGCTTAACAGGTGGGTGTTGGGCGTGGTGGCAATGAAGAGTAAGAGAAAGTGGGGACAGACAAATATGAAAGCCAAAACTTAAGTCTGAAATTGACAACCATTGACCTACAGATCTTTTTGTCTCCATTTCCTCCCACACTCAAATCTGCCATCAATTAATTGGGCTAAAATATAGATTTAATGATTTTCTTCCATTCCTCAAAATCCTTGACTGTCTCTTGTTATCTTTATGGTGAAGTTAAATCATATTTATCTGTCATTCCAAACCTGTGATCTCTCCTTTACCATTGCCCCCAGGTGACCCTTCTCCTTTTAGGTAGAGATTGTCTATTCATCATTCCTCAAGTCTTTTCATTTCAACATCTTCACCCACTTTCCATTCTTTCCCACTAAGTCACCTTTTACAGTCCTACCTCCTCCTCTTACCTGTCTTCTTAGCTACATCCAGAATGCAGACCTGGCTTTTCCCAATGGACCTACATGGAGTCTTCTAACTTCCAAAGGTTTCTCTAGTATTAATTCTAATGTCACCTGCTGATCCCAGTCTGCACAGCTAGGTTATAAAATCACTGAAAGCAGTGACTGTGTACTCACAATAGAGGCCAATTAGACATGTCTACTTCACTACTACATATTAAACTCTTTTGTTGAATAGGAACCCTTAATCCTGGTGATGGAATCCTATCTAATAAAAAGGGACTATGCTAATTGACTGTCATGCCTCACAAAGATGGCAGCACCCCCAGCCAATAAAGAGGGAATATGCTAATTGTCACACCCTCAAAGGTGGCGGCATCCACAACCACAAGATGGCGGCGCCCAGTCCCCTCAGCCCTGCTGGGGTGGCAGGCATGCAGCACAGCCGGGCCCGCCCCCAGGCAGGTCTGGCCACTCTGTGCACCTGCTTCTGGAGTCCTCCAGTTCGCTCAGTCCCCCAGCCACCCAGGGCCAGCCCAAGGTGCAGGCAAGCCTCGGATGGTGTCTGCCTAGCTGCCCAGGGCCACCTGAGGCTCAGGTAACCAGGGCCAGCCGAGGCTTGTGCTGCCAGCAGTGGCAACAGCAGAGGTGTGATGGGAGCATTGCCTTCCCCTGATCACCTCCCACACCTGAGGGCTCCCAGAATGTGAGAGGGGGCAGGCCGCTCTGAGGGACCCCCCCTCCAGTGCATGAATTTTTATGCACCGGGCCCCTAGTAAATATATAATATCCACTTTGAAGATTTGTTTTAATTGAATCATTAGAAAAGATGTGTTATTTATTACATCAAGACTCAGATTGTGATTTCACTTTCAGCACAACCTCATTGTGGAGTTTAGAAGATGGATTTAAGAAAACAGATTGATGTGCTTTCTGGATATATCTGCAAATGATGTACTGGTACTGCCATTCACATTTAAGTGAGCATGTCCACTGTGAGGTCAGAAAATTGGTGTTCTTCCTGGGCCATATTTTCTGATATGTGACCAGAAACCAGGCAGTGTGGTCTGTTTGATGCTTCTGGAAATTTTTTGTAACTATTTCTCTCTTTTCCGCGTTCAGCGTGGCTAGAGAGTGGGTCCAATTCCTGAGTAGAGGTGGCTAGGGATTGAGAAATAAAGAGACAAGACACAGAGATAGAAAGAAAAGCTGGGGCCGGGTGGACTGCTGCCCTCTTCTGATGGAGAGACAGTGACCCAGAGCCGATGCAGCGTGTTTATTTTATACCCCCAAATACCAAAAACTTTCACCAAAAGTCAAGACAAAGGAGATTATTTGCATTCTGGAGTAGGCCCGAGCATTCCTAGTGCTTGACTGGATTTACATATCAAAACCCACTTCCCTACATCTGGGCAAAGGTAAGAGTCAATGCTGAGAACACATCTGCCTTTTTGGTAAGATGTGTATCCAAGACGGCTTTGCCTGTCGCCTTGGGTTCAGCTGACAATTATTAAGGAAGAATGCCCATGTGCCTTCCCAGGCACTCTCTACAAATTTTAGTGGAAGAAACTTTATTAGAGCTATCACAGAATCTTCTTGAGAAGTAGAAAACATGGTTATAGGAGCTTTTATATAGCAAAATTTATATCAGTAGTTCTTTGGTTACATTTTGAAATGGTTAACAGCCCTGGCCAGTGTGGCTTAGTTGATTGAGCACTGTCCCATGCACCAAAAAGATCAAAGGTTCAATTCCCACTCAAGGCACATGCCAAAGGTGGGATGTAAAGATGAGGCCTTGTCTCTGAACATGAATCCACTGACAGGAGTTCATGTTGTCCTTCCAACACCAGTGCTTCTGCTGAGAGTCCCAGTTTCAGTATCCTCAAAGAAAAGCTAAAAATTAAAGAAATCTGAAGTAATCTGAGTATAAAATCTTTGGTTTTTATTTTCATTCCTTAAAGTCATCTCATTCATATCTGATTCGGCAGCAACTTTTTAAGGAACTTCATTCTAATCAGTCTTTCCAAATAATTTAATTTCATTCTGACAAAAATACTCTTTCTCTGTGTACTATTTCATAGTGTAAATAATACCACTTTAATTACATAATTCCAAAAGCCAGAACTGCCATAAACATGTTAGAGAAAAACACAATTACTTGTAATAGGAGCCAGTGGGTGTAGGAAACCAATAGAAAGGTTGTCTGTATTTGGGCATCAGTCCTGTTAGACAAAAGGAATGGTGAAGGAGGGAGGTTGGTTAAAAGAAAAATTACCATACTCCAGCAGCATACTCCTGGGATGTGATGTTATATAGCCCTGAATTCAAATTCTGGTTCTAACACTGTCTGTGGGAGATTATGCATCTTCTTGAGCTTTTATTTTATCTTTCAAAACACAACTACCAAAAGTTGAGGATTATTAAATAAGTTCATATGCTCAAAGCACTTAACAGAGTGCTTGCCTATCTGATGACACCAAATAAATGTTGCTACCTTTTCTTTCCTTCTTTACTCAACAGATGTAAGTTCCTTTCTCTCTCTTATATAACTCTGGAACAATTCGCCAGGAAAGGCATTAGATAGTAGGAGTTCAGAGTAGAACTCATGCTAAAGCCATGAATTCTAATCCTGGCTCTGCCAATTTCTAGAGGAATTTCCTTCGGCAAGTTACCTAACCTTACTCTTCTAACCTGTACAATGTATATGATAATTGCACAGACTTGTGAGAATGGCTGTGTCGCAACCTATGGAAAATGCCTCCCATATTTATTACAAGTGCCCAATGATTGTGTCAGGATACTTAAATGCCTTGTGGTTCATTACACACAACAGAATGCAGACCTTACGTGCGTATTTTTTTCTGTCCGTAACTGTAAAACAAAAACTTTGTTCCATAGGTGATCCCAGCTGTGTACCCAAAGTGAGTTGAGAAATCAGAATAGACTCAGACCCACTCTTTTATCTTCTCCTGAAGTTTGGAAGAAGAGCTCCTAATTCTGTCACTACTCTTTCTTCATCTAATGAAATGGAGAGAGAGCAAGAGACTGGAGAAGATACAAAGCAGATTTTTATGTTCCCAATTAAGTTGGTGTGGGTTTTTGCTTCTCAAGGGACAGTTAGAGGGTTGGACTCTGCATTGGAGATCAGCATTTCTTCATTCAGCACTTACTGAGAGTTTGTTATGCAAAAATAAGCCCTGACCAGAACATGGACCTATCCTAAAAGAGACTACAGTCCAATCCGGATGAGATAGCTGGTGTGTCAGCTGGACAGACCAAGTGCTATAGGAGTTTGGAGAGAAAAAGGGTCATACCCAGTGTTTATCAGGGAAAATAACAAGGATGAAGTAACATTTGAGCTGGACCTAGGGTTTAGTGGGGTGACTCTCTTGGGGGTGATGGGGAGCAAGTAGTGGTAGTGAGCTTTACTGTCAAAAGGGTGTCCTACATAGACACTGGGGTTGTGGGGGCTTGCCCGGGTTGGGAATGGCTGGGGGCGGGGGTCAATTGGGGAAAAAGTAGGCATATATAAAACTTTAGACAATAAAAAAAATAAAAATAAATAGAGAGAGAAAGGTATCCTAGGTAAAGTCACAGTGCCAGGAAGTGATGGGGCCTGTTGAGAAATAATAAGCCCTGGATGAATAATTTAAGCCTTTAAGATCAGCATTCATGTTTCAGTGCAGGCTGGAAGTGTTTATTTGGGGTAGGTTTTAAAGGGCCTCAGAGGCTATACCATAGCAGTGATTGAACACTATGGTTTAAAAGCAGAAACATTTTTACAAATGAAGCATGTCATCAAATGTCAATATTTAAACATGTAAAAGTAGATCTACTTGGGATGAAAGTGACGCTAGTCATATGGAGCTCTGCTTACTCAGCCTTACTTTTTTTTACTCAGCCTTTTAATCTTAGTATTTAGCTGGTTAGTTAATCCTTACTTGAGGATTTTTTTCCATTGATTTTTCTTTTCTTTCTTCTTTTTTAGAGAGTGAAAGGAAGGGCAGTTGGGGGTGAGGAGAGAGACATCAGTGTGAGAGAGACACATTGGTTGCCTTCTTCACACACCCTCAGGGCCAGGATCAACCTGCAACCCAGGTACATGCCCTTGCTCAGGAATAAACCCGCAACCCTTTGGGCTAGGGCTGATCTTTATATTCTTTAACCCTAATGTTCACAGAGCCACTGGTATTGAGGAAAGAACTGGGCTTGTTAGTAAGAAGTTACGAGTTTCAATCTTTGATGCTAACTTATTAGCTGTGTGACCTTGGGTAAGCCACTTTACATTTATGAAACTATTTTTGCATCTGTAATGAAGGCTCCCATCTTGATAATGCATACATAACAATACTTTATAAATGCAATATATATTTACATATAGACTATAGATTAGACATAGATATAGATTAGACATAGATTAGATATAGATATATAGATACATAGCTTAGTGTGATCCCTGATCTTTATTAGGTGGTACTCACTAAATTACAGCTAACATCCTATCATCCTTGTCATGATTTTCTCCCAACCCTCAGTGGCTCCTCATGAGCTCCACAGTAGTGTTCAGTGTTTCTGGAATAATCATCTAGGAACAGTGTGCTAACTGAAACCTCCTGAAGGTTTTTGGAATGATCTGGGCATCACATGGCTAAGATCTGAACTGGGCAAGTAGTAGGGTAAATTAAAAAAAAAAAAAGTTAAGTATATTTCCAGCAAGAACCAGTTTTACTTGGCTGCATAGACTTAGGCCACTGGAGACAAACCTAGAATATACCCAGAGCGGACAGTCTAATAAGAGACACCCCCTTCCCCACATTGAGCTGGGCCCCAAAGATTGTAGATTCCAACGTAAGGTTGAACAGGAAATAAACCCACCACAGAGAAGAATATAGCAAAAATTTGCCGGTCTCAATTTATCAGCAGATAAAAGGGAAACAATTCTTCCGAGTATGTGTAACCACAAAGAATCCCTCATATCTACCCCAGTTTGAAGTCTAAATGTATCTGTGTAGTCTTAAAACCCCCAAACCCTCAAGGCAAGCTTTTTTTTTTTAAATAATCTTGGGTTTATACTACCTCTAGGCAACTGGCGCAAAAGCAATCATAAATTTCTCCTTGGAGTATGGCAATGTTAATCCAGGCCTGGAAGTATTCCCAAAGATTAATTTCTAAGGAATATGAGCTCACAATCAATAATCTCAAACCAGAGAAAGTGTAAGTTGGTGCAATCACTTTGAAAAAAAATGTTGTCATTAACTAATAACGGTTGAATAAGCACATACCCAATGACCCAGAATTTAAGATCCTATTTTTAACAAGTGTTTCTATGTGTGCCAGGACTAGTGTCCAGAATGTTGATGGCAGCATGGTTGATAGCAGATCCACACTGGAAGCACCACAAACATCCATCCACTCTACAGAGATAAATAGATTGCGTTATTCACATGATGGAATCTTCTGCAAGCAGCAATGATAAATTGACTATCATTACACATGTCATCATGGATGACGCTCAGAAACACAGCATTAGACAAAACAAGCATGTCACAGAACAATCCATAATGTATGTTTCTACTTATATAGAGTGCTAAGACAATTAACTATGTAATATTTAGCGTAGGGCTGTATACACATATGTTAAAACTATAAAGGCCTGAGTGATCGCCGAAACCGGTTTGGCTCAGTGGATAGAGCGTCGGCCTGCAGACTGAAGGGTCCCAGGTTCGATTCCGGTCAAGGGCATGTACCTTGGTTGCGGGCACATCCCCAGTGGGGGGTGTGCAGGAGGCAGCTGATCGATGTTTCTCTCTCATCGATGTTTCTAGCTCTCTATCCCTCTCCCTTCCTCTCTGTAAAAAAATCAATAAAATATATTAAAAAAAAAAAAAAGGCCTGAGTGATTAACTAGAACAGAGGATGTCTTTGGAGAGACAGTCAAGGAATGGCTCATTGGGTGTCTACAAAGCTACTTTAACTTCCATTCTTGAGCTGACGGATGGGTATGTGGGTGTTCCTCTTATGATTCTTCTTTAAATTGTTCATATATATTTTATGTACTCTTTTGTATGTATGATAAATGCTTTTTAAAAGGAGAATGGAAACTGTAAATGCTCCAAAGACAGAATATTTTATAGGATGCTTACATATAACTTCTGGAAGAGAATTTGAGGAGGGAAAAATGAAGGAAATAATAATCAAAGATTCACACCATAGTTATATTCCTTAGTATCTAAAAAATAACCTTGGGACCTTTAAATCAAAATAAGGAAATCAAGAGAATACATTATTCACATCTCTATTGTTAATACCTAGTTTCAGTGCCAGATACTTCATATGTTCTCCTTAAACATTTGTTTTTGCTGTTGCAGTGGGTGAATTGTGGGACATGGAAGTGGAAATGTTTTGGGATGCAAATGGGCGCAACATAGATACAGAATGGTGGGTTTAGAATGGTAGAAATCATGAGAGTGATGAAGTAATTTGGGAATGAGCACACACAAAAAAGAAATGTGAGTTCTGAAAACTGGAAGAGGCCCATTTTCCAGTGATGGGCTGAGACAGTACAGGAAACAAAAAAGGAGTGAACAGGAGATGAGAAGAGCTAAAAGGAAGATTTTTAAGAATGGGAAGGTGATTGGTGCTATAAAATTGTCAACATTAGAAGACAGAATTAAAATTAAAGAACACCGTGTAGTGATTGGCATCAAATGGTCACTGATGATTTTGAAAGGAGAGACTTTACTGACCAGCAAGAGAAGCCATTTAGCTAGAGACTCAAGTATGAAGTACTATTAAGGGTATAGAAGCACTGAGCCTAAACCAGTTCTTCAAACTGATATTTATAAATAATTTAAAAATAAAATAATAATTTATTGCACTTACAGGGGTGCTAGGTAGAAAGGTGAAATGAATTTTTTTTTTTACAGAAACACCTGAGTATGTTGGTAGGCACAGTATAGGACACCAGTAGAGAAAAGGAACCTGAGGCTTATAATAAGGATTATTTCACCCTTCACATGGTTCCCAGGTAGCTGGGAAGGTGAGATAAAGGAGAAAGATTAGAGGATTGGTGGATCATATATCACTGGGCAGTTGAGATTGCCCTCTGAGGTTTAGAAGCAATGGAACAGAGTTCTGTTATTGGACTCCCTAATCTGCATTTCTTCTGGAAAGTCTCTGTTAGCCTAGTTTTGAAGCCTTGAAATGAATTCAGTTAAGGAATTGTGGTCTACAGAGAACATACCTAAAAGTATCTACATATTTAATTCAGTGGTTGGGTGAATGGATGGCAGGATGAGCTGATCAATGAAAAATGAATGAATGAATGAACCAAGAATTATTGAGCATAAATTGTAAATCAATATTTATTAATCCCTTTCCTAGAGCAGTGGTTAACAGCCTGAACTCTGAACCGTCTGTGTTCATGTTCCAGGGAAAGTCATTCATCCTTGCTAAAGCTCAAGTCTCATCTATAAAACAGAGCTAGTAATAGTACCTACTTGTACTAGTTTCTTTGGGCTGCCATGACAAACCACCACAAACTAGGTGGCTTAAAATGGAAATTATTCTTCCGCAGTCTGGAGGCCAGTGTTCAAGCTCAAGGTGTCAGCATGCCACACTCCCTCCAGGGGCTCTAGGGAGAATTCTCCTTTGCTTTTTCCAGTTGCTGGCGCCTCCGTGTCTTGTGGCAACATAACTCTAATCTCTGCCTCCATCTTTACATGGTCTCTCTATGTGTCTGTGTGCCGTCTCATCTTCTTCTTCTTTAACTGAGATATAATTGACATACAACATTATGTCAGTTTCAGATGTACAACATAATTATTCAACATTTGTATATCTTATTCTCTTATTATAGGGACATCTATCATTGGTTTTAGGGCCCATTCTAATCCAGTATAGCCTCATCTTAACTAATTATTTCTGCAAAGGTCCTATTTCCAAATAAGGTCACATTCTGAGGTTCCAAATGGACATGAATTTGGGGGGATACTACTCAATCTACTATACTACTTCATAGAAATATTATAAGAACTAAGTTAACATAAGGATATTACTACTTAATAAACATTAAGTTATAAGTATTTGTAATAGCATATAGCATATATTCAGAGGTTTGGAATATTAGTTCTTACTAAGGTTGACACTCAAGAAATGCTTATTCTTTCCAATCACTATTTTCTGTGCATAATATCAATATTCTAGTACAGGTAGAAATGCTGAATTATTATTATATTCATAATAATGCTTCTCTCTCTCCTTGAAACTATTTCCTTGAAAAGCATACATGGCTCATATTTCTTTTCTGTCTAGTAAAATGACTAAGTAGCTAAGATATTAAATAATGACAAAGGACACTTTAATTTTCCAAATTCTTACTTCAGATTTTGATCATTCAGGGGAAAAAAATGCTGACTAGCCTGCTTGTATTCATTTTCTGCCAACTGTCCTTAGGCAGTGACCTTCTCTGTATGACTTTCCACACAGCAGAGCTCAACCTCTCATGGGACCTAATTTCCTTCCATAATAATTTGTCTACAACTGGCTTAAAAAGGCATTGTTTTGATAGAATGCTCCAGATTAAAAACAGACTGTAACTTCAGGAGAGTAGCCCCTAGTTATTTGATGAAAGGACAGCTTGAAGATTCAGCACATTGATGTTGAGCCTAATGCAATTTTTTTTAACATTAAGGAAATAAAAATATGTAGATATTACAAGCAGAATTTGGAAAAAAAAATGTTTACTCTGCCATTTAAGTAGCACAATTTGGAAAAGTGTAAAACAATGAGATGAAGGCTAGTGAGTCTTTATTTATATCACATCTGTTTTGTTCACAGCCACGCAGTCAGATGTTGGCCCAACTAGCACATCATCAATACTCACATATTTGTGGAAGGACCATGTGACTGCATTGCTTGCAGGTGGTTGGGAGAAAAGGAGAAACCTCTGGTTATTTTTCTGTGGCATTATTAACTTCATTTTACAAGTGGTCCGTTTTCTCCAAATCAGATTTTATTACCCTCTTCTTGCTTTATCTTTTGCACCTTCTTTCTCCCCCAATACTTTGAAGTATGAAGTGCCCAATTGTTATGTATTGGTGTGTTAAGCATGACTGTATGTAACAGAGGTTTGAGAAAAGTGAAAGTGAAGAAAATTTTTTCCTTCCTTCTAATATTCTCAGGTGAAAAATTAGCTACTTCTGACAATTATTTGATTCCAGAGTTGTAGGGTGAAATAGATATAGTGAAGGTATTGACCAAAAATTTTTTAAATACATTTTTATTGATTTCAGAGGGGAAGGGAGAAGGAGAGAGAGATAGAAACATCAATGATAAGAGATAACCATTGATCGGCTGCCTCCTGCACGCCCCCCACTGGGGATTGAGGCTGCATCCAGGCATGTGCCCTGACTGGGAGTCGAACAGTGATCTCCTGGTTCATAGATTGATGCTCAATCACTGAGCAACACCAGCCGGGTTCACCCAGAGAATTCTTTATCCTTAGAGCAGGTGTTCTTACAGGTGAGTCCATGAACAGCCTTATGGTAGCCATCCTGAGCCTCATGAAATAGTGTGCACGTTATGTGTACATATGCACGTTTGCTGTGTCTATGCAGATTGATTGTGTGTACATGCATATGTGTGCAATTGTTGAAGGAAAGGGCTTTGTTGGTATCTTTTGTTATTCTCAAAAGAACTTAACTCCAAATAGGTAGAGAACCACTGAATTCAGAAGGCTTGGTTTATATTGTTTATCTTTTGTTCTGCTTTAGAGTTTCAGGTGGGACTATTCTGAGAATATTTGAGAGAAAAATGGACAGTGTATGAAATTGCCAAACCATTTCGGATTTTGGATCAAGAAGAGGTTTTCCTTGAATTAGCAACCTCTTTTTGAATTTGTTTAGCTGATGTTTTTATGTACTCAAAAGTCAGACTTCAGGATGCTTAACTCACAGTTGTTATCTCTGGTAGCTGAGGTATCCAGGCGACTGATGTCATTGTTTCCAGAACAGCATCAGAGCCCTTCAGGGCAAACTCACTGATAAGTCCTTGAGCAGGCACAAAGAAGATGTTATTTTGTAGTACAATGAGCCATCCTTGCATAACTAAATTATTTCTGAATCTACAAACCAAATTAAAAAAAAAAAAAACTAATCTTCTCAAAGAGCAAACCTCTTTAAAGGCTATTTTTTTTCTTTAAATTTCTGGAAGCTTTGGTTTGTCCTTTGTCTATTTTGAATCTCTTTCTTAACCCTCTGCTCTGAGTACATGATGTGCATACTTGACTCAAATCCTCGTTTTATTTTACCAATACTTACATGTGTTTCCCGATACCCAACTCAGTGCCTTAGTTTACAATCTCTGCTATTCAGCTTTGGTATCATAACAGAGTCTCAATTTAAATAGCTTTTGCTATTGTTAATAAAGCTTCCTCTATTGTTCCAGGCAATATCTTATCTAATAAAATTGTTTCCACACAATTTACTTATTGATTGATTGATTCATTCATTCATACACACACACACACACACACACACAAAAGTATAGGCACCTGCTATATGCTAGGGATGCTTCTAGTTGCAGGGGAAACAGAAAGATGAATATTATACATGAAATCACTGCCTTGTGCTTGGTCAAAGCATGTGGCAATCAAGGTTGTCCGAAGATTTAAGTCTATTGAAGCCTCCAATCCTTAAATAAATTAGTTGACTATTTATCTGGGGTAGTGGTTCCTAACTGAGAAGATTTTACACCCTACCTACCTCCCAGGGAAAGTTGGCAATTCCAGAGACATGTTTAATTGTAGCAAATAGAGGATACTATTGGTACCTGGTTGGTAGAGGCCAGGGATGCTGGTAAACATTGACACAAACAGGATTGCCCCCTCATCAAAGAATCATCCACAACAAAATGCCAATAGCACAATTATCCTAGGGAGGGTGGTGACCCTGGAGGCAGTGCCCTCTCCTTTGAAGTCCTGAGCAAGTCAGTTCTTACTAAACTGACCCACACAAGCATTAAAGACCGTTCTACATCACAATTACACTCCCAGGGATGAATTGGCATTCCTCGAAGTTCCGCTTTCCAGTTGCCTATCCCTTAATCTGCCTCTGCTGTTCTTAAGGGCCTTTACAATTTAGGGAGGTATACCAAAATGTACAACTCTGAACTGCCACTAAACTCTATGCTATACCAAAACGATGATGCTCTGTGATAAATACCAAGAGAGCTCAATGAGAGCAATGCTTTGGGAGCACTGAGCAATGAAACTATCGGGCAGGTCTGCGATGGCTTAGTAGAGCAGAAACTTTGAAGGGGGTGTTTGCCACATAGCTGATAAAAGACACTTTCCTCTTTGAAGACATACCCTGCATCATTGCATTTATAACCAGTGACGAGACCTAGCCAGTTTGGCTCAGTGGATAGAGCATCAGCCTGTGGACTGAAGGGTCCCAGGCTCAATTTTGATCAAAGGCACATACCTAGGTTGCAGGCTCCTCCCTGGCCGGGGCCCTGGTCAGGGCACATGCAGATGGCAACCAATCGATGTGTTTCTCTTACATCAATATTTCTCTCTGTCTTTCCCTCCCTTCCGCTCTCTCTAAAAATCAATGAAAAAATATCCTTGGGTGAGGATTTAAAATATATACTAACATCCTATCTAATAAAAGAGTAATATGCAAATTGACCATCACTCCAACACACAAGATGGCTGCCCCCATGTGGACACAAGATGGCCAGCAGGGGAGGGAAGTTGTGGGCGATCAGGCCTACAAGGGAGGGCAGTTGTGGGCAATCAGGCCAGCAGGGGAGGGCAGTTGGGAGGGACCAGGCCTGCAAGGGAGGGCAGTTGGGGGCAATCAAGCCTGCAAGGGAGGGAAGTTAGGCCAGCAGAGGAGGGAAGTTGGGGGCTACTGGGTCTGCAGGGAAGTGTAGTTGGGGGGACCCAGGCCTGCAGGGGAGAGCAGTTGGGGGGACCAGGCCTTCAGGGGAGGGCAGTTGGGGTGACCAGGCCTGCAGGGGAGGGCAGTTAGGGGCAAAAAGGCTGACAGGTGAGCAGTTAGGCATCAATCAGGCTGGCAGGGGAGTGGTTAGGGGGTGATCAGGCTGGCAGGCAGAAGCAGTTAGGGGCAATCAGGAAGGCAGGCAGGCAAGCAGTTGGGAACCAGCAGTCCTGGATTGTAAAAGGGATGTCCAACTGCCCATTTAGGCTTGATGCTACAGGGATTGGGCCTAAACGGGCAGTCAGACATCCCTCAAGGGGTCCCAGATTGGAGAGGGTGCAGGCTGGGCTGAGGGACACCCCCCCCACACACACCCGTGCATGAATTCCGTGCACCAGGCCTATATATATATATATATATATACATATATATATATATATATAACCAGTGATGAGATGTTCTAGGCTGCCTGTTCAGGAAAACCTGCTTCCAAATTGTTCTACAGAAATCATGCAAGCCCAACTTCATAGGCTTTCCTTTCACTGGCTTCTTTCTGTTAAAGATCCCAATAGCAGGTAGTTTCAGCTGCACAATTGTAAGAATTAGAGTTTAGTAACAGTTCAGTTATACATTTTCAGCAAGTGAATTATAAGTTTTGTTTTTGTTTTTTTAAATTTATATGTATTGCCCCGCCAGTGTGGCTCAGTAGTTGAGCGTCGATCTATGAACCAGGAGGTCATGGTTCGATTCCCGATCAGGGCACATGCCAGCTGCTGGCTCAGTCCCCAATAGGGGGCATGCAGGAGGCAGCCAATCAATGATTCTCATCATTGATGTTTCTAACCCTCGTTCCCTCTCCTTTCCTCTCTGAAATCAATAAATATATATTTTTAAAAGAAAGTACAGGTCACAGTCTGTGTAGATGTTTATAAATGCTTTTCAAATACAATCTGTAGAAAAATCCAAGAGAACATCATTACTCCCTGTTAAATTAGTGTAATAGCATTAAATGTATTTGTGAAGCTATTAATTGTAAAATTGGTCATGATGGTTACAAAAGAATGGAATAGATGTTAAATGTCTGATATAATCATGAGGTTTTCATAATGTAGCCACCAGGAAGTTACAGGATATCTCTTTACTCTCTGGAAATTGCAGGTTGATTGAAGGTACCTACACATTATGGAAATTTTCTCTTTCAGTTCATAATCAGTTATGACATTTCACAAGGGGTAATTTTGTATAATTGAAACTAACTTTTAAAGAAGTTATCTTTTTTTCTGGTAACTTGACAAAGACCTTTTATTAGTATTTTCATGTTAGAAATACAATACAGGTACACCTCCAAAATACTATGGGTTCAGTTCCAGATCACTGCAGTAAAACCAGTCATCATAATTTTGCTGGTGGAGGGTCTTGCCTTTAATATGTAAAAAATAAAACTGTGAAATCCAATAAAACAAAGTATGTTTGTAATTCAATTTAAAAATCTTTTTCTTTTTTTCCCTTTTAGTTTGCACTCTAAACTGAGTAGTTACAAACATGCATATTAGTTTCATTGTTTTCAATAAAATGTTTTCCTCTTTTATTTTAGTCTGATGCCAATGCGAGTTACTTAAGAGCGGCTCGAGCTGGACACTTGGAAAAGGCCCTTGACTACATAAAAAACGGAGTTGACATCAACATTTGCAATCAGGTGAGTTGTGGCTATTGTTGTTTATTTTTTTAATTACTTAAATCCTTCATTAGATATTACCAAGACTTTCTCTTTTTTGCCAGTTTTTTTTTCTGTTAAATCTCACCAGCTTGAATTATCAAATTATTCTCTGCTTTGTTAGAGGAGCGCTCAGAAATGTAGGTATGCATCCTTTAACAATTCCTAAAATTTAGTAAGTAGTGATATTAGAACAGCCCACCTAATTTTCAAGTACTTTTATTCCCAGTTCAGGTTAGTACACTGTACACACAGAAGTGATTGCTGAGGGGATGTTTTCCTCAGAGTTCCCGGTAGACTGTTGACTCCCCTATTTTCCATCTGCTGAGTAAAGCTTTCCCCTCCCTTTTCATCAGAATGGGTTGAATGCGCTCCATCTTGCCTCCAAAGAAGGCCATGTAGAAGTTGTTTCTGAACTGCTACAGAGAGAAGCCAATGTGGATGCAGCTACAAAGGTTAGTATCACACACTTAATGCTTTTTATGTCACTTGCCAAATTCAATGAGGAGTTAGCTCTCCATAAGAATCAGAGCATGTTTCTCATGAAATACTTGTGAACTCTGTTCTCTTTGGAGAACTTAAAACACAGGGGGATTTGATATTTTGTGAACTGTCAAAACAGAGAAATATGGGAGTGTTGATGTATCTTGCTTTCGTCTTACAGAAAGGAAACACAGCATTGCATATAGCATCTTTGGCTGGGCAAGCAGAGGTGGTAAAGGTCTTGGTTACAAATGGAGCCAATGTCAATGCACAGTCTCAGGTAAACCAACAAACTCTATTGCAAAGTGACTTTGTTATAAATGGCAAATAATGTTCTTTGGTTCAGGTGCTTGATTGGTTCATATATCCTCTAAGAATACAATACTGAAGAGCTACATTCAATGATTAGTTACATATTATAGATTTTTGAAATTCATACATATCCTTATTTGCAATGCATATGTGTGAGAGGTAGAGATTTTAAAAGTCATCCATCTATGTATGACTAGTAGTTATAGTCACTAATGTTTAAGGGATATCTGTAATGCACAGTCTTATACTATTTCATGATGCTAGCTCAGGTCCTGTCTCAGTATTTATTAATCTAAGGAGGAAATGGTGATGCCTATAAATGAGGACATGGTCTTAGAAGTTCAGAATGTATCAGTGCTTTATCTCATTGAAAAAGGGAAGACACTACTTAATTCCTGTCTCCTAACTAAGGCATCATTGTTAGTTCCTAAAACAGATTGAAAAGAAGAAAAAACAAGCAGAATAAACTGTAAAAGCCCCCAAACTTTGAAATTTCTAGATTCTTTGTAATGGTTAGACACTAATAGTTCATTGAATAGGGCCTCCAATAAGTTCTCAGAATCTTGCATGAAATTCTAAGAATACCAATAGATTATCACTTGATAGACTTTGAGCCTTAAAAGAATTAACTTCATTTTATTGGTTAAAAATATGGGTCCTCATTTTCCAAATTTTCACTATTTGAGTCCCCAGGGACATGAGGTTGTATAGAAAAGCAATCCTCATAGCACACAAATATTCACTAAGGACCTGACCATTTTTGAAGCTGGTCCCTACTCAGACATTTCCTTCTAGTTGAACGCTGACAATCTATCCTGGTTTGTCAGTCTACCCCAGGGTGTTCGATATTGAACAGATTGGTTATAGAACAAGACTGCAAGTTTTGCAAAAGGAGAGACAGGAGTTTATGAGGCCCGGGAGAGAGATGTCAGAGAATTGCTGGGTGTACAGCTAAACTGTGAGGATGTGGCTTCTGGCACTATTAGACCAGGCAGTGTGTGAAGGATTAGCCAGTGGTCGGCAAACTCATTAGTCAACAGAGCAAAATATCAACAGTACAATGACTGAAATTTCCTTTGAGAGCCAAATTTTTTAAACTTAAATTTCTTCTAACGCCACTTCAAAATAGACTCACCCAGGCCGTGGTATTTTGTTAAAGAGCCACACTCAAGGGGCCAAAGAGCCGCATGTAGCTCGCGAGCCGCAGTTTGCCGACCACGGGATTAGGCTGATTTTCTGATAGGTGTTTCAAATGAGAATTATATGAAAATCGAATGATTAAATGACACAAAAATAATTAGGTGAGGCCTTTGGTTCTCAAATACTTTTTGCAAACAGACTGTCTCCTTGCTTTTGCTGTGTGTGTGTGGCGGCGGAGGAGTGGAGTGAAAGATGTCAAGCCATCAGATAATTTTGTTGGAAATATCACACTTTCTGTTTACAAAAATAATATTTGGTTTAGACTTTGTTCATTCTGCGATCTCATACACAAATGCAGTTATCACCTACATTTTGTTAAATCACACAAACTTGCTTTTATAATTTCTAGTTTTATCTTTTAAGATAAAGTCTCAAACTTTTTCATTTCCTTTTGATCTCCATTTTGAGTGCACCCGATTTCTCCCCTTTTTTCAGTACTGAGTATCTTTGGATATCAGGAGCCTCGTCCTGTATTTTATGGGTCCAGAGAATGGCAGTGGCTTCCCCCCTTGTTACTATGGCCACAGAGGTGATCGCTCTGATGCCGTTAACTATCAGTGTGGTGGAAAAGAAACTTCACGGTGCTTTCAACCACATGATTTCTTGTATATGTGGCCTAACTTCATTCTGGTTCCCTCCGGTCAGACTTGTCTCACCTAGTCCATACCACTTACTCTGATTCCCTATGAGAGTTCACTTGGAGTGATAACGCTTTTCCAGAAAGGAAAGTTATGATGGTTGAATATTGGTAAGTATTGTCATCTGAGAGAGATACAGACCGTCTGACTGCAAGAGAAGCATCAGGCTTTTAAACTTTTTTTAAATGCCCTTATAACTTTTTACTGGGAAATAACTGGTGGGAAGCTCTGAGATAGTGGAAAAACTCTAATCCATTTCATTTCCTTTATTTCCCCTCAAGGGAAGAAAAATAAGCCTCCTTCTTTTAAACATTGCACACATTCTTGACATTCTAGAGCAGCCATAGTTTTAAACCTTCCTCTGCAATGTCTGGGTGAAGCTGCAGGCGAAATAAAGCCTTAACCAGATTTTCTTTCAATTTGACACATTCTCTGGTGATGATGAAGCAAAGGAGAAGAACACAGGCTGCAAAATTCCTTGTTCCTTGCAGCTGTGCTTGGCATACATACCCTGCTCCACAGTTCACAGGAGAGCATGTCTCCCTTCATCTGGACACCTGTCCCCATATGCCTTCTGTTCCCATATGCATTGTTCCGTGGACAGAATAAGTAATGAGATGACCATGCAGCAGAATGGAGTTTCCATGTTAATTCCTGGTAGCAACTTTTCAATAGGAGCTCTTCTAAAGAGCAAGCAGTAATACCAGGCAATTCCACCTATGTGGCAACACATTAAAACATCACAGGAATATTAATATTGAAGAAAGACGGTATTCCTGTCTAAGTGAAATTTTACCCTCTGAGCAATATTTAATAGCTAGTAAGAAATAGTGCAAGGAGAGTCCCTTGCCTTCCTGAAATATAAGAATTTTTCTTACCTTGAAAATAAAAACATTGGACAACATCAAGTTCTGATCTTATAAACAGGCTCTGTGGAGTAAGAATTTGTAGATATTATTTTACACTAATTCTTGTCATTGCCTTTACCTTAGGTCTTTTTTTCTTTTTCTGTTCCAAAGGTGTGACTGTATTAAAGCAGTTTTATCTCCTGTGCCTCCTTCTACCAACAGAAAACAGAAATTAATATTTTCCACTCCCTCATTATCACAGTGTAATCTGTGGAAACATAAAACTTAATACTCAGTGTTCTGTATTCCTCAGAGAAAAAGGAGTTAACAAATAGCCAATATTCCTAAAACTAGAACTCGGAGAAATCTGGTGTTGTATTTGGCACTGTTGCCTAAATACATGACAATCATGTGTTGGCATAGAAGCTTCTTTTTTTGTTTGTTTTATTTTTTTATTTTTTATTTTTTTATTGTTTAAAGTATTACATATAGTAGTACATATATCTCCTTTTTTTTCCCCATTGACCGTCCCCCAGCCTCCCCTACCCCCTGTCGCATGCCCTCATCCCCGCCTGCCCCCCAGTGTCTTGTGTCCATTGGTGTGCTTATATGCATGCATACAAGTCCTTTGGTTGATCTATTTCCCTCCCTCCCCAACACTCCCCAGCCTTCCCGCTGTAATTTGACAGTATATTCGGTGCTTTACTGCCTCTGTATCTATCTTTTTGTTCATCAGGTTATAATGTTCTTTATTTTCAAATGAGTGAGATCATGTGGTATTTTTCTTTCATTGCCTGGCTTATTTCACTTAGCATAATGCTCTCCAGGTCCATCCATGCTGCTGCAAATGGTAAGAATTCCTTCTTTTTTATAGCAGTGTAGTATTCCATTGTGTAGATGTACCATAGTTTTCTAATCCACTCAGTTGCTGATGGGCATTTAGGCTGTTTCCAGATCTTAGCTATGGTGAATTGTGCTGCTCTGAACATAGGGTTGCATAGTTTCTAGTTTCTTGTGATATATTCCTAGAAGTGGGATTACTGGGTCAAATGGGAGCTCCATTTTTAGTTTTTTGAGGAAACTTCATACTGTTTTCCACAGTGGCTGCTCCAGTCTGCATTCCCACCAGCAGTGCACGAGGGTTCCTTTTTCTCCACATCCACGCCAGCACTTGTCATTTGTTGATTTGTTGATGATTGCCATTCTGACAGGTGTGAGATGGTACCACATTGTTGTTTTGATTTGCATCTCTCGGATAATTAGTGACTTAGACCATGTTTTCATGTGTCTCTTGGCCTTCCTTCTGTCTTCTTTCGAAAAGATTCTATTTAGGTCCGTTGCCCATTTTTTTATTGGATCATTTATCTTCCTTTTATTAAGTTGTATAAGTTGCCTGTAGATGTTGGAGATCAAACCTTTACCAGTGATAACATTTGCAAATATGTTCTCCCATACAGTGGGCTTTCTTGTTGTTTTGTTGATGGTTTCTTTTGCTGTGAAAAAGCTTTTTATTTTGATGTAGTCCCATTTGTTTATTTTTCTCTTTAGCTTCCATTGCCCTAGGACAGTGGTCGGCAAACTCATTAGTCAACAGAGCCGAATATCAACAGTACAATGATTGAAATTTCTTTTGAGAGCCAAATTTTTTAAACTTAAACTATATAGGTAGGTACATTGTTATTAACTTAATTAGGGTACTCCTAAGCTGGCCTTTGCTAAACACTCAAGGGGCCAAAGAGCCGCATATGGCTCGCAAGCCGCAGTTTGCCGACCACTGCCCTAGGAGCAGTATCGGTGAAGAAATTGCTTTGGTATATGTCTGAGATTTCTCTGCCTGTGGATTCCTCTAGCATTTTTATGGTTTCCCATCTTATGTTTAAGTCCTTCATCCATTTTGAGTTTATTTTTGTGTATGGTGTAAGTTGGTGGTCTAGTTTCATTTTTTTGCATGTATCTGTCCAATTTTCTCAACACCATTTATTGAAGAGACTGTCTTGACTCCATTGTATGTTCATGCCTCCTTTGTCAAATATTAATTGAGCATAGTGGTTTGGGTTGATTTCTGGGTTCTCTATTCTATTCCATTGGTCTATATGTCTGTTCTTGTGCCAGTACCAGGCAGTTTTGAGAACAGTGGCTTTGTAATACAACTTGAAATCTGGTATTGAGATCCCACCTACTTTGTTCTTTTTTCTCAGGATTGCTGTGGCTATTCGGGGTCTTTTTTTATTCCAGATGAATTTTTGGATAGTTCTTTCTAGGTCTGTGAAATATGCTGTTGGTATTTTAATGGGGAGTGAATTAAATCTATGGATTGCTTTGGGTAGTATGGAAATTTTAATGATGTTGATTCTTACAATCCATGAACATGGTATGTTCTTCCATCTGTTTATGTCTTCCTCTATCTCTTTTTTCAGTGTCATGTAGTTTTCCGCGTATAGGTCTTTTACCTCCTTAGTTAAGTTTATTCCTAGGTATCTTAATTTTTTTGGTGCGATGGTAAATGGGATTGCTTTTTTAGTCTCTCTTTCTGTAAGTTCACTATTGGTGTATAGAAATGCCATAGATTTCTTGGCGTTAATTTTGTATCCTGCTACATTGCCGAATTCATTTATTAAGTCTATTAGTTTTTTTTATGGAATCTTTTGGTTTTTTTATGTACAATATCATGTCATCTGCAAATAAGGACAGCTTTACTTCTTTTCCAATTTGGATGCCTTTTGAGAATTGCCTCGATTATTGCTACAGAAGAGAAAAATGTAAAAATTGGGCACCCATATGTTCCTTTTGGGCCAGCTCTTTCTTTTGGAAATTTCCTAAGTTAGGAAATTAATATAAAAACAGTGCTGTACTTTTAAGAGAAAATTGCTTTTTTTTTTTTAATCTGACCATTCTCCCAATCTAGGTGCTGTTTCACAGAAAATCATTTCATCTGTAGGTTGTCCGATGATGACGCATTGAAAACCTTGCCTTACGCCTCTTTGTGCTAGAGAGAAATGGTGATGTTTATTCATGGCTCCATTTTGCTCTGACTCTTGTCTACATCTTATTTCTGAGGAATTCCAGTTCTATACATTGCACTCTTCCACATTGTAAAAAGGGCTGTGGAATGATTTAAAAGTTGTGCTTCTTAAGAATCACTCCTTGAGCTCCAGGTCTGTAAGAATAACATCCCCTAAATCTCAGTGCCTGATGTTGGATTTTCTTCATGATTTTTTTTTTTTTTTTCTTAAAAACTACTCCTAGCCCTGGCCGGTGTGGCTCCGTTGGTTGGGCATCATCCCATTCACCAAAAGGTTGACAGTTCAGTTCCCGGTCAGGACATGTGCCTGGGTTGAGGGCTTGATTCCTGATAGGGGGCTTGTAGGAGGCAGCTGATTGATGTTCACTCTCACATCCATGTTTCTCTCTTACCTTCTTCTTCTCCCTGCCCCTCTCTCTGAAAATCAATAAAAATTCTTTAAAAAATAACAACAAAAAACAAAAACTTCTAACATCGGTACCTTCATCTGGAAATTTCAGTTGATGAGGACAGATATGCAGTAGTTCGCTGAGCTATAAGAAAAATCCACAGTTTTCAGCTGGTGTTTTGTGTTTTGTTTTTTTCCCCTTTCTTAATATTGTTAGTTTTTTTCTTTTTCCTTGTGGTTTTGATTTTTAAGGGATATTTAAATCAACCATGGATCTGATGATCTTTTATTTTGGTCAATTAAGAAAATGAGAAAATAGACAATATGATAATGGTAATCTTAATTACATTTCAGTTTTCCTATATAGTTCTGGGAAGTGTGACAAAGATGAAACACAGCCAAAACCGGTTTGGCTCAGTAGATAGAGCGTCAGCCTGTGGACTGAAAGGTCCCAGGTTCGATTCCGGTCAAGGGCACGTAACTTGGTTGCGGGCACATCCCCAGTAGGGGGTGTGCAAGAGGCAGCTGATCGATGTTTCTCTCTCATCGATGTTTCTAACTCTCTATCCCTCTTCCTTCCTCTCAGTTAAAAAATCAATAAAATATATTAAAAAAAAAAAAAGATGAGCCCTAACCGGTTTGGCTCAGTGGATAGAGCGTCGGCCTGCGGACTGAAAGGTCCCAGGTTCGATTCCGGTCAAGGGCATGTACCTTGGTTGCGGGCACATCCCCAGTAGGGGGTGTGCAGAAGGCAGCTGATCGATGTTTCTCTCTCATCGATGTTTCTAACTCTCTATCCCTCTCCCTTCCTCTCTGTAAAAAATCAATAAAATATATTTAAAAAAAAAAAAAAAAAAAAAAAAAAAAAAAAAAAGATGAAACACATAGGCACATGCACATATACACACATGCAGACATACACACACACTGTGTAACAATTACTCCATGTTTCATGCTTAATGTTAATAAAACCTTTCATAACAGAACAAAATAACATGAATCTTCAGTGGTGTTAGTAGGTAGATAATTTAAAGGGAAGAAGCTTGAATGCTCTGTCATATTCTACTGCCTCTAATTTTATGTCTCTAATCTTGGCTTGGCAATCAAATAACCCAGGTTGTTACAATTATGCGTAACAGCTTTTTAACTTCCTAATTCTCAGCTTTAAGCAAAAAAAAAAAAAAAGGCCACCAGAGGTTGAATTATTGATAAGTAAGGTAATTATATAGCAATTGATATTTATGATGAGCCTAACTTTTCGAATCACAAAAATTTGAATAATACCTGATAACATTTTACTTAGAATTTATTTTTATTCTTGGAAAGTGCATAATGTATAAAATAAAATTTCTAGAGCATTCAGTTAAATAGAATTGCATTCTGAAAAAATTTGTCAAAGAGAATTTATTATAGTTTGGAAAACGTTTTGATATGTATATCTTGTAATAAGATTTTTAAATATTTCAGTATTTCATAGATGTGAAATACATTGGAACCAACACATACAAAATGTTTTTAATAAGAAGCTTTCTATGTGAGGCAAACATTTATTTGCTTGAATCTAAGTTCTTCGGCAGTTGGGCGCATTTCAGGCAAACCTACACAAACATATAGAGAAAGTGTGTGTGTGTGTGTGTGCTTGTATATGCATGTATATGTATAAATATATATGTATATGTGTATATATATTCTGAACATTAAAATACTGTCTTTGCAAAAAAAGTGAAAGGAAGTAAACTTAACAAAAATAGACTGCTTATCAAATTCCACTTTAAAATCAAAGTTTACCCTTTTGCAAATTGGTATTCTTTCCTTTGCTCTAAGACTCCCCTTCCATGGTAAGTGTGAAGCCATTTGAAATTAATATAAATTCTTTTCAAAGTAGAAACTATTTCAGAAGTTTATTTTTATGTAAAAGTATTACGTATTTTATTTAAAATAGATAATGCTCAGGAGGTACAATGGTCAAATGTATTTTTCATATCCTTTTGATATCTAGTAAGATTCTTTATTTGTGGTAGGCACTCAATTAAGTGGTTAAATGAATGTACCTATTTAAAGTGGATATATTAATATGAATTAAACTATTAACTATGAACTACTTTCAAACTATGAATTATGATGTATAATTGTGAATTATATTTATATTGTAAATTCATTTACATTATTGTACTTAGGTGTTTTTAGTATATGTGAATGTCTCCATTAAAGTGTTATTAAAATTATTATGTGTAAGCGTTTTCTGAAACCTAAAATATTATCAGTACAGTAGAAAAATAGATTGGCTTTAGAAAGCTGCAAACATTTTACTTTTTATTTTGCAGAATGGTTTCACCCCATTGTATATGGCAGCCCAGGAAAACCACCTAGAAGTTGTCAAGTTTCTTCTTGACAATGGTGCCAGCCAGAGCCTAGCCACAGAGGTAAGACACGTGGGTTCTTTCTGTGGGGAAGTTTGCATGTTTATAGGACATTTTGTAACCCTGGAGTTGTAACATTTAACTTTTATCTCACTGGTATTTTAATTGCAATTGTATATTGGTGTGTGGGTTCATACATTGTTATGAAATACATTAGAAAGTCTATTTTTAATTTTTATGAATTTTCTATTGCATAGATACCCTTTCTGCTCTTAAATGCCTACCCCTACCCTATTATTGAGTTGTTGCTTTAATATTTACCTATTGCTTGAGAACACTCTTCTGTTTTTTTATAATTTTGCTTCAAAGATAACCACTGATTTGAAACATTTTTGTGGCAGAACATAAGTTCTAAATCAGTTTTTTTCCAAGTTTAATTTAGCATAATAATATTTGAGTGTCTAGATTTTTAAAGTCACCTAATTGGATTAAATTCATACTTTCAAACAACACTATTACACATTTTTAAGTAATAAATAAAAGTAATATTTTTTAATCTTTGCTGTCCTGAATAGAAGAATAATTTTAAAATAAAAAGTTATTTAAGTTATTGGTTCTGTCTTAGATAATACATTTTATTTTTAAACTAATTTGGATGGAAGATTGCAATGCCTTATGAAGTGTGTCACACAAATCTCTTGCTAATAATGAAGGAACCACATTTGGGTTTTCCATATTTTTAACAAAATAATTAATTAGGTCAGATGATGCAGGTTTATCTCTGTCGTAATACCACTGCCCTTATTTGCATTCAGATGTGTTTCCTAAATGGCACAGGCAAGTTAGGAATAAAGGACTCACATATAACCCCACCCAGCTTTTGAGCTCATGCCTGCCTTCTGGAGAAAGCACTAAATAAATGAAGAGGCAATTCACACAAAAAGAAATACAAATGGCCACAACTATATGAACATATCTTACCCTCACTCACAGTCGAAGAAATATGAATTTATTAATCAGATAAAGAATGAGGTCTATTCTTATACCCATGAGTTGAGGGGAAAATGTGAGGTTGAAGAAACTGAAACTTTCCTACAGTCTTGGCAAAGGTGATAGTTTGCTACTACACTTTTGCAGAACATTTAGCTGTAACTATTAAAAATTAATATTTCACACATTTTAATTTAGCATGTCCACTTCTATGAATTCATATTGCAAGTATGTTAGAGGATAATGCAAAAACACTAAATATGAAGTTCAAAAATAATAACACTTTTTTAAAAAAACTGGAGAGAACCTAAATATGCACCAATTAGGAAACTTATTTAACATGACTATAATTACACAAGAAAATACTATTCAGCATTATTAAAAATGAGACAAGACCATATATATATAAATGTCCTTAGTGTAACATTACTAGTGGTTGATTCTGGAAATTAAGAGGGTGCCTTACTTTTCATTTTACACGCTTCAGTACTATTGAGGATTTTATCATGAGAATGGGTTTGTTAATACTGTTCTTAAAGCGAGTTAAGAAGTAACTGCTGGGTTGATAACAAAGAACACACATTTGATAGATGTAGGGCAGCGCCTGTCTTCATACCTCAGTAGGTAGCCTGGGTGCAACCCATCCGGGCCACAGGCGGGCTCTGCCTGCCACAGTGTGCAGGGAGAATGGGACGGGAGCGGACACTGTTGGGTAAGAGAAAAGCTGTTCTCATTTTTGGATGGAAACTCTAAATAATATAAGTACCCAAATGAAAGTGACTCCACAGTACTTTTTTGTCTGTGAAGGACGGGTGGTATTCTTTTCTGACTGCGAAGTACGGATCAGTGAGTCTCTTAGAAGCAAGCGTAAGTCCAACTTCCTGCTGATAGATCTGAATTACCTTGTAAAGGAATCCTCAATAGCTCACTTAATTCTGTAGCATTTTTTTAAGCTTTCAAGATCCAAAAAGAGGTACTATAACTAACTTAAAGAAAAATGGTACCTGAGATTCTCAAACCACTAATTCCATCTTTTGGCAAAGGATATATTTTAAAACATTTTTACTTTATATTAACTTAATTTCATGTTAGCTTTTTCAGTGTCTCTAAAAGAATGCTATAAATAAATGTTCTAAAAACAAATCACATGTATGTCTTCCTGGGTGTTGCTGGTGCCTCGCTACATAAACATCTAGCAATGTTTGAACCTTTGAACTTTCTTTCTTCTTTTGGATTATTGGTATTAGAGTTAAAAAGAGCAGCAAGAAATAAGGCACATTATTCACAAAATGTTCTAAGTATGATATTCCTCTCTTATTAGCAATAATATTGGTGTCATTTTACAGAAGTCTGTATTTACAGAACGAACAGTAGGCAATTAAAACATTGTTTAGGTAGCAAAGTTTTAACAGAATTAATTCATTAAATGATATGATATTGTCATTTTTTCGATATATATTTTTTTCACATGCACCTTGCATTTATGGATCAGGTCTTTGGTATGGTTGCGATTTTTAAACCATTTCTATGTTATTGGGTATTGCATATCATATCTGTCCCATATATATCTTCCTTTTTAAAATTATTTATTTATTTTTGTTGTTGTTGGTAATCCTCACCCGAGGATATTTTTCCACTGATTTTTAGAGGGAGTGGAAGGAAAGAAGAGAGACAGAGAAACGTTGATTGGTTGCCTCCCACATTTGCCCTGACCTGGGGCCAGGAATTGAGCCTACAACAAAGTACGTGCCCTTAACCGGAATCAAACCTGGCAGTCCACAAACCGACGCTCTATCTACTGAGCCAAACTGGCTAGGGCTCTTCCTTCTTTTATTACAAATAAAAATAAGTAATACAATAATTAATAAATAAAAAAGAATAAAATGTTTCACATACTTACAACTGTCGACCTACTTTTGCCCACCCCGTGTTTGTTCATGTATTCCACTAGTAATTACTCAGCACAGTGCCGGACACTCCCAGGCAGTGAGGGTCCTCATGGCGCTTCTATCACATTTCCTCTGGGCATGTATTTTTCTCTTCAGAATAACTGCAGAGAGCAAACCAAACTATTTAAACTTGTTTCGGAAACAATCTACAGCTGCGATTTTGAACAATTAACCCCAGAGAGCTGGTATCTTTGTGTCTGTCTTGAGTCTTACGCAGGCAGCACATTCTTGGTGGTGATGCTAACCACCTCAGTTGCAGTTTATTTTTGTGTGCAAAGTAGTTTTCTTTATGTCTGGGTCCTGTGGATTTAAAAACTTATGTCAGTGGAAATGTAACCATTTAGTTTTGATTTGGAACAGAAGTGGGTTTGACTCAGTGGACAGAGCATCAGCCCTTGGACTGAAGGGTCCCGGGCATATACTTCATATCTCGGTTGCAGTCTTGTTTGGGAGGCAACCAATCAATGTGTCTCTCTCACATCCATGCTCCTCTCTGTCTGACTTTCCCCCTCCCTTCCACTTTCTCTAAAAATCCATGGGAAAATATCCTTGGGTGAGGATTAACAAAATAAAAATTTTTAAATGTATTTTTATTTTTATTGCAGAAGTAATATAATATATAAATGAGAAAGTACAGTGAAAAGCAAAAAGAAGAAAAGGCCACTGCCAGTTTTCCCTAGAGATCACATTTTGTTTGTTCTTTCATATTTTTATACATGTACACAATTCACACATAGTTATCTTTATAAAAGTGAGATCTTATATTTACATGGTTATATAGATGACTTTTCCCATAACATTAAATTACATTCTGAACTTTCTGTTCTTACCTGTAAACCAGTGATGCCGTTTTGGTGACATCTTGGTTGCAGCCTTTCTCTTTTATTTTACTTATGGCTGCCTGGGACATTATTCTGTTACATTACTGCTCATCCCTTTCCTCTTTTGGGTCCACTTGGAAAAGTTGATAGAAGCAGGTGTGATTTCAGCCAGATCTTGAAGCATGGAGAGTAGACATAATTCTTATATGCAGAATGAGGAGGAGGACATTTCAGGGGTGTGGGGGGGGGCAGGGATTAGCATGAATTTGGATGCCAGGATAGGAATGGTCTGCAAGTCCACAGTCAGCAAGGAGACTGGACGAAAGGATGTATATGAGATACGTCTGGGCAATATTGTCCCTTCAGTGCTTTAGGGCCAATATTTTCCACATCCTTGAATATAAATGTGCTGATTTACGTACAGTCATATAAATGGTAGGAGGCCTTATTTGTTTTCCAGAAAGGAAAAGAATGAGGAAAGTGGTCTTTTAGAAAGACCAACAAGACACTAGTATGCAAGTGACTAGGTTTTCTCTTTCTACCTTACAAATGCTTTTCCATTACAGTGGCCCTTAACTTGTGCCACACGGACTACAGAATAAAACATCATGACACAATTAAAGTAATAATTAATTTATTTGCCAATTCTCTAGTAAAAATAATTTTTAAATATTCTCTTGAGTTGTGTGGTCATGAAAGCATTTCGGAAGTAAAATTTGTGAGCCAGTTTCAGGATTTTCCTCTGTGCTATTTATTCTGTAGTCAACAATACCAGATCATCCACAAATAAATTAACTACAGAGAAATCTGTAGCTGTCTCCTGTTTGACAAGTCCAAGGCAATACAAAATGTACAAATATGTGTGTGGGAATTTATTCTAGTCATATTTGGCATGGTCCCTTTGTCTTCTTCCTTCTTTATTCAGAGAAGCCAAGAGTCCTTTATGTAGAACTTTCTTAAGACAGCAATGATTACAATTCATTAATTCATACATTCTGATTGAAAACCAGGTGTATGATAGGCAACAAGGGACGGTGATGAACCCGACAAGCATATTCCCCAATGTTAAAATATCAGTGGAACCCAGTGATCCCACTTCTGGGAATATATAGTAAGAATCCCGAAACACCAATTTGAAAGAATATATGCACCCCTATGTTCATAGTAGCATTATTTACAGTAGCCAAGATCTGGAAAAAGCCCAAATGCCCATCAGTAGATGAGAGGGTAAAAAAGCTGTGGAACATTTATACAATGGAATACTACTCAGCCATAAAAAAATAAGGAAATGTTACCATTTCAACAGCATGGTGGATAGCCTGTAGAATATTATGCTAAGTGAAATAAGCTAGTCAGAGAAAGACAAATATCATACGATCTCACTTATATGTAGAATCTAATGAACCAAATAAACTGACAAACAAAATAGAAACAGGCATAAGATACATAGAAAGTCTGACAGCTGTCAGAGGGGAGGGGAGGTAGGGGATTGGATTAAAGAAGGTGAAGGGATTAGCCAAAGAACATATATGCATAACCCTTGGACACCGACAACAGTGTGGTGATAGAGAAGGTAGAAGGGGTAGGGACTGGGTGTGGAAGTGGGCAAAGAGGGGGGAAATGGGGACATCTGTAATAGTGTCATCAATAAAAATGGGGAAAAAAATCAGTGGAGATTTTTATAGCTTACATAAATGAGCTCCTTTGAAAAATGTGCCTAGATTTAACCTGAAATGTTATTGTTTTCACTGGGATTTTATTACACGTATTGAAATTATGGCTGTTTAAAATTATTTTTAAATTTTCAAAATTTACTCAATTAATACACATCACTTTTTAACAGAAAGAAAACCCTCAAAGCTTATTGAAAATTTATTTTTTGCTTTGATGTATGTATATTTGAGAATGTCTTTTCACATATATGGGAGTGAGCAAAAGTAGGTTTATAGTTATAATACAAACAAATAATTTATAAGTAATAATACAAGAAAAAACTCTGTGTTTCATGTACTCACAACTATAAACCTACTTTGCCAACCCCTATATGTTTACTTGCATATGTTAGCTTTCGTAACCCTAAACAAAAATTGACCCTTGGTCACTTGATCTCCTTCTTGTTAATTGAAAAGAAAATATGCATTGGAACCAACCTTGACCCGTCCATTTATCTACAGGATGGCTTCACGCCGTTGGCAGTGGCTTTGCAACAAGGTCATGATCAAGTAGTGTCCCTCCTGCTAGAAAATGACACTAAAGGGAAAGTGCGGCTTCCGGCTCTTCACATCGCCGCCCGAAAGGATGACACGAAAGCGGCCGCCCTGCTGCTGCAGAATGACCACAACGCAGACGTGGAGTCCAAGGTGAGGCGCCAGGGAAACTCCTCTCCTGCAGCCATCCTGCGTAGACACCCCAACTTTCAGATGCTTGGCCTCCCTTTTGGCAAGCTGCTGCCAAACTTGCAACTCCACTGGAAGGGATAAAAACACGTGTCCAAGTCAGCCAATGGGAGCACCTTCCCCTTATCCCTGAAAGCTAGGAAGTCACCCTGGATGCTGCCCTATGCATGCTAACAGGGAGGCCCTCTCAAAATCGATGCATATGAACCTGATCGTTTCCTCCCTTGTGATAGATTTGTAATGTATTTAACTCTTCAGCTAAACATCAGAGTGAAAAGTTACAAAATGCTAACAACAGTGTGTGCAAATCATCCTTTGGTTGATAGCTAAGATGGCAGGAGACACACTGAGTGTTGGCCACCCGCGGAGAGCGTGCCAGCAGCCAGAGTCCTGGCCAGAAATTCCCGTTGTCCTGACATGTATTCCTGGAGAGTCTTGGAAGGAAACGTGGCATTTGGAGGAGGCCACTGTGTAGCCTCCCTTCAGTCTAGCTTTCTTTCTGTGCCTATTGTGCTTCCATCAGAGCTTTCATCCTCATTCCTTAGCTGCCGTGAGCTTTCTGCAGTCCACGTCACCGACAGCAAACTAACCGTTCATTTTTTCCTCCTCTTTGCTTCCCAATGTGTTACCCTAGATGGTGGTGAATAGAACAACAGAGGTACATATCTATATACATGTACATAGAATCTGTATCTGCATCATCATTTTCCCATCCCTTAGTGCTGCAGCCTCATTTCTTTCCCTTCTTCTTTGCATTGCCTTCTGTAGGCTAGATCCCTGCTTTCTACCCCTGCCCCCAAAGTAGCATGTGCTAGAGAAGATAGTAGTTTGGTTACCAGGGCTCTCTGCAGCTGAACTCAGTGTTTGAAAGGAAGAATGAGGAATCCTTGAATCTTAAGGGGATTGCAATAGAGGTGTGTGAGATGAAGCGTTTCCAACACTTGAGATGCTTACCAGCTCTACCCGAAGCTGCAGACAACCCTGCCATTCTCTCCTCTAGGACTGATTCTGTAGAGTTCTGCATGACACTTACCCTCAGTAGTGTCAGCAAAATGAAAGTGACCTCAGAATGGTACCACTATGACCCACCCTTCCACAAGAGTCAGTAAGCTAGCTAGCATGGCTGCGAAGCTTGCTAACAATTTAGAAACGCATCTAGTTCCTATAAGGTTTCAATCTTTGGGGACTAAGTGAATTGCTGCATGTTTTAGCATTTTTTTAAGGAAGTAAAATGACCTTGGTAGGAATAACCCAGAAAGATGTGTTCTTGAATAGGCATTTGCTAATAAAGAGACCAACTTGGTGGGTTCTTTCTAGAATGCAATCACCCACTATACAAGACCAATTATAGTGCGCCTCTTCCCCAAAATTGCTTTTATCTTTACAATTTGATCTTATATTGAATACATAAATCAAATTTTGGCAAAGAGTATCAATGGACAGTTCTCCCATCGATAATAAAACAGTTGGTACTAATTGAACTTTCTATGAGCTATAAAGATTTTTCTTGTCATCCCCGTTTTAACTTTTGAAACGTTTTGCTACCAGATTCCCCAAACTGCTCAATCTCTGCCCTTGGATCCTTCCTGGCTCTTCCTCTGCCTAGAGTTTGGCGTTGATTTGAAACCCTGTGAGCAATTGGCACTAACCGAAAGAAACCTAGTACAGAATGGAATGCGGACCTCAGCATATTTTGCTTCCTCATTTTTATTTGGGTGGGGTTTTGATCCTGGCATGCCAGACGGGGGCGGCAGGGCTCCATTGAACGTCTGCTGTGTTTTCCTTGCAGAGTGGCTTCACTCCGCTGCACATAGCGGCTCACTATGGAAACATCAATGTAGCCACGTTGCTGTTAAACCGAGCGGCCGCCGTGGACTTCACTGCAAGGGTAAGAGTCTGCCCTGGGCGCGCCTGTAAAGCATTTGAAGTGATTCTTAACCTTCCTTTCCCAGCACGAGGAGGAGGTGGAGACAGGTGGCCTTGCTTTTAAACAGGTGTGATATTTCCTAGCAGAAAAAATAAACCAAGAAGGGGTTGAGGGGTGATAAATATATGTATGCGAATATATGGGAGATGGGGTTCAAGTAATCCTGACTGGAAACCACCTTCATTTCCCCAAGTTGAAATGTCTGAGACTGTTAGAAATTGGTCAAGTGCAGCCACTGGGGCTTTACTAGTAGGTATCAGGAGCTTGACCTTCCGGGTGGGAATATGCTGGGATATCTAGATGAGGCCCTAACTTGAGAACCCAAATAATAGAAGCCATCCTTTGCTTTTCTCTTCTGTTCCCTGCAAACTAGCATAATGAGTAACAAGATTCTGTCACCTGAGTGAGCTCATATTCCTGGAGAAAGGAATTGGCGTCCTGTGTATCATGGATAGCAATGTGGACGCTTGACCAGAGTAACACTGCTCAGAATGTAAAAATCGGCTCAGTGCTAGGCTTACCCCTCAGAAATGTCATCATCAGAAGTAGAAATGAAGAAGGAAACAGATTGGAGCAGTGACTAAAAGCGTGGCCTCAGGAATTCAGTCTCCCTGAGTTCAAATTTGGGCTTTAATTTTCCCCTCTCTGTCCACCAGTTTCCTCCTTTGTAAGATAAAAGAATATGAATTTTGATGTTATATGATAATAAAATATTAGTATCACTCCCCTATTGGGTCACTGTGAGAATTAAGAACAGAGAGTGTGTGTAAAGCACTCGGCCATGTCTGACATATCACCATCGACAGCAGCAGCAGCACTGATTTTGAACATAACATTTGAAGTATTAGTTTTGCTGAAACCTCACTTGTTAGAGGAGAAATGGAGCTAGATCACATAGGGAGATGTAGGGCATGATAACTAGTACTAGCAGTATCAGCAGCAGTAAAAGTAATACTGTCTTAGAAGGAGGTACTGGGTGCAGATGCCCGGCTAAGCATTTTTGCCTCATTTATCCTCATATCCAGAAAAGTGGTACTTATCCCTGTTTTACAGAAGAGGAAACCGAGGCTTAGAGATGAGAAGTAGCTGGTCCAGGATGCCAGCTCGCAAATGAGAAAAGGCAGGATTTCGGCCCCCACACAATCACTCGCGTGTTTCGTCTCCCATAGGTGACCTTCAGGATTCTTTTTCTTCTTATAATTTATTAGTCCAATAAAAATTAATAAGAGCTCAGATTGTACTAATATGAAAGCTATTTCCTAACCTATCGTCGTCAGCTTGCTAAGAGCCTTCCTGGTTTCAGTGACTCGGGTCATGCCGCTCTGTTCTTACTGCATCCACTGCATCCTCAGGCTTCAGCGACAAGGCAGACCTGAGGCCCAGTTTGACTTTCGAAGGACAAAGTCAGGCACCTCTTTAAGTCAAGTAAAAAGCAGGCATGTCAATATTTAAACTGAGGTTCTTGTCTGTAAGATGCACTGCTCTGGTTTTACTTCTGTAATTCACAGTATGACGAGAATCTCATTAAGTCACATCTTCTAATTAGGACATTTGGAAAATCCATGTCAGGGTAGTGTTTGAAGTTTGTCTGTGTGCCACTGGTTCGGAAATGTCCTGATGCTGCAGAAAATAAGAAGAATGGAACAATGTTTAAGCAACATAAGGGGGCAAATTACAGTATTTTCAGGTCAAAGGAATTCCAAAGCATCCATTTACATTAAAACAATGATGTGGTAATTACAAATGATGCTAGCGTATTGAGTAAACATCAATGGAGACCTCAGACGAATGTTGTTAAAGTTGCCTGAGTTACCATATAAGATTTAAAATAATTGCATTGGGTTTTTGTTTAAAACAGGTTAAAATTCAGACTTGTTACTGGTTTGAAAAGCATTTGGGCCAGTCATGCCTAATCAATGAGGCCTAATAGCATTCTGAGCTGAAGAATGTGGTAGAATTTGATTATCCCTTATAGGCTGCCTGCTCTGTGCTTCCCTCTGCGCTTGGTGATAGATGACTTGCTTTGGAGTGTCAGGAAGAACTGGTCTTTGTAAAGAGCTTGAGAAACCCATTTTGGTTCCAAATCTCTAGTGATTTCATTTCATAATAATCCAGCATCTATACTTTTGTACAGCAGAGGCCTCTCCTTCCCCAACCTCAGTGGTGTCTTCCCAGGTCACCACCCTCGGGAATGTGACAGAAATAGCAGGTGAAAGGGTAAGATGCCCTGAACACAGATTAGATCAGATTTTACCTGGCCAGGCAATGGAGGATCTTTAAGCTACATTTGCTAAGAACTGGCTGCAAGTCATAGGCTTCAGGAACCGGGTTTAGATAGAGATACTGATGAAATGGTTAGAGAGAAAGTAAACAACAAAGCTACCTTTGTCTGAGGGGCTACGGTTTCTGTTTCCTGGCTGTGGCAGATCATTGAAGAGGGGCAGGTGCTGTCCTGTGGTTCTTTGTGGGTGGACGGCATAGCCTAGGGAATGGCTGTCCGCTAGCAAAGAGAGCTGGGGGACAGGGGCAAAGCCACCAGTTCTGAAATAATTTCCTGCATGCAATGGGTATGCATTTCCAAAGCAGACACGAGGCAGAAATAAACACATTGTGACTAAAGGGAGCATACAATAAAGTGGATTGCTTTCTATGCACTTTTGCAGGGCTAGCTAATTTATGCAGCAATAAAGCAGATCCTAGCCTATGAAGAAACCATACCCCTGCGTAGCAATTAGGGCAACCGATTTATGCCAAATTGACCTGCTTATCAACACCTTTCCTTAGATTTTTATTATGATGTCAGTTTTGATTTTTGTGTTGTAATTTTGCTAGGTACATGTAAGGTATCCTGTCTGATATTTTATGTATTTCCTTCTGGATAATCCATGAAGACCTGCTCAGCCTTGCGGGTCCACTGCAGGGAGTTAATGGAGAAGCTGCTGAATGCTGCAGTGCAGCGTCAGCATTCTTCATTCTTTGAATTGAGTCTGCTGAGGTGGCGTTGACACTGTCTGAATTTATGGGTGACCCTTGCTCTCCACAAATCATTCTAGCTCTCTTGGGGAAGAGAGGGTAACCAAGGCATACCAGAGCTGCTACTGATTATCATTCCAGGAAGGAGCATTTGTGCACTGGAGTAACTAAAGGCAAATTATATTATGTGGATGCTTGCAAAGTCCCTTTTATTGATTGAGGAAGACAGATTGATATCTTGCTGGCTAAGAGTTTTTTCATCAAATATAATGGACCACCTAACTTAATCTTCACACTTGTCATTGACCTTTCTCTTGTGAAGTATTATTCAACTTCCCATTTGGGGAAGATAATTGAATTTAAAAATTCTTCTATTGGCCTTGTTTATTTAGTACTTTTTGGTTTGAGTGCTATACCTCATTTGTTTCCAAAAGGACTTCATGTAGTGTACAGGTTAAAATATACAAAGTAAGACATGTAAGAATGAAAGCGAAAAAGTATATGTTACCAGCCGCTGGAATAAACCAGTGAATACAACTAGAGAATAAATTTAGCTCTTAGGGACGTTGATATATGTAATGGAAGAGGATCATATTATTTTTTTTTGGGGGGGGGGGGAGAAAACATGGTTTTCTATAAAGACAATTTTATGTGTGTGAAATCACTAAAATATGATTTTTAGCATGTGAATTACATAGTTGACAGTATCTTTAATTACTGCACTTCAAAAGGATCAGTTCTTATTGCCCTGACCTATTGATGTTAGCTCTCCACCTGTGAAGGCCCCCTGCCGAGGGCAGCTGAGAGATTGACCTAGGTGCTTATCTTTATGATGCTTTAATTGTGTGTGATAGAACTTGGCAGTGACTACATGACATGTCCATTGGACTGCCCTTTTCAAATACCAGATGTCTTGAATGAAGTTTTGGCAGGTGGTGGGCCACATTCAGAATTCAATTAAATTACACAAAAGTTTACTTTAGTTATTAAATAGTAACTTAATGTTATATTAAAATGAGAGCAGTGTTTTTAGACAGTTTTAACTACTAAGCCTGGTGGTGGAAAATAAGTGTCAGACGTACATTCTGCCCACAGAAGAGGCCAATATGGTTCAGCATGTGCATGAGTAAAACAGCATCCAGGGATAGACGATATTTGGAGATTTCCTTTTTTTTTAATTTAAATTGTTTATTGTTTAAAGTATTACATATGTCTCCTTTTCCCCCCATTGACCTCTCGCTGGTCACTCCCACTCCCCAGCACATGCTCTCACAACCCCTCTCCCACCCCCCCACTCCCCGCACTGTCTGTTGGAGATTTCCATTTTAAGATTAAAATAAAACTAGCACATAAGCTTCTATTATGAGCTAGACCTGGAGGTCCAGACTTGAGTGACTGCTGTTCTTACTCTACTAATTTCTTTAGTCTCTAAAGTCAACAGTCTCTCCCTGAATTCCCCAAAACAGCGGTCGCCAACCAGTGGTCCCTGAGGTCCGAAAGGTTGGCGACCACTGCCCCAAAGCATGTCTAAGTCTAGTCTCTAAGGCCAAAAAGAAGGACTTTTCTAACAACTTAGGGATTGACAGAAAGGCAAAGCCGGCAGATTGATTCAGGACAACACTGTTCCCAGAGTCCACAGGCTGTTGACCCCTCCCTCTGGATACCATCCTCTGGAGCCCCCAAAGGGCACCATGTTGCAAAGTCAATCTCACTCCCCACCAGTGGGAACCCCTTTTACTGTCTCTCTTAGCCAGAGTCCAAGCCCCTTAACCTCATTTCTGGGCACAGTGGGAGGGGAAAACCCTGCTTCCTCTTCAAATGAGCAATCTTCAATTTAAATTTAAATGTATCTCATTTAAAATTCTGTTCCTCATTCTCAATAACCACTTTTCAGGTGCTCAGTACTCACATGTGGCTAGCAGCTATTCTATTAACACAGTAAACATAACATTTCCATCATCACAGAAAGGTCTGGACAAAGTTGAGACACTGTCATTCTGAGGCCCTCCTTCCCTTCAGTGTCACAATAATCTGTAAAGGTAAATGTTGCCCCAAGGAAAATGATCCTTTAAGTAGTTATGCAGAGCAATTTCACTCCTAATAGACTTCCCCCTTTTGGCTCCAAAAGAAGATTTTTGTCTTACCCATTTTGTCACCAGAAACCACCAAAATCAACAATAAAACTGAAATCCTCTTCCAAACAGGAGTAAAAATAGTCATTTCTCCCCAATTCATGTTATGGAGAGTTCAGAAATATCAAAAATTAAGGTCGATCTCAAGCAAGGTCTCCAATTGCCAGGGATTGTGCCACCTGGTTAACTTCTATGAATCTTTGTTTTTCATCTGTGTAAAGGATGCTAGTATTCTTTTCCTCAAAGAAGCTCTCTCTAACCCCTAAAATAAGTCACTCCCCCTTAACCAAACCATATCTCTTCATTGCCCCCTTGTACGTTCTAATGGTAGGCATTAAATATTGTTGTATTTATATGATTTTTTTTGTCTTGCATATTCTATTTGTTTTCTAATCCCCTTGAAGGCTTATTCATCTTCTGTCTCCAGCTTCTCACCTGCTAATATCCTCTTCCCAAGTGCTCACCTTGTGCCCGGCTCTGTGACCTTGGCTTTAACATGAACTTCAATCTTCCAGCGAAGGACTGAGCAACAGAGAACGTGTTTCTTGCTGCTTAGATTTTTTTTTAATTGATTAAGGTATTAGATATGTGTCCATATCCCTCCATTGCCCCCCACCCCACTCGCATACATGCCCTCACCCCCCAGTGTCTTGCGTCCATTGGTCATGCTTATATGCATGTGTACAAGTCCTTTGGTTGATCTCTTACCTCCCCCCGCCCCCCTCCCCAGCCTTCCCGCTATAGTTTTTTGTGTGTTTTTTTTTTTTTAGGAGAAGCAGGCATTGTTTTTTCAGGGAATCATTCCTTACTGCACTACAGGAAGGCATGACCTTTGTCTTTGCTGCCTCGCAGCCCTCTGTCTACCTTTGATGAAGTGGTACCTTAGACGTACTAATATGCCACTGCATTCCATTCAGCCAGAGAGCTCCAGATATGGAAATATCAAGGCCCTGCCTGTTACAGAATAAGTGCCCAGTAGATGGTCCGCTTTTCTTTCATAGGAGAAGTTGATAATAATAATGATTTGAAGTAGTTATAATTTGAGTATTTATTAAGTTCCAGTCTCTTTCTTAAACATTTTATATGTATTAACAATCTTCTGAGGGCTGAAGTGGAGGTGTAATGAAATACATCTTCCATATCCTGTTCTTCACCTCATTTGCAAGACTTTGAATTCCTGAAGGACAGGCCTGTGTATTATTACCCACTGTGAATTCCCAGCACCTAGCACTGGAAGTACGTGATATATATTTATTGAATTCAAGAATGAATGAATGAAGAAATAACTTCGTCTTCCTTAACCACTACACCTGGGTACCCAGTACCTACTTAAACCTGCTTTCCTCAAGCCCTGTTCCTCTCCCTAGCCCAGTGGTCGGCAAACCGCGGCTTGCGAGCCACATGCGGCTCTTTGGCCCCTTGAGTGTGGCTCTTCCACAAACTACCACATGCTGGCAATGCACATACAGTGCAATTGAAACTTCGTGGCCCATGCGCAGAAGTCGGTTTTTGGCTCTCAAAAGAAATTTCAATCGTTGTACTGTTGATATTTGGCTCTGTTGACTAATGAGTTTGCCGACCTCTGCCCTAGCCTATCAGAATTTCAAGTTGACCGTCACCTGGTGTTAGGGAACTGCTTGCTGTTATTAAAGGAGAAGAGAAATCCGCAGGATTCAAAAAGAGGAGTTTAGGTCAGTGCTCCAAACCCAAGTATTGAATCTCAGATGCCAAAGGGCAAACTTGTGTAAGCATTTGGAAGACTTGCTTCTCAGCAGTATAGGCGACCCTGGAAGACAAGCCTAGCATAAAGAGCTGCTTCCAAGCTTAAGGGTGTTGTAAGCATGGCCTCAGAGGCGTGCTGTCAAGACCCTATCAAAGCCACCACCAGAGGGTGCTAGAAAGGACATCGGCTACTCAAACAGGGATGGGCATTACTTCAGTATGAGTGTAGCAGACGTTTGTAATGGTTTTATAAGGGTGCAGGGCTTCTGGAGACTCTAGTTAGGTGTGTGGTGGTGACATTGCAAATATATTTTAAACATATTTCCCCTCATTATATAATTCATGTTCAAATACAATACAATAAAGCAAAGAGAGAAAATAAAAACCACCCATAACAGTCCTAATATATTCTTTTTAATGTCCTTAAAAAACCCAAACACACACATAAATACATTCATTTTCATTGACACAAATTTTCAAGTATAGATTTATGTCCTTGTATAAGGCTCAACCGCATTAAAGGCAAAGACAGTTTTTTTTAAAATGGCTTCTATAATACTTCAGAATGAAAATGGGGTTTTGAGAGCCTTGGCAAAGGAATGTGAGTTATGGGAAAGTAGCTATGTGGCTATTGCATTAACCATATTCTTGTTGCCATGGTGATATTAACATATCAGGGGGAACAAAGCCAGGATGTGGAGGACAGAGTGGTGGGGGATATACCTTTTATAGAGAACTTGCTCTAAGCTTGCCATGCAGTCTCATTCCTGCTCTTTGTATTTCATTCCCTGGATACCACAAGAAGAATCTCTTATATAATCTTAAAGGCATATTTTAATCTTAGAATCTGTAAGTACATTTGAACATACTAACATCTACCGGTGTTCCGGGATCTGTGCTGGCCTTCATCTGAAGAGATGAGAGAGATTTCAGTCACCACAAGCCCTTCCCGTCTGCCCGACCACCTTGTCTGACAGTAATGGAGGCGGCCTTTGGCTTCCCTTCCCTTTCACAGTAGAGAGTAGGTACAGTGTCGGAGCAAACACATAGCAGCCAGCCGGCTGCAATCCCACACTGGCCCTCCAGTTCACTTTGTGTGTTCTTTGACAACGTATTTATGCTTCAGCATGATCATCCATAAAATGGGCCCAATAATAATACCTAATGCATAATCATTGAGATGACTGAATGAAGTAATCTGTATAAATTGCTTAGCGCAGTGCTTGACCCAGGACACGAACCGGGGCCATAGCCACGTTTGTGGTAGTTGCTATTGCTTTCACCCAGGAGGGGACCATCATCATCAGACACATTCGCCTGTACAGCATGACGTGGCAAGCAGGTGGCACCATGGCGGCTCTCTGAGTATTTCTGGAACTAACAGAAACGTTGCTTCCCCGCATGATGCAGTTACGTTGCTTGCAGTGGTGTTTGTCACGTGAGGAGGTCAGCCTTTAAGAAACTATGAATGTGGCATTGTTTGAGACAGGAAGAACTCCAATCAAAAAATCATAGGAGCTGGAAGGTGCTTATTTCTCTGTTTCACTTGTCCTCTTCCAATATGTGCTCCGCTTCCTGCCATGCTTGTTCTAGAAGTGTTGCTGTGAGAACATCTTAAATGACCCAAATGGATTCCACTTTGCAGTTCTGTGTCGTTAAGTTCTCTTAAGGTGTAGGAGTTGGCAGAACTTGTGTTGTTGCTGTGCACTTTAAAAGAGAATTACTCAATAGCGGTAGAATTTTCATTTCCTCCCAAGAGTGCAAATCGCAGCCAAGGACTACTGTGCGCCTCTGCTGGACATTCCGGAGCATTGTGCACACTCACTGTTGTCAGACGGTGCATTTGAACTCGTTCAGGTGCACCCTGGTTCCCTCCTGAGCACTGCAGGCTCGTCCATGAGAAAATCTTGCTCTTCTCCCTCTGGCGGTGTGAAGAATATGCAGGAGGGGCGAAGGGGCAGCTAGAGGGAAGAGGTTAGGACTTGGCAGAAGCAATAGGTTGCAAAGGAGTGGACTTAGGGCCTGTGCACAGTCATTTACTGTGTCTCAAATCAAAGCAGGATGATCCAAGAAAACAAGTTCAGGTAGGAAATCAGCATGGACTAGCATAGTTGGAAAAAAAAAATATTGAAAAGGTAAGCTGTGATGGAAATACAGGGATTAGAACTCCAAGAAATGGAGAGTGGCCAATCGCACAAGTGGAATGGGACGACATGAACGACGAGGCTAACCCTGGGGCTGGGCTGATTGTGCGGTAGAAGAGAGTCCTTGCAGGTTTTGCCCCCCTTTTTCGAGATATAATTGACATATAACTGTAAGTTTAAGGTGTGCAACATGTTGGTTGGATACATTTATATATTGCAATATGATTACTACGGTACTGTGAGCTAACACCACTATCACATCACTCAATTACCGTTTCTTTGTCTTGGCAACAGTTAAGATCTAGTCTCTTAGCAATTTTGACATTATAACAGTATTGTTTTCTGCAATCACTAGGCTGTGCATTAGATCTCTAGGACTTATTTATCTACTAGTTGCAAGTTTGTACCCTGAGATAACATTCCCCAATTTCCCAAACCCCTGGTAACCACCATTGTGCTGTTTTCACAAGTCATTGCAGGTCCATGAAGGGGGACGGGGGATGGGACAGGAGTGCTTAAGGTGCGCGATGGCATGCCTAGGAGGGGAATGAGGAGACCTGGCTCGGAGCTGTGGCAGACTCCAGTCGCACAAGGAGAAGCATGTCTGACTCCTGGTGTGATGCTTCTCTCCTCGGACATAACTTCTCTGGAGTCTTGCTTGTTCCACTGGTTCTCAGTAGAAAGGGGAGCACTGCTCTCCTTAGAATAACAATGTCTCAACCAAAATGCCACCGATACCCACACGGAATCATGCTGGACTGATTTACAGCCAATAGAGAGGTGGGATGCTCCAGGATGGGGAGAAAGGGCCCAGAAGTTCATGTGCAGTCTGGAACGGTCCCCCAGAGCCACTGAGCTTCCCCCAGGGATGCAACTGTAAGAGTGGTTGGGCTAGAAGACCTGGAGGTTCCTTTCAGCCCCTATTACTGAGACCTTGAACTACGAGGTGGGAAAACTTTACCCAAAATTCAAACAACTTAGGTAATACCTTTCATTTATAACTAGCACTGTAGTGTTTCCTGTATATTATTTCATTTAGTCTCCACAGTGATCCTGGGGGGTGTGGGTATGATTTCTATTTTACACTGGGAAGCAAGAAGTTAAATAACTTGTGCAAAGCCACACAGCGTTAAGGTGGTAGAGCTTGAGCTAAGAAATAGCAAAGTTAATACAGTATAACAATGAAAACAACAAAGTGAAATAATCTGCATTCAACTGTGCAGTTCATACTCTGGTAAGATCAGAGGCGATGCAGTGGGTACTGAGCTTTGGACTTAATCCAGGGTCATCACTGGGAAATCAGAACTGACAGCAGCCTCGCTTGTACCAGCTGGCGGTGCGTTTTCTGCCTGCGCCAGGACTGCAAAATGAATTAAGGACAGTTCTTAAAAGATTATAATGGGGTTTTTCTTACTTATAATAAATCCTGTTACACATTTAAAGACATTTTAATTGAAAGATTAGCAAACCTAAGAACCTGACAAATCATCAAATGCATTCTAAAAATAATGTATTCACATTTACACTATATTCTATTTATTATTACCTTTATTCTACATTTTTTGCATCCCTAATGATCATGTTTTGAAATGGACTGTTATTTAGAAACTCAATGGCCTTATGACCACAGGGTAGGAAACACATTTTTCTGTGAAGAAATACAAAGCAGGCTTACCTCTAAAAGGAACAAATCTCTCTGAGTTTGGAAATTAAAAACGGTTTTTCTGCTGCCTCCAAGTCCGAGCCTCGCAGCCAGTTTTCCCCAGCTGGCCGCAGCCTCCATCCCTCAGGCTTGGATGCAGTTCATTTAGGCTGGGGCCTTGCAATCTGTGTTTCTACCGAGTTCCTCAGGTGCTTCTCCGGATCAGGCCCCATTAAAAAACATTGATGGCCCTGGCTTGTTTGGCTCAGTGGATAGAGCATCGGCCTGTGAACGGAAGGGTCCTGGGTTCAATTCTAGTCAAGGGCACATGCCTGGGTTGTGGGCTTGATCCCCAGTGGGGGGCATGCAGGAGGCAGCCAATCAATGATTTTCTCTCATCATTGATGTTTCTATCTCTCTCCTTCTCCTTTCCTCTCTGAAATCAATAAAAATATTTTTTTAAAAAAAATTGACGGAGGCCATGCCATGGAAATCTTTCCCTATATAAATTGTCCAAAGTTGAACCATAGAAATCTCAATACTCATTTACTTGTAACGATTATCTTTACAACACCTCAGATGTAACTTTGAATATACACCATAATTAGAGCTTACAAAATACTTTTGTATCAGTTGAGACAAGAATAGACATTAAAAAAATACATTATTATTGATTTCAGAGAGGAAGGGAAAGGGAGAGAGAGAGAAACATCAATGATGAGAATCGCACCCTCTACCAATCCAGGTGAGGGGGCGGTTGGGGCCCAGTGCATGTCAAAGCAACCAGTCATTCCCGTTGTTCTGGCATTCTGGTCCTTGGCTTTTATATAGATAGATAATAGATCATCTAAGGTTGAGTTCTTCTTTAAGAAAAACCCTACTTATGTGTCAGACTGAAGGCTGGAGTGTTTATTATCTTCCACTGTTTGTAATTTTCCTGGTTGTATCCTTGAAATTCCCAGTTCTTATTAACAGCATCATTCGTTTGCATATATTTTATGGATTTCTTAGGGCATTGAAAACTTAGACATTTTCATAAAAAGAAATAAGGTAATGATACATATAACAAAATGGATGAACCTTGAAAGCATTATGCTGAGTGAAAGAAGACAGACACAAAAGGTGACATATGGTATGATTCCATTGATATGAAATGTCTAGAATAGGCAAATCCATAAAGGCAATAGATGAGTGGTTTCCAGGGACTGGGAGGACAGAGGAATGGAAAGTGATTGCTAAATGGTATGGGGTTTCTTTTTTATCTATTTATTTTTCAGTTGACATATTTTAGTTTCAGATGTATATCATAGTGATTAGACATATACCTTACAAAGTGATCACCCTGATAAGTCTAGTACCCATCTTACAAGTACAGAATATGGGTTTCTTTGGGGGATGATAAAAATGTTCTAAATAAATACCAGTGATAGTTACACAACTTGTGAATATGCTAAAAATCACTAAATTGTACACTTGCAAATAGCCAGTTTTATGGTACATGAATTGTAGCTCAATAAACCTGCTCTAAAATAAACTATCAGACAAGATTTAAGGTAGACAAAAATTTACCAAAAAAATAAAAAGCTTTTATACCTTCAAGGAAATGAAAGGAAACAGGAATTCAATTCTTTATTTTTCTACATTGTATCAAAAGATATGACTGTTAAATATTATTTACCAAATATTTATTGCCTCTTCTGTGCCTGGAGATTAGCAAATGTGACCTTGTAGGGGAAGAAAAAACGTTTTCCTCTATCTTCTTAGGTTCAGTTCCAGGGACCATGCAAATTAAACTGACTACAGGTAAACTAACAGGAGAAAAGGTTTGTGATGCATAGAAAAGAAGTGAAGGCCCACAGATGCTGTTAGACCCTGGAGGGTTATATACTATTTTAACAAAGGATGATACATTTTTGGAGAATGACAAGACAAAGGCAAGGGGTTTGGGGCTCCTAGGGGTGGTAAATTATGGGGAGATAAATATGTGGGGGAGACAACTAATGGTGGAAAAAGTTAGTTTAACAAGGTTTGTTTTGCAGATCAAGTTGTGCCTTCTCCATGGATGTGTGAGTAAGAGGCACTCTCCTCTTCCTGGCAAGGGAGAGGGAGACACCTTTACAAAAGGAAATGTATGCCTTGTTTTTAGACAGAAAGGGGGAGGACAGAGAGCTCAAAACAAAGATTTTTTTCAAAAGGCATATGTATCTACGTGGTGAACAAGGATGCTAATAAGCCTTGCTAAATGTTTTTCCTGTGCTTCCTCTGTGTACCTATTTAGTAATCATTTTCTGTTTCTATTTATAATAGAAATAGTACTAAAGTATAAGAGACTAGAATAAGAAAACACAGATGCTAAAATATAGGTTTTAAATGCAAACCATGATCACATTAAAATCCTTATCTTCAAACATCTTGTTTTGCCACTCGGAGTTTTTTTTTTATTACCAGAAGAGAAGTAACTTAGAGGGAAACCTTATTGCAAGTGGTAAGAATAGCAGAAGATCCCAGATAACTTCTCGACTTAACATTTAATTATTTTAGAATTTGCACTCAATTGAGACAATATTAAGGAACTAAAGACATCATATTAATCTTTTTTTCTCTAGAAGACTTCAAGTGCTATCATCCACCTACTCTTTCACTTGGTGATAACCTCCCCAGACATTTTAGAAAAGATGAGGAAGTGGAGGAGATCAGAAATCCACTGCCCTTTATATATTTAAATGCAATAAAGAGTCTGCCACTTATTACAAGTAAGGTAGGAATGGCCCAGGTTTGATTTTGTGATGTTGCAGAAATGATCTTGCTTTAGTGATTATTTCATAAAAGAACTTGGCTACCGCCTCAGCTGGGTTTTTTCAGCAACAGAGATCAGAAATAGGCAAGCAATTCCACCACTTTCCAGCAGAGGGAGCTGTTTCTTTAGGTCCTTGATTTTAAAAGTATGGCACTCACACATTTCTATTTTGTTATATACCACATGTACCTATCACCTTACAGCGGCCATGGCCCTGCCCCCACTTCCCCTTCCTCTCTGACACTATTGCCCAGAAGTGGGACTTCTAAAGTTTTCACACACAGTTGTGCAGAGCTGACCCTTCTCTAACACCTTTGCATTCATCCTGAGAACTGGCAACCTTAACACCTTCTTAGAGCTCACCAATTATTTCAGGTCCACATGTGTTTTTTTCTCCCCAAGTTTTTCATTATGTACTTGTGAGATGTGGTCATTACATACATTTTTTTAAAATTTCTGCACCATATGATAATAAAAAGAATAGTAGTTGCTAACACTTTTATACTGTTTACCTAATGCCAAGCACCATTCTTAAGACTCCACACTTATTAACTCACTAGGGGCCCAGTTTACAAATTCATGCACCTTGAAAGGAACTGTGGCCAAAGAGGCTGCGGTGGGCACACGGGTGGGTCTCAGCCCATTGGCCCGTCCCTCCATGGCCCCCAGTCCCCTGTCTGCTGGAAGCCCTGCTCCCACTCCCACACACTGACAGCACTGGCCCCACTCGTACCCACTGACAGCACAGAGTGATGGGGGCCCGTGCCAGCAGCGGGTGCAAGCAGGACCAATGCCGTCAGTGGGTGCGAGCAGTGGCTGCTGCCCTGATCGCCCCTCAGGAGCAGGGGGAGGTGGAGAAGCCCTCAGGGGCGATTGGGGCCGCCGCTCGCACCCGCTGATAGTGCTGAGTGATCAGAACCGGTGCTGGGTGCTGGCAGCAAGTATGAGCAGTGGCTCCGGTGCTGGCAGCAGGTGCGAGCGGCAGCTGCCAGCCCTGATCGCCCCTCAGGAGCAGGGGGAGGTAGAGAAGCCCTGAGGGGTGATCAGGGCCGGCAGCTGCTGCTCGAACCCACTGACGGCGCCGAGTGATTGGGGCCGATGTCAGGCACTGGCAGTAGGTGCGAGCACCTGGTGGGACTGCGGCACGTGGTAGCAGAGAATTTTCAGTAACCACCAGAGTCTCACCCCAATGACAGCGACCGGCGCCCCACCTTGATCTGGTGCCCCCACTCACCTCCACCATTCCGCCGTGGCCTATGCCTGCCATGTTCCGCGTGTGCCCTCTGGTGGTCAGTGAACATCATTGAGACCAGTTGTTCGGTTGTTCCACTGTTTGGTCTGTTTGCATATTAGGGTTTTATATCTATAGATAGATTTGAACCTCATGAGAATTCCATACTATAGATACTACTAGAGGCCCGGTGAATGAAATTCATGCACTGGCGGGGGGAGGGGAGAGTGTGTCCCTCAGCCCGGCCTGCACCCTCTCGCAGTCTGGGACCCCTCGCTCCTTACCACCCACTGCTGGCTCCTTACCACTTGGCTCGCTGCTCCTTAGCGCTGCCACGGAAGTGGAGAGGCTTCTGCCACCGCTGCTGCACTCACCAGCCGTCAGCCCGGCTTCTGGCTGAGCAGCGCTCCCCATGTGGGAGCACACTGACCACCAGGGGGCAGTTCCTGTGTTGAGCGTCTGCCCCCTGGTGATCAGTGCGCATCATAGTAACCAGTTGTTCTGGTCGTTCCGCCGTAACGGTCACTTAGGCTTTATTATATAGATTACTAGGGGCCCAGTGCATGAATTCATGTACCTTGAAAGGAACTGTGGGCCACAAGGCTGTGGTGGGCACAGGGGTGGGTTTTGACCCATTCTCCGTGACCCCACCCGGCCCCTCCCATCTTAGCCCCGGTCCCCTTTCTGCTGGCAGCCCCACTCCCGCCGCTTCTACATGCTGATGGCGCCAACCCTGCCCCATCACCCCTCAGGAGCGGGGTTGGGGGGGGGGGGGCGGGGGGCGGCGTGGAGAAGCCCTTAGAGGCAATTGGGGCCGGCAGCCGCCACTTGCACCTGCTGATGGTGCCGAGCGATTGATCGAAACTGGCACCGGGTGCCAGCAATGGGTGAAAGTGGTGGCTCTGGCACCGGGAGCATGTGGGAGCGCCGGGCAAAGAATTTTCAGTAACCACCAGAGGTTCACCCCGATGACAGTGACCGGCACCCCGCCTTGGTCTGGTGTCCCCGCTCACCTGCTTTACCATCCCACCATGTCCAATGCCCGCCATGTTCCGTGCTCTGCCGCCTGCTGCCAATGTCCGTCATGTTCTGTGCAAGCCCCCTGGTGGTCAGCACACCTCATAGCAACCAGTTGTTTGGTTGTTTTGCTGTTCAGTCTATTTGCATATTAGGGTTTTATATATATAGATTAGCCTGATTTTACAGATAGCAAATCTGTGATATAAAGAAATTAAATAAACTTAACTGAAGTTATGCAGCTAGTGTGGACTAGGCCTGGGATTTTTTTTTTTTTTTTTTTTTTTTTAGTTTTTTAATTGATTTTTAGAGGTAAACATCGATGTGAGAGCATAACATCAATAGTCTCCTCCTGCAGCAAAACCACCGCCCCCCCCACTCCCACCAGGGATTCAACCCGAAACCCTGGCATGTGCTCTGAACATCCTGGCAGCCTTGCAGCGTATGGGAGGACGCCCAACCACCTGAGCCGCACTGGCCAGTGCTGGGCCTGGGATTTGAACCCAAGCATTCTGGCTCCATAGTACTCTCTCTTAACTTCTCTTAACTTACTGCACAACTGACTCCTGTACTTTCTTACCTCTTATCATGCTGTTCGGCACTCCAAAAATGCTTTAATGGTGAGAATTGGTTTCATGTTTGTATGGCTTGTAAGTGCAGAGTCAGCGTGGTCTAGTGAAAGAAGCCAATACTTTGGGGTCATACACATTATGGCAGCTTTGTGACCTTTGGCAAGTTATTTATTTATTGATTGATTTATCTTTAGTTTTAGTTGCCTCATTTATAAAATAAAGGAAAAAACTAGATAGTACGTGTTTCTTGTTGTGTGTGTTAAATGAGATAAAAGACATGGAATACCTGTAAGTTTGCTTCCTCTTTTTGATGTGAATGTTCTCATACCTCCTCTTGGCAGTCCTGCTACAGAAGCACTGGAAGTATCATGTCCATTATCCAGATGAAAATATGAGTTCATAGAGGATAAGACACATTCCCAATATCATCTATCGGGAAAGTGGATATGGAAGAGATTTAGGGCCTGGTCTTCTTCTTTCTAATGAAATGTGCTTTCCAGTGGTCGGCAAACTCATTAGTCAACAGAGCCAAATATCAACAGTACGATTGAAATTTCTTTTGAGAGCCAAATTTTTTAAACTTCTTCTAACGCCACTTCTTCAAAATAGACTCGCCCAGGCCGTGATATTTTGTGGAAGAGCCACACTCAAGGGGCCAAAGAGCCGCAAGTGGCTCGCGAGCCTCAGTTTGCTGACCACAGTGCTAGACCAATACAACGGAATTGAAATAAAGTTAGAACCAGGATTGAATTCCTTACCTCTGAACTCACCAGTAAAAATCTTTTTTGCATTTTTCTAAGTTTTGTAGTTTAGGAAGCACAGTAAAAGTTTTTATTTTGAAGTTAGAGGATCTTATTCTAAAGAGTGATCATCGCATAATATAACCTAACTATATGACATCATGAACTACATGTTACTATATAAGAGTAGGACTTTGTAGACATCCTGAGAGATATTAGCTTATTCTGAGTGATTTGCTTCTTTTTTTCCCTGAAATTGGGAGGCAAAACCTGTTCTTCTGAATTGAGATTTTTCACTCCCCAACTTCAGTGGTTGGTATCTTCCAGAAGTGTAGGTTATAGGTGAAAGGTCTTATTGGAAAACCAAAAAGAAGGATATTAGTGCAGAAGAACATGAGAAACTGGAAGGAAAAAAAAAGGCTAGAAGAGGAACTATAGTGAGAACACAGATCCTTGCCTTAGGGGACACAGCAGTGACCCATGTTGTTTTAAGTACTTGATTAGGTTATTGGCCTGGAAATTTGAGAGAATTAAACCTGCTGAGCACTATGATTTTGTTCGGTCAAAATTCTGAATATCCAAATCTCGTTAATGTTTTATATAACATTTCCGGAGCCAATTTTTGTTGTTTTTTGGAAAATATATGTGTGTGTATATATGATTGCTTTTTTGTCTTTATCCACCATCTCAAAAAAGGGTTGAGGAGAAGTAAATACTAGAGAAAGGAAGGGACTGGCTAATCAGATTTGCACTTTAAGTTTTTTAGAGTAAATAATGATTAAATTGAATAGTTTAATGGGTAAGTTAAATGAAATAAGGAGCTATTGTGCTAGAGATAAAAATATGATTATTTTTTCTTATTTTCTTTTTAAATTACAGTTGACATACAATATTGTATTAGTTTCAGGTGTACAACCCTGTGATTAGACATTTATATAACTTACGAAGTGATCACCCCGATAAATCTAGTACCCGTCTGACACCATATATAGTTATCACAATATTATTGCCTGTATTCCCTATGCTGTACTTTACATCCCTGTGGCTGTTCTGTAACTACCAATTTGTACTTCTCAATCCCTTCACCTTTTTCACCCATCCCCCAACCCCTGTCCCATCTGGCAACCGTCAAAGTGTTCTCTGTATCTGTGAGTCTGTTTCTGTTCTGCTTGTTTATTTTGTTTTTTAGATTCCACATATTAAGTGAAATCCTCTGGCACTTGTCTTTCTCTGTCTGACTTGAAAACAGTGATTTTTAAGTAAGCCCAAATGAGCTTAGTGAAACGGAAGGGGCAATGCCTGGGAACTGGGAACCCCAGGGTCCTGGCCCAGCTTCAAGCCCTGGGACTCTGGGCAGTCACTTAATCTGCCTGGTCTCTTCCTTCTCTATGAAATAGGTAATTAGACTGAATGAATTCCAAAATGCTAATGTACCCCATCACATTGAATATTATGTCTTTGGTACAAGAAAAAAATATTATATTCAAAGCTAATTTATACCCAATTAGAGTAGTGTTTACTTTTGTTTTCACTAAATCCATGTTAGCTTCAAAACTCCAGGTTGACTTTGTTTTTATCCAACTTTTAATTCAGGTCTCTTTTTTAAGTTTGAAGATATCTCGAAGGTAAATATATATATTACTAATTTTCCCCCATTAATATAGAAAATTAAGTACGACTAGCGTTAAAATCTATATGTTCCTTCTAAAAATTACTTCAAAGTTCAAATACCAGGCAAGTTAATAGGGAGGTAAAACCTTCCATGGTTGTCAGAGTGAAGAATGCAAATGTTGGGAACTGGGACAGAGGTGGTGGTGATGGTGGTGGTGGTGATGGTGGTGGCGGTGGTGGGCTACAAAGTAAGTAATAATAAAAAAGAAATACAGTTACTGTTTTCAGCATACATTATGCAAATATACACACATCTGCACAATGGAATACTATGCTGCTGTAAAAAGGGAGGAACTCCTTCCATTTGCAACAGCATGGATGGAGCTGGAGAGCATTATGCTAAGTGAAATAAGTCGGTCAGAGAAAGATAAATATCACATGATCTCTATTGTGGATTATAATGAACAACATAAACCAATGAACAAAAACAGATCTAGAGACACAGAAGCATCAATCAGATGCTCAAACCTCAGAGGGAAGGTAGGGGAGGGTGGGGGTAAGGGGGAGAGATCAACCAAAGGACTTGTATGCATGCATATAAGCATAAGCGATGGACACAGACAACAGGGGGTAAGGGTAGGACTGCGGGGGGAGGGACAATGGGGGAATAAGGACACATTTGTAATACCTTAATAAAGAAAAAGAAACGGGAAGAGAAAAGAAAAGCATGAAGAAGTAAAAAAAAATCATCTGTAATCTCCACCAAGAGATAAATCGTTAACATTTGGATCAACATCTATCTCTTCAGCCTTTTTAGAATGTGTCTATATACAAACTTATGTACAAAAATAAGAGCATGGTTTTCATGTTCTTTTATGTCTTAATTTTTACTTAATATACATATTTCCTAGGTTATTAAGTTATCACAGTCTACCTTCTAATGTTGTATCACTTTACCTAGTGTGAGAGCCCGAGTTGTAATTCTACTCTGCCACCTATGTGCAGTTGGCATCTTACATTTCACTTTTGCATATATTGTAAACCTCATAATTTACTACTTTTGACAATCAATTAACTCATATTTATCTTCATTTATTTCTATATTTCTATGTGTAGATCTCAGTTTCTGCCTTGTATCATATTCCTACTGCCTACAGAAAGTCCTTTAAGATTTTATATTGCAGATCTGATAGTAATGAATTTGCTTAGCTTTTTTTTTAAAATAAATCATTATTCAGATTATTACAATTGTTTCTCCTTTTTCCCCCCATAGCTCCCCTCCACCCGGTTCCCACCCCACCTTCTGCCCTTACCTCCCCCACACTGTCCTCATCCATCGGTGTATGATTTTTGTCCAGTCTCTTCCTGAACCCCCCCATATGCCTTTCCAACTGAGAATTATCAGTCCACTCCCTTTCTATGCCCCTGATTCTATTATATTCACCAGATTATTCTGTTCCTCAGGTTTTTAATTCACTTGATTTTTAGGTTCACTTGTTGATAGATATGTATTTGTTGTTCATAATTTTTATCTTTACTTTTTTCTTCTTCCTCTTCTTTAAGAATACCTTTCAGCATTTCATATAATACTGGTTTGGTGGTGATGAACTCCTTTAGATTTTTCTTATCTGTGAAGCTCTTTATCTGCCCTTCAATTCTGAATGATAGCTTTGCTGGGTAGAGTAATCTTGGTTGTAGGTTCTTGCTATTCATCACTTTGAAAATTTCTTGCCACTCCCATCTGGCCTGCATACTTTCTGTTGAAAAATCAGCTGACAATCGTATGGGTACTCCCTTGTAGGTAACTAACTGTTTTTCTCTTGCTGCTTTTAATATTCTCTCTTTGTCTTTTGCTCTTGGCATTTTAATTATGATGTGTCTTGGTGTGGTCCTCTTTGGATTCCTTTTGTTTGGGGTCCTGTGCGCTCCCTGGACTTGTAAGTCTATTTCCTTCACCAGGTGGGGGGAAGTTTTCGGTCATTATTTCTTCAAATAGGTTTTCAGTATCTTGCTCTCTCTCTTCTTCTGGCACTCCCATAATTCTGATGTTGGTACGCTTGAAGTTGTCCCAGAGTCTTCTTACACTATATTCAACTTTTTGGATTTTTTTTTCTTTTTGCTTTTTCGGTTGAGTGTTTTTTGCTTCTTTGTATTTCAATTTTTTGACTTGATTCTTGTGTTCCTTTAGTCTGTTGTTGGGTCTCTGTATAATATTTTTTATTTCAGTCAGTGTATGTTTAATTTCTAGTTGGTCCAAGTTCATATCTTCGAGGGTCTCATTATATTTATCGGCCTTTTCTAGGATATTCTTGAAAAACCTTATAACCATGGTTTTGAATTCTATATCCAGTTGTTTGTTTTCCTCCATTTCTTTTGTTTGTGATCTGTTTCTTTGACGCCGCATTTTCACTGCTTTCCTGAGTTGGTAGGGTAGATTTGTGTGCTAGGTTTCCTATATGGCCCAGTGGGTCGGCCTCCCCAGTTAACCTGAGGTGGACACTCTTGGTGCACCCCTTTGTGGACTGTGTGTACAGCCTTGTTGTAGTTAAGTCTTGATTGTTGTTGGTATCACTGGGAGGAATTGACCTCCAGGCCAGTTGGCTGTAAGGATCAGCTGTGTCTATGCTGGGAGAAGCCCGGTGCTGGAGACAGCCTTATAGGATTAGACTTGCCAAATTGCAATAGCCTCTGTGCTCAGCTTGTATGGGGTGGAGTCTCAGGGCGGAGCAGACAGTCTTGGCTTCCAGTCAGCCTTGCCCTTGCGCGCGTGCGCACCTGCAGACCTTTGCCTTCCCCGGCTCCCGAGTCTCCGCCCGAGAGTCCAGATTCCCCCCACAAGAGCGTGGGTCCCCAGGAGCTCGCCTGGAACTGGGGTTCAGTGCAGTCAGAACTGGGGCTCAGTGCAGTCAGGAGCTTCTGACTCCCTTCCACTAGGGAAAGCCTGTGGCAACCTCCACAGCCTTTGTGCGCACTGGCATGCACGCGCCTGCAGATCTCTGCCTTCCCCGGCTCCCGAGTCTCTGCCCGAGAGTCCAGATTCCCCCCCCCCTGTAAGAGCGCGGGTCCCCAGGGTCTCGCCTGGAACTGGGGTTCAGTGCAGTCAGAATTGGGGTTCAGTGCAGTTAGGAGCTTCAGACTCCCTTCTGCTAGCAAAAGCCTGTGGCAACCTCCGCAGACTTTGTGCGCACTGGCGCACGTGCCTCCAGAACCCTGCCTGCCATGGCTCCCCTGTGTCTCCCCCGGGTCTCCGAGTCTCCGGGTGCCTTTCTCTCTACCTGACAGTCTAGACTCCCCCTGTATGAGCCTGGGTCCACGGGGTTTCGCCCGGGACTGGGGTTCAGTGCAGTCAGAACTGGGGTTCAGTGCAGTCGGTGGCTTCCTTCTCCCTTCCGCCAGAGAAAGTCAGCCAGGCTCTCAGCCGCCCTTACCTCTGTGCGCACAAAGACCCTTTGCCGTACTTCCAGTTCTCTGTGAGCTTTTCTCTTTCCTTCTAGTTGTAGAATTTTCACTCAGCCAGCTTTCCTGTGGTTCTGGATGGTGTCCGTTCTGTCTTTTAGTTGTAGTTTTGAAATTGTTGTGCGAGGCAGCAGTTTAGGTGCTTACCTATGCCGCCATCTTGGTTTCCTGCTTAGCTTTTGTTTATCTTAAAATGTTTTATTTCTCAATGTTTTAAAAGATATTTTTGCTGGGAATAGGATTCTCATTTGACATTTGTTTATATTCAGCATAGAAAGATGTCACTTTTTTTGTTTTCAGGATTGCATAATTTTTGACGAGCGGTCTCCTGTAATTACAGTATTATCTTTTTCTCTACAAGAAATATGTCCTTTTTCCTTTGGTTATCTTCAAGATTTTTTCTTTATCTTTCATTCTGAGCAATTTGATTGACGTGTTTGGTTATGGAGTATGTCATTATTCTGAGATAATTCTTGACAATTATCTCTTCACATATTTCATTTGCCAAATTCTCTCTTCCTTCTCCTTTTGTGATTCTAGTCAGTTGTTTTATATTGTCCTGTGGCTCTTGGACACTCCTTTCTTTCTTTTTCACCTTTTTTTTCCTCCATGCATCTCATTTGGATCATTTATGGATGTATCTTTAAGTTCACTGGTTCTTTCCTCAGTTATGTGAAGTCTGCTGATAAGTCCATCAAAGGAATTCATTTCCAATATTGTGGGTTTTCTTAACAAGTGTTTCCATTCGGCTCTCCCTAACTTTTGATGCATGTTGTTCATCTGTCCCACTAGTTAGAATACTGAATTTTATGTCCAGAACAGGAGAAAATGAGGTAAATAGTACCTTTGTCTGGAAATAGGCATACCTTGTCTTCTGTCAGGCTGCAAATGTGGCAGGTTGAGCCAGTTTAGTCAAGAGTTGAACTGAATTTACTTTTTGTTTGAGTGCATCACAGGTTTTAAATTCCTCTCGAGGGGGGCTGTCATTGCCTTATGCGTAAGGGACTAGTAGAGGGGGCGGTGGGATTAGTGCTCCACCTCAGCTTTCCCTGCATAGCTGTTACACAGAGAACATCTGTTGCCAAGCTCCTGCCTGACCTCACCAGTTGGCTACTGTTGCTTGCTACTCCTGTTAGGCTTGTGCTGGGGCTGAGGGTCTCTTGATCTGCCTCTGCTTCGGTCTTAGGGAGGGTGCCTAGGCCTCAGGACTAGGTCCGTCTTAGCATTTCTGCCCTTTCTACCACGGCAGTGAACCTCTGCTTTGTATCTGTGGTTGTAGATTTCAAGACTCTTCTATATACTGCCAAATTGCATCCCAGAAAGCACGTACAAACTTACATTTCACCAATGGCAATTGAGGGTGCTACTACACAAGATTTTCAGTCTCGAACATCCCTGGGCTCTTGTGATATGCGGGATTCCATCATTCTGTTGCTCACTTGTTAGGCTGAAAATGCAACACTGGGCCTTGTGCATAAACCACTTTTCTGGTTAACTGAGGAATCAAAGTATAAATATCCTATTGAGTAGTTTAGAGGTACCATTGTCATTTAGATTTGTTCCTCATTGACAGAAGCAGTCACCACCCCACTCAGGAATTCAGAAGTATGTATTTCACTCAGAAGCTCCACTTGACAGAGTTGAGAAGCAATAGTTTCAGCCTGAAGGATTATGATCCCTGAATGAAAATACCACTACCTGAAAGCTGGAACTGAATTCTGATCCTGATTCTGCCTCCAATTAGCTGTCCCTTAAATACACAAATTACTGACCAGTTCTGTTCCTCAGTTTATGTATCTGTCAAGTAAGGTTAATGATATTTATTTCACTTCAGTAGCTTGCTGTGAAGATAAAACAAAATTACATCGTGTAAAGCCCTTTGAAGCACTTTTTAAGTGCTATAGAAATGTGAAATGTTTCTCTAAGAAGGGTCAGAGAGGCGTAGAAAACTGTGGGAGTTCGAAATTCAAGATACTCTTTTGACATCTACACATCCTCCATGTAAGAGAATATGTGAGAAAATGAATATTTGCGAATACAAGAAGAGAACGAAATTAGAAATAGAGTTCTTTCTCTCACTAAAATTAGCCTACTTGTGGTAAAAGTTAAGTTTTGCTCAACCAGGCAAGGGCACATCTTTAAGGGGAAATAGCAGGTAAGCCTTGACTCCCGCAGGGAAGTGATGAGTTTGTGTCATATCTCACTCTGTACTCAGTAAGCCTTCTGTTAGACTGCGTTTCCAATAGACCTAACCTGCCACTCCACCTGCTGTCTCAGGTCTAGAATTCGCCCACTGTGCTGCTTGGGTCATTAGAGTGACACACACACTCAGACAAAAGAGACAAGCAAGACAATTAACAAGTCATAAGGAAGTTTCTCTGCTTCTGCCAGCTTTCATTCACACCAAAATACAGTCCACATCAAAGAGGACCAAAGCATGCACTATGCAAAACATATAGTGTTATTTCCTGCAACCTGTTACATACTGTTAAAATCTTCCATTGTAAGCTGGTAGGTCTAGCTAGGGCAGGGGTCAGCAAATTACCAACCCAGGCTACCATCTGCTTTTGTAACAAAATGTTTTTTTTTTCCACATACAATTTAGGACTCTATTACCAATACTATTGACTATACACAGATGAGCTAGAGACACTACCCAACATCACTTACATGTTCCAATGCCATGGGAAATTGATAGAAAAATCATTCTGGAGCTTAAAAGGACTCTGACATGGAGATTGGTCATTGTATTCTGCAGTCAAGACCATAAAGCGTTAGAGGGCCACTGATCTTTATTTTATTTTTTATACTTTTATTGATTTCAGAGAGAGGAAGGGAGAGGGAGAGAGAGAGAGAGAGAGAGAGAGAGAGGGCCACTTAACGTACACTTTAAAGATTGTTCTCAAAGTGGATTTTGTTTTCTTCTTGGTAGCATACTGCAGCTGTATTTTGCAAAGTTTCATATTTAGGGCCATTTCATGAAAACTTGCTTATTTTTATCACTTTTCTTCTTGTGCATAAATATTTTTTGGTAACTATGGCAGGCAAAGTAGTGAGCAAGATCACAGCAGAAATGGAGGTTCCCAGGTAGAGTGCTCCCTGGTGCTCACCCATGGCTCAGGTGAGTTTCATTGCATTGCCAAGTGCCACCTGAAAGCCGTGCCACAGCGCTGTTCCCCATCTGCTGGGTGAGAGTTCAGTGATGAACTGGCCATATGTGTTTCCTGCGGTGGCGATAGGCTGGGTTTCTGTTGCCGGGACTGGAGATGAATAGTTTCTCTCGGATGTTCTACGTGTGCACTGGCAATGTAGCAGCAGAGGCAGGGACCCCAAGGGATGTTGGAAAGCTGCTGACCGTAAGTGGAGGTGGCTTAATGTTTAATAACATGTTGATTTTCAAGTCGTTAAACCATCCTGAGTGCTTAACGCAGCAGCAATACATGCCACTATCGGACTGGGCTGTATTCTTTATGGTTAAAGACACATTCCCTTTCTAAATGATTCCATTTAGCTTATAAGGCTTGTTCCTCCGAATGGTCACTCTGTATCCATTAGTCCCAATGAGTTGGTTTGAACATGGAGACCAACCACATGCCCCTCGGCCCCGGCACGTGGTTGTGACTTCACTAGCTGTTGAGTAGGTACAGGGAAGCGTGACAGGCTGACCCACCAGGCCACTCACTTGTACCTGAGAGACCACAGCATCTGTCCAAAGTAGTGTGAGGTTGTGAAGGCTGGACAAGGGTGCATGATGACATCATCCTGTCTCAGTGTGGCTCCTCCCTTATATCTTTAGTGATAGGAATTCTGTTCAGCTAGTCTTGGGTGGTTCTCGGTGATGGTTAGTCTACAGTTTAATTGTAATTCTGAAGTGCTCCTTAAATAAAGTTGTATTGGGACACAGCCACTCATTTCGGTGCATATTGTGTATGGCTGCTTTAGTGCTACAGGGCAGAGCTGAGTAGCTGAAATAAAGATTGTACGGCCTCCAAAGCCCAATATTTGCTCCCTGGTGGCCCTTTGTAGAAAAAGTGTGGCTCTCCCTGGTCTGGAGCAATGATATGCGTCCTGTCCACTCCCCACCAGCATTACCAAAACAAATTTGTTTTATTCATGTTTCTTTCTGCTTCTTTCATTTAATGAATTATTATTGATTTATGCGTTAGCATCTAAGAATAATGGGACATAGAGAGTTCTTCAGATGGGAGAATATATAATAGCTAAAAGCATTGAATTGGAAAAGGTTTATTGAAAATACAGGCCAAAAAGAACATGCTAAATAATAGTGCATAAGAATGCAACCAGCCGTATCCAGAATGTAGGAAATTCTACATTCTTTTTGTTTTGTTTTGTTTTGTTTTTGTTGTTTCAGTAAATATATGGACATGGGAAAAAGAAGGTAGAGGAGGGCACCTCTGGAGATTGAAAGAGACCTAAGGGACACTTCAACCTCGATGGGCATCTTCTAATTTGAACAACCCAGCTGAGGTTAATTGGAGATGATGGGAGAATTTGAAGTTTGTCAGGGTCTTGGTGTTATGAAGTTATTTGTATTTGTTAGTTATAAGGGTATTGTAATTTTTAAGACATCCTTATCTGTTAGAGATAATTAAATTGTAGTCTTTGTGGGTGAAATAACAGGGTTCCTAAACTTTTTTTCTTTTCTTAAACTCCTTCAGCCAGAAAAAAATCATGGGGCATACAGAAGAAATAATATTGGCAAAATATTGATAATTATTGAAGTGGGGTGATGCTGTTTATGCTTTTCTCTGAAATGCTATGCCTGTTTGAACATTTTCATTATAAAGTGTATTTTTTTAAAAACCGTGAGTTTAAGCGTCAGGTTTTCATTTGAATCTGGTTTTTACTAGCTGTTTCTAGATCTGTAAAATGGGCATTATAATTCAGGTTGTATATGACATTATGAGGATTATGAGAATTAAATGAGGTAGTAAAGAGTTTAGCACAGTGCCTAACACATAGGAAATGATCAATACCTGGTAGCTATTATATTGTATCTGCTATCAAACAACAAAAATATAACCCCTTCTGGGCTCAGTTCATGTATCTTGTAATTGACTTTTGTGAATAACAGCTCTTAAACCCATATTGCTGCTACACAAGGCTATCAGGAACTGAAATACAGCATGTTTTTCACTGTGTGCATGCACTTCCTTGGCAGTTCGAAAACAGCCACAGCACCCGTACAGGTGCCAAGAGGAAGAACTGTGGCTCCGAAATCATGATTGGAATTTCAGATTGTCCTAACGTGAGGGCTGTTTCTCCACAGCAGTTTTTTAAAGAACCACAGTCAGCTTTGTGTGATATTGCTGACAAATGCCTGTGAACACGTGTGAACCCAGTGTGCATGGGAAGCCCTGTGACTGTACAGTGTGTGCCCCGTGGAGCCCAGGAAGGCTGAGGACTGTGATACTGCTTTAACCCAGCCTGGGCTGACGGAGCTGCTTCCTGGCCAGCCCCTCATGAGCCAACATGTATCTCACAAACTTGTAGGAAAACACATTGACTTAAAGGTCCAGGATATCAGAGCCTCCCCCCTAAATAAAAGAAAATCACTATCTCACCCATCAACCACCTCAGGTAAATAAAATGAATGAGCTGGGACTTTTTATGGGTGTGGGAAGGTGTCTCCTTCCGAAGATAATTACTATCGGAAAGAAATATTGGAAGCCTACTATTCAACATGTTTTTTATAAAAAGAAAAAGAATGACTGGTTGTGGGCATTTTAGGAAACAATGTTTTGGTTCAACTGAAGATACCCGAACTGTAATTTTTTTTCTCTTCTTCCACAGAATGACATCACTCCTTTACATGTTGCATCAAAAAGAGGAAATGCCAACATGGTAAAACTACTGCTTGATCGAGGAGCTAAAATCGATGCCAAAACAAGGGTAGGAGTCAGTTTATGTACATGCTTATCCTTATTTTCGGGAGGTAGGAATATGTCTCCTAATACCTTTGCACTGGTTCAATATTGGCTTTTTTTTTTTTGTTCATTTGTTATAATCTCTTGGAAAATGACTGCTAAGTTTTTTCTCCTTAAAATGGGATGATAATCCATATTTATAAATCTTTAATACATGTTTAAGTAGTTCATGGTTTTAATTACAGAATCTAAGGTCTAAAGCCTAGAGTTTTAGTTGAGTTACATTTTCAAGAATTTAACCACTACTTGACACTCAGGCTTAGCTATTCAGTCAATTTGATGCTAAACCTGATTTAAAAACAAACCTTTCTACCTTTGTGCCCTGCTGATGGGAATGTAAAATGGGAATGTAAAATGGCCCAGAAAACCATATTGAGGTTCCTTAAAAAAACTAAAAATAGAATTACCCCATGATCCAGTAATTCCACTCCTGGGTACATGCCGAGTATAATTGATGGTAGAATGGTTGTTGCCTGGGGAACAAGAAAATGGGGAGTTGTTGATCAGTGGGTATATAGTTAGTTTTGCCAGAAGATAAAGTTCTAGAGATGTTATGCAGCAATGTGACTAAAGCAAACATTACTGAACTGTATACTTAAAAATGGTTAAGAAAGTAAATTTTATATTGTTTTTTACAATTAAAAATTTTTTTAAAAAACCACATATCTATCTAGCTAGGTGCTTGGCAGGTTGCTTTTTTGGTGTGATGGATTGTGAGTGAGGAAAGAACTGAGACTTCCAATCAAGCTTGAATCCCAGGTTCTGGGTTTAGCTAGTTGACTTAGGTAGGATATTTAACTTTCTGCATGTTATTTCTCCTTACAAATAAGAACAATTAATGGCTACCGTGCAGCATTTTCATAAGATCAAGCTAATGTTTGTAAACTATGTGGTATGAAGTCATCCAGAAATAAATCCCAGCCATTGCTAGTATATCTCAGAGCTCCAATCGCATTAAACTTCTAACCAGGGCATTTCTTCCAGCATTTCATGCATTTGTTACAAGGTACAAGCAAGAGCCAGGTTAACAAAATGTGGTCTTGCCATAGACATTCACACAGATAGGAATGTTGGATAGCTTTCCCTGTCTTGTAATTGTACTTCCCACAATCCTGTGCTTCTTCCTTCAAGAATCCTGATCTTCATGTTTCTAAAACTGGCCTGGTAACCTGAACTTGATTCCTGTAGCTCCTAAATGGACTATGTCATTTATTAGCCACTACATTTATTCCCTCAACTAGTAAACGATTACCGAGCACCTACCTGGGGCCAGACGTAGCGAGGTGATGGAACAAGACCACACACTTTGCCTGCCCTCATGGCGCTGGTGGAAAGTTCGTCCCCTGTATTCTAATCCTAAGGTAGCCCAGCTGTAGGTATTTGGCAGGGACCCAAATGTCTTTTCCCTGATGACTGTTGAACCTGAAAATTATGGATATATTTTAAAAGAAATAAGCTTTCCAGAAAGGAGTGAAGAAAGATGAGGGTTGACCTGTCTAACTGGGGAAGTGAATTGAATTTCAATCAAATAAATATTGTTATGTAGTAATATAATCTAATGAATAATATATTATTTAGATTCCACTGATAAGTTAAGGATACACGCTGTAATCCTTAACTTGAATAGAGATCTTATTGAACTGACTTTGCATCATTTAATAAGAAGCAATTGCCAGTAGATAACAAATGCTAGAACCATTGCTTTAAATGCCAGGGGTCTTCTGCTAAGTATGGGCTATTTAAAGAGGCTGTACGTAATGAAAGACAGAGAGGCCTTGCTTATACCAATTGAATATCATGGAAGCTAGTGGATTGTTTGTAAATAGGGAGAACCTTTGAGAAGGGAAATGAGGGAGGATGCAGTCAGTGGTAAAGAGAAGCTTGAAGAGACATATCTGGGTTTTCAGCTGAGGTTTTAGCAAATGTGTGGATCAGAAATCAACTCATTTCATCCTCTCTTGATACAATCGTCAATCACTTCTCAATCATTTATCAAACACTTGCTGTTTTGGGTACAAAGAGAGGAGAAAAGGGTACACAGGAAATTCTGGCCCCATTTTTATGGGGCATATGGTTTCCTAGGGGAGGGCCAGGATAAAAAACACAAAACACTCTTCTGAAAGAAAGTATCAGAAATGAAATGTGCACAGGCAAATTGATGGCGCAACCGGGTTTCTGTGCCACTTTGCCTCCCGGTTCTGAAAGGCAGTCTTCTTTTAAACAAGACGTAGATTCCTTCCTATGGGTTTAAACTGGATTTACTTTTCTCGTGTGTTATATAAGTGACGCGTGAGTGTGAGGGAGACTTGGGAGAAGCTGAGAACAGAAAAGCCCATCATTCTTCTATTGTCCTGCGTGGAGTGGGGTGAAGGTGGGACCAGGCGCAGACTGAATTCCTGGCAGACTATATGGGAGAAAGTGTAGTACATACTCAAAATATGTCAACTATTCTGTGGTCTCCTCATCAGAGCTTTCCTTGTCTCTTACTGAAATAAGTGAGTGGCTGGATGTGTGGGATTGAAAGGGAGGGAAGGAGCCAGCTAAAATGTCAGAAAGCCCTGGGGACAAGCCTAAAAACTGACAACAAATTGTCATCAATATGTGTTTTAACAACACAGTCCAGTGGCTCTTGAGAAAATATTGTTATCTACCCAGCTACCTCCTACAAGGTACATGCTACTGTTGGGGCTACCTTGTTTTTAGTTTTTGTTTTTCTTTATTGATTAAGGTATTACATATGTGTCCTTATCCCCCCATTGCCCCCCACCTCCCCACCCCCGCTCATGCCCTCACCCCCCTGTTGTCTGTGTCCATTGATTAGGCTTATATTCATGCATACAAGTCCTTGGGTTGATCTCTCCTCCTTCCCCCCCACGCTCCCCTACCTTCCCTCTAAGGTTTGATGGTCTGATCGATGCTTCTCTGTCTCTGGATCTGTTTTTGTTCATCAGTTTATGTTGTTCATTATATTCCACAAATGAGTGAGATCATGTGATACTTATCTTTCTCCAACTGACTTATTTCGCTTAGCATAATGCCCTCCAGGTCTATCCATGTTGTTGCAAGTGGTAGGAGTTCCTTCCTTTTTATAGCAGCATAGTATTCCACGTAGTATAGATGTACCACAGTTTTCTAATCCACTCATCTGCTTATGGGCACTTAGGCTGTTTTTAAATCTTAGCTATTGTAAATTGTGCTGCTGTGAACATAGGGGTGCATGTATCCTTTCTGATTGATGGTTCTAGTTTCTTAGGGGGCTACCTTGTTGCATTAAGAATCGGATCTGGTACACACCAATCCCTCTAGAGACAGAAAAAAATGTGGATTCACCTCAGACACCAGCTCTCTAAGGGACCTAATTTCCTTGCTCTGTTCCCTGCATGGGTTGTTGACATAATAAAGAATTCCATTTAAAAGCAGACCATTAAGCCCAGCTGCTATGGTTCAGTGGTTGAGCATCAACCTATGAACCAGGAGGTCATGGTTCAATTCCCAGTCAGGGCACATGCCCGGGTTGTGGGCTTAATCCCCAGTGTGGGGCGTGCAGGAGGCAGCCAAACAATTATTTTCTCTCATCACTGATGTTTCTCTCTCTCTCTTCCTCTCTGAAATCAATGAAAATATATTTTAAAAAATAATAAATAAAAATATCAGTCTGTTAGGTTTATATTTTGGAAATAAAATATTTGATATATATAGCACACAAAATGAAACTAATAGTGTAAATTCAATTATAATATTCCAAAATTCTCATATTATAGATGAAGTGGTATAATCTTATTTCAATATGCTATATAGTATTATGTAATAATATAATCTAATGAATAATATATTATTTAGACTCCACTGATAAGTTAAGGATACATGCTGTAATCCCTAGGGCAACCACTAAAAAGAGATTTAGTTAAAAATCCAAAGTAGAAGATAGCCAGTGGCCTCTATGATCATTAAATGATTAGAATAATAAATAATGCTCAAACCAAAAGAAGGCCAGAAAGGAGGGACAAAAAACATGAAGAAGAGAATGGGAAAAGACACAACAAATAGTATAAGGGTTTATTTTTAGGCTCAGAGAGAAAGCTGTGATTTTCCAAGAAGAAAGAACAGCAGGAGGATTTTGCCTTATTTCAGTTAAGTATTAAACATATAGAATGCATGGCAGGATGAAAAGGAAGGGAATTAGAAAGAGATATTTCTCCCTTTTATATATAAATGGTGGAAATGAATTCTTGATGTGAAAAGGAAATTGCTTGGTACAGTAGAAGGAATCCAGTCCCTCTGACGGAGGCAAGCCTGAGGTTAAAGTCTAATGTCAAGCATTTGCTTGCATGCGACCTCGGGTGAGTACATTAATCCTCTGGAGCAGCTTTCTCATCTTTAAGAGAATTTCACATGCCATTCTCACAAGTTGTAGAGATTCAGTAATACCCCAAGAACAGAGCACCTGTGACAATAGGAGGGTTTCAAAACATGTCATTTCACTTCCTCTTAGGCCAAATCTCCAACTGCCCAACACACACAAAAGGGGGATACAGTCAGAGTTTCTAGTGAAAGATACAGATGTGAGAATAGCTATTAGACTGTAATTGATGCTCTTAATGTGTCTGGTTGTCATCATAACTCTCTTCTCCGGAGCACTACCTGTTTTCTTCTTTGTTTTTAGTTTTCAATTAAGTATCACATCCTGTTTTACATCCACAACAGAGAGAAGTGTATGTCCACAGAGTTCTCTCTGCTTGATTTCCTTTCTCTTCTCCAGAGTGAGTTTTTGCTTAGAAGAAAGAAAAGAAAGGAAACTAGAGGCTACAAATCAAAATAAATGTCTCTTTATGACAGTATTTCCCAAGTCACAGATTTGTGTCATTTCAGTTTGGGCTTTGAGCAAATTCAACCTGTTACGGACATCTTCCAGCTTCAGTATTCCTAGGTGTGATGCCTTAATGCCCTGCTCCATGCTTTTTTGAAAAACCAGATGTGAAAGAATGTCTTTTTGGCCTTCGGATGTGCAACATTTTGCTCATAAGCTAACAAAAGAGAGCATTTTGGCCAACCAGGAAAGTGCAGCTCCCCCCTCACTAATAAGATTGCTGTCACCAAAATGAAATATGAGATCTGGCCCAGCCAGTTTGCCTTGCCTCGGAATTCTGCCCAGGGGAATACTTGTTCATTATGTTATGCTTTAAAAATCAGGGGAATTGGAAAAAAATTACTAACTCCATGCAATTTCATTTCCCTCCCATAACGTTACTATGGCAACTCTCTTTTTCTCCTGTCCAAATGGCATATGCTGCCTTTCTTGAGGCAGTCTCCCTTGAGCCCTGAGAATTGCCTTTGTCAAGCATTTGTGAGCTGGAGGTCGCTGCTGTTGTGTGCAGGTGAACTGCTTTTTTGGCCCAGGACCCATTCTAGGTGACTCTGTACATTAATTGTAAATTTCTAGGAATTGGGAGCTAGTAAGAAACCTTCTTTTGTATTAGCAAACACATTTATCTAATTGTAGGGAAAGAAGTAAACCAGTTCACTGCTATGTTGTAAAGTACTACAATATTCACAGCAGCTCTTTTTTTAAAGCTGAATTAAAAAGAGGAAAATATTTATAGCAAATATTCTGATATTTCTCTTATCCTTTTTTTAAAGGTAAGATTTCCTTCTTTTTTAAAATATATGTTTATTGATTTCAGAGGGATAGATAGAAACATCAATGATGAGAGAGAATCATTGATTGACTGCCTCCTGTAAGCCCCACTTTGGGAATCGAGCCCACAACCAGGGCATGTGCCCTGACAGGGAATTGAACCGTGACGTCCTGGTTCATAGGTGACACTCAACCACTGAGTTACGCTGGCCAGGCTTTCTCTCATTCTGAGAGGTAAGAAGACTGAGTCATATTCTTTAGTCTAATTCCAATTTATAAGTCACTTATCTATTGAGAAGTTTCTTTTTCTGGAAGGTAAGAGACGTTATTTTAATCGTGTTTCTGAAGTATCGAGTGAGTCTAGTCTTAAAGAAAAAAGATAACAAGAAAAGGAATTTTTAACGAACTAACTGAAAAGGTTTTTAAAAGACTAGACCAAACATTCACTTATTCGCTCACTCCATTTATTCATCCACTCAGTCACTTTTATTGAAGCAGCTTTTATGAAATGATACTGAGTTACCTTCTCCTGAGATTTAAATCTCCCTCACCTTGTCCTCAGAAGCATGCCCAGAAATAACTAAAATACCAGGTAAAAAGCTATCGTTTCCCCCAAAGTGGGACAGATAAACAAGATCGAAGTCCTGAAGGTAGAAGGGTCATGTCTCATTTTGGGAAAGAATTGAAAGAAACACGGTACTTTAACACAGTAGGGATTTGTATCTTGGAGAAAGTAGAAAAAAACCTGCCAGGTACAGGAAGTCATGTGGACAGAGCAGAAAGACAAGAAAATGGTAAGCTTTTGCTAGGCACTGCATAAAAGTTTAATTGGGGTCGACGTGAAGGGAATGGGGAAGCCAAGTGTAGCAGTGGCTGATGTTAGAAGACTGAATGCTAACCCGAGGAATATAGACTTGGCTGAGGCACTGAGGCGTGAGTAATAGTTACTAAAGATCTTTAGAACACACAGTATCATAATGGGAATAGTGCTTCAGGAAAGTGAATGATAAGCCACACCTATTTCAAAGTCAAGAAATTAATTCAAAATTCAAAAATTCATTATGCCCCAAAATAGTTATTAAGTAAAGTCAGTGCCTGCTAATTTCCCTCTTTCTTTTTTTTTTTTACTGAATTAAGTATGAATCACTAAATGGCAGGTAATTTTCAATCTCACTGTGGATCAGCTGGTCTTGTCTCCATCTTCGTGACTCTGAAAACAGTGATGCTAATTAAAGATCTTACGTGAACTCTAGATACCAGTTTTCCACTGACCTGTGAAGGTCCCACAGCCAGGCCGGCACCGCCTGTGAGTCAGGCAGTCGTGACATCTCGTACAGCTTCCTGATGAGGCCTCTTTCCTGCCCGGGTTCTGGCCATTTGAAGAGCCATGCACCTTTGAAAAGTGCCAGAGGGCATTTGCACAAGATCTAGAGGCATCAGTCCCTTGTAATCATTGTTCAAAATACTGCAGTGAAAGCTGCAGTTGAAAGAGCTGTGCTTCGGGTAGCTCTTTGCAGTTCAGCTGGGAACTGCTCTTGGAGAGCTAGCCAATGTATCATTGGAACAAGGTGATAAAAGTAACAACAGCTAGGACCATAGCACTTCACAGCTCCTGTACCGATGAAAAAGGTCACTTTTCCTGAGTCTCTGGATTCTGTAAGTTTTTAATAAGTAAACACCAAAGATCAAAGACAGCAGCTACAACAGAATGTAGATAAAGGAAGGCTAAGAGTAGCTAAACATTTGAGTAGAGGGAGCATCTTTGTCTTAATAACTCTTCCAAGACATCCTTTGACTGTCCCTCCGTCACCAGTGGCCTAGTTCTGAATTGTGTGACCTTGGATGAATAATTTTTGTTTTTTTAAATCCTCACCCAAGGAAATTTTTCCATTGATTTTTAGGGAGAGTGGAAGAGAGAGGGAAAGACAGAGAGAAACATCGATGTGAGAGAGACACATCGATGGGTTGCCTCCTGCACGAGCCCTGACCAGGCTCCAGGCCTGAGGAAGAGCCTGCAACCAAGGTACGTGCCCTTGACCAGAATTGAACTCAGGACCCTTTGGTCCAAAGGCTGCCGCTCTAGCCACTAAACCAAATCAGCTAGGGCTTGGATGAATAATTTAACCTCTTTGAAACCCAGAGTATTCATTTATAAAATGAAAATTATGCCTCCATACAGGGATGATTGTGGGGATGAAATGATTCCATGACTTGTGTTTGCTTCAAAAGTAATACAAGAAAGAAGAAGAGATCAGGATATAAATCAGAATTGATCATTAGGCAGAGATTGTTGACACAGAACCAGACATCTAAAAGCTCATTACACTGTTCAGTCTAATGTATTCTAAAATATGTTTAAAGTTTTCCATAATTAAAATGTTTTTAAAAGGTAAAATCAGTCAAAATGTGTCTGTAAGGAACAGTATATTTCAAAGGACTAAGGAATTGGGATAGATTTTGCTCTTAGATTGCCAAATACTTTGAATGCCAAATGGAGCATTTTGCTTTGGGGAAGATTGTTTTCAATGATAAATGAGTTGGGCTAAAATTGTTATTTTTCCCGTGTGATCATAATTTGAAAATGTCTGCACATATTCTGTCACAACTTAGGGTCTACTTATTAGAAAAATGAAAAACAAATTTGAACTTTAAGTTCATAAAAGATAATCACATTGAGAGAATATGAGATATTTTTGTGTGTTGGAAGGTACATATGATTATTGTCATTTCTCCTTCAAATATTTTCAGGTTTACATTACTGGAAAGACATTTGGACTTCTTGGTGTTTTTCATTTGTTCTCAAATTTTATTTTATTAGCAAAATGCTGTTTCCAACTTGAAAGATGGTTATATTGCTTTACTTTGGCGTACAAGAGCAATTGTTTTAACTCAGCATACAGGCAGAGTATTTAAACATGCTCAAAGAATGTTCAAATCAGGCCGTGTGCTGTTTGTGATTCACATTTCAGTATCTAAGGAATTTTAATTCTACTAAGATTTAACTAGTATTTTAGAAGTAGGATTGATTATACATTAAGATAATTAGGCTTACTTTCAAGAACTGCTCGCACAATCTCGGAAGTGGTTTGAATACAGTGAATCCCATTTTGATGTATTTTTAGAAAATGCAACTTTCCTTGCATTAGGTGTCGTCAACCACAGGAATCTTCAAGTTGGGGACTATATAAGCTGGGCTGTGAAAAATTCTCCATAGGGTTTAGGGCCACTTAGATAGTTTTAAGTGAATGACTTTCCACTTCCTTAACTCCCTACTAATTATCCTTTCCCACCTAGTCTTTAATACGATATTTCCCTCCTCATATGATAGTAAGTTCTAACTTTCTAACTCTCACCCAGAGTGCTACCACCTTTGAGGGTGAAGAAGGGAATGTGAGGGGGACAAAGGGAAGAGGACAAAATATTGGTGTCCTGTTAAGAACTACATGACTATAATGACTGGATAACATATTCTTCTGCATGTTGGACGGTTATAACTCCTATCGCTACAAACAAAAATGAAGGACCTAATGGAGTTGTCTTTTGATGTATTATTAAAAAATATTTGGTGAAAGATTAGTAAGTGATTTTGGCATGTAATTCAGAAGGAGTTCAGAGAATTTGTGGCAATGTTCTAACAAAAGTTCATTTACTTACTTACGCAGACAAGATTTCTTAGCACTAACATTTATAAAAGCAAAAATTGGGATATTGATCCTAAAGTATTTTAGCAATAAGTAATATGCATTGACAGATTGTGAATTAGTTGTGAAAAAATGTCTCATCAAGAGAGGACATTTTAAGAAACTGTTACTCTTGTTTAATAATCATAAAATTTGTAATGTGTTTTTGATGTTTTGATCAATTGTGTTTGAATAATTATAATGATCATTTCAACCAGGAGATTTATTTTGGATACTTAAAGCTTATGTTCTCAGGAGGTCTATAAATCTTTTGTAAATTTATATTTTCGTGGCAGGGAAATATGATATGGTAATCAATAAAAAACACTCAAGCATAAAATTGTATTTCATTAAGATAAAATTATGTGGGGGAAGTGGTATAGAAATAAAAATGTAAGAGGAAAAAATACCAATGTAAAGTTTCTGTTACAAATTTCTATTTTCAAAGTTTATTTGTATATTTTTAAGTGGTGGATATCAACTTAAATATACTATTTAGGTCCCATTTGATAGTCAAGAATAGTGGGACAGTTATATTTTAAAAGCTAGTGTCAGTGTCCTAATATGTGGGAAATTACACACTTTGTGAACACTTAAACCTAGGAAAAAACTTAGCTCTTGTTAAAATATGAAATGATCGTGTCAGATGTGTAAGTAAACGTTTGAAGCCCACTGTTCCCCAGCATGTTGGAGGCTACACTGAATCTTGAAGGAATAGTCTGCATTTATAAAAATCCCCATTGAATCTAACTGGAGATGCTGCCTTTTGTTCACTAGGACGGTCTGACGCCGCTGCACTGTGGAGCCAGGAGCGGCCATGAGCAGGTGGTGGAAATGCTGCTCGATCGAGCTGCCCCCATTCTTTCAAAAACCAAGGTAATTTCTTCGTAGGTTTCGGGGCATTCGACTGTATTTAGCTTTGAATCCCTTTCCTGGTTATACCACCCAGCCGTTTGAGTTAAGCAGAAAATGCCATCGTTTCCATTCAGCAATTAGAGTGGCTATGTTCACCAAATCTCTGGAGAACCTCAAAACCAGTTTGGGCTTACGAAGCCTTTAGTAAGAAGACGTTCTACCACAAAGCCAATTTTGCGTGTGTTGTTTTTGTTTTCTTTTTATCGGGAGCACTTAGTGCTTCATTTTACTCTGTGGTTGCTTGTTGGGGAAGGAAAGATTTTAAGGTCTAGATTCTCTAAAGTCTATGGTACCGGCTCTCTTTCGTCAGCCTCTTGGTTTATTCTGTGAATGTTCACAGACTACTAACAAGGCCAAGGATGTCATTTGACTGATAAAGATTGGAAACTTTGGAAAGATTGCACCTTGCTTGGTGCCACAGGGAAAGTTCACATATCTGTAAAGAACACATGTGGACGGCCTGAAAAATAAAATGTTTTGCTAAGTGTCTTCTAGATTTTTTAATGGTAAAACCATTTGACCGTATTTGAAAAAAGGGAATATTTGTAAATAAATTTTGGAACTACCTCATAGTCACCACTATTAATGATTTTGGAAGCTCTATGAAGCTTTATAAAGAGCCTTAATCTCTAAACTTTACCAAAACAAACAAAAAAAATTGCATGTAACTCCTGTTTGCACCCTAATCAGTGTTTCTTACTCTAGTGAAGATAGACAGGGTGAAGGTGGTCTCAACGGTTCCATCACTCATTTGAAATGCGGAGTTTAGATTGGCAAGCTCTGGAGGTGTTACCCTACAGAAGTAAACAGTCACAATTTCTTATTGTAGTGCTGACATCTGGGTCTCTCGGGTGCTTTCACCTAAACTACCTACCTGTTCTTTTTCCTTTCCTATGGCCCATATCTGTCTGTCTTTACACCACCGCTGTCTTCTGAGCCATAGCATCTCTCGCTGAACCGTTGTAATAGCTTCCTTGCTGGTTCCCCATTTCCCTCCTTGCTTCTCTACAATCCAGTTTCCATTTTGCAGTCAGTGGCCATATGAACTGTCCAACCAAGTCATGTCAACCCTGTGCCTAAAAACCTGATTAATTCCCGCTTTTCTCTTTAAAATTAATTTTTATTTTATCAAAGCAATGCAAATCAAATAAAATCATAGTATCATCTTTTTTTCTCCTGTTGTTCATTATCTATTTGGGTTTTGTTTTTGTTTGTTTTTGTGTGTGTGTGTTTTGGTTATTTGTGTGTTTTTTTGTGTGTTGTTGTTTTTTTTTTCAGAGAAATCTCCTTGTTTTTTCCTTCTATGCTTTTAATATTCAAGAACAATTTCTTATCCTCTGATAGCTTCTTTTCTTAAAGCATCCAGTTCTTGTTTTATGGAAACAATATTTTATGTTACCTTTTTAAGGTAACTTCTCTTTAATGTAATTTTTCTCCCTCTCATCTGTCCATAATTCCTCAGATGTCTTATTTTCTCTTTGTGGGCTTTGGCTCACTTTTTCACGTTGGGGGTTTCCCACTCAGGTGCGTTAGGTGGTGACAGGTTGGAGCGGCCCTCTAATGTCAGGATAAGGTGTTCTTTTCTCTGAGAAGTTCCATTTTTTGAGAGACTGAATTCTCCAACCTTTGATATGTACACTGTGTGAGTAATTTACAGCAGCGATTTTCAAATTTTTTTCATCTCCTTGCACACAAACACTAATTACTAAAATTCTGTGGCACGCCCAAAATGTATTGTTTGCCTGTCGGACATAATTTTGATCCATTCACACTGGATGGCTATTGTGTTGACCATTCTCGTGTCTTGGTTTGACAGTCTAAGGCAAGGGTGGGCAAACTTTTTGACTCGAGGGCCACAATGGGTTCTTAAACTGGACCGGAGGGCCGGAACAAAAGCATGGATGGAGTGTTTGTGTGAACTAGTATAAATTCAAAGTAAAGGAGCGGAGGGGAGAGCAAGAGAACCGGATAGAACAGCCGGATCCGGCCCGCGGGCCGTAATTTTCCCACAGCTGGAGATGTCAGTGCCCCTGGCTAAATAGTCAGGAATTGCATGTTTTAAAAATTGATGTTGCACACCAGTTGAAAATCGTTGGTTTACAGTAAGGAAAAGGAAAAGGGCTGTCAGTGTCCCTGTCCTGTGTGGATGCTTTAATCGTAGCAATGATAACTTATAGAGTGATTACTGCATACCGCTTTCTAAGCACTTTACGTAATAAATAGCTCTATAAGATCCTAATATTACTATTATGCCCTTTTTATGGATTAGAAAACTGAGACCCAAAGAAATAAAGTAGCTTCCTCACGACATCTCAGCTAGCGGCCGAACAAGAATTGGAAGCAGGCAGTCGGCTATAGACACCAGGCAGCACCTGTACAGTGAGCACCTGGTCTCCGTCCAGAGCCTCACCACTGCTCTCTGCTCTGCCTGGGCCTCTGCATCCAGAGTCTCTCTGGCTTACTTTCTCCAGAGACTAACCTTCTGGCTTCCTACATGGGGGCAGGCATCTGGCTTTGCTGGGTTGGAAGGGCCTGAGACCTGACAGCTCTGTACACAGGGGAACCAATCCTACTTTCTCAGCATTAAGCCTTATTTGTTAGAGAGTACTGTGTATCCACATCCCCTGCCTTTGGGGCATTAGAGGGTCAGACCCATTGTCTTTGTTACACCCAGAGGCATGCTGGAGCCAGATCATTGAGCCTATTGTGTACATCTCATCCCAGCTCCACCTCCAGTAACTTGGTGTTGATCGCTTGAAATTGGTCACTGAGGTCTTGATATCATGGGGATTGCAGATACTCTGTATCAGTGCCTTCTTTTTCAAAGAGCTTCTGTTAAATCTTTATCAGCACACCACTGATTATACCCCTCCATGGACTTAGGTTTCAGACTTCCTTTCTTCTGCTGGGTAAGTTAACACACTTATATCCTCTTTTCATATTCCCAAATGTATAGACAGTGCCCATCTATTTTTGTTTCCTTTCCTATGTGTGTATGTGGGTATGTGGGTGCACGCGCGCGCGCACGTACATGCCCTTATGGATTTTGCCTTTTAAATTCCTTTAATGCTTTTTAGTGAGCATTTGGGAAAAGATGGATAAACACATATGTCTTATCTATCATGTTTACCTGCAAGCTTCCCGTGTCCTGAAAATAAACTCTCACTAGAATTTGACCACCTTTATGCCTCATCTCCTCTCGTTGGGCTCCTTACCATCTTCCAGACAACTAGCCTTAGCCTCGTTTCGCTTCCTAAAATACACCAAGTTTGTTCTCATTTCCTGTTCTCTTAGGCTGAATTCCCCCAACCTGTCCCAGATCACTGCAGTCTCCACATGTTTTTTTCAACTCACATTTCTTCTCAGCGGCCTTCTTCTTCTTCATTGGTTTGTTTGTTTGCTCGCGCTCTCTCCCCATTAAAATGAAAGCAAGAACTTTGATTAATTAAGTGTGGTACCCCAAGCACCTAAATAGATGCCTAACATATATGGTAGCCCTTTGGTAAATATTTGTTGAATGACTATTAAGTGAATAAATGCATTCCTAACTGTAAGACCATCTGTCTAATTCTTCAAGACTCATCTTTCTGAGCTAAGAAAACCCATCACAATGGATCCGTATTTTCAGCTTGACGAAGGTGCCATGTGTAATAAGACCCCTCTCCACAAGGCAAATGACCTTTACTTTCTTCTTGTCTTTCCTTCCCCAGTGACCTATGCTACCCACTCATGTGTCCTTAGTTTGTGTATCGTTAGAGAATTGCCTTCGTTTACTGACACTGCTTTCCTTTTCTACTCTCCCTAAGTAACTTGTTCTCTCAGATTTTGTGATTTTGTTTACTGCATGTTTTCTCAAAGACTGTATCAAAACATAAAGCAAAGGAATGTTTTGGCAGGAAATAAAAGAGTGCATATGCTTGGTTGGGGATGGCAGTATCGCAAATGAGAAATGTTCCCATCCTTTTTTTGCACCTTAGTTTCTACTTTGGTTCAAAATGTTTGCAGGGAATTTTTTAGATAGAAGTATCCTGCCTGCCTGACATTGTATGAAGCCTTTTAAATTTACATAAATATTTATTGAGCTCTTTTCTATATATGCAAGGCTCTCTGCTGGCCAATATGGGAAGTTATGACCCAGGGACCTCTTGCTTTCAAGGACGTTGAAATATATGTTAGCGAGTGGATGATACCAGGAGGAAGGCTTGCATTTTTTTCTTACCTTGAACTTCCATTTTATGTTATTCATTGGTAAATTAGGGGAAATAACTTGTCCTAGAGGATTCAGAATACTTGGTTCATCAGTGCATACTTAACATACATTATTTCAAAGTTTACTGATGACCACTTTTTTGGAAACTGAAGTTGCTGTCACTTTCCCCCCCCCTAAAATATGTTAAATTATGTTACAGTAATTAAAAGGGCCTTTCTTGATAATTGGATTCTCTAGGAATTTCCCAGGCTCCTTCAATTTGCCTACATATTTAAAGGAAGCATGCTTGAAAAGACTGACAACTTTTTAATTGTTTATTTTTAAAGTACAGCTGACGTACAATATTATGTTAGTTCCAGAATGACGTAATACCTTGTTTCCTTCTTCATTAGGAAACATACTGAATACTAAGTGCCAATCTAATCTCTTTAAAATTTTATTTACCTGTGAACCCATTCATGTCTTCTCTCAGTTCTTCACATGAATTTCTGAATCATTCCTACTGCACATAATTAACTGTGTCATTGAACCCCGTTGATTTAACCAGTGGTCGGCAAACTCATTAGTCAACAGAGCCAAATATCAACAGTACAACGATTGAAATTTCTTTGGAGAGCCAAATTTTTTAAACTTAAACTTCTTCTAACGCCACTTCTTCAAAATAGACTCGCCCGGGCCGTGGTATTTTGTGGAAGAGCCACACTCAAGGGGCCAAAGAGCCGCATGTGGCTCGCGAGCCTCAGTTTGCCGACCATTGATTTAAACTAACGGAGGCAAGCTTCAGTTAATGGCGTGGTCACTGCCTTGCCTTTCCTCATTATAGACACATGAGGGCGCCAGATTAATGGAAAATGAAAAAATAGGTTCCTTTGTACATTGACATGAGATGAAATATGTTCTTGTAAGCAGACCGTTTTATTCACTGAATCAATACAGTATTCAATATCAAGTATTAGCAACTCGTAAGGACAAAATGAAAACCTACTAAACACCAGCCTGTTCCTGCTTTTGTTTTATCTTTTTCAGTCTGGAAAATTAAGAATTGCAATTCACTGGGAATGCAATGAATAATGGATTTTAGTGCAACTCATACTTTTTAAATCAGAAAAAGAAATTGTCTTTGAAAATGTGTTGATTTCTATTGATATAAGAATTCAGAGGACTAGTTTTAAAAGTTCAAAACAGTTATCAAAACCTCTTAAATAATAGAAGGTATTTCTGTATGAAAAACTAGAGTTTTTAATCTGTTCATATCTGTGCTGTATTTTGTGTCTGGCACATTTTTTATTAAAAGGCATCATAATAAACTCTGATTTTCTTGTGTGTTCCAGAATGGACTGTCCCCATTGCACATGGCCACGCAAGGGGATCACTTGAACTGTGTCCAGCTTCTCCTCCAGCATAACGTGCCTGTGGACGACGTCACCAACGACTACCTGACCGCCCTGCACGTGGCCGCCCACTGCGGCCATTACAAAGTGGCCAAGGTTCTCTTGGACAAGAAAGCTAACCCCAATGCCAAAGCCCTGGTGAGTGGCTTGGCCAAAAGGTCGAGATGTTGTCTTGCTGAGGACATGCTACCTCTGTATGCGAAGGGATTGCTTTTGAGGAGGTAGACATGGAAGGTCTAATTAAACCAAGTGCACTTCTCAACTTTTTCAAGTTTCCTTCTGGGAAATCTATAAAACCTCCTATTTCTGACACCCACAAGGCTTGTGGGGTTTGGTCGTTAACCCCGTGCTCTGGGGGAGTGACTCTGTCACTGAAAGCATCATTTATATGAAATCCTATCTGGTCTTGTAGTTGCCTTACAATGTAGCAGAGAAGTCAGCATAGGCATTGGTGACCTTTAGGGTCACACCAGTGATTCTGTTACGTAAATGAAACCCAAAGACTATGCAAGTATAAAATTCCTGAGGTGGTCAACCTTATCTTACTGTAGGTAAAGTTATAATCCAGCGAATTAAAAGTTTCTTCTGAGGCAAAATGATTTTTAAAAAACCACATATATTATCAAACATGAGAAGTCTAGGAATTTATGGGCTAAAATGCTATGTTAAGCATGTGAGTTAATGACATATGGCCTGTCATCTACACAAATCCCAATGTTGGTCTAGTCTGTAGTCTTAACTCCTAAAATGACTTGCTATTTTAACCCTTAGCTCTGTATGGGAATTTGGTTTTCTCAGCGAGACGGTGTTTGTTGTCTTAGGAAAATAAATGGTCCCAATTGAGTCAGCTGTTTAAATTTAGTTCAGAAGAAGCACCCATGTTTAGGAAAAACTAAATCACCAAATGCTAGGGAGAACCTGTAAGCGTATTCATCCAATCAGCCCTGTTAGGGAGGGTCCCTGCTCCTTTCCAGCTGTGGTCACCCTGGCTGAATGGATCTGCTGTCTGGCTCTGAAATTCGGGGTGGACAGCAAAGAATGAGGAGAGGGGAGCTCTCCAGACCCCAGGCAGCTGTGTGGCCATAGTCATTCTAAGTGCTTTTCTCAGAGCAGCATGTCAAGAGCAGTTGACCTGCCCTGTCCCATGTATCAAACATATCTTTAAATTCTGGGAAGGATGGAAAACAAATTAGCAGTCATGACTCATTTTCCATACAAGAAAAAAAAAAAAAAAAAAGCCTTAAAACAGGGTGTGGGCTCTCACTGTCATTTTCCTCTGACTCGAGAGATTTCGCAACATGGAAAGGCTGTAGCCAGTCATCCTGGCATGGACTCTGGCCAGGTAAAAGGAAGCACCTGCCGTGACTTTGACCTAAGCTTTTAGAGTGGACCCCAGGATGTGATATAGTTCTCTGTGGCGACTAAAATACGCTCATGGTCTCAATTATGAGGCAGTACAATTTGGCAGGTGATTTGTTTTAAATAAGCAGGTCCTTTTATCAGATTAAATATTAAACCAAATGATCCAAATAATGTTGGGTTGTTGAACTTTCTGCTTCCTTGAATTAAGCACCTACTAGATACTAGAATCTTAAAGCGGGAAGGAATGAACACATTCTAGAACTGGTCTTGTAGTCTCCTTACAATGTAGCAGAGAAGTCAAGATAGGCATTGGTGACCTTTTGGCTTTGAGGACAAGTGTCAGGGCCAGCTGTTTTTAGTCTGTGTTTGAAATGAGGGAGAAGAGGGATATATTATTTGGACGAGTGAATTCCAAAATGAAGTAATCTAAAGGGATAGAGTGACCATTTTGCCTTACCTCCCAGGGATTGTGACTTAAAAAAATTCACAATTACCAGAGCACCTTGGGTTCCTAGGACCAGCTAGGCTACCTGTGCTTCCAGAAGAGGCTCTGCATTCTGCCTAGCACCATGTTGTTACTGCTCTTTTCCAAATCTTTCCAGAAACACACTGTGGCAAAAATGTTGTACCACCCTCAGTGGAGTGGGATTTCCATGGAATGTAGTCAAGTGGATATGTGTCTCTGTCCCTTGCAGAATGGCTTTACCCCTCTTCACATCGCCTGCAAGAAGAATCGGATTAAAGTCATGGAACTCCTTCTGAAACATGGTGCATCCATCCAAGCTGTAACCGAGGTGAGAGGAGTAGGAGTGCTGGGTCCCCAGGCACTGAAAGGATAGCAGCCGGAGTCCCAGTGTCAGCCCCGATGACCAACGAGTTTTGCTCTGGGTGATTGCCACAGACTACTCTCTGAGCCTTTCACCCAAGGGGCTGCGAGTCCCAAGGAGAGCAGACACGAGTGTGGGTGGGTCAGTGCAGGTTCATCACCGTGACTAGAAGCACAACCCCAAGCAGAGGTTTCGCGCTCCGGGGGAGTGACTCCGACCCTGAAAGCGTCATTTATTTGAAATCCTATCATGCAGTGCTTCTCAAAAGGGGGTGCTTTTGCCCCCAAGGGATATTTGCAATGTCTGGAGGTTGTTTTTAGTGTCACAACTAGATGGTGCTACTGGCATCTCGTGGACCGAGGCCAGAGATGCTACTAAACAGTTTACAATGTATAGGCCAGCCTCCCACCGCAAGGAATTATCTGGCTCAAGATGTCAGTGTGCCAATGAGCTGAGAAACCCTGCTAATACAGCCCCTGTGTGTTTGAAAAGGGTGGATTACTCTCTCTAAAAACTCAGAGTTAATGAAACAGAGTGAAGGACTAGCTCTAGGTTTCTTTTGTACAAACCAACACAGAACTCAGAAAAAAAGGCCCATCAGGGTAAGGGCTAAGCCTTCAACACAGCCAAGCCAGCCTGGCATCTACCCTCCAGACTCCTCCCATCCCCTTCCCCATTCTAGCATGAGGTCTCTGTAGATTCTAGCCATCAACACTGCCCTAGACTGGACACCCTTTAGTTCATACCTCTCTGCTCCCTCCATGTGTCGCACACCCTCTTCCCCAGGCTAATCCCACACATCCTCCAGGATCAGATCTGGGCCACCTTCTCCAGGTAAACCTCCCCTCGCCCCCTGACCTGGACCAGGACCTCTCCCCAGGACCACACTACTCCCGTGTGTACTTTCACCAAAGCACTGGCTCGGCTGCTTTACTTATGACCCAGCCAACCCCCTTGTCCCCTAGAAACTGCAGGCTCCTCCGGACAGGCATGAGTCTTGCTGGTGTTTATAGGCCCACAGGCCTGGCCCATAGGCAATCATTCCGCAAAGGCTTGTTGATTGCATCATAAAGACGATGGGATTTGAGGTCAACATAAAAACTGAGGTCTAGTCGAGTGATTCTTGCATTACCTCATTCTCTGATCTAGTCTAGTGGCCATTATAATATTTGCCTTAATTATATCACCTCAATGTATAATATTCATATAGTTAAAAATCAAATAATTGAGACTGTTAATGTCGATTTGCTCCTTTTAGCGGGATGGCTTTGTGTTAGGCTCCATGACCTTTCACATGTAATATAAGGAAAGTATGCTGAGTGTGTCGGAGTCCTTCTTGAAGGCCAGAGAGGATTTGAAATAAAAGTCAACTGTTTACTAACACATCCTGTCTTGATTTGTAACACTCAAAAGATTTTAAAAATCACATGTTTGACAATAGTAATAGTGATTTACACTTTTATCAGTAGACACCCTGTTATTTCAATTATAAAGTAATAAGTTTATTCTCAGTGCATGGAAACCCCTTTTAAAGATTAGAATGTGCTCTGGAGTAGAAGTGGAGTTTTGACTGATGTTTGAATAAATGACCAGAGATGTCAGCTGGTGAGGAGACGGTCCCAGTGCCAGCCCTGTGCTCCCCATGAGCTCTGAACACCAGCCCAGACCCACATGAGTGCTTCGCCTGCTCCATATTATAACAAGTCTTTTCCCGTTTTTCCTCAGTTCCCACTAGTTGAAATCGGGGCAACTAGAATTCTTCCCCTTCTTTGTTTTACTTCACTTTTCCCCTAGAGAATTCCTTTTACCTTTTTTTTTACATTCAAATTTCTGTGGACATTTGCTATCTCCTTCTCTCTCCTTAAAAAAAAAAAAAAAAAAAAAGTCAGCTTTTTCTAGCCATTTTAAGTACTTTTTACCAAATTAGGATGTTCATGTTGTAAGTGGAATTATATTCTGAAAAATTAAAAATGCAGTCATTTCATGTAAAAAGCAGAAGTGTTATGAGTTGTGTTGTATGTAGGCTTTGAAGCAAACTTAGGAATGAAGGTCTAGCCCAGCCAGTTTGGCTCAGTGGGTGGATGGGTGGATGGGTGGATGGGTGGATGGTAAGCAGCGGTTGGGCAGGCAGGCAGGCAAAGAAACCCTTTTTATGATAAGACTACAAACCAACACTTCCGTCTTCTTCTCCCAGTCGGGCCTTACCCCAATCCATGTTGCTGCCTTCATGGGGCATGTAAATATCGTATCACAGCTAATGCATCATGGAGCCTCCCCAAATACCACCAACGTGGTAAGTATCCTTTTCACAGAGAACTTACTAAACTGGCAAAGGTTGCTCTTGTCTACTTTTTTGTTGTTGTTATAAGTAAATTAATTGACATCACAGTAGTATTAACACACCAGACCACAAGCATAACTATGCTAGTTGGACTCAAGAGTACCAAAGGGACCTAGTCATCAACAGTGTCATTAAAAATAAAACCAGCAACATTCTGGCTCAGAAAAAGCAAGCCGAAAGTTTCCTGTACACAGACCCTGCGGGTGTGCCTCCAGCAAGGGTCTTGACCAGCAACCAGAATCAGCACAGAAACAGACCAGCTTCTCAGTGAAATACAGGCTTTCCTGGCACTAACACCATGGGGAGGTTTTACCGTATACTGAGTAATATGGTAACTATATCCTCAAGATCTTTCCAGTAAACACATTAGCAAGTTTTGTGTGAAATATGTCTTTGTTATACATCACGTATGGGAGAGAATATGTTTTATTATTACTTTGTTCCTATCCATCCATGTCTTCTATACTGTTTTCATTTTTTGATGTTACATAAATGAATAATCTGAATTAAAGTCGCCTTAATGAAATGGAGGGATAGGTGGCGGGGGAGGGGGTTCGGTGGCAAAGAAACTGAGCCCTCGGGATAACGCCTGAAGGCTAGGAGGCTGATCTGAAGAGATAAAGCAGAGAATGCACACCAGCAGCCAGCAAGCCCACTCTGGCCCTCATGTGCATCTGTGTTGCCCATGTAGCACTTTGACTTCTGTTTTGTTTTCCCGTCTGGTTTTGTGGTCAGCATTGAAGTGTCCACAAATATCCAGGCTGCCCCTCCTTTTGAATAGGAAGGCGTGGCACCCTGCACAGCCCCACAGCTGCCTGTAGACCTCAAATAGGGCTGCCATCTTCGGGCAGGCCCCAGGCTCTTCTCCTGAGTTCGCCCCACCTGCCCTCTTCACTCATGTACCCTCCTCTCCCACTGTGAGCCTTCACCTTTCAACCCTCAAGGAGGCCACATTGAAAGTTCTTGGACAGCACTTCTGACCCTGTTGATGACTAGGCCCCTCGGGTTATACCAAAGACCTTCCATCTCGGATTAGGTTCCTCTGAAATTCTTGTGTATTTCATCTCCTGTCTCTCCTAGTCTTCAAGAAGGAAGTGCTTGGGACTTTTTTAATCTATAAAATATGAAGCCGACATCATAAGCTTCATGCAGATAAAGCATGCCACTCTTCTTCAGAGCTGCAGTAACTTTGTTCTGACTCTTCTTCCCCAGAGAGGAGAAACAGCGCTGCACATGGCAGCTAGGTCCGGCCAGGCCGAAGTCGTGCGGTATCTGGTACAAGACGGAGCTCAGGTGGAAGCTAAAGCAAAAGTAAGTGCAATTCCTGGAAGCATTTGCTATTGATGGGAAAAGCCTTGATTTTAATAAACCCTTTAAATATATGCATGTCGTCTTCCAAAAATACTTCTTGAAAGTAGTGAGCGACCTTCATTGGAAAAAATCTCTACCCAAGTGATATTGTAAAAAGAAAATCCCTTCCCTGTTCATTTGTCCATTCAGTTATTTAACGGGATTAAAGAGAACAGGCACTTTGTGCCAGAAGGAACGTTGTGTCCTTGGCACATGGCTAGTCCTGAACAGATGAAGAAACAAACCTAGACTCGGTCCAGAGTTCTTCACACTAGAGAGGGGCTTATGCACAGGCTTCTAGGATAAGCTCAGTTTGGAAGCATAACGGAGCTCATTTGGTTGACGACTGGCATGACGGCAGTCACAGCCACAAAGGAAAAAGGAAGTTTTTACTTTTTCTCTACAAGCTGTGAAACCATAAACCCTGGGACTAAGGTTAGAGTTGCTTCAGGGATCTGCCTTTGCATAAAAAAAGGAACTCCAGGGTTAAATTTGAATGCTTCTTCCTCTCCTGGTGTTCAGCCTCCAGAGGAAACCTACTTTCCTGTCACTATTCAGGATGTGTAGTTGGTCTGGTTCATCAAAATGGCAGTTCAGGTCAGGAATTGTCAGTAAACACATCAATACCTTAATCATTTCCTTTCAACATACAATACATACGTGTGTATTTATTTGCTATTTATTTCTGTGATCTGTAGTTCCTAGTTTTGGGTTGAGAGGAAATAGACATTCATGAAGCCGTGGGAGTACAGAATATTTATAACTGTTTGGATTTTCTCTCAGTGTGTTCAGCTGTCTCACCCATATCTAATTAAATCATAATTGTTTTTTATCAACATCTATCCAGGCTTTCCAAAGCTTTCAGCTCATTATTCTTAGGGGAAAATAAAGCCTTTCCTTTCATACGCATGTTTTACCTGTGAACATATTATTTATTGTATAATTAATTAGTGCCCATTTAGTACAAGTTAGGAGAATAATTAGTGCAAACATACTACTGTGAGAATAAACAGAACTAGGTCTGGGTAAGCATGAAGTCTGCAGGTGGAGGCAAAGGTGGTGGCATTCTAAGTAGCAGACCGCAAACCTCAAGTGTTCAGTGTTCTGTGGCACCAGCTGGTGGATGTTGTAGAGGATCTAGAGATAAAGGTCAGCAAACTTTATCTGTAAAGGGCCTATGAGTAAATATTTTAGGCTTTGAGGGATGCAGCATTGCTATCACAGCAGCTCAGCTCTGCCATTGGAGAAAAAGCAGCCACAGACAGTGCATAAGCAAATGGGGCATGTCTGGGTCCCAATAAAACTTTATTGATAAACACAGATGGCAGCTGGATTTGGCCCCTGGATTGTAGTTTTCTGACCCTTGATCTAGAGGATATTGGTGAATCCACTTAATTAGTTAAGTGGAATAGTTAAGAGAAGCTATACTGTACTGTGGATTATATAAAAACTCACACTTATGAGTGTTTTTATTCCATATCAAGCCTTGTGTCAAAGGAGTGGTTCTACCCATCAACTGAAATTGAGAATTTTTGGTTATCAATTTGTTAAGGAGGCAGCATGTATCATGGTTAAGAGCCTGACTTCCTCAGCTACACTGCCTGTGTTTGGACCTTGGTCTACCAATGGCTAGCTGTGTGACATGGGGTAGGTTAACTAAGAATTCTGTGCCACGTTTCCTTTTCTCATTTCCTCACATAGCAAAAGAGAACAGTGACAGTGCAATTCATAGGACGGTTGTGATGATTAAAAAGGTAATGTAGGAGCAATACTTACAGTCTGGGGCAGGTAGGTGCCCAGTATGTTTAGTGGTGGTGGTGGCAATTGTAGAGTTTTATGAAATTTTCCTTTCGCAACTCTCTCTTTCTGTTTTCAGTATTCCTCTTCTTCCTCATAGCATCTCCCCTAATGCTTCCTGCTAGTAACATAGTAGGAAGTTTTGACCTTGCTTTGATCTTGACTCTCATCTTACTACCTTTCCAAAGCAGAATCCTGTGCTGCACCCTCTTCTCTCTACCTTCCCTACATAAAGTATTTACCTGAACCTTTTCACATCCGAGCAGGGGATTTCTTTCTGGAGGACCACCATAGAGCATCTTCGGACAAATGAGGAATAGATGCCTCTCCCACTTGGGCATAGGGACCTAAGGGAGCAGGACTTAGTATTTGGGTGAATTGTATAAGGTGCCCCTCCACTCCAGGCAGATGCAGCCTATGCCAGGATGTGCAAGTTGGCAAATAGAGGGTAGGCTGGCTTTCAGCCTCCATTGGCCCTCTTGGCTGGGAGCTGTTTTGCTGGTGTACCTGTACAGCCCTATACTGCCCCCTCCCCCTCAACTTTTGGTGATGGGAAGGCACCACCAATAAAATTCATCCCATGTGAGTGCATTGTAACTGGTGGAAATTTAATATCCCTCCTAGGTATTTGAGGTTTACCAGGATTTATTTCCTTATCTCCCAAAAAAGGAGTCATTAGATGTTAAAAACTGATAAAGGATGGCAGGTGGTAGTGGAAATAATTTATAGATAGAAATGTCTTCCATACTTTCATACTAATAGTTTGGTAGAAATGTATTTAAGGAGCTTAGGTTTACCATGTCCACCCTGCTGAACCTTGAAGAAAAGGTAAATGAGATTCTCTTTATTATTGAATAGGAGTTGAACTTTAGTTTCTGATACCAGGCAGTTTGCTAAATGTTTCTCAAGGGTACCATTGTTTTCCCAGCTAATCAGCCTTGCATTTCTGCCTTGCCATTTAGGATGACCAAACCCCACTGCACATCTCAGCCCGATTGGGAAAGGCGGATATAGTCCAACAGCTGTTGCAACAAGGAGCGTCTCCAAATGCAGCCACGACTTCAGGCTACACCGCCCTCCACCTTGCAGCCCGAGAAGGGCATGAGGACGTGGCCTCATTCCTTTTGGATCATGGCGCATCTTTGTCTATAACAACAAAGGTATGAAAACAAGTCTTGGAATCCTACTCTGTCCCTCAGAATACATCCTCCTTATAATTCCCAATGTGTCCTTACAATATGTGCTGTGTTCTCCAAAATACATCCTCCTTAAAATGCCTTAGTACCTATTCCCAGCAACAGGTACAATGGTTGTATAGCATCACCTACACTTGGGGTCCCAGGGTAGTCCCAACATGGCCAGCAAAGCCCTGGAGTGGGGGAGGGTAGTTAGGGTATGTGTAAGTTTGTGTGTCTGTGTGTCTGGCTTAAGTTTCTCAGTACATTGTCTTCTAATGAAAACGTACTGATATCTAGAGTCAGATATTTCTTGAATGTTATTTGATAGATTTAACGGGTGATTTAAAAACACAGCCAGAGATTTCTCTAGCTGGGGCCATGTATATAAACCACATTATCAAAGCTCAGTTGGTTGATATTTTTTTATAATACTTGCAAATCAGGAGGAGAATTTTTTTTTGGGGGGGGTAATTTTTGTTTTTTGTTGTCGTTCCTTTTGTTACTATTGTTTTGTCTGACTTATGCTCTGATTTTTTTAAATCTTGACTCTGATACCTTAGAATGGTAATGTTCCACACAATTGCTCTGCAGGTGCAAAATTTAGAGGTCATTTTTCTTATGTTACTGTTTAAACCTTGTAGGTGTGATAGGAAGATAGCTGGAAATGGTGTTGCACTCTCTAATTTGGGTGCAGAGAAGAAGCATTAATGTGTAACCAATGAGCAAGATAATTACAATAATTATAAATACTTGGTAAACTATCTGAAAAAAAAAAGATGACTACCTTAAACTTGCACCTCCTGTGATTCTTTAGGCTCTTTGGTAAAGTTGAGATGTAATTCAATGTGTAAAACATTGAGGTTTTGAGTGCCCCAACCAGTTCACCAAGCCAGCTGCCCACTGACTCTAGTTGACTAATCTCAGGTCAAATGTGTTGATGACCCTGCAGTCCCTGTCTCATGTTTGGGACCCTCCCTAACGGGAGAACTGCTAGATACCAGATGCTTGTAGGAGTTGAGAGCAAAGGAGATTAGTACTCAACCCCAGTGTTCAACTCTACATGGTTATTAGCCTAGAACCGGTGTTATTATTCAGTTCAGTTCACCTATGTGTGAGGACCTCTGGCTCCTACTCCTGAAGACTAGAACAAACAAAGATATGTGCATACATGTGGAAATGGCGGAAGGGGAGAAAGGCTCCAGTCTGAAATTACAGGAGGTCCAGATTTGCCCTGGATGTTCCCAAGCCCACCAAATCCAAATTGTACCTGGGACTCTGGAACCTATTCTTCCTACAGCATGAAATCCCAAAATGGCCCTAGAATAAGCCTCAGATCCAGCTCTCCAACCTCATTCTGGTTTGAGGACCACTTAGTCCCAGCGTCAGTGGCCTGCTGTGGCTCAGTCAGCACACAGAGAAATGGAATATCCTGCTCTTCCTTCTCGGTGAGGGGACTCTCTGTTACCTACCAGTCTTCTTCAGTGCAGCCTTACCTGCTCCTCCTCATTACAATAATTCATCAGTTCCAGAGAGGGATGCCATTGCGTCATTTCTGCTGTTCATTATTTTTGTGTTTCATTTTTCAGAAAGGATTCACTCCCCTTCATGTGGCAGCAAAATATGGGAAGCTTGAAGTAGCCAACCTCCTGCTGCAGAAGAGTGCATCTCCTGATGCCGCTGGGAAGGTATGGGATCACCAGCCACCCTGTAACAGGCCACTTCCATGATAACAAAACACACACTTGCTATTATTCACCACCAGCCACCTAAAGGATAACAACCATATTTAAGTCTCATAGGACAAGGAACACTGGAAATAGGTGAATGCTGGGGTCCAAGTGTTGTGGCAACCACAGTGTAAATAGCACTCTATGTTGTACCCGAACTAATCCCGTCTCCTAACTCTAGGCCTTGGATGTTAAGACACTGTTGACACTGTGTTTCTGCACGTGTTTTCAGAGCGGGCTAACTCCACTGCATGTAGCTGCACATTACGATAACCAGAAGGTGGCCCTTCTGCTTTTGGACCAAGGAGCCTCGCCTCATGCAGCTGCAAAGGTACCTGTAATTCGACGGCATGAGGACACTGGCGGGCAGTGCCCATCCCTCTCTACATCCACTTCCACTTCCACAGAACTATACGCTCCTAGAGAATCTGTGCCTTCAGCTATTTAGTCAACTCATCTAGTAGATGCTCAATAAATATTTACTTGTCAATTGATTTTCCTTGAAAATCCAGGACAGCTGGGAGCCTGGGTAGAACATGAAGTTCAGGTAGTCATCAGCCAGATGAGAAACATAAGTGCTAGAGAGTTCTGATTTGTCAACGTTATAAAATATATGTTACATTTTCCCAGGCCGTAAAACAGTGCCTTCGAGTTATTTGTGTTTCATAAAATAAGTTGGGAGGTTTTGCTTAGGTGTTTTTAATATTGCTAAAGGAAGTGATTATTCTTATTGGGAAGGCATTTCTGAGCAGTTAGACAACCTAGATTTCTCAGAAAAGAGATGCATAGAGTGTATGGCTTTTTTATCCCTCTGGCACTGTATTTGAGAGGTGTTTATGGAAAGATAGGTAAATGGAAATAATGCTTTAGGAAGTGCTGTGTTGTTGCGCAAGTGGCTACGATCCCGAACATTGGAATGACACAAACCACAATCTAACTGCTCTCCAGTTCTTTCACCAAAGATTATTGGTTGAAAGAACTTTTAGCATCCCTAATGCTTTTTATATATATTCGTTTTACTCTTCCACTTTGGGAACCTACAGTGCTCTTCCTTAAACTTGGTGTTTAGATCAAACCTCTGGTCCACACAGATCAATGAGCTTGGGCTATTCTAGATTACTTTGGATACTTTAAAAAGAACAAGTTTTAGGTGCCTTCTCCATTTAGAGAATGTCATCTTCCACAGGAATTTCTCCTCAGAACCTCTTTTTATGTCTTTCTCAAACATTTCCTGCGCCATCCTCTCCAGAATTATACCTTATGAAATCTGCAACTCAAAATCAAGCCCCCAGACTTGCTTTGCATCTAAATGCAACTTTTCTTCCATAATTTCAGACTCTGACATTCTTTCCCATAAAATAACCATGCCTTGACTTTAAAAAAACACACAACTATATCTAAAAAGAAAGAAAACAAATAGCAGCATTATTCACAATAGTCAAAGGTGGAAGTAACCCAAGTGTCTATTGAAGGATGACTAGATAAACAAAATTTAGATTCTTCATACAAAGGGAGTATTATTCAGCCTTAAGAAGGAAAAAAATTCTGACACATGCTGCAATATGGATGAACCTCAAAGACATTGTGCTAAGAGAGAAATAAGCCAGTTCCACAAAGGACAAATATTGTGTGGTGTCCCTTATTTAGAGACAGAAAGTAGAATGCTGTTTGCCAGAGGCTGAAGGGAGGAGGAAATGGGGAGTTAGTGTTTAATGGGCACAGAGCTTCGTTTTGGAGCTGGATGGTGCTAATTGTTGGAGAACAATTTGAATATACTTAATGTATTTAAAAATAGTTAAAATGGAACGTTTAATGCTATGTATATTTTATCACAATTTTTAAAACAAAATTTATAATGAAATGTAATGCTTGTACATTTCATTTCAGTTCATTTTAATATCCCTTTGTGCCCGGGCCACTTTTTATGTTATAAATAACCCTGTGTTATTAATCAATAAATAATTAATAAGTGAACTATTTATTTCTCACATGTGAGCAACAATTTTGACACATCTAGTGCCAAGCAGTTTGTAAGTACAATAAAATGAATCCAATCCACCTTTTCATCCACAAAATAACTTAAGTCAGTAGTTGATATATTTGTGGTTGAGTTTTTCAGCTTTAAATTTGTCCAACAAGACTTTGTATTCATGGTTTTGCATCTGCAAAAACATCTTTGAAAAGAATTAAAAAGCAGTTCTTGAACTAATTCCTTTTAACAGCCGTTTAGCTTTGGACTATCTTTTACAGTCAATTGTACACGGGCTTTTCTAAAGGGACATTCCCTCTCATTACCACAGCACAATGGTCTCAAAAGAGCCTCTGTAATGCCATCTCTCCACATTTCTAACTATTCCCACTTTCTAGGGCAGTGATCCTGGTAAGGAGCATTTTTTTGTGGGTTTTTTATTGTTGTTGTTGTTGTTGTTTTCTGTTGTTTTTTTGTTTTGTTTTGTTTTTTAGACTTTGATCCTGAGCAAAGGCACTTAGGGGTTGGCATCATTTGCTAGGAAAAAGACCTAGCATAGTGGTTTAAATTGATGAGAGTCCATTTTTCTCATGCCATTAATAGTCTTTTGGGTTTTCCCTCCAAAGGTTTCTGTTGCTTAGTCAGCCAGCTCTTGCAACCAGCAGGAAAGAAAGTCAGACAATAGGGTATTCCTGTAAGCTCCACCCAGCCATTTCTCTTTACATCTTATTAGCTACTTATTTTTGCAAGGGATGATGGGAAATGTAGTTTTTCACCTGGACAGAACACTAGAGTTTCATTTATTAAGGAAGGAGGGAAAATGGATCTAGGGTAGGCAAATAGCGTCTTTACTCCAGAGAGTTCAGGAACTTCTGAATTCTGGCTGTGGTGAGAAACAAAGGACAAAGGCTCTAGAGGACATCATTAGCATTTGGTTATGACAGTAATGACAATGTTAACTCTTCCTTAATTCACATTCTTGGTTCTCAGAGTATGTGATGCTTTCTTCTGGCCTTTCTTCTCTTTTTAGGATTGACAGTATGTTTTCTTAGCCATACTTAACCTAGAAACATGATGTGATTTTAGGTAATGTGGCATGGGGGATACCTAAAAAATAGATGGGCTTCTATAATCCATTTTATCCTGATCTATTTCCTGAGGCAGACACTATTGGCTTCAGTTTAGGCATGACTTGGGCACTAATAGTGGAAGGGATAGTGAGCCTTAACTTCTTGTCTGATTTCTCTTCCCTAAAATGTACAATATATCTATTAATATGAATCAGCAGAGACTGTGAAATTCTTGGGAAAAAAATAAAAAACTGTGATGTAAATATTAGTATATTACTTTTGATCATTTAAAATTACATTTGCTTTTGTTTTCATCTTGAAATGATGTCCTTGGCCCTCTACATTCAGAGGAAAAAAATATTGATTAACGTTACTCTACAGTTGAATCTCTCACTATTTTATTTCTCTTCTGATAAATGCACCTGTCTCCTTTAGTGTGGCAAGGAAGAAACAGTTTACTTTCTAGAAATTAGAAAAGCTAAGACAATTTAGAAAATCCCAGTATAGGTCTCAAGATGAACTGTTTGTTTATTATTTAAAATGTTTCTAAAGTCCTTCAGAATTACCTTTCCATCTGCAGTCACACCATGATTGTTTTCCCCTGGCTTTATGCTTTCAGTTGTGTCAGGAGCTCAGCAAAGCCCTGGGTGGTAATGAGTAATGTGTCTGGAATTGACCTGTGCTACAGAGATGCCAGAGCTTCCCTAGATTTGGGTTTTTAGAGTCTAGGATTTTTTGGTGGAGTTAGAGGATTGTCATATCTCAGAGGATACTGATCTGCCTTTAGGGTTTGAGAAGTGACCAACTTGAAGGTTACATCAGTAACAAAAGCAATAAAAAAAAAATGACAAGATGCATGATAAGAAACTAAACTCTTTCTTGCCTTAGCCTCTCTTATGGACTAATCAGAATTCCTGTTTTAGCACTGCTTTGTAAATTTTCCTTTTAACATAGGGGTGGGGACGCTGATAGATCACCTCCTGTCTGTCACTCACTGCAGAGTTGGCTCGGTACAAAGCTCTCATTTCTGAAGGCCATCGCTGAAGGGTGTGTCTGAACAAGGGACAAATGCTTCCCAGGTCAGCTGGCGTTTCCAGATGGCAATAGTTCACAACTAAAAATAGAGATATAAAATTGTCTTCTACCCCGGCTCATCCCATTTGGTAGGCGCTGGTTTCACAAGAGTCTGGAAGTGGCATTTCCACTTTCATGGGTTGATACCCAATAGCTTAAATCGTTTCTCTACAGTTGATTACAGAAAGAGTATTTCTCAAGTGCAAAATGCTCTCATACTAGGGTATACCAATGACTTAAATGTGTGAGTTGATTGCAGTAGGCTAGCCCATCAGTGGGACAGCACCTTCTGTGTTGTTTCTGACTCATCCACGTGGCTTGGAAAGACCGCAATTGATCCACTGTCTGAATATGGATCATATTCCCAACTATAAATCCTTGGATTCTGTTTTCTTTTTTCCTCTCTCTCTAAATCCTCTTGTCTATAGAAATCAGTCTAATTTTTATTGGCATATATTATATAGTCAGATTCATGTTCATATCAAAATGTAATCTTGCGTTTCTGTTAATTGACTGTGATCCAAGACAAGGTCCCTTAAGGGCAGAGGACTTTGAAGGTTCCTAAGACACAGCTAACTCTTAATTTGTCAAATGACCCAGCTGGTATGGCTCAGTGGTTGAGCATCGACCCATGAACCAGGAGGTCATGGTTCGATTCTGGTCAGGACACAAGCCGGGGTTGCAGGCTCGATCCCCAGTAGGGGGCATGCAAGAGGCAGCTGATCAGTGATTCTCATCATTGATGTTTCTGTCTCTCCTTCTCCCTTCCTCTCTCTGAAATCAATAAAGACACATTTTAAAAAAATAATTTGTCAAAGCAATTTGGGTTGCCTGTTCCTCTGAGCATTAAGGGTCAGATAAGAGAAAGATCAGAGAATGTTCTCAAAGCCCTAGTAAGATTGACTCAAATTCCGAGGATTCTGCAGTCATTGTGAGATACTAGAGATACAAAGACAAATATAACACAATATTAATAAATTTACATTTTAGTAGGAGACACATATGTAAATAATAATAAATATTACTATATATCTAAGATAGCCACTAAATATATCCAGGACTTTGATTGGAGTCAGTCAAGTGGGGAGCAGGTGTAGAAGGGAGAGGGAGGGCGTAGAAGACTTCATGAAGGTGTGACCCTTGAGCTGAATCTTTAATGGATAGATGCTGGCCCAGAGGGCACGTTGGGGAAAGTATTTTTGGTAGAGTAGGCAAGACAGAAACATGAGCTGTATGTTGTTTTGGGGACGGGTGCAGCTGAAGCCTAGCATAGAGACTGGAGTTTTGTGAAAGAGGCAATGAGACGATCAAATAGGGGTAGATTACAGTAACTGACTACCATGAAAACTAAAAATTTCAACCTGTAAGCAGTCAAAGGGATTTTCAAAGTGGAATAATGGATCTGAGCATGACCATATTGTTAGTTGTTTCCTAGTAGGTTTTCCTCTCACCCTCAATTTAAATAAAGCAAGTAATTATTGAGCACCTACTAGCATAACTCCCTGTTAGAAGGAACCCTATATTCCTTTTGTAAAACTAACGGTACTCTGACTCTTGCATTAAACTGTTTATAATAAGTATTATACTTTCCCTGGTTAGATGTGGGAGACATGAGGACACTACATTAATGACACTGTCTGATTTATCAGTCTTTGCTTATTTAGTAATCAAGATTAAAAAAAAAAATTAAAAAAAGCAATAGAAAGGGAGGCATACTGTTTTGAAAATGTACTGCGCACGTTTTTATCTTGTTACCGGGCATGTGACCAAGTGGTTCATGTTGACAGAATGGTTATACACCACTGCACATCGCTGCCAAAAAGAACCAGATGGACATAGCGACGACTCTGCTGGAATATGGTGCTGATGCAAACGCAGTTACCCGGCAAGGAATTGCTTCTGTCCATCTTGCAGCTCAGGAGGGTCACGTGGACATGGTGTCACTGCTCCTCAGCCGGAATGCCAACGTGAACCTGAGCAATAAGGTAACTTTTTTCTTTCTCCACAAAGTAGACAACGCAACAAAACCTCGCCTCCCAAGAAGGTCATCAAGAAGTCACGAAAAATCTGGGTCAGATAGGGTGTGTAAAGTGTAATGTCACAATAAGATGTTTACCAAAGTATTAATTATCATGGCAAAAACTTGGAAACAATCTGTTTAAACAGTAAGAGAATGGTAGGTCAATAATTGCAGAGTCATACAGTTGACTAGCATATAGTCATGAAGTCCACAAAGTTTATCTAAAAACATGAAGTTATGTTATAAAGTTCATTCAAAAAGTAGCATTCTTATTTCACCAGAATGTAGCAAGTGAGAAATTGTAAAGAGTAGCCTGTTGATTCTTTCCACAGACATGTTTGGGGCACCTACTGCTTGCCTATCTTAGTTTAAGTCCTCGGTTACAAAAAGAAATTGGAAATAGTTCTGCTCTCTAAGAGTTCATTTTAATAACAGAAATTTAAAGCAGCTATCTTATTCAATAGATTGGAAAGGTTGTTGGTTTACACGTTTAGTCTTCATGTGTAAGTTAGCAGTTCTGAGGAACTTGTAAAGATTGTTCCCAGTCCTCATATTTGACATTCCTATTATGAGTGAAGAAAGTTTCAGCCCACGATTGAGCAAAGACTTATTGCAGTATTGTTGCATATATCAGAGAATTGGGATTTGCTGACTACCTGTGAATGAATACCTGAGTCTGAGATCTGCCCAAAACACAGAATGGATGTTTCTAAGTCTTCAAACAGCACACCCCCTGCAAGAATGCCCCCAAATTCTTGATAATCCAAACTCTCCAGCAGTTAGCTTTTCCTCGCCAGTTAGTGATGGCACAGCCGTGGCATTTCTCATCTGTAGCTCAGATATTGGAGTAGAGTTTCAACATGGGAATAGTTTTATGGTGACAAATAACAAGTTCTTTATTTTTAACACATGTGGCCTGTGTTTCGGAATCACAGAGGGTTTAAATCCTAAACTGAACTCTTAGTGGAGATGTGTCATTTGGGCAATTTATGTGAGCTCTCTGAACCTCAGTTTCATCCTCTAGTAAAGACAATATTTACTTCACAGAGATGTCATGAGGATTAGCTAGATAACATTCAGCACCTTCGCAGTGGAAATGAGTAATCGTATTCATTTTGGACTTTGTACAATTTTGAAAAAAAGGTTACTCTGCACTAATCTGAATCCCCAAAGTTGTAATTTAACAAATTCTGTACACCAAAAGACCAGGGAAATCTGTCTCGCAGTTTTAATATCTTGAAAATCCTTCTTGATCATTACAGAGCAAACACCTTTTTCATTTCCCTTTTCTCTGCTGTATCAACTTGATTTTCTCATATCTTTTTAAACATCCCTTTTAGGAATGCAAGTCTCAGCATTAATGGGACTCACAAAGCAATGTCAAATAGTTATTCTAATCAGGATTTGTTTGAGCTTTTGAATTTTCTAAGGTTCATTACCAATAAGTAAACCAGCCTTCTAAGAGTTTGCTGTAAAATTCAACTTATCTACATGAGGTAGAGAGCCTGGCCTTCACAAAGTGAAGCACATTCCGGCATCCACTAGAGTGTATTTTCTCTTGTGTGCCCAGAATATTGTATCTCATTCATTCTCCCAGAGACAATGTAGACCTTAACAATTAGTTAACAGGTTAACATTTTCAGTGGGTTTGATACTAAAATACAGTGTGATTGACTGTCTTTTCTTTCAAATACTCCAATCAAGTGGATATTCACCTTAGAATCATAGATTATTTTTAGGCGAATAATACTTTAGAAAGAGTTTGTCAGTGTTTGCTTTGGTAGATGGGGCATCGAAAGGCAATTCTAAAGACCAAAAGGCATAGGTGATAAACCGTCAGCCACCTTCCTGAATATATGCAGCGATACTTCCAAGGACAGTTTAAAGAGCAGATCAGGGCTTCCCATTAGCACACGGTACTTAAGGAGCTTTCAAGAACTTCGCAGGACCAAGAAACTGCCTTGTACAATGGCATGTGTAAATCTTTGCTTCCCTTCTCGCTTGTCATTTTCTGTTTTAAATAAGCCCCGGTGTGAAAGTAGATCATCAGCAGAACATTATTATCCAACTAGAGCAGTGGTCGGCAAACTCATTAGTCAACAGAGCCAAATATCAACAGTACGATTGAAATTTCTTTTGAGAGCCAAATTTTTTAAACTTAAACTTCTTCTAACACCACTTCTTCAAAATAGACTCGCCCAGGCCGTGGTATTTTGTGGAAGAGCCACACTCAAGGGGCCAAAGAGCCACATGTGGCTCGCAAGCCAAGGTTTGCTGACCACTGAACTAGAGGCCTGGTGCATGAATTCGTGCACAGGTGGGGTCTGGCCATCCCGCCCTGCCCGGGCTCCTCCCACCTACTCATTCCACCTTCCCATTTAACACCAGACTTTATTTCCTTGCTAAAAAGTAAATATTAACAAAAAAATAGCTTTCATGAAAATTTCTCATGCATGAAACACTTTGTTTTACCTCTTTTCTTACTAGTAACCAGTAGTTCCCAGCAGTTTTAAGGAAGACCGTGAACTTGAGTTACTGCTAAAGTGCTAGTGTCTGATCTGCTTTGATTTTTATTTTGACGTTGCTATTTTCCCACATGGATTTTATAGACCACAAGTAACTCTATTTCTTTATAAAGCAAATAGAATATTAAACAGAGCTGTGGTTATTCTGACTTGGGGGTGTTTTCTCTTTTTCCAATAAATGCCATTTTTTAAATGAACAATGGTCAAAACCCCATAAAAGATTAACAGGTCATTTCTGAGCTTAATGCTCATTTCTGAGCATTTTTTAAAAATCCTTTTTACCAAAATCATGAATATAAAAATAAAATTTTCTTTATCAAATATATTCTGTTTTACCTAAAGGTTGTTTGCTTTTGTCCTCTGATTCCGTCAATTAGCAGATGAATTAAAAACTGATGCTCGATGCTGGTTATATAGAGATTAAACATACAGTATCTGCCTCAACAAGCTCACAGTGGTTTGAGGAAGACAGACAAGAAAACAGAGTTGAAATGCAGGATTATGATGATCTTCATAGAGCAGGTGTGCACATAAAGGTAACAATGAGGCCCTTTGTGAGATGGGGAGAAGGAAGGAAGCCTGAGGAAGCTGAAAATGACTCTGTCAGAGGTAGATGATCACCCACAGCGTGCAGGAAATGGACGGGCAACACGAGAGAGTGGGACGTGTCCCAAAGTGTGTGCTGATAACCCCAGTGAAGTGTCTTCCGAGTTTCAAAAAGCCTCAGACTTAGAATAGGTGACCATGACACTTTTACAAAATGTTACAGCTAACAATACTTGTTTCCTCTGGAGTAGAACATGGAACATTGTTCTATGATGATGTCAATCTTGGGTGGTGCCACGGGGGCCCTGTCTTATTTTTCGTGGGAGTTCAAGTGAATGCATCAGTCTACCTTTTCATATGTCCCCTTTATTCAGTCTGAGTGAGCTTCCTCCAAAACGCAATAGACATTATTAAAAAGTCAAGCAGGGGAAAAACAAAAAGTCATGCGGATTACCCGCCCAGAGTCCTGGGTTTGGCAGAATAGCAACCCCTAAGTAAATAATGTGTAGCATCTAGACCAGCGATTTCCAACCGGTGTGCCACAGGAACGTTTAAGACATGCAACACCTGACTATTTAGTCAGGGGCATTGACCTCTTTTTCCTTAGTTTGTCAAGTAAAAATATGGCAACAAACAACACAACAATAGCCATCAGTGTGAATGAATGGAAATTATACCTTTTTTGGTCAGATCGGCAAAAATGTAATACATTTTTTGGTGTGCCGCAGAATTTTAGTAATTAGTTTATGTCTGCCATGAGATGGAAAAGGTTGAAAATGGCTTTTCAGAATAACCACTGCTCTGTTTATGTGTGCCATGAGATGAGAAGGGCTCTGAACCCTTTCTGATGCTGCTTTCGGTCCAGTACTTTTCTCTGAAAAATAGGACAGGCTGGTATTCTCACTGCACATAGGGCAAAGTGGGAGGAAGAAGGCCTGTGATATTAGCTTCTGTGCTCATAAAGGATGAAAGGAAGCAATCTCGAAGCATCTATACTTACTCACTTTCCCTTATTATTTATGAGAAAAATTCTTCACAACACCAAAGATTTCTAAACCAGGGCCTAGTCCTAGTAATTTTTTTTCCATCAGAACAACCATGTAGTCTGCATAGTCTGTGGTACAGTCGGTTTCTAATATTTAGTCTCATTAAACCCATACACCATCTAAATGACCTGGAAATTCTCATGATATAGCATTCATATTCCATTTCACAGGCCATCCTTCTTACCCAGAAACAACATACAGAAAGTATTTGTCAATTTTGAGTATTAATATTTAATGGGGGAAATATAATCATATATCAGTATTCATTTTATAAATGATTTTTATTTTAATCTTTTTTTTTTCTAAAGCTAGTACCACTGGTGCTGTATTAAAATTTCATAATCTGGGGCGCGGGGAGTCTTTAAGGTGAACACTGAAGTATATAGAAGAAATGGTATAATGTCTGTGGATTGCTTTAAAATACTATGCAAAGGGGAAAAAAGGAATTAGGGCTGAATGAAACAAGTGTAAGAAAACCTTGCTACTTGCTGACTCTGTGATGAGTGCAGAGTCTGTCTATTCCTCCGCTTCTGAGTGTTTGAAATTTTTCATTAAGCCTGTAGATAACAATGTTGCCACAGTGCTAGTGTATAAACTTATTCTCCAGAGTTTTTTAACCTAGAAATTCTAGGCTTTCTCCCCTGGAATTTATGAAATGCTTCTCAAACATGCCTGTGTACTTTCACGTTTTTGCAGAGTGGCCTGACCCCACTCCATTTGGCTGCTCAAGAAGACAGAGTGAATGTGGCCGAAGTCCTCGTCAACCAAGGGGCACATGTGGACCCCCAGACCAAGGTAGACAGAAAGAATGTGCCCATACAATGTGTCTCTTAGTGACTCCTGTATGGAAGCAAGTACAGTTTTATAGGGGGAAAAGCAAATTCCTCCGTCGTATCTTTTATACATAATATTTCCAATGTGCATCTGTTCAAGGGACCCCAAAGTCTCTGGTTCTAGTACCCAGATGCTTTTATCTTGAATGGCCTGAGTATTTTGTCCTAGCGGCATATCAATACCTTTCTGTGTTAGTGCTATTGGTCCTTGTCACAACAGATCCACCCTTCAAGGGCAAAGTGTGAAAGCTTGTAGTTTCGTAGTTTTTGTAACTGATGTAAAAAAAAGCATATTAAAAATTTCAGTAATTTGTGATCTCTAACTTTGTGTAGGCATAGACTATGAAAAAGGATAAATTCAATTTTATTTAGCTATTACTACTTTCTGAATTCATTATGATGTGTATGGTTGCTGGTCTGTCTGTCTACCTGTCTTTCTCTCTCTTTCTCTCTCTCTCTCTCTCTCTCTCTCTCTCCCCCAAAATAGCTATTCTAAAAAAGAAATATATATATATATATATATATATGTATATATTGCTTAATGTCACATAATGCCACAATTTTAAGCTCAGAAAAGAAAATGGATGTTTAGTGTCATCATCAAAGATATGACTTCATAGTCACCTCATTTCCCTGAACATTTTCTTTCAGTGCTTAATTTTGTTACCTCTTCGTATCAAACTTGTTTTATTGACTCTAAAATAGAACTCTTCTAAGTGTTGCATTTTTTACATAAAAACGAATGCTTATTAAATATTGTTACGAATGCAGAGATTTTTGTGTGTAATATAGACAGGTGCTGAGGTGTATGGACAGAGAGTGAAGATGCTGATGGTAGAGAAGTATCACCAGGAATTAGCCAGGTAAAAAGGTGTGCAGAGATCATATCTAGACTGGATTTATGGGGCCAGCACAGATGAAGCCAACTTTAGGCATGGCTCTGGCTCTGTGGCAGTGGCTACTCCACACATACTGTGTTCTATCAGACAGAAGACATGACCAGGCCAGATCCTTTAAGCTTTCTGAACTGTGTTAAAATAGGAGGGGGAGATAGCCCTGCACAGAGCTGTGCAAGCAGGCCAGCTCCTCCCCACTCCCCTCCCTGAAACTCCGTATGCCCCTGGAGTCTCCTTGGCCCCATTTGGTGGCTGAGTTGCCCAGCTCTCCCTTTACTCTTTCCCTCCCAAACTTGTCAAATCTAAACCATTTCATTGTCCTTAACCTTGAATGCCTTCCTAGGTGGCTTAGCATTGTACAGAGAAACCACGGGTAGTGGCGGAAAGGTTTCTCATTACTTTACATTTTGAAAATAAAAGCATTTTTAATTAGATTTAGCGTATATTCATTATTTTGCTTGAATCGCTTTGTTAAAAGAAATCTCTAGCCCTAGCAGGTTTGGCTCAGTGGATAGAGCATTGGCCTGCGGACTGAAGAGTCCTGGATTCAATTCCGGTCAAGGCCACATGCCCAGGTTGCGGGCTCGATCCCCAGTATGGGGTGTGCAGGAGGCGGCCGATCAATGATTCTCTCTCATCATTCATGTTTCTGTCTCTCTTTCCCTCTCCCTTTCTCTCTGAAATCAATAAAAATATATTTTAAAAAAATCAATCTCTAGGAATCTGCAATCTCATGGTAAATGTATCCACCCTGTGTTCATTTACACACGTTCATTTTAAAAAATTATTGTCACCCTGACTTATGTGGTTGGGTGTTGTCCCGTGCACCGAAAGTTTGCCAGTTTGATTCCTGGTCAAAACACATGCCCAGATTGCAGGCTCAGTCCCCTGGTAGTGGGCATGCAGGAGGTAGCCAATCGAAGTTTCTCTCTCTCTCTCTCTCTCTCTCTCTCTCTCTCTCTCTCTCTCTCTCTCTCTCTCTCTCTTCTTCTTCTTCTTCTTCTTCTTCTTCTTCTTCTTCTTCTTCTTCTTCTTCTTCTTCTTCTTCTTCTTCTTCTTCTTCTTCTTCTCTCTCTCCCTCTCTTTCTTCCTCTCTCTCCCCCTCTCTCAGCCCCCCTTCTCTCTCCCACTCTTTTTCTCACTCAAAAAATCAATAAAATAAATAATAAATTAAAAATCATTGTCTAGAATACACACACACACATGTATTTTTTTAATTGATAGAATTTGTAACCCCTCAGGCATCTGTTGATATTCATCTAAGAAACAATCCATCACTTGGTCTAAATGAGTGATTTCACACTGTGGTACTGAAGTTGGCCAGGCAGGACCCTGTCACTGGAGCATGTATACCTGGACCAGGTTCAGACTTCTCAGACCTCCTGAACGCACAGCAGCCTCTTCAGCTTTAGCATTGCTCTGTTTCCTTTGTCTCTGTCATGCATTCTGATAATCGCCTACTGACTTGTATTATCATTTAGCCCCTTCATTTTGTAACCTTGATTTTACACTCTCAGAGATTAGAGTTTTCAATAAATTCTAGTCAAAATCTTTCCATGGAAGTCTTCTGACCCCTCCACAAGAAGCCATGGAATCAGCCTACCCAGGCTGTCAATCACTTCATCTCTCCATTCAGTCTTGAAAAGTTGTTGAGAATAAAATTAGCTAATGCAAGAGAGCACTGTGGGAAGTGATATGGGTAACTATTTCCATGTGAGATGGTATTATTGTTTACACCTAAGACTAACTCTGAGAATTATCAAGGGTGTTTTTTGGTTTTGTTTTGTTTTTTTGTTTTTTTGTAGAGAAAAACTATTTTTGTCAGTTCAAAAAGAAAGATTAAATAACAATTTTGCTTCTATTTGGGATGACTGCTACTAAAAGTGTACTTATGATGTTTCTTTTTAAAAATATGTAATTACAGATGGGATACACCCCACTCCACGTGGGTTGCCACTATGGAAACATCAAGGTCGTTAATTTCCTGCTCCAGCATTCTGCAAAAGTTAATGCCAAAACAAAGGTAAACTCCTTTCTCCTTTGTATCCACCGAAATCATTGATTGTGTCTGAGGAAATGAGTCATTTCTTCCACCTTCCTTCTACAGAATGGGTATACACCATTGCATCAAGCAGCTCAACAAGGACATACACATATAATCAACGTCTTGCTTCAGAACAATGCCTCCCCCAATGAACTCACTGTGGTAAGAGACGAGGGCCAGCTAGGGAAAGGGAGATGGGCTGGGGCACTAGGATCTTCTCACATTTTTCATTGTGCACCAAAGTTGTTTTTTTCCCTTTCATTCATAGGCATGAGTAAGCAGGCAGCAGAATGAAGGGAAAAGGACAATAATTATGTTGTTGTGAGCTCTCCAGAGAGAGAGTTGTGATTAGTGTTTCAGACTCAAAAACTACTGATTGCCTTGCCCCTAGTGGGAAGTACATAAGAAGAAATATGCGTTTGTTTCCTTGATTAGTTAGGACATTAAGAACCTCTTGGGTTCTGTCTGTAGCAGCTCAGACGCTGCAGTATGAGTAGGAACAGGTTAGGTGTGGGTTTCATGCAAAGTATGTCTGATGAAACTGTTTTGCATGTGGCAATGGAATGGGCTGTGGAGACACTCGTCTTAGGATTTGTATGGCTAAAACAGGTGGAAACATACAGGCACTGAGACCCGTGGAATTCCTTGCTAATTCCTTGCCCCCGTTTCCCTCTTGCCAGAATGGGAACACTGCCCTCGCCATTGCCCGGAGGCTTGGCTACATCTCAGTGGTGGACACGCTGAAGGTCGTGACTGAAGAGACCATTACGACGACGGTGAGTGGTGGACGCCGGGCCTGACTACCTTAAGACAGTAGATCTTTTACGACATTTCTCAGACAGTAGATCTTTCCTGGGCTTTGCAGAGATGAATCCTCTCGCCTCTGTTCATAGACTATGAGCCATGTTTCCAGATGTTGTCACCTCATTGTGGTCACTTGGCATAGCAAAACTCTCATCTCCGATACTAAGAAAACGTGAAAACACTAAAAATACCCCTTTCAAAGTTGCATTCGTAGCTGTAGTGTTTGTCATTCCACGTAAAGCTAAATTTATTTATTTGTTGGGGTATTTTTAAAAAGTTTGAATGAGACGTAGGCAGAAATGTTTTAACATCCTTCTTTGGCAATATAAGGAAATGAAGCATTCTGAGTTGGTTCTTTGACATTTTTTAACTCACAAATGATAATAGATACATTGTTATTATTATAAAAATTAGATTGTTATAACATGAAACATTATAGATAGAATCAAATTGATTTTTACCACCACTTTCACTTGTCTTCCGTTCACCTATTGGATTTTCATAGGGAAAACAGTAGCTGCTTTATTAAAACTTTAAGTGAATCTTTACTAGGAGGCCTTATGGCATCAGATATTTCTTTACTAACTGCAGCAGGATTTGGTAACTTTGGAATCAAGAGCAGATATTGCTCCAGATCAGAGGCTTATTTGAGTAATTCCTGACCACAAGACTCAACACAAGGCCTGGCAGTGACTCTGTACGTGGTAAATTTAAGACTCTGGAACACTTGGACTTACCATCTCTGCCTCCTTTTCTCATCTGGCACCTTCCGTCCTGAAAGCAGGCACAGTTCGCATCTGCAGACAGTTTGTGTACACAGTGCTTCATAGAAAACAGAAGTTGTTCTGGCCTGGGTGGCTCTGTTGGTTGGCTGTCATCCTGTGCAACAAAAGGTTGCCAGTTCAATTCCCAGTCAGGGCCCATGCCCAGGTTGCTGGCTTGATCCCCAGTAGGGGGTGTGCAGGAGGCAACCAATAGATGTTTCTCTCTCACATGGATTTTTCCCGAGGTTTCTTGCTCGCTCTCTCTCTTCCTCTCTCTCTCAAATCAATTTTTTAAAAAACATACACACACATTGGTTGAGGGGCTCTTTAGCAATCTGTAACTTCAGATATTTGACTATCTACATACTTTAGAAACTAAATAATAAGCCTGCTGGTTACAAGAGAGAAGTTGGATAATGGGCGCAAGAGAAAACAATAGCTTTAATGGAGTAGCATGATGGTTATCAACCAAGGGCACATTTCATTTTTTTAATTGAATTTATTGGTGTGGTATTGTTAATATAATTATATAAGTTTCAGGTGTACAATTCTACAATACATCATCTGTATATTGTATTGTGTGTTTACCACTTCAAATCAGGTCTCCTCCCATATCCATTTATCCCCCCCCCCCCCGCGACCTTTATCTTCTTCCAGACACATTTCTAACTTCAAGATACAGTTTGTGTAGGAGCTGATTCCCACATGTTGTTTTCACATACCTCTTGAGTGTTTCATTATCTTAATGTCTATTATTAAATTCTCAAGAAAAGAGTTTAAACAAATAATGTTAATATCCTTAATTTTATAGACATCTCATGTAGCTCTTTCTAGGGTAGGGAACGAGAGGGAGGAGGACAAGGTAGTAAACAATGGTCAGCTGTCACCATGCTAGATGTGAAGTCACTGCAGCAAAATCAGGGTGTCAAAAAATGTATAGACGCTGCAACAGCTAATAGCTCAATTTTGAAAATGAAATGTATTTTAATGAACACTGACTTTATACTTATTCAAAGTGTGTATATACATTTTTTGGAACACCCTATATATAAGACTTCTACTTCAATGTTAGAGAATTGAAACTCATAGAACAGTTCAAAATCCAATCTTACTTGATTGAATGTAAATGACTTTGTCACCCATTCAGAAAGTTCCAAGTGTTTCCTTGATACCAGAAAAGCTATAGGAGAAAATAAAGTTACAGGCAGAGAAAGTCAGGTTACAGCCTCAGGAAATCTTCTGCAAGATGGATTTCAACGCTCGGATTCCTAGTGAAGGACACACCGCATTGGGGGCCAAAGCCATTTCACACTCATCTTCATCAGCCTAGTTGGTTTCTGCCTCAGAGAGAAGACAGGACTCATGCCAACAGGAAAGATTCAGTTGGCCTAATGGGAGAAATGAGGCTTTTACTAAATGGAGTTCTCACACTGATTAGAAGATAGTCCATCCAAGTTCCTAAGACTCAGCCCAGCACTGGTATGTGAGACTGTATTTCGAGCTGAGACACCACCCTGTCAGCCCTGCTGCGGCAGTTCCATGCGATCCAGTTTACAGGAGGATTGATGCCATTCAGGGTGGAGTCTGATCTTAAACTCACTAAACACAGCGCTGTCTCCACCAGAGGTAGACCTTTGCACAGCCAGTCACTGGGGCCCCATTGTTTCCAGAAGCAGCCTTTAGTTTTTAAAAATGCCTTTTTAAAAGAAAGCTGTCTTCCATAGGAGCACTGTGTAAGGTGTGGCAATTCTGAGAAAGATGCAACAAAGGAAACTGACTATATAGAAGCTGGTATGCAGAGATATGAATGAAGGTGTTTAAATTGTGTTGTTGAAAATACTCAATTCCCTGAGTAGTAATGAGCAGAGTACAGCTATCAGATCTGTTTCCCCTTTTTCTTTTTTTAATTAGTGAATGCTTATGTTCAATCTTTTCTTTTTAAATATATTTTTATTGATTTCAGAGAGGAAGGGAGAGGGAGTGAGAGATGGAAACATCAATGATAAGTGAGAATCATTGATCAGCTGCCTCCTGCACACCCCATACTGGGGATCAACAGGGGCATGTACCCTGACCTGGAATCGAATTGTGATCTCCTGGTTCATAGGTAGACGTTCAACCACGGAGCCACGCTAGCAAGCCAGATCTGTTTCAAATTCCATTCTCTAATAAAGGGAACCAGGGCTCCTTGGAGAAATGGCTGAATCCAACTAGAACTAGGGTAGGAAATACATAAATGAGCTGGGAACATCAGGTAGTGCCAAAAATAATAATAATAAGGAAATATCCCCCCTCCACTCTAAATAAACAAGTAAATAAGGTACACACACAAAAATGATGGGGACATTTCAAAGGGACACCGGAATCAGTGTAAAGAGTCCCCAGTGCTGAAAGCTGCAATAATTTGAGCAAAAATGTAAAAAAAAAACAGTATTGGGGTATAGTGCAAAGTATAAAATAAATAGCCCTGAGTCCATTCTGGTAAGTAAATGACTTGATAAGTAGGGAAGAAAAGACACATTTATTAGGCAAATTAATTCTAAATAACTTTTGAGCCTACACGTGCTGAAGGGATGGAACATAATTCCCCGCTGCTGAAGTCTGGGTTGAGCATATGACTTCTCCCGAAGAAAACAGGATGGAAGGGGCAGAGGGAATAGAGTGACTTTACATGGAGATGCCAGGCAAGCACTGCGTCAGCCAGGTGATGAAGGCTAACGTCAACACCAAGTCATATTGATGGTATGTGATAAAAATGGAACTTTACCTCTGTGGTCTTCCTCTCAAAACCATATTACCTCAGTCTAATCATGAGGAAAACATGAGACAAATTCCAGTAAAGAGACATTCCACAGAACACCTGATCAGTTGGCCTCAAAACTGTCAAAATCATTAATAACAAGGAAAGTCTGAGAAACTCACAAGCCAAGAGGAGAAATGACAACCAAAGATAATGTGGTATCCTAAAACAGAATTAGGTAGAAATATTAAAAAATCTGAATATAGACTTTAATTAATAATAGTGTATTCATATTGGTTTATTAATTGTAATGTACCATTAATTGTAATAATGTAAGATGTTAATTATAGGGGAAACTTGGTGAACTCTCTATACTATCTTTACAATATTTCTGTAAATCTAAAATTATTTCAGAATAAAACCTTATTTATAAAAATGTTCAAGTTCAGTGTGACATGCTGGAAGAGGCATCAGATAGTGCAGCGTTTCAACATGATAACTGAGGACAGGGTGTGCAGTCGCATTCACCAAGAATTGGTAAGAACTACGATAAGAAGCTGGGGATTTTACCCTTTCTGGGTTCCAACGGTGTAGCTTTTTTTTTCAGTTGCCTTACTTAAATGTGTATCTTCCTTTGTTCCATGGTCTTTCATGTGCTCAGAGTTAAAAGAGGATTCTTTGAAACTAAAACATGAAGTCATTGAGATTTTCTCACAAATAATGCTGTCAGTGTATTTGGATGGATACAGTCTCTATAGGTCAAAAGTTTTCAGAGCAAGTAAGAGATTCAGCAGGGCCTTTGCTTGCACTATACCGTTCTCTAATATTTTTGTAGAGGTTAAAATGATCTTGCAGCCCTGGCTGGTTTGGCTCAGTGGATAGAGTGTCGGCCTGCGGACTGAGGGGTTCTGGGTTCGATTCCGGTCAGGGGCACATGCCTAGGTTGTGGGCTCCGTCCCCAGTGGGGGGCGTGCGGGAGGCAGCCAGTCGGTGATTCTCTCTCATCATTGATGTTTCTATATCTCTCTCTCCCTCTCCCTTCCTCTCTGAAATAAATAAAAATATATTTTTTAAAAATAATAAAAAATAAAATGATCTTGCACATGCATTACCTCTAAAATATTTTTTCATATGCTACTACAGTGGTCAACAAACTGCAGCTCGCAAGCCACATGAGGCTCTTTGGCCCCTTGAGTGTGGCTCTTCCACAAAATACCACGGCCTGGGCGAGTCTATTTTGAAGAAGTGGCGTTAGAAGAAGTTTAAGTTTAAAAAATTTGGCTCTCAAAAGAAATTTCAATCGTTGTACTGTTGATATTTGGCTCTGTTGACTAATGAGTTTGCCGACCACTGTACTAGTATATATATATACATATATATATATATGATCATTAAATTATGTAATTTATGCAATCCTAATATTGAGTTATTCTAGAAATTAAGATGACATCATAGGCAGGGGAGACAAAATAAATGGCTGGCTTGATAAGTAGTGAAGACACATATTTCTTGCCATTCATTTGGCTTATCTTCAGTCAAGACATTTAGTAGGATGAGGTGGCAGATTCATCAGACCAGGAAAAAGTATCGGCGATCTCTCTCTTCTCTCTTCCTGTGAAAAGCCTTAGTAGAGATTTCAACCTTTTAAGCTGGTGTGCTTTGTCCCTAAAATTGTCTCACCTTGTGTGTGTTCTCAGCTGTGTATATGGTGAGGACCTTAGAGTTACTGAAGGACATTGCAATGTCGTTTTATACGTGGGGGCTTTAGGATAAGCAACATATAAGCCAACTAATAATAAGCCAGCTAATTTAGAAAGAAAGAAATAGTCTCCTTAAAACATGCACTCTCCTCACTCTAAAGTCACTGCTTCTTTTTGTTGTTGTTACCAGACTGTCACAGAGAAGCACAAAATGAATGTTCCAGAAACAATGAATGAAGTTCTGGATATGTCTGATGACGAAGGTATGAAAACCTCCTCTGAGTTCATAGTAATTAAGTGACTGTGTATTTGTTTCCTGAAGAAAGTTCATTGCAAAAATGTTTTCAGAAACATTAGAATATGTTGTTGTAGTATCAACAAGTTACGTTTTCCACCCACTTATACTGTTCACTTAATCATGCAGTTCGTAAAGCCAGCGCCCCTGAAATGCTCAGTGATGGCGAATATATCTCAGATGTTGAAGAAGGTATTTGCAATTTTTTATTGTGATGACACTTAACTACCATCTTTATCTTCCATTTCTTATCTTTGAAATATAACACTTCCTTGAGTTACTAACTTTTCATTTTATCTTGAGATGATTAAAATTAATATACGCTGTGTCATTTAAACAGCATATATTTGGTGTTACTGATTGTCTTCTTTTAGTCTCTCTGAATCAGTTCTTGAACCCGTTTTCCAGCTTAAAAATACAAGTCTCACTAATTATCTGAATTAGTTTCTTTCTATTTGTTTCTATTAAGCAGGAAATTGATGTTTTTATTGCTTACATCTGAAAATCTCAAAAGGGAAAACTGATTCATCCTTAAAGCTAAAATATTTTTTAAATAGCAAGAGAAAGTCTCCTTATAGGGTAAGGAATCAGTTTCCCATTCTAAGATTTTCCCTAAGCTTTTTAGCAAAAGCACCTTTTGATCTTGGACTAATAATGAAAACTCAACCTGAACAAAATTACTTTCAAAATATAAATTTTCAATATTGATTTCATGAAAGAAATAAAAATATAAATGATTGTAGTTATACTTAATGTGCTTAAAAGAAACGATTTGTCTTCTGTCTTATTTAAAAATCAATACATTTGACCAGGCCATAATGTATAGATTATATTACTTAATGACATCTTTAAAAGGCTCGGGGAAACTAGCATTTTTACCATGAATATTATAAAGATGGCAAGTCATGGAGTTTTGCTGTAATAATTAAACATTTACTTATATAATGTATGTTATGTTTATGTTTCTTTCTTGCACCATTTGACTTTCCAAAACTACATTCTCTTTACTGCTCCCTCCGTTTGCCATCTTGCATGTAGTATTTTTCTCTTGAATCAGTCTTGTTGTTGCTAGTCTTTCTCTGCCTTTAGGTAACTTCCCCATTTTAATTATTGTTCCTCCTTTGATTTGTACAAATTTAAGTGGAAATGTAAATAGTGGAAAAGTCTACCTAATCCAAAGTCACTTGAACTGTTTGGTGTACAATGACTGCCCAGAGTTAGTCTGTGGCGGGGACTGCACACCCGGAGAACTAATTCTTGTGGTCATTAAGGACTTGGAAAGACCTGTCTCATTGTTTGTAAATGTTGTTTGGATAAATGTTAAAGGGTTTATTCATTTTTCTTTCTTTTCCTCTAAAACATCCGCTATATGTTTATGTCCCCAAATAGATAATATTTGTATCATCTTTAGTAATATGCTTTCCTATCATATTATATTTCAATGCCTTCTAATGCCACATTTTCAGAGTAATTTCTGACAGGCAGGAGATACAAGAAAAATGATATTCTTACATAGATCTGTACACAGGCAGCCCATGATATCAAAAGTAAGTTTTTCTAATGAAATTATTATGAAATATAAATGATAATCACAAACCTAAAAATTTGCTAGTTTTTAACATACTATCCCCAAATAGCCTCACTGATGAGAAGCCACGTTTGAATGGACTATATAATTGCCTATCCATGTGGATAACTAACCAAATAATTTCAAAAAAGGAGAAATTTTGCATCTCTTCATTTGAAGATACTTGATCTAGCTGTCTAACTAGAAATGACAATCATTTCCTTTAGATGTATCTCAGTTTGGGAATTTGAAATAAATAAGAAAATTTTAATTCTCATTTTATCTGTCTTTCCTTAAACACATTGGGGTAAGTCCGCGGGGGCTGTGAGAGTCAAATGGCTTTTGATTTCATAATGTCGCAGAATTTAATGTCAAAAGGTTTTCCTTAAAGGTCACAACCTGAACAACAACCATGTAGTGCTGGAATTACCTCCATAGAACCCTCTGCTCAGGAGTTTCTTTTCCTAACACCCCAAATGATAGGAATTCCCCGGTTCCCAAACTGCCTGTTCCAGGTTTAAAAATTCTTCTTTATTGAGTATTCTGCAGCTTCTACTCATTGATCCAGGTTCTTGATATATCTGGCACTATTTAGAACAAAATCTGCCTCTTCTATGACAATCCTTTCAATATTTAAAAACAGTTCTCATATTTCTTCTTAGTCTTTTTTTCTCAAGGCATATTGTCACCACTTCCTTCCACTGTCCCTCACTATCTTACTCATTCTCCTGTGCACATTTCAATGTGCCTCAGGGAAATCCATCTTGATTGAGGTGGCCTGAACTAAACACAATATTCTACATGTGGTGTGATCCAAGCAGGCTGTAGAAGAGTTATTGCTTTGTCCCTGGATGATATTAAAAATCTATTATTAAAGATGAAGATACATTTGAGATTGTAATGTACATTTAATTTGAGTCATATGAATATTGCTGTCAGCTAAAGTCCCTAAATTTTGCTTATATGGGCTCCAGTAAGCCACATTTTCCCTATCATATAATACATCATTTTTTTGCTGTGGAAATTAGCACTTCCATAATTATCCCAAATCCCAAAACAAGTCATTTAGAAATGTTAATTCTGAAAGGCCCCTACAATCTTAATGATAATTTTTACTTCTGACTCACTTGCCTGACAGTTTGGCCAGAACTTCACCACTTTCATTGGATTAGAGGCTGCATGTTCAGTAAACTCGAGGAACTGTTGCAAATGTTTATTTCCTCGAAACCATGTTGTGAAAATGTCTCTCTACAAGCTCTAGTAAGAGATCATTATACTGGTTAACCCAGTGTGCCAACGATGTCAGCAGATTTTTAAAGCCAAAAAAATAATAGCAATATATGCTGTCAGTTTTTCTCAAGAAAGAAAAGATGAATGGATGTGTAATATGGGAAAATATAATTGTCATTTTAAATTATAAAAACTGAGTAAATATTAACAGAAGAGTGGTCTCTCTTCTTTCTTGCTTGCTTTCTCCTCTTTCTTAGGTCCATTTTGAGAAATTAGTAGAGGGGAAAGAATGTTGGGATTGCTTTCTCAAAAAAAAAAAAAAAGGAAAACAAGTCTAGACAATGTTATCAGTCAATGACTCCAGGAACAATGGAGTCAAGTTACAGAGTAGAACAAAGGATGAAGCAGAGCCGGGAGGAAAAGGCTATAAAGCAAACTTATCTAAGGCAGGTTGTTAAGCCCAAATATTACACAGGTAGGGATAACAGAGCTCCTCTGTTTACAAGGGCTAGACTGGGTCACGAGTATCTTAATGCCCTCCTGTCTTCTTTCCCAGAAAATATGTTACATACATTAAAATGAATATACATACAACATTAATATCTTGATTCTAGTGCCAGCTAGATTCTTATGTTTTACAATTCAGTTTGCAATTCAAAAGAAAGGAAAGAAGAGAGAGAGAGAAGAGGGTGGGCAGAAGGAAGGGGGAAAATAAGAGAGAAAAATAAAGAAAGACAAAGGGAAGAGAGGGAGAAAGGAAATTGAAATTAAGGTTTACATTGTCTTCTAGCCGTGGTCCCTTCCCAAGAGATTTCACAGTTAGCTTTAGTTGAACACTGCTTTTAAATGATAGATTCCTATAAAATGTGTTTTTGTAAAACTTTTTAAAATCTATAAAATGTTATTTCAGTTTTCATAATTCTACTGGATTGAGTAGCAAATATAAAGAACTATAGAGGGGACATAAGAGAAATGGAAGTAAGCCATGAAAAGTAAAACCCAAAGAGGCGGCTCTGTGAAATGTGACTCTACTGAACAGATTTATGAGACCACTGGGTGAGCAAACTCTTGCTGGGAGGAATTACTTAATTCTCAGGTACTTACCAATTTGATAGAGCTGCACAACCTCTTCAGGACAAGTGCAGATACTAAATATTAAAGTAAAAAATAAGACTCTAAATACACATGTGGTAGAAGTAATTATCAAGGAGGTATGGGTTTGAGATACGATAAAGTAATAAAATTTCATCCTATATTAGAGTGGCATGAGGGATGAGTAGAGTCATGCTCAGCTCACCTTGGTGCCAAGTTCAGTGCCCAGTAGAAGCCACAGCAAATTAAAATCCACAGATTTCAAAGAACTGAAAGGGCTGGGTCAGTATCATGTAGCCCATCCTCTCCATTATGCTGATGAGGAAGCAACGCCCAAATACATGTTGAGTGGCTTGTCCAACTAGGTGATACCCTTTTCTGGCAAGGAGACAGATCTGACTGTCTGTGGTTTTAGATGATCTCTTTCCCTGATACTCTAACATGATCTGTTTTCTTGTCTATAAGACCCAAGAATGAATTTTTAAACTTCTTTTTGTTTAATTTTTATTTATTGACTTAGAGAAAAAAAATAAAAAACAATGATTTGGTGTCCCACTTATTTTCTTGTATGTGCCCTGACCAGGTATTAAAGTCACAATCATGGCATATTGGGACAATACTCTAGCTCAGTGGTCGGCAAACTCATTAGTCAACAGAGCCAAATATCAACAGTACAATGATTGAAATTTCTTTTGAGAGCCAAATTTTTTAAAGTTAAACTTCTTCTAATGCCACTTCTTCAAAATAGACTCGCCCAGGCCATGGTATTTTGTGGAAGAGCCACACTCAAGGGGCTAAAGAGCCGCATGTGGCTCGCAAGTCGCAGTTTGCCGACCACGGCTCTAGCTGAATGATCTACCAGGCCAGTGCTATTTTTAAACTCCTTAAGAAAAAAAAATTGTGTATAAGAAAGGGAATAAATAATGCTCTTCAAAATTATCACAAGGTAATAATTATTTTTTAAAGGCCCTAATGAGACTATAATAGAAATATTATACCTTTGTTTGGCCATCTTGGCCAAAGAAACATGCTGACCAAGATGCAAGGTCAAGCAAAAGAAATTAAACATGATTTAGAATACACTTTAAGAATCAAAAGCAAGTCATTTTAGTAAATATATCCAAGTATTCTGTTTGAGGAGAATAATAGGAGAAATTACTTTGAGGAATATTGAAGCTGGATATCAAGAAGGCACCAGGAAAATATCCTTCAGGACCTCTCCTGCCTGGGACTGACCTGCTACTCTAATCTTGACCTCCCAATAGCTAAATGGGACTCTTATGTTTTTAGTTTTATAGGTCTGAAAAGAAGCCTTGGAGATTAGCTTGCCCCAGGTGGTTCAAGGGAGTGGTGTTTGTTATGCAGAAATTGTTCTTCACCTGAAATGTTATCATTGTACAAATACCTCTTAAATTATCTAGCCCTTTGCTTGATATTTCTCTGCTTATGACTGACCTTTCAGATAGACATTACATAATTGCATGCCACTCTTAGCGATAAAGTCAGAATGAAATACCAGAAGCAGAGACCAAATCTTATTCTCTGTTGTAGCCCCAGAAGCTAGTACAGTGTCTGGCACACACCAGATCTTTAATACATGGTTGATGAGTTGCATCAAAGTAGAAGGAGACTCAAGGGAAGGCTAGTGTTACAGATCACTGAGACAGGCCTAGGCTATGTATTGAGTTGATAAACAGCTTTATAATGACTTCCCCCAAGGTGTACTTGCATCTCAAAAAATAATGAATTAAAGGAATTTCCAGATGGAGAAAAAGATCTGTGGTGTGGGACCAAGGCCTTTGTTTTCTACCAGAGTTCATCCCATCTTTGGAATTGGAATTGTTTCCTGACTTTCATCCTCACTATCCACTTTCCCAGCTGTGTACTTGACATTTCCATTAGATTCTCACAGATGCCTTACCTCAGCATGCCCTAAACATACCCCTCCAAGACAGTGTGTCTTCCTACCCTTTCCATCTCAGTAAATAGGTCTATTACCCAAGTCAAAACCTGTGGTTAGGTGTAATTTCTCTGTTTTTACCACTCATACCCAGTCCATCAGCAAGTCCTATCAGTTCTACCTCCAGAATACATAGAGTTCCCTCTCCTCTGCACTCCCATTGTCACCCATCCCCACTGCCAGGTCCCCCCTTCCCTCCCCACCCCACCAGGTCTCCCATAGAATCCTGATTGCAGGAGCCTCTTCCCAGGGCTCCACTTCACTCTCACCCACAGACCGAGCTGTCTGCACAGCATCCTCGGCAATCTTTCACAAGTATACGTTGTACCATGCTATTCCATTCCCCAGCTCAAAACCCTCCAGAGCATAGAGTTATAGTTATGTTTTTGAGATTCATCCCGGGCTGTTGCTTATAGCTGTATTTTATTTTTATTTCTATGTAATGTTCCATTGTCTGCCTGTGCCATAAATAAGTGATCCATTCTACTATTAATGGAAATGTTTCCCGTTTGCAAACAAAACTTCCACGAATCTTCTTATACTGGTATATGTTTCCTGGTACACACATGTGTGCCTTTCTGTAGAGTATGAACCTAGGAGTGTAGTTGCTGGGTTGTGGAAAACGCAAAGACAAAATTCATCGAAGTCAGCTAGGAGTGTAAAAGTATATGGTGAGGTTTTGTGTTTTTGGTTTGTTTTTTTAAAAAACAAGGAGAGGAATATCATAAAGAAAGTGATTAATGATGGGGAGGAGGCTGGGACTGGATGGGGATGTGGGAGGCTTCTGACGTGCCGATGTTCTATTTCTTAACTGGATGGTGTTTATCTTACAACAGTTTGTTAAAATGTACATTTACATGTTACAGAGTTATCTGTGTAGTTGTTATATTTCATGAAAAAAGTAGTCACCCTCCCCCACAAATAATACAGATAAACCCCAAAATAGCACAAATACACACGAAAATAAAAATCTCTCGAGGCTTCACATTGCACTTAGGAAAAAACTCAGTCCCTTTCCGAGGTAGGTAAAGTCCTATGTGGCCCCTGGCTCCCTCTTCTCCGCTCTCCTCTCAGTCACACTTTTTTTTTTATTTCTTCCTAACGCTCATCTCAATGTCTTAGTCATAAATTTCAGGGGGCAGCAACATTTTCCTGTAAAGGGCCAAAGGTAAATATTTTAGAATTTTCAGGCCACATGGTTTCTTTCCCAGTTATTCAGCTTTGCCTTTGTTGCACAAAAGCTGAGAAGACAAAACCTCTGCAATGGGTGTGGCTCTGTGGCAGAACTTGATTTACAGAAATAGGAGGCAGGCTGGATTGGCCCAGGACTGTAGTTTTACAACTTGTGAGTAATGTTGTTTATTTTCTTCCAAACGAGACTGTTAGCCCCAGGGGGGCAGAGCTGTCTTTGTCTCTGTGCTAGAGGCCCTCATTCATGGCTGAGTGTGTTACTGGTCATAGAGACCCTCATTCATGGATGAGCGTGTTATTCCACATATTTCCTATCTCTGTCCCTCCACAGGATTCCAAATCAATGAACACTCTCAACATCATAAACAAGCTACTTACCCGTTTATGGAGCCCTTTCTATGGGTGAGGCCTTAAACTACATACATTTCATGCGTGATGTCTCTTAACACTCACATTGATCCCCTAAGTTAGAGCCATTGGTTTTCCCACTTTCTAGATGTGGAAAGTCAGTTCCATCCATCAAGGAAGACATTTGATTAAGATCATAGTCAGTGCAGGGCTTATACTGAAATCCCTGTCCTGAACCTCTGCTCTCACCTCAGGGGTGCCTGATAGTTTAGGGAACAGTCCCACAACTGTGGGGTTACTGTACGTTTTAAATGAGAGAACATATAAAGGGGTTAGCCCAGAGACCTCAGAAATGTTAGTTACCAATTACCTTATCTAGCTTAATTTTGTCAAAGTGGTTGAGGGCATTGCCTGTAGCATTATTACTCCTAATTTTCACTCAATCCTAATTTAAAGTGTTATTAGTCCTAAATTCATCAAGGAATCTGAGGCTCAAAGAGTTTAAGATATTTGTTCAGGTCCACATACTAAGGAATTTGGAATTTGATTTTCGTTTTTCTGCTTTGACTTTCTACTCAATGAGATGCTGTAAGGGGAGAGTAGATAAAGTGACAAGGAATTTTGAAAGAAGGGGAGATTACTGAAGACCTCAAGCAGGAAGCATTTTAAGGCATTGATAGAATTTGGACAAACAGAACTTTTGGGGGGTAGAGGGTGGAGATTGGAAAGACCTGTTCCAGATTCAGAAAACTTTTTTGGTTGAAGTGTCAGAGACAGAGAAGTGGAGGCCTCCACGGCAGAGCCCAGCACACACTGGCCTCGATGCGGACCCCAGGGCAGGGCATGGGGAGGAAGAGAAATGGTTCTAGAAAACCCAACCCCGGGCGCATTGACATTTAGGAGAGGGAGGAAGAGGAATGCTAAAGGACATGGGGGAGGGAGTGGTGAACAGAGGAGGGAGGAAACCAGAGAGTGGGTTCTCGTGGAAGCCCTGGGAGGACCTCCCCTGGGAAGGTCTAGTCAGATGAGCACAGGCAATATGCGACTCCCTGGTGACCTCAGCATCTGACGCGACCATGACATTGTGAATGTAGACTCAGCAGTAGTTCTAATGTAGGGAAGAAAGGTCAGACAGTGTATTTTTCCCCCAAAAAGCCTGTGGAATGAGTGGCAGAGGGGTTGTCTTAAGAGATGGCACAGAATTAAGCATGCTTATTGGCTAAGGGCAATAGGCTGTTTTTTCATTTGCCCAAAACACATTGTAATTTTGAGCATGCTTCTCCCCCTGGCCCCTGCCAAATTATCTTAATCCCTGCCCATCTATGTGGAGAGTCTGAACTGCTTCGTATGGAAGTGGGTCCTAATCTGATCACCTTAGTCTCCTCCCCTCCTCCTGGCATCCTTACTACAGAGAAGAAAGTGAAACATCAGCATGGAGAATGAATGGCAGAGAGCTGGGAACAGGAGCGGGTAGAGAACCTGGGGGGAAATGGGAAGGGGTGGTCTGACCATCTGGGCCAGAACCACAGTGAGGATGGGAACTGACAACAAGCCTGGCATCTTTACCTTGTATATACACATCTTTTAGGTCAGAAATATAAAATAAGCCAAAAAGCAGGTGTTTATTACCCTGCACAATGAAAGGCACTTTGGATATATGAGCAGGAAGAGGCCAAACTCTTGCCCACAAAGAATACAGGATCTGGTACTCCTTTGTGCCTGGGGACAGCGCTCATGGGTCTGTTTGTCAAATACGGTCCTCATGCACCTAAGTAATGAGCTGAGACTAAGGAGGTCTGGCTTTGGAGTCAAGGATGGATGAATCACTAAGACAGAATGACCAGAAGAAAGAACCAATTGGCAGGACACTGCCACCTTGAACTTAGCTACCTAATTTCTCTGCAAGTAAGAACCAACAGTTTAGTTTGTGGCTAGTAATTTATTCATCTAGTCTTCTTACAAGTGTCATAGATTTTAGATAATGAGAAGGGTGTGAGTAACCTTGCACCCGCTTCCTAGCTGCATTCCGGTGTTCGTCTTAGATGTTTATTTGACCAAGTCAATAAATGTACTGTCTACTCTTATTTAGATGGCTGAGGAGAATTTCTGGATTAGGATTAAGGAATATTGAAAAGAAAATGAAAAATTGTAGCTTCTATCACAACATTGTCTTTTTCTACCTCTTCACAGGAAAGACACTAGATTCTTTTTCTCTTCTGGGATGAGTTTGTTTATTAACCCAGCCGAGATCACAGGGGACATTTTTCATTGCCACGTCTGGAAAAGTTCCAACACTGAGTCATGCTTGCTTGCTTTAGAAACTATATCTAGCCTGAATTAAGGAGCAGTAAACTGCTATACAGCTTTTTAAAGAAGCACATCTAGCCACAAAGAACAGCACACTGCTCAAGAGTAAAGAAGCAAGTTGACTTTTATTCTCTTTTAAAAAAGAAAACTCAGCCTGAGCAACAAGAGTCGTTTGTTCTGTGGGACAACAGCAACTTGTTATTGTCTAAGAGATGTGCCAATTTTGCCATTCAAGCCTGCTTCCTGGTTGGCCACCTATGAAGCCAGGATCTTCTGAGCACGTAGGGGAAGGGAAAGACCGTGGAGGCTGGCCCTCCCACAGCAGCACAGGAATCCCCTAAAATGACACACATGTCTTCAGCCTTCTTAAGACCACCTGTTCCACTAATGGCTCATCTCAGCATTTTCTCGGCTTACCCCATTGTTCTCATATGTTTGAGAGAGAAAACAAGGTTATATTCCAGCATTTAGTTTATGTGTTGAAAGAACCCTACCCCCGCCCCCGACCCCTACGGCCAGGAGGTGCTGGAAAACAAATGGTTAAAGTGAGACCCCAGTATCTGCTCATTCCTGACTCAGAGTGCAGGTGGAGAGTGCAGGGGGCAGGAGAGAATGTTCACTCCATTCTTGACCTTGGGGCCATCAGCCTCTCTCTGAGTCTCCAACCATCTCAAGAAGGTACTGGAGTCATGAGCACCTTCTGGGCCTCCAGCCAAACACAAGTGCCTGTGCTACACACAGGAACCTCTGAAGCAAAGGGCACAATTCCGTCATCTGCACATCCCCAGCTTCCTGGTATCCATCTCTCAGAACATTCACAGGAGGCCTTGCTTAATACAAGCTCTTGATCTCGAGTGCAAATTGCAAGGTGAAATATGTACAATCTGGAATCTAAGTAATTTTCCCATTAACTATTGTGTGACTCCAGGAAAGAATTAGACTTTTAGGACTAAAGTTTGAGTGGATCGGGGTCCTAAACTAATTGTATTCCGCCTCTTTTCTACTCCCATATCCTTGCTTTTCTGAGAATGCCAATATCAGGGGATTGAGAGAAAAAGACATGGGAGCAAATATAGTCATTATAGTCATTTGGATTCTCCATGGTGAAAATTTATTGTCTAAACGTCAGTGGAGAAAAACATCTTTCCATTAAGGCTTTGAATTGATGGAAAATAATTTTTCTTCAAAGCTTTTTTGCATTTTTATGTTTCTTATTTGAACCTTCAAAAAATAAAATATTTTGGGTCTTATTTGGTTGATCTCTAATGAGGTTATTAATAACACACAGAGCTGCTGTGAAGATGAAAAGAAATAAAATATATGAAACATTTAGAACAGTGACCAGCATATAGTAGGTGCTCATTAAATGGCAGTCCCTCTTTTTTTGTTAAATGCATAAAACTACTTATCCTGCTTCCTGCTGCAGAATGTAGAATTAGGGAATAAAGCAGGACAGGAAGAGGGAGAACTTTGAGATTTTGGGTCTTCGGGTAAAAAAATATATATAGGGGAACAAATAATTGAATTTTAACAACTAATGAATATATATGTTGCTTATCACTTGGATAGTAATCCAATTTCAAGGGCTCTAAAAATATGGCCTACTCAGCCCATTTCCTACAACTCAGTTGCCTATCACTGCAGTAAACCTGCCTGCTTGCCATCCTGGGAGCATTCATTCTTTCCCTCTCATGCATGGTTCTCTGGCTCAGAATGGCCAACTTCCATTTTTTCTCCTTTCTCCCTATCTTTACTCACACACATCCCCAGTCAACATTACCTGATCTACTCAATCAAATGTGATGCCCTCTTCTCCTGAGCTCTTGTACTACTGTGTCATTTCTCTTGCACTCTGCCATTGTGATGTGGTGGTTAAGAGCTTGGGTTCTGCAGACTATATGGATTCTGCAATTAGTATGGGTTCTAACCTAGACTCCACCACCAACTAGACATGTGAGTTTTGAAAAATAACCAAACACCTTATGAGTCTGTTTTTTCACCAATAGGAGGGAAATAATAGTACCTGCTTCACAGGGTTGAGGGTTATATGAGACATGCATATAAAATGCTCAGTTAGCACAATGTCTGGCATATACACAGCACTAAAATTGTAGCCAGCAGTAGTAGTACAGTTTTGTATTATTGTTTGTGCCCTAGTCTTAACATTTTTACTAGAAACTAAATGCTTCAAAGGCGATCGTTGGCTTTACTCATAACATAGGTCCCAGTACAGTGCTCTACTGTCTTACTACTGAAAGTGTGGTTACGGTCACCCAGGAGTTTGTTATAAATGCAGGATCTCAGGGTCTCCCTTGACCTGCGGAATCAGCATCTGCATTTTAACAAGGTCTCCAGGTGATATAAATATATGCACTGAAATTTGGAGACACTCCACTCGATTCATTGAATTCAGTTGCTAAAGCTGATGTCTTACTTCTTCTAGTAATTCCCACCAGGAAAATAGATTTAATTCTGTAGAAGCAATACTGCCATTAGATACCTGTCATTCATTTGTAAGGGTCCTTTAGACAGTGTTTATCAAAGTGTGGTCCCTGGATCAGGAGCATCAGATTCGCTTGGGGTCGTGTGATGCTAACACACCCTACAGGTTGAGAACCACTGCTTTAGAACACTGGGAAACTGCCAGAAGTACATGAATATTGTGCATCTCCTTCTTTCTACCTTAGTTCATTTCTTCTGTTCCATCTCTTAAAGATGTAAATAAGGTCAAATATCGTAAAATACTGTTTCCTATCCATGTTTGCCAAATATTTGCCGGTACACATACACATCTTAGTACCTACCTGGCAGATCTTTACATGTCAAAATACCTTTTCAGATGAATGAAACACACAGCCTAATGATTTGCCCGCCGTCCCTGTGTTGTGTTGTGTTTTGTTTTAATTTTATTCGTTTTTTGAATAGGTGGTAGATGCACATGGTATAAAATTCCCAAGGTACAAGAGTTGTCGGTGAAAAGTAAGTCTCCCGTCTTCTCGTTGCTTCAGTAATGTAGTTGCCATCTCCAAATGCAATCACTGAACTTTCATTGCACACATTTACTGAGCATGTACTATGTGCCAGGCACTCTTCTGGGCACTGGATACAGAAATATATAGAAAAAGAAAACCCTGTCCTCATGGAGCTTACATTTGGCTACCAATCTCTCACAGTATTTATCCACTAGCATAGCATATCGCAGTAGTTAAAAGTAGAGCTCTGTGTCAAACCAGCTGATTTTGAATTTGATTTTCCCCACATTCTCAGCAATCTTACTCTTAGTGTGAACAGGGTTTTATCTTGAAATAGAGATAACGATTCTATTTTATAATATCATTATGAGAATTATATGAAATAGTACTTACAAAGCACCAACTAGTAGTGCCTAGAACATAGTAAATGCTCAATAAATAGTAGTGTTGATTTTAATGATGTGATCTCATTCTACTCTTCTATAATGTACTTAAGAAATGGCTAAAGGATTTCTTTTCCCTATAGTTTTTATTTCCTCTCTTTGCTATGTGGTGATTTAAAAAAAATTATCACTTTTCTTAGAACAAGTAAATTTAAATCTTCTAAATTCTGATTATTAACTGCTTATCTGTAAGACTCTTTGCTGATTTCTAGCAAGAAACCAACTCATAATAAATCACTGGAGTATAAAGGTTGAGTTCCTCTTTATTTTTTTCTAATCTAGCTTCTAAAAGATCTCATGTAATTTAGGGGTCTTATATTAATCACTTAAGGTGTTTTATACTCTTAATTTCAACTTTATAATGTTACAAAATTTATACCTTGGGGAGATTTCTGCATTTCACAGCAGAGGAACTAAGCAAAGATTCTGACAATATAATTTGATTTAGTTACCTTAAGGAACTTTCTTTATCATTCTAGTCTCTATCTAGATGAGAAAGCAATTTTCAACTCCTGGAAAAGTAACAAAAGTATTCCTTGGTGATGGGCTTAAGGGGGGAAAGAGTAGAAAAAAATTATATGCAAAAATAAACAAGAGAACAAAAGAACTCCTGGGACACAAAAACACTTCTAAATATTGGGCCAAGAATCGTTTCCTCTATTCAGCCTAAAAAGGAACGTTAGTGGGCATAAGTAAGAGTGCAAGGAACTTGACTTCGGTATATTCCACCGCGTACTGACACTGGACCATGGACATGAAGTCAAAAAAGGAATGAGGGCACACCCATTTGACCGACCACAGTCCTGATAATCCTTTCATGTACATATTATCTTTCTTTCTCTCCTCTGTCCTTGGTTTTATTTTGTATTCTTTCCTGGTAGACAAAGTGTAGGAAGCTTTGAAAGTTTGATTGTGGTACAGGAACCTCTTCTCTTAGCCTGGTCATGATAGAGGAGGAAGAGGAAAAGGAGATAGCTAGGCCATTGAAGTGCCTCTGAACAGCTTTCGTTATTTGGTTAATGGTGACATCAAAGTAGACTTGAGGTGTTTTGTGTTCTTTTAACATTTTCCAGCCTCTGGTGTTATATTGTCAGAAATGGATTAACAAAAAGAACACCCGGGCTTCTAATCTTGAAAGGCATGAAATCAATACTAAAAAAACGAGGCCTCTAGTGGCATTTACCAGTGTACTTCCCTGGACTTGGCAACCGTAATCATATAATGCATTACGGAGCTAACTCTAATTCACTAGGGATGCATTAGGCAACCAGTGTGTGACCTCTTTGGCTTACCTTTGGACCTTCTCATTTCTCATTGTGCTCTGTTTCCACTAATGATTACAATGTAACAACCCATCTCTAAACTCAGCTGCCTAATTTATTATTATTATCTCCCGTGGTTGTGTGAGTTGACTGGGCTCAGCTGGGTTCTGGAGATCTTTCATGTCAGATAGCAGCTGAGGCAGGAATAACATGGCAGGGTGTTCAATAGGGTGTCTTTATTCAAAGGTCTCTTACCTCAGATGGCTGGAATGGCTGGGGATTGCCTGGGCATCTCTGTCTTTCTGAGCCACCTCTTTACGGCTACCTTGAGCTTCTTCACAAGCATGGTGGTCTCAAGGCAGTAAAATGTCTTACCATTCGATTGGCTTTCCCCAAACAAGTGTTCCAGTAGACTGAGGCAGAAACCATAAGGTTTCTTTTAACTCGGACTCAGAAGTCATGCATAATCACTTCCCCTGCATTCTATTGTCCAAAAGTCAAGCCAGTGTACCAAACACTTATAGGAAACATAAACCCACTCAAGTATTTCTTAGTAACTAAAAACTGGTGTGTCTTGATAATATACAGAAGTGGGCAGAAGTAGGTCTTCAGTTGTGAGTACACAAAACAGCTTATTCTTGTGTTATGAATTACTGTATTATAACTATAAACTACTTTTGACCACCCCTGTATATATTTTAACTAAATATATCTGATGTTGTGTGAGTGTTGTCCATTAATAGAATTACCTTTGTATAAGAAGTATTGGTCAGAAGCCGCCACTAATATTTTTTTGGATTATAGAATGGATTAGAGGCAGTTAATAAATCACTCACCACAATTTATCTCATTCCTTCTGAACTTGGTATAGTAGTGTGTTGTACCAAGTAGTAGTGTGTCTTAATAATTATAGGATATTGTGTTTATTGAAAGGAAGGTAAGTTAGTTTTATTATTATTGTTCATTCTTTCATTCAATCAAGAAATATTTGTTGACTAGGCCCCGTGTTAGCCAGTAGAGAGCAGGGACAAATTCCTGCTATGGTTGGATATTTGCCCTTACCAGTATAAATAGTAGCAATTTAAAAGCTAACTCTATGAGTTCATACATTCAGATGCTTGGGCACTAGAGAAAACTGAGTCACAGAATAATAGTAACAATTAGTACCTATTAAGCCCTTACTTTGCACATTATTCCATTTAATCCCCCCAAAAGGTTATTGGGATAGAGGCAGAGTTACTATTCCAGTTTTGTAAAGGTTGAAACTGACTCAGAGTAAAGAGTGTTTCAAAGGTCACCTAATCAGTAGCAGTGGAACTTGGATTTTAATCCAGAGCACCTACCATGCAAAACTGCATTAAAATAATACCAGTGCCTTTATTTCTGAATTCTCTAACTTGTAAGAAATGTTTTCTCTCACATATATATTGATTTTAGAGAGGAATGGATAAGGAGAGAGAGATAGAAACATCAATGATGAGAGAGAGTCATTGATTGGCTGCCTCCTGCATGTCTCCTACTGCGGATCAAGCCCACAACTTGGTCATGTGCCCTTGACCAGTATGGAACCTGGGACCCTTCAGTCCACAGGCTGACGCTCTATCCACTGAGACAAACCGGCTAGGGCAGTGGTTGGCAAACTGTGGCTCACGAGCCACATGCGGCTCGCGAGCCGCGGTTTGCCGCTCTGTTGACTAATGAGTTTGCTGACCACTAGGCTAGGGCTTCACTTTTCTAAAGTGGTAGGTGCATAATTTTTAATGTCATAATGCTATTTTAATTCATCTTTGATCAAATGTATGGACAGCTCCCACGCCTACTCCAAACCCACGCTTCTTTTTGGTTTTACAGTGACCATTTCTTCAGTCTAAGAAGGATGGGTAAAGAGGAATGAAAACTTAATTTTACTGACATTTTACTGTCTACCAGCCAGTTATCAAGCTTGACATGCAAAAAAAAAGTGCAAAGAGACTGTAGAATGTAGATGGGAAAGAAAACACAACCACCAACCTCGTTAATAAAAGTAATCATGAATTCAAATATTCATGGAGCATTTACAATATGCCAGGCCCAGGAAAAATTTGGTTCCTAATCTAGGGGATCTCACCATCCAGCGGGAGACACAAAGCAGATGTTTCTCCTGGCAACACACTCTGATAAGGGAAGCCCACCGGCGGGACATCTCACTTAAGACGATAAGTGAGGGTGGGAGGAGTTCTAGAAAGAGCCAAACATGGAGAAATTACTCAGGTGCAGAAGAGGGGTAAAGGTTCCATGAAGAGAATGCACCCTATGCAGTGGTTCAAAGTCTAGAAGACTTTCAGGAATTCCAGGGACTGCAATCATTCTGCATAGCAGAGGGCAGGCTGGGTGTGTGTGGAGGAGTGGCCAGAGAGAGGCTGGCCAACAGGTCCAGAGGAAGGACCCTTTTTTCATGGCAGTCCGTTTTAGACATTTTCTCCATTTTAACTGTGACTTTCCCCAGGATTGGAAAGTATTCTTGCACTGGGGAATATGTTTCCATGTGTGCCAGGCATTTTAATGGGCTTCCCTTGTATTTCTGCATATTTACAATGTTGATTACAGCCAGGCTGGCCAAATGGAAACACCAGGTCTCGGAGTCCCATCATCTTCATATTCCGTGAGTCATTTATTGATGCAGTTACTTATGCCTTTATCCAGGAAAACCAAATCCGCCCCCCACTCCGTCGGTTCTCCAGATTCAGATGTCAGTATGTTTAGGTAACAATCCGAAAGATAGATGCACTAGCATGAAACAGTGCTGCAGACCACTTACTTCAGCAAGACGGTTCCAAACCCTTGACTTCCTTTCTAGCCTGTCTCCAGTGGTTCTGAAAAAGAGGAAAGAAATTGCCTCTGCGTGTGCCCAGGTGGAGGGTGCAGAGTGCCGCTCGGCGTTTCCAGCACTGCCAACACAAACAGGGTGGAGCAGCTGGGAAGGGGCCAGGAGTCCGGAGAGAGGGAGCACCTACCCGCCGCCCCACAGGCCTCTCCAGCCCACTCCACCCCCGCCTCTCTCTCTCCAGGGACCTCCCAAAAGGGAGAGCCAGTGAGTCCCTTGGAGTGTGTTAAATAGTTGAAAGAACCTGTGACCCAAATAAAACAGAACATCCACTCGCTTAGCTGGTCTCACTTCTCTTCCTGCGACTCCTGCTGAAAAGCAGCGGTGACGGGTGAGGAGTGCGATCTCAAGAGCTTCTTGGAGAGTTATGGGAATCACTGCTGCTTCCCTGGGCCCCACAGTTTCACAACCTCTTCTCAAGGGCAGGCCCTCCCTCTCTTTTTTCCCCTCCTTCCACCTGACAGGGACCATAAATAACCGCGGCTCCCGGTGTCCCAGCTGAGAACAAAGTTGAAAGTTTGCCGGGAGCTCCCGCCACTCCCCGCTGGGCCGCTTCTTTGTTTTCTTCTGTTTTTCCTCTACCTGGGTTGGCCGGCTCCTCATTCACGTGGGAGAAGAGTCACCTCCTAATTACATGCAGCACCTCGCTCCCGGCTCTCCCTCGGTTTAAGTCTGTCCTGGTTACCCGGTTAGGCACGGAGCACTGGTATCAAATTACCGAAAGTCTACACTGGAGCTGCCCTCATATTTACATACAAATAACTCAGGGCTTGCATTTATGTCACCATTCGGTCCTGCTAGAGGCTTGCCAGAGGAGTTTTTAATCCAATCAGAAGGCGCTTTAAAAGGATGTCTGCGGAGTAATCAAAAGGATCTTAATCTCAAGAGTAGCCAGGTTTTGTTCTTCTTCATTTCCTTTTTTTTTTTTGGTCTGAAATATTGAAAATCTTTGAGCTCTGATGAGTAGGAGAAGATGTGTAACTCCTCAATTGCCTACGAGGAGACGGAGATGCTGAGAGGAACTCAGCGGCGGTGGTGAAGACGGTGGATACACCCCAGGGACTGGCTTGTTTGGGCTGATTTGGAGGTAGATTCTAAATCACTGGTTAAGGAATTCCTGGAAACCTCAGGAAACATCTGATCCGCCCCTCCTGGTGAAAATGGCTTTGCGACAGAGTAAGCTCTTTCTTTAAGCTGTACTTGGTGTGCACTGCTTTTGTCTCATTTGTGGTGATTGTGAAAATTAGCCCAGCTGTAAATAGTTACTTAAAATAATCTCTTGGTCCTGGGTCGCAGAAGAAAGTTGATCTGCTTAGTTTTTTACATTTGAAAAACAAACAAACTAGTTGACAGTGTATTTTTAGACTTGATTAGTAGTTTAAAAAGATGAGCCCTTGTGGTTTCCTGAGTTTAAATGAATGGAAAGTATAAATGGTACTGAGAAAGGAATTGGAAAATGTCGCTGGAGCGGATGAATCACTTACCTTTGAGAAAACATAACACACGCTTTTGAAATCTCACGGGGCCAGCCAAGTTTGTGTCCAGAAAGAGAATGAGAGTCATAAAAAGGAGACAGAGCTTGCCTGTGTGCGGAAGGAACTTTGCCACGGCCTGTGCTACATTTTGCGAGGATGGGAAACGTCCCAGGGGGCAAAAGCCTTCTGGAAAACCTGCCCTGTCACTCTTGGAATGTGGTTTTTCCGTGTGAGGTCATGTTATGCATATGTAGTCCAAGTATTTTATGTGATTAACTCTTTGTATTGATGGCTAAAGAACAATTTATACAGTCCCTTTCCAAACTGCTGGAACTCCCATTTGATCTCTACTTTCCAAGTAGGGTTCAGGCCTGGGGGCCGCTGGGCTGGGTTGTTCATTGGATGGGTTTAGAAACAGTTGCAAATTGGTGGGATTCAAAGTTCCCCAATTGCGCAGTTATCCTTCAGATTAAGTAACTTGCTAGTTTTTTTGCATAAGCCCCAAACTGAAATCCTGGGTGTGAGAAGACTATTTAAACAAAACTCTCTTCCCACATATAATTTCCAGAACAGTAAGAAAGAGGTGGTTTTTATTTTGCAACAACGTCCATTCAAACAAGCTGCCCTCATCACAGTGCGTTGAGGAAAACTAATTGACATTGAAAAAGCCTTCTTTCTACTTGGGGGTGAGGGGAGAGAATTTTTTTTTTAATTGGCACTTAACACCAGAGCTTTTTCTGCTCCTTAAATTCACTCTTGAAATTATGAACTAACCTCTGCCCATACTTTTTCCTGCTAAACGGCAACTACAAATATTATCCAGGGGACAGAAGAGGCCAGAGAGAATGGGTGATTTGCTGATGACCAAAGGAACAGGTTTCTCCACAACAGACACATTTTCAAAAGGGGAGCTTCTGACGGTGGCTTGCTTTGTCCATCCACACACAGGCGAAGATGCGCTGACGGGGGACACTGACAAGTACCTGGGGCCACAGGACCTCAAGGAGCTGGGCGATGATTCTCTGCCTGCCGAGGGCTACATGGGCTTTAGTCTTGGGGCCCGTTCTGCCAGGTATTTTATTGTTGCTGTTGTTGTTCTTCAGAGGCAATTTAAAACAACCACGATTTGTCATAAACCACAATCGTTTTCCATTTTCACCGTTATCCCCAAATATGCTCTTTGGATGAGGATGTGAATTTGGTGAAATGTTCGCTACTCCATTGTTTGTGCTCCACTATTTTCTTTCCTGGTTTTCAGTCCTTAATTGTCTATGATTGAACGTGTTAATTGTTCTTGTCCTCCCCCACCTTGCAGTCATGCTTCAAGCATACTAGCAAAAGGGCTCACAGACAAAACTGGGAGAACCAATCTGGGTTATATGTTTCAAAATTAAATTTTGTTCTCATTGAAAGAAAAATCTTGTTTTCCAATAAGTAAGAAATGCTTGTGTTGGTTGTTCACTATTCTGTATTTATTATTGAAAGAAAAATTCATGTTTGAGACTTCATTTATATATAAACACACACACACACACACACACACACACACATATATATATATATATATATATATATAATTAGACTTGCCTACCAAGTGTTTGAGTATCTCTTCTAAAACTTTCCCATTAGTTTGTTTACAAGGAACACGTCAGGAGTGAAACAGTGACTTAGCAAGCCAGGAATAGTGGCAACTTCAATCCTTACAACTAAAGCATAAAACTTTGGTATGTGGAAAACCTTGGCTCAAACTTCTCTGACAATGGTTGAAAGAAATAGGACCTTGTCCAGAATTTGGGGACTTCTTTTCCCTGGTTGGATTAACAGCTTGTTTGCTGACAGTCAAGTTATGTGAAAGCTAATAATTAAACCATCTGAGCCAGAGCCCTGGGGGCATTTTCCTATAGTTTAAGTATCTGTTGTAAAAAGTTTCATTGTCTAATAGTAAATGGCACTTCCCACTAAGTAAACCTAAGAGTTAATTCTCAGTGTCCTTGATGTGGCCAGTTTAGATACTGAATTGATGTTTTTTTGAGTTAATCTTTTTGTTTTTTAACAGAATTTGGAATCTCATGTAACTTAGTAGAATTTTTGCTTTATAAATATAGATCTATATATATATAAAGGCCTTAAAGTCTTCTTGTAACAGCTGTCATTAATAAGGAGGGGAAATAACCTTTAATATTTCATCTAACCACAGATAATAACAAATTATAACTAAAATGTGTAGAATCTTAAAGGATCTCAAGGGAAAATTCTATTTAGAGATTTAATAGGCTTTGTAATCCAACAACCCACTGATTCTCTTCCTGTGATAGTATATTAAAGGTAACATTTTGTTAATTACTCATTTGCATGTAGAAAATTGTAGCAGCTGACATCCAGTGAGTGATGAAACCAGAATATTGTCTCATATTTTTTTTCACCAAGACTGTTGTGAGGCTTCCACAGTTCTGGTTTTTATTGTACCATTATTATTATTTGTTGCTGTTATATGTAACTCATTTTTTTTACATTGGCAACTCATGTTATGCTCAGAGGCAAATATAAAAATAAATCATAAAGCCATTATGTTTTAAGGTATTCTTAGAGTATTGCCAAGTATAATATTCTGAGTGTAACATTTAAAAAGAAATACATTAAATGTGTAACTCATTCAACCATAACATTTTTTTTCTTTTTTCCCCTGTCTGATTTTTTTTTTTTTGCTTCCTTCTTCTCCTGTGTTTTTGTAAAAATACTTTAAAATAGTCCCAAGATCAGGTAAGAAATGGCACTTCCAGTGTCCCCTGCCCTTCCCTGGCTCATGTTCTCATTTTTGTTTTCCTCAGCATTGTGCCGTGCTGTGCTGTGTTGTTCTGCCATGCGCTTTTCTGTTGTGCTCAGCTTTAGCAAATCAGTTTTGTGATTCTGAGGAAATTAGCAAATAGCTACATGTATGATAAGAAATGTTACTCATGCAACATTGCATATTTAAGGAATTTCTCTCGCTTAACAAGGTTTGTATAGTGCATGAAGTAACTGGAGAAATGTCCCTGGACTTAGAGAAAACATCTTGAAGAGCTGTTTGTCTGCTGGTTGTGTTTTATTTGAGTTGTGCTAAGCACACTGGTATAATTTTAAGAATCCTCAGGCATGTGGTTTTCTAACACTTCCTGTATTTAACACGTAGGGTATACTGATGGCTACAAATAATATAGTTGACCTTAGTTAAAAAACGATTTAATGCTTTCCAGATCCCCATGCAAATAATGTCTAATTTTAGTAGCTGAAATTATTTCGGTGTATTAAGGATTCCCAGTGAAGCTTGATGGATTTAATTGGCTCCATCTGCCTAATGTAAGTTAGTCTGGAACAGTTCAGAGTAAGAACTTCAGACAATAAAACGGAGACATCGTTAGGCCTTTCTATTGGTGGCTCCCAGTTCGGGGCTCTGTCCTGTAGTTGGTACGCCTCTGTAAGTTAAAAGAAAGAGGATGCTTAAAAGGTATCAACCCATCTTAGATATAACTAAAAGCTGAAATTAAAATAAATATGTAATTATTTCTTTAAAATGTTAAGTCTTTGCCCACAACTACAGTAAAACTGTTCTCAGGTATCACCAATATTAACATACACCCGAGGGACCATAACTTAAAGAAATGAGTGTCTGAGGGGGCAAGTGAGTTTCTCAAATCACACCCCTGTGGCAAAATAGAGCCTTGCTGTGAGTACTTACAAGTTGCACTGTCTGATAGTGTAGCTCCTAGTGGCACCGCTATTTAGATGACAACTAGTTAAAATGAAATAAGATCTAAAATTCAGTTCTTCAGTCACCAGCCACACTCCAGGTGCTCGGCGGCCACGTGTGGCCAGTGGACACTGTGTTGGGCAGTGCAGGTTTAGAATACATCCTTCATCGGGAAAAGTTCTATTGGACAGTTGAGTTAGAGAGGAGAAAGAGAGTTCCTGCTTTTAGCAAGTTTATATAATGTACTTGAGAGAATGTAACTGGGGGCTAAAACAGGAATAACAGAAGGAAATGTTTGCAACTGAAATGGGGGTGGGGTGGGAGAAAGAGTTATGAATTATGGGGGTACAGAAGGCCCAAGTGTTCAAGGTCACATAGTTTACTAGGTAAGCTCCTCTATGCAGGGATAATGCTTACTTTTTTCCCTTCTATATCCTGTTCTTAATATTTTGACTAGCTCCTAATAGCCACTTAGCAAATATTTGCTGAATACACTAAGTAGTGACTGTAGAATAATAGTCATTCTGGGGTTCTAGATCCCTCTAAGATTCTGGTGAAAGCGAAGGCTCTGATCCTAGAAGAATGTACCTCCTCATTTATGTAGACACTTCGAATAATTCAGGGGCCTCTGTGTATTGATATAAAAATACTCACTTTAGGGTAATCTTTAGTATAGTAAGTGCAGAGTGGGAGAGAAATCGTTTTGTGCAAAGCAAGGAGTCATTCCTTATTCACCTCTCCCTTGCTCTTTTCCCTGTCTAGTACACACAAGGCCAAGGCCAGAGTCTGACTGAATCTACTGGTAAATATTCAAGCAGCCACATTTACATTCAGGCAGTTTATTAATTACATAGGCAGCAACAGGTGCCACTGCCATGGTCCTTGTCTGCCACACTAGCTAAGGAGCCAGTTCTAGACTAAAGCTACATGGTTTCATGTTCCGCCACTCTCTGCCAAGGAGGATGGGCAGGAAGCCTCAGGAGGCAATGCAGAGCTGCCTGGTCACAGCCCACTGTGGCAGGTGAGAGAGGGAGGCATGTGGGAGGTGCCTGAAGCAGCTCCCCACCTCCATCCGCTGTGTTCCTGTAGCAACAAAGGTGTTCTGCCAAGGCTCAGACCACCTGCGTGTCCTATGTGGATACGTGCAGGGTTACCAGGGACCCTTCTCTATTGCTTTTTTAAAGATTGAGATATAATTGACAAATAACATTATATTAGTTTCAGACGTACAATATAATGATTCAATATGTGTATATATTGCAAAATGATTATCACAATAATTCTAGTTAACATCCGTCACCACACATAGTTACCATTTTTCTTTCTTGTGATGTGAACTTTTAAGATCTGCTCTCTCAGCGACTTTCAACTATATAATACAGCGTTATTAACTATAACCGCCATGCTGCACATTACACCCCCCAGGACTTACTTATTTTATAACTGGAATTTTGTACCTTTTGACCACCTTCAACCATTTTGCCCATCCCCGAACCCCTTGTCAGTTTTTAGTTTAGAGGTCAAGGTGGAGAGTGGCATTTGAGGGCATAAGAAAGCTTGCACTCTGCGAAGTTCAGGGGCTGTGTAGAGGATTTGAAAGCGGGTGGAACGGAGAAGGTAGAAGGAGCAAGAAAGAAAAGGAAATAAAAAAAGAGCTCACCTGGAACTGAAATTTTCAAGGCCAGAAAGATGGGGAAGAAGATCATGTAAGATGGATGCATAACACTGCTTACTTCCTTCTTAATGCTTTCCCTGAGTACCAACCATAAACCTTTTGATAATTTAACCCTATATCTAGCTCCCAAGACACATAAACAGAACCATTCACAGCAGACACAATTTCATTGAATAATGCAAGCTAAACAGATATGGACGAGAAAGAGAGGAGAGTAACATAAGGTCTTACCATAGAAAAATCTCTCAAGTTATCAAATTATCTGGAATGATCTGGTTCTTCTCAATTGTCATGTTGGTTTGACTGTCACAGTGCAGCATCCAAAGTTTTCATGCATTTCATCTTCTCACAGATTTAACACCAATTGGCCAAATTCTAAACAAAACCTGATCATGAGATTGTCCAAGCTTCAGAGATTTCCTCAAGTATAAGGGATTTTATTTTTTGACCATGTGTTTTCAAGAACAACTTTTGTTGATATTTTTAGCCATCTTGCCTGTTTTTAAAGTTGCATGCATTAATTTTGTTTTCATTCATCTCATCATCATCTACCACCCTTGAATGGTTAACTGTAAATACAACAGCCTCCGCTCCTTCAGTTCGGATAGGTCTTACACCTTGAACAGAAGCTCCTATGCCCGGGACAGCATGATGATCGAAGAACTCCTGGTGCCATCCAAAGAGCAGGTAGGCATTCTTTTTAAAAAATACTCTTTGATTGTTAAACTTCCATTTGTATGTTTGAATCAAACTCTTTGTCCCATGACAAGAACTTATATTTCTGCATGTTTCATTTTGCATTTGTAAATCTCTCTGTATTGCCACTTAAAGAAAAAAAATTATCAGCCCAGCCAGTGTTGCTCTGTGGTTGAGCATTGATCTGGGTTGCAGGCTCAATCCCCAGTGTGGGGCGTGCAGGAGGCAGCTGATCAATAATTCTCTCTCTCATCATTGATGTTTCTATCTCTCTCTCCCTCTTCCTTCCTCTCTGAAATCAATAAAAATATATTTTTTTAAAACTCAATTGTGCCATAAATGGAAATAACCCTCTCTTCCTCAGTGAGTCCCTAAAAATCTCACAGAGAAAAACTCAAAGTCCTAGGCAAAGCATGGATCTCTTTTCTCATTTCTAGGTCTAATCTAGTTTAATTTTTAAAAAGTGTTAATAATAATAATTGGTAGCTAAAGTTATGTACATTATCCACATGAATGTTTGATTTTTCCTAAACATTTTATTAATCCTCACCCGAGGAGATTTTTTTCATTGATTTTTTTTTTTTAATAGAGTTGAAGGGAGGGAGAAAGGGAAAGAGAGAAATATCGATGTGAGAGAGACACATTGATTGGTTACCTCCTGCACGCACCTTGACTAGGGCTGGGGATCAAACCTGCAATCCAGATATGTGCCCTTGCCCGGAAATCCAACCAGAGACTCTCGGGTGCGTTGGCCAATGCTCTAATCACGGAGCAATGCTGCCCAGGGCTTCCTAAACAACATTTGTATCATGTTGGAATTCGCTACAATTGTTTTTAGCAAGTAAAGATTAGATTAGTTCATGTTTTTGGTTCCTTAGTTTCAAAGGTGTGTAATAGGCCTTCTCAAGATGTGATAGTATTTTGCTTTCTACCAGAATCTCCTCTCTGTTCATTTGGTGGTTGGGTGTTTCAGTAATTGGGGTTGAATAGATATTGGTTTAATACAAGAAGTCCCAGCAATGTAGTTCTACTACAGATGGGCTCAGGATGGTTCATTATTCTAGAAACACACAATACCTGATTGTAAATTTGCATTCCTGAGTTGATGATGGATGAAACGGTTTGAACCATAAAGTTAATTTTGAAGGTGGCTTATAATATTGAACAATGTAGATGATTGGTGAAATGATGCTGGACTTATTCACTGCACAATGAAGGTAAATTTGAGCAGATGAATAAGACGATAAGCCGAGAGTCAGAACTTCAGGACTCCCACTTGTCTGGAGATGCTGATTTCCAGACACACAGATATACATTGTGCTTCACAAGGACCTACAATAAACATTTTATTATTCTACACTCTCTAGAACATTCTTAGCTTCCAGGCCTTACAAGGTGAATACAGTGGCTATTCAGTTTGTTTAGATAAAAACACCCTTTGTGGAATGATTACCGGTACGACAGTTTGTCATGGTTTACGTGGGTGTTAACTCTAAAAAAATCACTTGTCTCAAATAATGAAGCTAAGGATTTGGGTGTAAGGTGTTGTCCTGGTGTTGGTTGAGAAGTTCTGAAGAACTCTTTGCTTGGTTGGCTGTGGTCATTATTCTAGTCAGATCATCCTGATCTCTTGATGTTCCCAATTGAAATAAGATGTTCATGGGTACATTGGTAATAATTACAAGTGTAAAAATGCCTGATATTCTCCATATCCTAAAGAAACCACACAAAACTTATAACATTACAGGTGAAAATATATTTGTTGTGTATCAGTGACATTTTTCTCTTGTATAAAACGTGTCTAGTTCTATACTGGAATAGCAAAATCCATGATTAAACTAATTATGGTTTATATTTCTGAATGAGTATTTGCTTTGTGGCAAGGGCCTGAAATTGGAATCACGATCACCATGACCTCACCATATTGCCACTACCACCACCATCCATCACTGCCACCATCACTTCCACCACCACCGCTGCCACCCACCACCACCACCATCACTTGTACCACTATTACCACCATAGTTACATTACCTTCCATGTTCAGCACAGCAACCATAAAGTAAAATACTATAAATATTTGCAATACTGCAAGGTTACAGATGGACTTCTGAGGGTCCTCACACCATTCCCTGTTAGCTTCTACCTAGACCTTCTTACTCAAGTGGAATGAAAGGGCAGCATTTTCTCAGAATGAAGGATTTGTGAAAAATAAAGGGTAAAGAGAAGTTTTGAGATAAAACTGACGTCCTTTTGCTCATTTTGTTGCTATTTCAATTTCTGTGGTTTTCACAACACTCCTGTGGAACAGTCAGGGGAATGGAAGGCTTAGGACATCTTGAAACCTTTACAAAGAAATCTGAAGCTGATAACTGCAGAAGCAGGAAGTTGCTTTCTTTAATGACCTCAGAGAATCCCATGGTCTGGCGAGCATGCCTTGTGGAAAGAGCATGTTTCATGAACATATAACCTTACTCCTGGCTACACTTTCATGATAAATTCCCCAGAGATTTGAAAAAAAAAAAAAAAGTGTGGAAGGCATAAAAACATTGTAGTGACAGTTGGGGGCATTTGAAATTTTACTGGCTATATAGTTAGGGAATAGTTAATTTTTTAGCAGCTGTAACAGGGGACCATCTCTATTCCATGCAGAGGTATGCATTGCTTAAGTTTTCAGGAATGAAGTAATTATTATTTTTTTAATATTTTATTGATTTTTTACAGAGAGGAAGGGAGAGGGATAGAGAGTTAGAAACATCGATGAGAGAGAAACATCGATCAGCTGCCTCCTGTACACCCCCTACTGGGGATGTGCCCGCAACCAAGGTACATGCCCTTGACCGGAATCGAACCTGGGACCCTTCAATCTGCAGGCCGACGCTCTATCCACTGAGCCAAACCGGTTTAGGCTGGAATGAAGTAATTATTAAGTCAGCTATTTATTTTCAAGTAGTTCAGCAGGAAAAAAAAAAAAATGTATGTGTGTGAAGACAGAGAGAGAGAGAGAGAGAGAGAGAGAGAGAGAGAGAGAGAGAAGCAAATGCGGCAAAATGTTAATTGTTTAACCTAGGTGGAGTGTATATGGGTATTCCTTACACTGTTTTTTCAACTTTCTTTATTTGTATGAACACCTTCAAAATAGAAAACCTGGAAAAAGGGGAAAACAAATTCTGAGAGAGGTGTATTAACCTATTTAGTCCCAAGTGTCTCATTCATTATAGAAGGGAGAGAAAAGGCGAATTCTTTAAAAGTTTCCAGAGGGAGGAGTCCAGTTACACTGTGCATGACTAGTGAGAAGCATTTACCTTAGCAGCTCATTTACACGCCTTGCATTAAAATTTAAGTACAAGAAGTATTAGTTTATGTCTATCATGCCTCTGAATCTAGATTTATAAACTTCAAAGCGGAGTTTCTCCACAGTATTGATTTTGTCTGAAAGCATGCCAGAGGTCTTCGATCCTTAGAATTCCTAAAGCAATGTTACATGACTTACTGTCAGGTTTAAAACTGCCCTGTCATTGCCCAAAGTTGCTTTGACAAGGTAAGGCGGAAAATGATAAAAATTAACTCTCCGCACCCTTTTTTCAGCATGCGTAGACCTCACCCACATAATGCCTAGTTTATTTTCCTGCTGCTGATGATTAAGCAGTTTGCACATTAACCACAGTTACAGGACAGTTGAGACCCAGGATAATTCCCACAGGCCCGCCACCTGTGTGCTTGGAGGCAGGTGTGGAGGCCAGCACTGGGGAAGAGAGTTGGGAGAAGCAAGCCATCCTCCTTCCTTGCTGGGCCTTCATTGGGATTAGTCTGTAAACTGCTCAGTCCTCCCTCCATCCCAATCAAGCGTGGACTCTTTTTTTGTTTTTGTTTTTTACTGTGATATGGGGTTATCCATGAACTCCCGATTCTTTCACCTTTTAATCAAGAGCCACCTTTAGATATGTTTCTGAAAATTATATGCAAATAAACTACATCTTGCATTTGTCAGAAGATTGTATTTAAAGCAGTGACTCTCAGCCCTGACCACTGGTGAGAATCACCCAATAAACATTTATTTATTTATTTATTTATTTAATTTTAAATATAACTTTATTGATTTCAGAGAGGAAGGAAGAGGGAGAGTAAGGTAGAAATATCAATAATGAGAATCATTGATCAGCTGCCTCCTGCATGCCCCACACTGGGAATCGAGTCCACAAACTGGGCATGTGCCCTGACCGAGAATTGAACCATTACCTCCTGGTTCATAGGTCAGTGCTCAACCACTGAGCCATGCTGACTGGGCACCCAATGAACTTTAAAAAAAACGATAGCTTAGTTCAGATTCAGTGGATCTGGGTGGGGCCTGCGCCTCGCATTTTTCAGTGCACCCAGAATTGAAAAGCACCGATTCCTGGTGAGAGCACACATCGGAGTCATCTATGGCTGCTTGGAAAACAAGATGCCGACAGAATCAGAATCGCCCTGACGGGATTCCTGGGCATGTGTTTGTTTCTAACACCCCAGGGGTTATTCTGGAATGCGTCTGTAGGCAGGAATCACTGATTTAGAGCACTCTGCCTGGGATCTTCCTGTATATTGGCCAGTCAACATCTAATGCATTTGTTTTATAAGGTCAGAGTTGTGCATGTCAGGTAGTCTTAGAGCAAGCATTCTTGGAAGCATTCCTTTCCAAACAGGTGGTAATAGGAAAAGAGATGACTCGAAGCTGAAGCCCAGTTGTCTAAGATGGACAGAATAGACAGTTCTGTCATAGCTCCTGACATAATTATGGGAAGCACCATCTGGTGTGGCTATGCTGCTGTCTGTGATCCAGGTCAGCCAGGCCTCATCACATCAGTGGAGTACTAGTCATTCGAGGCCATAAGCGTCAGGAGATATGGTGGTGATTCTTATGTGATGTTGGTGAAAACGGCTAATTTTGAGCTCCTACTACACGCCAGGCACTATTCTAAGTTTTACCAGCATTAACTCATATACCCTTCCCAAATACCCTATGAGGTCATTTCTTGGCTCCATTGAAAAGATGAAGAAACTGAAGTGCACAGGCAGCTTACCCCAGGGGACACAGCTGGTAAATGGCAGAGAGCCACTGGCCATCTGGCCCCAGGTTGCCTCCTTTTAATACTAATCCACAATTACACTGCACATCTGCATTGCTTAGTGTGGGTGAGTGAGAAGGAAGCCAGTGAGAGCCCAGCCTTGACTCTCCACCCTCCAGGATCTCATACTTGTTAGTATTCTCAATATGGGTGTGGTACCACCCTGGCCAGGTGGCTCAGGTGGTTGGAGCATTGTTCCGTACACCAAAAGTGCTGTGGGCTCAGTTCCCGGTCAGGACATATACCTAGGTTATGGGTTTGAACCCCAATCGGTAAGCATATAGAAGGCAACCGATTGATGTTTCATATCAATTTTCTCTCTCTCTCTCTCTAAAGAAATCAATAAAAAGAATCTATCCTTGGGTAAGGATTAATAAGAAAAATAACTACACATGCTTATAAAAATATATATGGGTGTGGTACCATCTTTATCCATTTTTTTTAAAATATATTTTATTGATTTTTTACAGAGAGGAAGGGAGAGGGATAGAGAGCTAGAAACATCGATGAGAGAGAAACATCGATCAGCTGCCTCCTGCACACCCCCCACTGGGGATGTGCCCGCAACCAAGGTACATGCCCTTGACTGGAATCGAACCTGGGACCCTTCAGTTCGCAGGCCGACGCTCTATCCACTGAGCCAAACCAGCCAGGGCTATCCATTTTTTTCATGAAAGATTATGTTTAGGCATGTGTTCTTTATTATGCTTATTTCTAATTCCAATAATAAGTTCTTATTTAATATGCTTTAAAAGGAACCGACAACTTACATTCAACAAGTCATGAAAATTATGGAGAAAATTATTCTGCTTAAAATTATGGCATATGAGACATCATTAAAGGAATGGAAATACTCAACCTTTACCTGAAAATGAGGCAGAACACATTATAGTGGTCTAAAAAAATACTTTGAAGGCTAACTAATTAATTATACTTCCTTTGAATGACCCTAGAAGTAGTTGTAAGACCAAGGGATGTATATTGCCAGCAGAAACATTCACTTCACTATGATTTCTGGTGGCTATTCCGAGATGGGAGGAGAGCAGAAATCACTTACAGACATGGGTTGCTTTTGCCTGCATGCACCAATTCCACTTTCTTTACGTGGGCATCACAGGGTCTGATGCCAAAACTTTTGCCCCCACTCATTTCTCAGTCATGTGGTTGAGAAGGGGTTGAAATCCCTCCCTCTCCTCCAGGGATGAACCCAAACCTGGCCCTTCAGAGCATTCCTTTTCCTAGATTACAATAATGGCGTTAGGAAGAAATGTAAAATCTTAGCCAGTCTAATGAGACTTAAATTTGAGACTTTGTCTAGCCTTTTGGGGATTGCTAAGCTATCATGCTGATGTAAAACCAATGCTGCTGGGGGTGTAGCATGCAGACCAAGGATCCCTACCATCTTTTGAGCCATGGCTGGCCTCAGCCATGCCTGTAGTTAGTACCATCCAGACTTTCCCACTGTATAAACAGGTAAATTAATCTCCATCTCCCCACTCCCCCCGCCCTAGGGAGAGGGTGTCTTAAGCCAGTTTAATTTGGGTTTCTGTCCTTGCTTGCTGTTGGTGGTCTTCAAACCTGGCATGAACAACCACATATCAAGGGCCATGTGCAAAGTCTTCTAGCATCTTAAAGTGCCATCTAGCCTTGAGATTCTATTATATTATGCTTTCTCTCTAGAAATAAATCTAAGTTTAACAAAATTAAAAGAAAATGAGCTGTGATTTAAGAGACAAGCTATAAACTTGGGTGTTCCCAAGGGGGAAAAAACACAAAAAACTCTTAGGCATTCTTTGCCAGCTGATCAGTAAGGAATGAGCACCTTCCATTTCCTTTCCCTTCTGCTGATAGAGGGGCAGTATGTTAATGAGAAGAGAGAAATGGGACAACTGTGCAACCCTGTCCCACTAATTAGATTGCTTTCATTTTGCAGACTTTCTCTCTCAGATCAGATTTACCCAAGTATTTTATGCCTAAGAGGACAAGTGGCATAAACTGGTCAAAGGGTGACCAGTTTCAAAGGCTTAACTAAGGTGGTGTTAACAGCTGCATTGGCTATTTGAATGGTAACTGTGGAGAGGACTCTGTGGTTAATATTATATTATAATATTAAAGCCATATTAGAGCCTTCCCCTACCTAGAGGCAATTGTCACATCATAACTCTCCTCATTTACCTCAGAGCCTAGGATTCTAGGTCCTTTGGGTTAGATGGGGCCTTTTCTGAGGCAAAGTAAGGATGATCTCATGTATATTTAGTCATAGATTGTGTGATGTACTACTTAATATGTTAGTAAGTCACGTGCAAATTGGAGGGTTCTTCAGGAGATATTGCATATTTATTTCTTCAAGACCTAGCAATTTTCAGTTATCTCAATAGAAGAGGAGAACAATGCCTAACCCAAAAGATTGGTTATGATAATAGGTTTCCTTCTCTACCTCTCAAGCCCCTTCCACACACTCTTAACCCCCATACACACACCCTTCCCCCATATCAGCAGATTTACTTCCTGGAAGTTTCTCTCATTTAAGCTCATTTCTAAGGGGCTCTAAAAAAATGTGCATGGTGGCAAAAGGTAGCCAGCCTGGGAGTAAAGATTTGCTAGAGATAGTCCCCTAGAAGATAAGCACTTTTGACTGCTGACATTTAATATGCTGCTTTTTCTCTTCCAAGTGCTTTGCCAGCATTACTCAGGTGATCCGGTCAACACTTCTGGCAGATTGGTCAGCAAGATTACAGATTTTTTTTTTTGTCAATGTTGTGACTTAAGGTAGTACAGTTCCTTTAGACATCTTGAGCGGGATGTTGATGTTTTAATACTCTCAGCTTCCACCCTGACCTTGATTCACCTTACTTTGTTGAAGTTGGTAGCTAACTTATCTGGAAATCAATCAGATTTGGAAGTCCCAAAGAACCCAGCCTCATTCTGGTTTAGTAGTCTCAAATAGGTCTTAAGAGGTAATAATAGTTGACTTCAAGAAAAGAAATACTTAAAAAAAAAAAAAAGACTGCTTTAGTAAGCCTTTAAGTTTTACTTTATTTTGCTGCTTGAATCAGGTTTTCTTTTATGGAATCCTTATTTTAAGATGTAAAACATGATGCTTTGACATATGTATACATTGTGAAATGATTTCCACAATCAAACTAATTAATATATATACATCGCCCTCAATAGTTATCATTTATTTTGTGTGATAAGAACACTTCACATCTACTGTCTTGGCAAATTTCACGTATATAATACATTATCATTAGCTACAGTTACCATGCAATACATTGGGTTTCCAGAATTTATTCATCTTATAACTGAAACTTTATATCCTTTGATCAATATCTTCCCTTCCCCCCCGCCCCACCCCACAAGCCTCTGGTAACCACCATTCTGTTCTCTGTGACTATGAATGATATATTTTTTAAAAAGATGGCATTCATTCTTGAGAGAATTTTTCCAAATAGTCGTGCTGAATGCCCAAACAGACCTACTCTCTATTTTGGTACCAGCTTGCCATTTCTTTCGCTCAATAGCCACTCTCGATCACAATAACAACAGGACTTAGTGCAGTACCTGTCACAACATTTTGTCAAACTAATCTTCTTATTTCATGCTTTTCGCCACCTTATGAAGTAGGTATTATCATTGCCACTTCACAGTCCAAGAGACTGGGGCCGGGGGAGCATGCCACTCACCCAGTGTCACGTTAGATGGCACGAGATGGTAGAGCTGAGAACAGAATTTGTCTGATGGCTACTTGAACCCATTCTGCTGACCACTAAGCTGCAGGGCCACTCTAAGGAGGCAGTGTGGCAGACCTGGGTAAAGCCAGTTCGCCTCAGGAAGAGTTGGGGTTTAGACAAATATTTGTCACAGCCAAAATATCCCTTTGCTTGTTAATCCAATAGGGATTAACATCTCTGTAGTCTGATAAGACGTATGCTATCCTAAAAAGCTACAAAGGTGGCTGCAATGTTATTAAATTTAAGAAATTATCTTCCATTATAAAAAACAAACCTGGGAGTATTAGCATGATTATTATCTGTGCTTTTGTTTGCATAGCAATTTAGAATTTCCAAATTGCTTTAGAATTACTTGGGTCATTCCGTCGTCTCAGTGAATTTGGGCAGTTAATATTATGTACTCATTACCCTAATGCAGAAATGGAGGTTCAGTGAGGTTTTTATGACTTGCCATTCACTGGGCTATGAAGTGACACAGCCCAAGTCATCTCTTCCATGTCCCAGGCAAGGGTGGGAACCTTTTTTTCTGCCAAGGGCTATTTGGATATTTATAACATCATTCATGAGCCGTACAAAATTATCAACTTAAAAATTAGCCTGCTATATTTGGTCAAACATTTAATTAACTCACCCCTAATGCCTTGGCAGGGCTGGACCAAATGATTTCTTGCCTTATAGGGCCCTCGGGGCAGACGTTCCCCACCCCTGGTCTAAGGGAACTGATACCCACGTGGGTTCCCCTGCCCGGTCCTGTCAAGGCCTCCAGTTAATCTGCTGGTTTCCGGGCCAGCAAGGTTCACAGACAAGAACTGGTGTCATTCAACGTGGGGGGTTGACAGTCAGCAGCCTGGAGAATCATCCAGTATTGTAGCTAAGTAGATTGCTCTTTCTTTTCCTTGCAAATACTTTGTCTCCTGCCTCTTTTCTTCCATGCCTGGACATTTATTTCCAGACCTGGGCATTCGGGTGTGTCCTCGTTTGTAAGGCCAGTGTGTACTTGCTCTCCTCTTTCCTCTGATGAATAGGGCTAGTGAGGAACTATTTTGGGAAGGTATTAAGCTCTTGGAGACAGTGATATCATCATTAGTCAGGCTTTGGGCTCAAATAATATGCATTTTTATTTTAATAGTATCCTTGATATCACTTGCAATGTTGAAAATGATGTGCTTATTTGTATATTTGTATCATTTTTGACATGGAAGTATAAGGTCTTATTAAGTCAACGTGAATTTTTCCTTAATGTAGTGTTCTATTAAAGCCACCCAGTGGTGGGTTTTGACCTTCTTTTGTTAAGTGTTCCAAGTTTCTCTCTCAACTTGAGTTTCCTCATCTGTAAAATAGGTATAATATTACCTCCCAACGCTTCTGTGTTCTGAGGACTCAAAGAACAAATGAATGGAAAGGCCTAGTGATACTGCTGTTAACATGGGAACGTGGCCTTTTCCGCCCTGGGCCCGGAAGGGTGATGTGGCTGGGGCTTCACCGGCCTCACTATGTCTGCCATTTTCAATTTTCAGAGTCTGTTGACTGTCATCTTGCTGCTTATAGGTACCTGTGCTTATATCCGATCCTTGGCACCCAGTCTCCTGGACAGAAATAAAACTGGACTGTTGGGTATATTTTGGAAGTGCGCCAGAATTGGTGAACGGAAGAGTCCTTATGTTGCAGTATGCTGTATAGTGATGGCCTTCAGCATCCTATTCATGCAGTAGCTTAGAAAAATACCTGAATTTAATTGTCATCAGATTTCAATATGAAAATGGGACTTATCAGCAGAAAATAATGCAAAGAATGGATAAGTTTGTTTCAACATTGAATGAGATAAATTCCCAGCTGCTGTTCTCTATTTTGTTATTGGACCAATGTTCTATATAATTAAGATGTAATAATTTAATACTCAAAGAGTTTGTAGCAATCAATCTCAGTACTGTCACTACAATATTACATTCTGCAAATGTAATTTCGTTGTGTCCAATACCAGTTTTTAGTGAGGTATCTCTAAGGCACATAGTAGAAAAATTTGGTAAATTATCAAATTCCTTTCACTGTGACTTGGAAGTGATATATCTTTATAAAATGAGACTGTATGTTGAACTAGCTTTTTTATTGGAAAAAAAGGCTTTAATTTGTGTTGCTAAGGGTTGCATTCATCTTTAATAACACTTGCTTTACCTCTGGCCACACCATTTTGAGCATTAACCAGGGTACCTCTACTCTTAATGAACTCTGTAGTTTATAGCAGGTTTTTAAACGATTTAAAATAAGCCTATGAAGTTCTAAGGAGAAAGATAAATGAGATGTGACTTGAGTTGTATTGAGAAAGTGTTCATATTTAACATGAAAGGATTTAGAATAGCTGATTGGTGTAGTCGCTTTTGCAGCCTCTCTGGTTAAGTATGGATAAATGTCTTAAGTATAAATTTGACCAGCTGTCATTCTCTAAGTAAAACTACATTCTTAGAATAAAAAGAATAAAATAGAACAATTACAAAAACAAACAAACATGGGAACGTAAACATTTTTGAGTCAGTAAATAAGACCGAGTCATTTATAAAATGCGTTCTTCTTACTGAACGGGCTCTGTTGATTTGGTGCATACAACTGTAAATGGTCAGCGCTGACACTGGAGTATCTTTGCTTCTGCTGTACTTTCCCCACAGATTACCAGATTTTAACAAATGAGCTACTATACATCAAAATCCTTTGAAAAGTAGAAACTACTACACGTTTAAAGAGACACTATCATTTCAGGCCAACATTTGGTGCCAGATTTTTGATGTGTGTTTTAATTTAATCTCCATATCAATCAAACCAATTTGAAAATGAGAAAACTGAGACTGAGAAAAGTTAAGAAACTTGCTAAGGGTCATGAAACACACAAGTAATGTTGGGCATCTCCAAAGGGGCTTTAAATAAAGATAAGGAAAGGTCAGAAGCAAAATATTTTATTTATGAAGGCCAGGTTGAGGGCTGGCTTAGTGTCTGAGCCAAGTGGGTCTGCTAAGTGAGCCTGTGAATTGGCAGACCCCCTGCCCAGAGGCCAGCATCACCAGCCCAGATGCACCCGTCACAGAGATGGATTTAGGGAGCAGAGGAGGATGTCTGTGCTCTGTGACCAAGCTCAGCCCAAGAGGGTGAAAATTGGATCTGAGCAGAGCCTTCCCAGATACTTTCCCCAAATTTACCACTCAGATAAACCACTCCACATTTTAAGGGTCAAAAGGAATATAAGGGGATAGGGAGAGGCCCAAGTTACCCAATGGAGTTGCCATTCCAAAATGGAAAGCTTGGGAGTGGGAAAGAAGTGTTCTCCATTAGCAAGAGGCGGAGGACATTTCAGATCCAAGTCTGTGACTAAACTTCAAAGCCAATGTTTTCCATTAAACCCTGGGAACACCCCTGCTTTCTGTGGGAAACTCAAGAGCCAACTCTATTTCATCTCTTTTTACCATCATCACATGTGGTGTCATATTTATCATTTTAAATGTCTATTTGATCAGTAACCAAGTAGGGCAAAGCTCTTTGTTGGTACCATGGTGCCATGCACAACATTTTGAAATTCATAATGTTTGTGAAAGTTAGTAAACAGTTCAAATTTCACATTTCAGCTTTAAGTAAACGCTAATCCGTAGAAATAAGTATTCAGAGGTGGGTCACTTGGGAATGAAGCTACCAATTCATTCTCTTTCTGTAAAGACCATAGGCTTCGTTGAGTTGCTATATTTTTTATTTAGGTGGATGCACTGTAGGAAGAGCATTTTGTGTGTCTGTATTGAGGTTATTAAAATTGTTGGGTCTTCCCATAAACCTAAGCAGACCTCTATGAAAAAAATAACTGGGACAAACATTGGGACATAGAGCTGATTGTCTTAAACAGGTATATTTGTTCATTATACATTTGTTCATCTGTGTTAAGACGGAGTTTCAGTGAGTGGCTAAGAGTTGGGAGGGGAAAGGAGTTGGAAATAACTCGAAGTGGCGTGGAATCCCAGTGTGCTGGCATACTCCGTCTTCGATAAATATTGCATGATGATGCTGATACCTTTTTGTGTGATATATTCATTGTTTCAATAATTAATGTCACCACTGCATGTTTCTAAGCCTGCCAAAGGTAAATAATTTACTGTAATTACCAAAGAAGAGTGATATTATTTATTTATTAGAAATTTTTAAAAAGGGGGGTCCTTTGTGAAAAGTAACCTCAGGGCCTCAAATGCAGAAGTTGCAGTTTGCTGAAAAGAAAATTAGCAGCGCCACCCACTTTCTATTGAATATTTTGCCCTGCTCTGAAGTGAGATTAGTCGGGGTCTCCAAAAGTTAGTAATTAAGGCCAGACTAAAATTAACACCTAAGCTTTGGTTTACCCATATAGAATGTGGGGACTTTCTGAAGTGATGCATTGCTCCTTTGGGGTTAGGACCTTGGATCTGTGGGCTCCTATTAACACCATTTATTGCACATTCGTCCACTGAATGTGTCTTCTCTCATTGAATGCTGAGAAAACTGTCCCTCATTCATTTTTGTATTTTTCTAGGATCTAGATAGGATAGTGGCTTGCACATACGTGCTCTACAATTTTTTTTTCTCCCAATTTGATTTCAGGGCTTTTGAAAAAAATCTTAGTAATTCAGAGTAATTTTTAAAATTTTAAGCTTTATTATTATCGAAGTTTATACAAGCCAGTAAAAAGTCATGCTGTTTTATAAGACATACTCATTAGGAAAAAAAAAAAATATCTTCTCTCCAGAGACAAATTCTTAGCATATCTTTTGAGGCTTTTATTATACACTTTCATGTCTCTAAATAATATGTATGTTGCTTCTTGTTGGCTTTTTTTTCCTCATTTCAGGAATTTTCTTGACTCACCAAAATGGAAGATGAAGCTCCAATTTTTTAAACAACTCTTCTCTCCCGCTGTGCATACTTCCCACCCCCCACTCCCCCTAAACAGTTGTATTTTATTTTGGTTATACCAGTATGTGTTTAATGCTTCTATTACTATGCCTACGTAATGTGATTTACAGATACGAAGTATGTTATGATTGCATTTTCTTTTTGGTACAGTATTTGCTTTCCCTAGGTTTTCTCGTTTAGTTGTTGCTCTCTATGCAAATCACTAGTCCAACCCACACATTCCTCCCCAGTTGTGAAAAATCTCCTCTCAATATATTCACACTTGTTAGGTGATCTATAAATTTTGTCTTCTTAGTTCATCTCCCCGTGAGCTTTCTTAGTTGTCCCGTTCCTTGGAGGCCTCTGCAATGGAGCTTTCCTGATTCCTCTTCCATCGTCACCATGAAAACTCCCTGCTTTTGTATTAGACCCTATGTCTTACTTGGTTTAGGCCTTTGTTTGGGTGGAGTATATCTTTCAATAGTTTCTTTTACAGAGTGCACCAGATATGTATCTTTTTATGAGGTTTCATATATCTGAAAATAATTCTATTCTTAATTTTCATACTTTTTGTTTGTTTGGCTGGTTATAGAATTTTGGGTTGAAAATCATTTCCTCTCAGAACATTGAAGGAATTGCTCCATTGCTTTGTCTTTAACTTCAGTTTTTGCTCTTAAAATCTGGTGGAAGTTTGTCACCTGTGACCATTTTCCTTTCTAAAATTTGGAGAATCATTCTGTTTTTTTCAAGTTCGGAAGTGGGGTTTATATTTCTCTCTAGTTCTTGTCATTCTGTGGGTCCTTTTACTCTGGGAACCTGTCATCAGCTCTGGGAAATTTTCTTGAATTATTTCCTTGACTTCTTTATTTTACTATTTTTCTCTTTTTAGAACTTTGTCTTTTTTTGGAGAGGGACAGAAGATATAAAATTCCTGAACTGATTTCTGCTTTCTTACCTGTTCTCTCCTATTTTTTATTTTAATCTTCCTATAATTTCCAGGCATTCTTTCCAACTTTAATGCTATCATATTTGTTACTGTCTTTGAGTTCTGTCATTTAATGGAGCATCAGTAGGAAGCAACTCTTGAACAGGACAAAAATTGAGATTGATCGTATTTTTGGTCTGGGGTAATATCTTATATCAGATTTAAAACATTCTTAGCCATTCTCTATTCAAATATAACTTTTGCTTTATTCTCTTCTAAATTACACTTATGTTAAAATTTTTCACTGTGTTGCACATGTCTCATACTGTTTTCTATACTTTCCATTCTTTTTTAAAAACATCTATCTTTCATTTTGTATGATTTTCCATTTATGCTTCCAATTCACTAACCCCATTTTCTGTTGTGTCTAGTCAGGAACTAACATTGTATTTAGAACTGGACAAATGCCATTCGATTCTTTCTTACATTCCATACTCTGTTAAATTATCCTCTTTTTATTTTCTTTTTTTTTCCTCTCTCCCTATTTTCTTAAACATACTAATCATAGTTACTTAAAGTTCTTATTAGCTTACTTCAAAATGTAGGATGACCCGGAGTCTATAGTATCTGGGTGTGGTTTTTGTTTTATTTTATTTTTTTCCTGTTTTTGTTCATGTGCTCTTGGCCATGCCTGGCAGTTTTGTATTGCGTGCTGGACATGATGTGTGAAACAGATGCAGACACGGCACGCCCGATGCTTCTCTAGGCCTCCACAGAGGATTCACCCTCCCTCTGCTTGGCAAACAGTGGTGGCTGGTTATTTAATCCGATCAGGAGTCTGCTGAAATGAGGCTGGTCTGCAGCTCTGCTTAAGTGGAGACTGCCTCCGGCTTGTCCCTGGTCCCTTAGGGTCTTTATTAAAATTCTGGTGTGATTTTCAAGTCTCCTCCCCTAACAGGTCCCAAACTCTCAACCTATTTCTCATGAAATTGCCAAAAAGCTCCATGAGCCTTTTGGATTTTCTGGTTAGCTTGTTCTGCACAGCCCCAGAATTCCACCAATGTCCTAACAGAGAGCATGCTGGAGGCCTCCCAAATCTCTACCAAATTCCTTTGATTTTTCTATTCCCCAGCAACAGCTCCTGCAGGTACAAAAGCCCCAGTTCCGTCTGCACTGGTAATTGGAAATGCCCCCAATTTAAAATGGCAACGAAATGCCAGCGTGACTGTTGGAAACCTTCCCCTCTCCCAAGTCCAGCTCCTCCAATTCATGCCTCAGCTGTTCTCGGCTGCACTCAGACATGATTTCCATATTTATCTGACTTGGCGGCGGCAGCAGGCTACTCTGCCCCACTTGGAGACAGAAGTCGTCAAGACTGAATGTTTTGTTTTCTTTTTGAAATTTGGGAAAGAATTTTACAACTGTTGTAGGATTAATTTGAAGATGTGTTGAAGTGCTTAAAGCCATGGTTAGAATTATTCCTCGATTCCTCTTGCTATGCCAATTACTCAAGATGCTTTCTTAAAGGATTGAAGTAACCTCTATTTTCTAATTCTTGAAATGTCTGTGTAGACCAGTAGTGGAGTGTATATAAATTATTTATTTTGAATGTTAGACTGCCTGGACTGATAGAGACATACAGGTATATTTTGTAAGTGCAGAGAAAACCAATGTCTTGTGTGGGTTGTTGATACAATCTATAATTTCCTTTTTCAGCACCTAACATTCACAAGAGAATTTGATTCAGATTCTCTTAGACACTATAGCTGGGCTGCAGACACCTTGGACAATGTCAATCTTGTCTCAAGTCCTGTGCATTCTGGGTAAGTAACCTAAAAGGCACTTTTCTTTATCCTGTGAAGCTAGCATTGCATTTAATATTTGCAGTTATGAATTCATATTGACAAACTTCATTTGTATGAAATATTGATCTTCTATAGGACTTCATTAGTGAGTGTCTGTGGCATACTTATAAATCATTAGTGAATATTTTTAAGCAAATGTGTATATCTATTTTTATTAATAGAGAAGCACAGTGTTAGTAAGGAAATTCATTAAAGTTTTGATGCCTAAAATTTTCTTGGCTATGCTGGTACATTTCTAGGTCTTTAATTTTCCTTATCAATTAAAAAAATTAAATGTGTATATTCATATCTCTTAATTTTACTTTATTCAAATGAAGTTTTTTCCTAAATATCTGATCTGATTTTCCTTTCTAATAAAAAAAAATATATAGAAGTCTTTCTATTAATTTACCTCATTGTTTTGTTACCCACCTTGGGGTTCTTGGGTTCCTCAAGACTGAAATCAAGCAGAAACCCCAGAGACATTTCCAGACAGATTTTATTAAGCTTATGCTTGAGCACAAGGGAGGCAGCACAGAGGGAAGGAAGGGCCCTCTGCGGGGACCGGCCTCTGTTTGGCTGATTTTATAAGCTGGGGACAAAGTGGGCAGACTTTTTGAAAAAGGTGGGCTTGGGGAATTTTTCATTTCAGGGTTGAGGGGATTGCCTTTCCAGCTGCAATCTGTAACTGCATTTCCACCTGCTTGTGGGGGCAAGGTGGCAGACTGCTCATTACTGCCACCCTGGGAAGGCCCTCTAGAGTCAAAGCTTGATCCACTGCGCAGGTTGTTTAAGCAGGCCAGGGAGATTAAGTCAGCTGCCTCTTCGTTCTTGAGTACAGAGTGGAGGGTGGTGACATTTTTGTGGTCACCTTATCACAAAATCCATGCGACCATCTAGTTTCACCGTGGCTTCATGGCTACTTCGTATTTTCTGTCCCCTGCCTCACACCCCTGTGCTGTCTCAGTTTGACTAGCTTTGGCGCTTTGCTTCAAATGATAGGTGGATTTCACTCAAAAGTTTAGTTTTTAAATAAGCAGTAAACTTTGGTGTTCTTATATTTTTCTCCTATGATAATAGGCCTCTGATTTGACAAATGATTGGTTTTGTGTGATTTTCCTTTAAAAAGAAAATATAAACTTGAAACCTCTAGATCAAGTTTGGTCTCCTTCCGCATTCCTGAAATGAAGTTATAACTGTGTTAAATTACAATTAGAAAAGAGAAATGAGTTTTTAAAGGAATATAGAGAAATCCACTTTTTAAAAAATGAATGTGCCACGGTATGTCCATGAGAAGTACTGTGGTGAGAAGCACACCAAACAGGCCTCACTGCTGCCTCCCCCACCTCCCCACCCCCAACCCCGGCCAGCAAAATTTGAGGCTGGTGCTAAAAGCTGAACTGCTTCGACTGCTAAATTGATAATATATTTTTAGATAATTGGCTTCTTTACCTATAGGTCATCAAAACCTGGGGTAAGTGTTCTCGATATACACGGAATAGAAATATTGCATCCGATAGTGAAAATAGTTCAAGGTATTTTCACCTCTGAAATTGGCACGTAGGCCACACATTAGTTGTGATCCAGGACAAGAGCTGATTCATTTGGAATTAAGTAAATTAGCAGTCATTAACACTGTAGTGCCTTATGTGTTACATGAAGTGTTTGCTGCTGCTTTTAATTAAAATAAATTGTAATAGCTAACATTTACCTTGTGCTTTTCATGTACCTGGCATTGTGCTAAATGTTTTACATGTATTGTCTTATTTAGTATTTATTTGAGCTAAAAGGACACTGTGAGAGGTTTTACTCATTATCCCTGTTCTACAGATGAAAAGTCTGAGATTCAGAGTAATGCTGCAGGTTATTTACAGTATTTGATAGTATTTATAGTAGTCTTATGAGCTTATAGCTTAGAACACCACAATTCTGAAAAACAAAAGTGTCATGCCAATGGCAGTGATTTACATGAAAATGCTTTCTAAACTATAAACTACATGGTGGTCTTTGAGTCATTAACATTGTATTTAACTAAATTAGAAAAACCTTCAATTTAGTAATGATAATTACTAAACAGCTAACAATATTTATAAAATTTCTAGTAAATATATGTAAGTCTAAAACTGCAAAAACAATCAGAGTTGAGAAGGAAAATATAAAATACTTGGGATACATTTGGTGGGCAGACATGTTGAAGAGTTTTTGGAATCGAGCTTGGTGAATTGTCACCGTGTGACAAAGAACTTTATACCCTCTATGTGGGAAAGAAAAGTACTAGCGATTAATTTATCAAACTGAGAGGCTGAGGAAGCATAGGATAATAAAATCATAAATGAACTTTCGCATAATTTGGAGACAATGAACTTTTTGAATATGCAAATTATCTCTGCTCCTTGAATTTATTAAAGACAGACATATGCAGGAAAGCGGAAATAATGACAGCTACTATGGGCTCATTTGAAAAGAAAAATACAGACTCGGTATACGTATACTTGGAAATAGTTCATTAATGCTGGGTCTGTGGAGTAGCTTGTTTATGGCAAGTATTTTTCCAGGTGGTCCCACAAATGCCAAATGCTTTGGTGTCATGTTCTGATGGTTTTTATTTTTCTTTTGCTTATCATTGACATTTTCTGTTGCTTGCTTCTAATTATCTTACATTAATTTTTCCCATTTGCTTTCTAAATTGTTTTGCAGCTATTCTTCTCCACTTCCTCAGTATGATTCAAGGTGACAACTTGTCCTTTATGTGATCATTCTTTTTTGTAGTTTTAATTTATGTGAGTCCCCTCACCCACGCCCCGCAGTTAGATTGTGTCAATGTCTGTAGTGTATCAGCATTTGTCATCTCGCTGTTCCTAAAACTAGAAATATTCATGTGTTAATTTTAGGATCATTTGTAGAATTCCTGCTTTAATTTAAATAATAAAAGATACAACACACATGATTAAACATCACCTTTTAATTCGTTCCTGTACGTTATATTGCATGGAATTTTATTTTATACAGAATATGTAAGGAATGAATTTGGAAAACAAATCACTCTAGTTCATAAGGTTACTGAATAATAGAACCCATATCCTGCCCAACATGTACTCCCACCTTTCCCCCGTCGGTTGGCTCCATAAAGTTGGAAACCTTAGAACAATATACAGTGGGCCATGAGCTCCAGCTCTGCACTGGGTGCTATCAGAGCACAATGAGGCTCTTCCAATTTGTCATTAAAATCTCCTAAGCCATGTTTCTTTTTTCCATTTGGTTCTGATATTCTTTGTAGCTGGGATATTTTTATATTGACACTGATTACCTTCTTACATTACCTACAGACTACTTAGCTACAAATGCTATTATATATATATATATATATATATATATATATATATATATATATATATATATATATATATATCACCAAGTCTGGCCTAGGCAGTTTCTTAGCACGCTTAACAAAATAGTTTTGTTCGTTAGTTCGTTCAGCAAACGTGCCTTGTGTGTAGGAACTGGGCTCAGCTCTGCAGGTGGAGCAGTGAGCAAGGCAGACCTGATCTGAATGACTGTCTATATCCTTGAGACTCAGCTGCTTGTTGCCAAGGCATACATTGCCCTCTCAGTGTAAACACCCCAGTGTTTATTGTACTGATTCAACTGTATTTTCAAACCCAGAGTTCATATTGAATCATTTTTTCATCCATTCTCTTACTATGATTCTCAATTACAAGTTGGTTTTCACCGTTAACTGCTGGGAGAGATCAGATTTTGTCTGAGACTTCATTGCCACATTATCTTTGTTACTGACTAAAAGTGGTTGTTAAACATTTATAGGTGTAAGAAAATGTAGGCTCCCAGTGTAGGTTCGTGAGCTTTGCCTCATCTAGCACTGGAGACAGTTTGTGTGGACACTTGTATAAGTGAACACGTATCTTTTATTAGGAAGGAGTGTTTTTTTTTTTTTTGTTTTGTTTTTTTTTGAGGAGGTCCATCTTTTCCCCTCAAATGTCACAGTGGCCCCAGTCTCTCAAAGTAGGTATAATGTTATGAAAAACATAAATTAACCCAGAGGAAAATGGCTAAATCCAAAATGAGCAAAAGGCCATGAAGTTGATTCCACCCCACTGATGACCAGAAACGGTTCTGAAAATCGGATTGGCTAAAAAATGACCTCCATGTGTCTCTCTCCATGGGGATAGCAAGTCAGTTTGCTTTATTGAAGAGGTTACTGGTTAAGAGGTTAACTCTTTAGGAAAGGGTCCCCAGCTAGGACCTTCAGCCAGGGTCCTAAAATCTATATGCAGGATATTAGAACTGTTTTTAGATGAATAAGTGATAGAGGATTTTGATGGATGGGATAATTTTTTCCCTAAAATACTGTAGGTGCTCAAACAATTTTCTCATCATCCACATTTAATGCTGTTCCAGTACCAAGCACATTTTCACATGTGAACATGAGAGTGCGCAGATCCATGTTTCTGTTCACCTGTCTGCCTTGCACCCCTCCGTGTGTCAAGTTCAGCACTGTGGCCATGGTGGGAGAACTTGCGGGGGGGACTTCTTTTCCTGAGCACATGACAGGAATCACACATTGCAATGTGCTGTTTCCCTGATGTGACACAGTTAATTTCTTTACATTTTCATATTTTTCTCATTAGCTTTAATGTAGAGGTCAATGACAGAATTACATAGTTCAGAGATATTTTCTAAGAGGCCTAAGTTATGATATTTGTATTGCTGTACAAATACTCAAATGTAGGTTATTTTAAAGCCAGATTTATATTAAATAAAATAAAATCCCTCTCCATCAAAATTGCCTTAGTGAAACTAGTCATCTTCTGCTTTTAATATTATATTCTGCTTTGTGATAGTAAAAATTAGAGTGTTGGTCTGAGTAAATATACATTCATTTTTATGAATTGTACATGTTAAGACATACTGTGGAGTTTCATCTTACCTTTCAGGGCTAGAGATTCCATAATCAGCAAATGGCTAAAACTATTTGCAGTTAAAATGATTCTTGAGTATAGCTTAAAACACCCATAAGAGACCACATACAGTGGTTTTGTTTTTTTGTTTTCAAATGCATGACAGTCCTTTAGCCGGTTTCTATTCCTGTTTTGGAACCGTCACTGTTCCTTCCCTTTGAGCCATTGATGAAGTGGTTGGCTTCTCCCAGGGGGCCGTGTTCCACCAAAACTAAGTTGTCATGTCTCACTTTTTGCCCAGTTCACAACTTAAATGCATGTTTGATGTGACTCCACTGTATTTACTTCTGATTTATTTTTAAAGAGAGGGAATGATAGCTGCATTGTCTGTCACTTTAAACTTCAGCGTTTCATTTCAAAACCTACTCTGGAAGATGGTTTATTTCTGTCTTAATTTGGCCTCTGATCTTCTCCCTGCAGGTTTCTGGTGAGCTTCATGGTGGATGCGAGAGGCGGCTCCATGAGAGGAAGCCGTCACCACGGGATGAGAATCATCATCCCTCCACGCAAGTGCACGGCTCCCACCCGAATCACCTGCCGTTTGGTAAAGAGACATAAACTGGCCACCCCACCCCCCATGGTGGAAGGAGAGGGATTAGCCAGTAGGCTGGTAGAAATGGGTCCTGCAGGGGCCCAATTTTTAGGGTAAGTTATTGTGTCAATTTTAATCTTGGCCCTCATAACCACATCTTTGATTTTTCTTTACCCTTAACTTGAGAAGTTAGCTATTAAAACGGCTTAGTTGGACGGGGATTGAGGGTGCCTTTTGTGTAGTGTCAGAGGTCACAAAGCTGTGTAATTCTGTGAGCTCATAGGCTGATCCTCCCCTAACTCAGTTTGCTGGTCAAAGCTTTTACTAACCGAGAAGCATGTTCTCTGCTCAGTGAGTGCACGGAACGCCAACACCACCCTTAGGGCCAAGGCACCATACTTAGGGGGGATAAATGGATGCTGGAATGTTATCACCATGTTGAATACATGGCTACTTTGGGTACATGTTCTTTTATGAAGATCACTGCTAGGGGAAACAATCCGTTGTGATACGATATTTTACAAAAAGAAACACTAAATTGATTTCATGATCTGAGGTGGCACTTGGGTGCAAATCAGGCAGGCTCTGTCGTGACGGACAGTTTGTTCACGGTTTCCCCTTCTCGTTTCTCTTCCTGCTGCATGGATCTTATTCAGTAAACTGCATCTTCCCACCCATCCTCCCCCTGTAAATGAGGGCGAGAGCTTGGTTAGCCGAATCCTGCAGCTTGGGCCTCAAGGAACAAAATTTATTGGGTAGGCTCTTCATAGACAAGATACAGAATGTCTACAATTCTTTTTCCATTTTCAATTTTTTTCTGTCACACCCATAGTCTTATTCTTATCTTAAGTTCATTTTTATTTTTCAATTGTTAATGCTTTCAGTTGATGTGTGTCACTGAAAGGAAAAAAAATCATAGTGGCTTGACTTAATGTAGCAACGCTACCTATCTTGTGCTTTTCGAGCATGTGGAACTCACTGCGAGCATTCTGCTTTCATAATTCTTTGTGCTTCTGCAAGCCTTTCTTTAATTTGAAATGTTTTGATGGAATATGATAGCTTTTCAGATAGATGGACTCTTAATTTCAATCCAGTGTAGGAGAAGGTATTTACAGGCTTTAAATCAACACTTGCTATTAGTGGGAGATGTATGTGTGTATGTATATATATATATGTATGTGTGTGGAGTTACATTTCTTTTTAAGTTTGAGTAATTTTCATTGGCTTTGCGAAGGAAAAGTGATCAATAAGTAAACTGATTTTGAAAAATGTTGGGAATACGAGATATGGAAAGAAAACCAAATAGGCAGCAGTTAGAATATTCTCCTGTAGTTATCACATGTTTTGTTTTATTTTGTTTAGCTGATGTGTTGGTATGTGTCATTTGTTTGCTCGTCTGTTCGGTGTATGTGCCTTGGCAGTCTGCATGAAGAAACCTGTCATGAAAAGTTACGCTTGGCTTTCACCTGGTCAGAGATCCTTGTCATATCTTCTCTCCAGTGATGTTGAGTGTCAACACACACAGTCACATTCCCTAAATACTTACAGAGACAGTATCTGATACATTAACCTGCAAAGATTGTATATAGTTCTGAAAAAAATTAATATTTAATCATCAGCTGTGGTTAAAAATAAAAACGATGGTAAATAGAATTATTAACACTACTAGGGATAGTTGATTTTGCCTCTCCCTGTCAAAAGAAATAAAGGCATAAAAATTTTTTAAATCTTTAATTTGAATTAACTATACTTATTTTGCCAAAAGTATAATGATCATATTTGTCATCCCATTTTAAGTGAGTGCAAATAGTCATGTTTTTATTATGTTATTTGATTGTTACAACTACTGTCCCTTTTTATGTTCTAACTAACCTATGTAAACCTTTACCTGCTGTTACCACACATACATAAATACGTAGGTGAAGAGGTGAGGTTACATACAACCTCTGTAGGAGAATAATGATACTGTCTACTAAATTGTCATAAAAGAAAGCTGCACAATCCAACTACATAAATTGTATGTGATTGTGGTTTGCTTACTTCCATTCGTTTTTTTGTAGCATTTATCCCATTTTAAAATTTAACAAAATTATTCCTGTGCTTGATTGACTATCTTCAATTTGCAGCCATTCTCTTGCAAAGGACACTGTCAAAAATTAACAGATTATATGGCAATTTCAAACCAACACGTGCTTTTGCAGAAAATTTAAATATTCCTATGCAGGTTAAACTAGAGCTAGGAAATTAAGCTGCCCTCTACCATTTCACAAATTGAAAATCAGAGAAACTGTCTTAACTACATAGGCTGTAAAAGTCATAGAGAGGTATTGGAGGAGTGGGTTCTTACATTGATTATTTTCTTGCTAAGGGGGAAAAAAATCAGTAATCTTTAAAATAGGAAATTTACAGAATTGCTTTTTTAAATAAATGACTGTGTCCTTTTAAATCATTAGCATTTTTATAAATATAATAATATGCCTATTGTGGTTTTAAAAATGGACCAACTTTCTTTCTTATGGTCTATTTTTATAATCTTCAATTCCTTGAATCAAAATTTATTTTTGTATGGGTTAAATATCCCCCCCCCCCATTAAATCAAAAGCCTAATCTATAGTAGGCCCTCAAGAATTGTTCGTGAATGAATGAATGATGGCATGTTTTCAAGCTTCTAATATATTATTTAATTAGCAAATGATTCTGCAGCTTTGAAATCATTCCCAACCTTAGTGGCACCTCTGATTTTCCAATGAATCCTCTTAATGAAACTTTTTTTTTAAAGTATGATACTCTAAGTATATTTCATTTAATACCAAAATAATGTGGATTTTTTTCCAGCCCTGTCATAGTGGAAATACCTCACTTTGGGTCTATGAGAGGAAAAGAGAGGGAACTCATTGTTCTTCGAAGTGAAAATGGAGAAACATGGAAGGAGCACCAATTTGACAGTAAAAATGAAGATTTAACTGAATTACTTAATGGCATGGATGAAGGTAATTATGATGACTCCTTGTTTCTGTAAATCTCTGCAGGAAAAATATCAAAGGAATAACTAGACTAAAAGAAACATTCTGGACATTTGTATTTCAAGCTGGGAATGAGGTTCCTCAATATTTGTTGTGTTTTCTGTATGTAAGGCACGAAATTCCATTTAATGTAACAAACGTTTTTCCCCATAATACTAATGTACAAGTGACGGTTGTGATTCTTTCATCAAATACGCCAATCTTTCCAAAACCCAACCAAGTTTTCTAAGTCAAAGATGTATAAGGAGGGGGTGAGAAAATACTGGAAAGTATGCAAAGTATGCCGAGCATTTTTAAGAAAATACGTTCACATTTTATTTTTAGAATTATTACTTTCAGACTTTTTCTTCTATCTCAGTTTTCTCCCAGATTCTTTCAGTATTCTTCATGAATGTTTACTTTCTCTTGAGCTGTAATCCGTTTAAAAAATATATATATATTTCAGGCTAATTATTGGAGTCTTTGTTGCTGCAAGGTCTTACTCTTTGACCTGTAAGACTGACGTATAGCTGAGCATGTCACTTCCTCATAACACACCTCAGGCTGTCTGACCCTTAGAATCAAAGCCGTTTTTCTGAGGTGTGTAGACATTAAGAATGCACTTATTTTGAGAGTAGGTACTTGATGTAGTTTTATAGACCAAGGTCACCATAAAATAAAGCCAGTATTTATTTCATTCAGTCAGTATAAAAGTCATCCTAATCACTACAAATCCATCAGTTGTTTTAAATAGCTGCTTTACTGGAGATACTAGAGGCCCAGTGCATGAGAATTCATGCACTGGAGGGGGGTCCCTCAGCCCAGCCTGCCCCCTCTCACAGTCTAGGAGCCCTCAGGAGCAGGAGGAGACCCAGTGATCAGGGGAAGGTGACACCCCCATCACACCTCTCTGCTGCCACTGCCGGCAGCGCAAGCCTTGGCCAGTCCTGGTTACCTGAGCCTCGGGTGGCCCTGGATGGCTGTGCAGCCGCCATCTGAGGCTTGCCTGTGCCTCGGGCATCGGCTGGGCAGCTGCCATCCAAGGCTTGCCTGCGCCTCAGGCCAGCCCTGGGTGGCTGGGGGGCTGAGGGGACTGGGGGACTCTGGAGGTAGTCGCACAGAGCAGCTGGATCTGCCTGGGGGCGGGCCTGGCCATGCCACACGCCTGCCGCCCCGGTGGGGCTAAGGGGGCTATCGCCATCTTGTGGCTATGGGTGCAGCCATCTTTGAGGGCATGATGGTCAATTAGCATATTCCCTCTTTATTAGATAGGATAACTCACATACCATAAAATTGACTCTCTGAGGGTTTAATTCACTTATTTCTGGAATGCTTCCCGAAAAGTCACTCCTGGTTTCAAAGTGTGGACAGAGGGGCTCCACAGATTCCATGGGCAGGTTCTTTGATCCCTATGAGCCTTTGTTACTTCTGTAATATGGAGATTACCCTCCTTGCATTATACATAGGATTGTTGTTAAGAAAAAATAATTATGTGAAGACTAATGAAATACAGTCCCTGTCACATAGTAAGCCCTTGATAAATATCAGTGGTTGTCACTATTATTCTATAGACTAAAAAGTTGTCATGCCAAAGGTTTTGCATAAGATAGTTAATTACAGCCAACCAGGAATTTCAGGTGTCTTTACAGCAAGGTAGGAGGAAACCAATGATTGTTGAGTGTCTGGCATTCATGAGGCACTGATAAACGCCTGCATATATGAAAATCTTAAATGAAAGCATAGTACTGCAAAGTGGGAAGTTTTAATCCCACTTCAGAGGTAAAGGAGCTAAAGTATAGACATGTCAAGTAACAGGTACGGTTACCCCAACTAAGTAGCCTCACCAGGGTTGAAATCTAGTCCTGCCAGTTTTCAAAGACATTTAACTATACCCCCCTTATTTCAGAAATGTGTGTCTTGTGGAGAAGAAAATAAACCTAAAGGGGAAAATTCCTACAAACCTGTAGATTTAAAGGTCCAGAGGGATAGTCATTTCAAATATTATATATTTAATGAGCATACATTAAATGTCTCTTCATAATACTGATATTTATATCACCATCTCCAACTTCAGATAATATCTGATGGATAGGAACATGCAATGGTAATTAAGATTTTTAATTTTTATTATCTTATTTCAAAGCATGAAAAATAGTCATTCTCTTAGAAGGACATTTATAAAAATATATAATCAAGAGTTTTTATTTTTTTTTAAATATATTTTATTGATTTTTTACAGAGAGGAAGGAAGAGGGATGGATAGTCAGAAACACTGATGAGAGAGAAACATCGATCAGCTGCCTCCTGCACACATCCTACTGGGGATGTGCCCGCAACCAAGTTACATGCCCTTGACCGGAATCGAACCTGGGACCTTTCAGTCCGCAGGCTGACGCTCTATCCACTGAGCCAAACCGGTTTTGGCTATAATCAAGAGTTTTTAAAAGAATAAATACTAAGAGAATGAATTGAATTAGCATTTTAAAAATAAAAATAATACAGATAATTCAGAATAAAAATATGAGAGAATAAGGGAAATGGGTTTTCCATAGAGGATAGTTTGTTTTTGTTTTAAGGGAAATAAAATATAAAAATATTTTCATATATACAGTATTTCTTACATGCTAATGTAGATTACTAATCTTTAAAATGTAGCATCCACTATACAGAATTTTCTCCTTTTTAATGGCTAGTGACCGTGATACTGTGAGCTCCTGAGAGCAGGGTACATGTCTTAGTCACCTTTGAGTCACTAGTGTCAGGCACAGAGCTGCTTTAGACTAACTCATCCAGTCCCGATGAGTGAGCAGAATGAGAAACCGCAATATTATAAGATGTAGCTTTATGGAGGAAAGTTCTCATTAGTTCATTTCCTCTACCCCAAACTTTGTTAGTGTTCATCTCCAGGAGAAAAACAGTTAAAGAGGAGCATTTACTTTGAGGAAAGTACTGGAGAGTAACTATATTCTAGCAGGAATATTGAATATTCTAAGACAGTGCTGTCCAATAGAACTTTCTACGGTGATGGAAATATATACACTGTGCTTTCCATCAGCCATCACTAGTCACAGGTGACTCTTGAATACTCATCATGTGGCTAGAGCAACTGAGGAAGGGAAGTTTTAATTTTGTTTAATTTTAAGTAATTTTAAATAGCCATTTGTGGCCACTGGCTATCTCATTGGACACTGAAGTTCTAGCAAAAACCACTGAATATTCTAATAATATAGTCTTCATTTTTTAGTGTAAATGGTAGTATCTCCTATCAGGCAGAAATAGAATTTTTTAAAAATTATATGGAATGGACTTCCATAACTTCATGCTGACATGACTTTATTTTGTTTTTAATAAACCAATTTTCAAATAGGAGTGAGTCATGTCTTTGCCTAGACCAGTGGTCGGCAAACTCATTAGTCAAAAGAGCCAAATATCAACAGTACAACGATTGAAATTTCTTTTGAGAACCAAATTTTTTAAACTTAAACTTTTTCTAACGCCACTTCAAAATAGACTTGCCCAGGCCATGGTATTTTGTGGAAGAGCCACACTCAAGGGGCCAAAGAGACGCATGTGGCTCGCGAGCCGCAGTTTGCCGACCACGGGCCTAGACAAATGATTCACCATAATAAGGTGTTTTAAAGAAGTGAAGATAGAGCCCTCTGTCCTGAATTCTGTGTGTTATCTTGGAAATAGTAGATAGAGTTTCTATACTACATTTTTAAAGACCAGATAAACTTGGGTTCCATTTTAGACAATTAAAAGGAAATGTAAATACTTTCAGGTTTAAAAATCAAGCACTGGAGAGCAAGAACAGCAAAAATGAGGACTGAATGTTCAAGGCACAGTGGTTTTCTTCATGAATTGAATTTTAAAATAATAATTATGAAGGTCCACTACACACCTTTCATAACTGAACCTCCATTATTCAGATTTCATACCAAGCTCAAGCCCCACTTACTGCCATTCTTCTTCTGTTCCCAAAGTTACTTCCTTTTTATTGGAACACCCCCCACCCCTGTGAAAAAGGACAGGCAGAAAGAAAAATGAGTCTAGCTCTAAAAGCATAAAAAGCAACCCTTCTTTTTCCTTCCAGGTCCAACTAGTCAAAGTCTTCTCAGGAGGAGAAGTATAAGCATAGTGTGGGAGGTTTCATGTTACCTCCACTCTTTCTCCTCTGTCCCCCTCCCTTTTTTGTTCTTGAGTAGCTGTTAATTACCAGGATACAAATAGTAAATAAAATAAACCAATAAACCAGTGAACAAATCACTCAAGACTTTATTAAAGAAAAATAAATCATCCTACTATTATTTTATTTAACCTATTAATTTCCCCAGTTTGTAACAATTAAGCCTTTTCTGTCACCTATGGCAAGTGATCCTTGAGAATACCTGTCATTATAAGTATCTTCTTTTTAACTCTTTTTCATAAATGAATTCTATATGCTCCTTTGTAACTCATCTATATACTACGTTTATAACCAGTCCCATTGCACCCTCATCTCTGAAAATCTTGAAACCCAAGTATTTAAAAATCATATTAGCCAATCTTTAGATCATTGATTAGATTATGTTTCTATAGTATTTTTTAAAACTTGAAAAAAAAATTCTATGTGCACAATGAAATGTAGTGGTTAGAATAACTCCAGGGAAAGACAAGTTCAAGTTGGAGGATAATTTGCCCAGAGTAATGTGGTTGTTAGGCGCGTAACCTATGGACGTCAGAATTGACATCCTGGCTCCGCCCTTTACGAGGTGGATGACCGTCTCTCTAAAGTTTAAATGTATAAAGCGAGGATACCCCATAGGAACTAATGGGGAACAGATGAGCTAATTTATGCAAAGTTCTTAGCATGATGTCTGATACATGAGAAGCACTCCATCGATGTTTGTCATAGTCACGGCTGCCTGTACAGGTGTGCAGAAGAGCAAGGGGAGGCTGAAATCTTGCCTCTTCCACTTGCCAAGCCATGTGCTCTGATGCTGGCCTACAGGCCAAAGGGGCACTCTTATCTAATTTTCTCAAAGCCACTGTCTAGTTGCCAAGCCATATAGCTGCAGGGCTATGTCCCTCCCAAGAGGGCACCCTTTCTAAATCACACAGACACCCCTAGGGCCAGTGGAAGTCCTGGTCACAGTTGGTGATGACACTCGTCCCATCACTACCACCCACTCAGGAAATAGCAAATAAATAGGTGGAGACTTCCGAAATCCGGACTTCTGACTCAACTCGAGTTCTTTTCCTACATTACTCCTTTGCCTCTGTATGTTTTCAAATGAAGGATGCCTAGGAAACTACTTTGTGGGAAACAAAAATGCTACCTAAAGGTCAGCTGCTATGTAAATTTTCCATTACCAAGCAAGTAACGCTCTCAGTTCATGTATGACTCAAAAGGATATTGTCGTTGCAAACTAAGGTGCCAGCCTCTGAGACAAGAGCATCAGTGGTTATGCTAATGCAGGGGGTGTGTCGGCAAGGCTCTATTCTAGTAAGAGGCTAGAATGACACAGGACAGTTGGCCTGGGTGTGAAGAGCCTGCTGTTACCACCAAGGTATCATGTGGCAGGAGCAACTTTCGTCTTTGGCAGCAGACACAGATCTTGTTCTAGCACTTGTCAACTCGTGTTTTCTCAACAGAGAAAAAGATACCGCAAAACAGAAAATATTCATTCTGCTTCCCAAAAACACTCTTTACGGTGTACCAGATCAAATCCACTTCATAAGTTTAATTAAAACCTTACTTTAATTAAACTCACATGTTTAAAATTGTGCCTCCAAAGCCAGACCCAAGGGATGCTTTGTAGTTTACAGTTATGCTGGACCTGGGAGTATTTGATTGGTGGAAGAATTCGTCCTCCTTAGAGATCTTAACTTAAAAATGGATGAGACACACTGAGTCCTGCACTGTCCAACACAGTAGCCACTAGCTGCATGTGGTTATAGAGCACTTGAAATGGGGCTTGGACAAATTGAGATATGGATGCTATGAATGTAAAATACATGATATACAAAGATTTAGTACACCTCCAAAAGTAGATCTACTGAGTGTCCAAAAAAATGTATACACACACGTTGAATAATTATAAAGGCAGTGTTTATTAAAATACATTTCATTTTCAAAATTGAGCTATCAGCTGTGACAGTGTGTATACATTTTTTTTGGGGGGGCAGCCTGTATATCTCATTAAAAATGTTTATGTTGGTTACATGCTGAAATGGTAATATTTTGGAAATACTGGCCTAAATATAACATTGTTAAAATTAATTTCACCTGTACCTGTTTACTGTTAAGTGTTTCTATAAGGACATTTAGATATTTACATATGTGGCTTGCATTATATTTCTTTTACACAGCACTGCTCTGGACAGTGTGTAGACTTTGTTTCACATTACCATTAGGTTTTAAAATCAAAACCATTGCTACCTAAGTATCACAAGAATGCTTTGAGGATGTATGAATTATGCTATGATTTTAAAATCTCAGTCACTGTATTGGAACAAAATGTTCCTAAACTTCTCCAACAGTGTTATAATGCTAGGAAAATATTTTCTCACTTGTTGTGATTGCTTAAGTTTCAGATGAGAGCAAATGAGATTTTAAGATACTAATTTCAGATTTAATAAATTATATTATTGGGATTGGAGTCAGGAAAGGAAAATTGATACTTATAATGCTATGTAACAGAAAATAAATTTTCTGTGACTTATTATCTAACTATATCGACAATATTTTAGAAACAGACTTATCAGTTAAAAATTGCAACTTTGCTTCAATTGAACTTACTTGTTTTTAATTTATCAGCCATGAGACAAATAGTGATCTTTAAGTGTCAAGTTAGATGGTAGAAGCAGTTGAGCAATGACAGGTGACATCTGTAGCTTTATGTTGTACACAGCACCATCTATTGGAGAGATCTTTCAACAATCTTGAAACATTCTGGAGAAAAAGTAAAAATTGAGCTTAAATCAAGATTGTGGTAAGAGTGCAAAAAAAAAAAAAGCATACTAAAAACTATTAAACCATAACATAATATGAACTTGCTTTCCCATTGCTCCCTCACTTCTCCTTTTCCAGAAAGTCTTCCCTAAACCCCAGACTGAGTTAGATCCACCTGGTAATACACAGCACCTGGCCTGTCTTCTGTAACAAGGAGTTTTGAACTTTGCTATCTTCCTTGGTGGATGGTAAAGTCCATGAGGGCAGGACTGGCTCTGACGTGTGGACAGCCTTTTGCTCAGTGCAGATAACAGCTCTTGGCACAGTGTGGTCACTTCATCATACTTCGTTGAATGAGTGGAAAAATTATTTGTCTCCAGACGTATGCCCCCACTTTTGGTGATAGTAATTCTGAGACCCAGACCCAAGAAAAAAGCAACTACTTAAAGGAAGGGGTGTCACAACCAAAGGGGGAGAGGAGGTCTAGGAGATAGAGGAAGCGCACAATTAGTTTTCTAATTTTAAGGTAAATGATTGTCAGAAATTTATATGGATTGCTAAAACGGGAGAGAAAAGCAAACAAGTATATCATTTTTTTCACACATTCTGCGTCATTAGCACTTCATGCATGTGCACATATGAATAACAAAGAAGGTCCCACCTTGGGTAAAGATGCAAAATAATGCTGATCCAGACAGACTTGAAGCAGATAGCAGAATTGAATAAGAATGAGTTAAACTACTGAAAGTGCTGTATGAGACCTCTCTATACTGTCCTTGCAACTTTCCATGAATCTCTAATTACTTTAAAAGTTGAAAAAAATTGAAAAGATTCCTATCATCTTTACTTTGAGGAAGAAGGGTCAAATTATATCTTGAGTTATTGTTTTTTCCCCTGTAACATCTTGGGTGGGCTTGGTACAAAAGTTGCATTATTCAGATGGAGCCAAATTTTAATTCCATAGAAATGTCTGTAATTTTTTTGAAATATTTCATTGAATTTATTACAAGTTCCATATATTCTGTAGCTTGAGTTGACTATTATAGATTTATCTTTTATTTCCTTCATTTCCCTCAATTTCTCTGATATTTCGTTTTCTGTAATTGGTGAAAATATTTTTAAAAAATGGAATGAAATGAAAATGATAGCAATTCAGATGTATCCACTGTAGACATGCAAAACTAGTTAGCGTGCCCTTTCTCATTCTAACCTTCTAAGTTTCATTTTTTCCCCTGCCCTTCAATATCAGATATTCCATTCTTACAGGAGCAAACTGAGGAGAGCATACACTTAATCTGAAATTATCGAGACATTTAATCATATGCATGTAAGAGTAAGGCAAAATTGATCGGATGGTAATTCAAAAGCTTTAAGACTAACTCATTTAGTGGGAACATGAATTCCATTCTGTCATTTATGCTTCAGTGTATTATGATCTCCATAACTGTTCATATTTGAAAAGCATTTTATAATCCTTACTGCTCTGTTCTAAAATCTCAGTTGCAGAGAATACTGTCCCACCTTTTACAAATATGGAAACTAAATGAGTTACAAGGTGCTTAAGAAATTTATCATTAATCAGTGAGGCAAGAAAGCTGTAGAACATTGGCTTCTATGTGTTGTGTGGCAGAAAGTGCCACAGTAATAAGTAAAGTCTTTCTGCTCATAGCGTGGGCCAATAACAAAGCATGTCACCTTTTGGACCAGGGTGTTTGCAAATCTACCCATTATTCATCCATCCATTTATCAACATGTCTATCTGACTTCACGCCTCCTCCCCAACCCTGTTTCTAGACCTAGTCTAATTTCAGCTCTAAAGCAGACCAGCAAAGTCAACTTGGGCAAGTCACTAAACCTTTTGAAAGTCAGACACCTACTCTACCATATGCTATATGTAGGTTAATTAGTAGCTGACCTGCCACAAAGTAGACATTCAGTATATGTAAATTTTAGCCTTCCTCCTGGCCAAAACTACCTATTTCAGAACTCACCTCTGTCTTTTCCCTTTAATCTTTTTTTTGGGGGGAGGGTGGGGGGAGAGGTGTGAAAACTTTACTAGTAACAGATTAAAAAGAGGAAGGAGGATCCTTTCATATTCTGTGGCATTATGAATCACCCTAAAAGGTAGAAGCTCTGAATATTTATACCCCTTTATCCTTTAATTCTATAGCTTTGGGGTGGTTTATTATATCTTTTTTAAAAAAAAAAATTAAAAGTAATGGGTATTTATTACTGTCCTATAAGCTCTTCTCGTATTGAACCAACCTTGAGTTTTTTATAGGATCTTGTTGTCATGTTTTTAATCTTCGAGTTCTGAATTTGCAAGGAGAGGTGCAGGGTGAGAGTCTACAAGACCTTGCTTCCCAAATGTGTCAGTCAAGTCATAGTCACCGGGATTGAATGTTAAAAGCAGATTTTCGGGTTCCACCTCTGGCCGACCAAGTCACAGTCTCCACAAGAGAAGCCTAGGGATCTGTGCTTTTAATATGTAACCCGGGTGTTGCTTATGATCTGGCCATTGGGGGTACACTGCACTCGGAGCTGGCTTCTCTGGGGTATGAATGTGATACAGGCATCACAATTGTGCTGTAGATAATTGTGTTGGGTCTATATCTGCATGTAAAGGGTGGGAGCAAATCAAAGATTCTTGGTAATTCCTACTTCTGGCGTAAGTAATAGAGCATTTAAAATCTGAATGGAAAGAACATTGATGTTCCGTTTTCACATGATCAGACTTTATTACTATTTGCCTGTTGCCTGGAAATCTGACTTTTCTGATAATAGGAGTCCCCCTTATCCATGGTTTCACTTTGCACAGTATCAGCTACCTGTGGTCAACTGCAATCCTAAAATATTAAATGGGAAATTCCAGATATAAACAGTTCATAAGTTTTGAAGTGTATGCCATTCTGTGTAGTGTGATGAAATCTGACCCTGTCCCACCATGGATGTGAATCATCCCTTTGTCCAGGGCATCCAAACTGTCCACCCGTTAGTCACTTAGAGACCACATTCACATAAGTTTTATTACAGTATGTTGTTAATTGTTCTACTTTATTATTAGTTATTATTGTTAATCTCTTATTGTGCCTGATTTATAAATTAAGCTTTATCATAGGTATGTATGAATAGGAAAAGGGTCTTGAAACATATCCCCCACAGATAGAGGGGGACTATAGTATACCTTTTTATATTGTATCACAGAATTTTTAGAAGTTTTATATTCTCCATTTGGGTAAACATCCATTAAGTAAACTAATTTCTGAGTTACAAACACATGGACATAGATTTTATTGTGTTTTTGAAAAACAGGAAGACTAGAGCCACTTTTTCCACATAATGATATTTTAATTAAAAAAAAACTACTAAAATAATAATAACCAGTCTCCACTACAACATCTATTTTAGAGCAAGATTTTAAAGAATTAATCCAGATGTTTGGTATGAAAAATGTGAGTCTCATTAATTTCCAATTGATTTCTCTGTTCCATGGATATGAATTGAACACTTACAATGTGCCAGGCCTCAATATCAAACATCATCTAATTTAATATAATTTAACTGAGTGTCAGAGCTTTTTCATTCCCTCTTGGCAACTGTTAGCCAGCTGGGTCTTTAATTGCCTGATATCAAACTTTTAGCTAAGGTCATTTCACTATTGTGTTTCACTTTCCTTTTTTTAAAGCAAGAAATAGAGAAAAAAAATGTACTTGCTTTGAATTTACTTTAAAACATTAATAGTCTGTTATTTGTATATATTGTTATATTAATACTAGCATGATAGAATTATTACCCATGTAATACTGCATGTGTATACATTCATTACAATATGTATTATAATTTTCCTCTTTTTTTTCCCCTTCCCTAATTTTTACATAAATTATATGAATCTATACATTGACATGTAAAGATGTGATTAGTCAGGTTTTATATTTTTTGTGACTGTAATATGCCTTGGAGAAAGAAGTACATATTACAACATATATGTCCACCTCATATACTGACTTTTGAAAGAACATGCCTATGGCTGGGTGGAATGGACTGGCGTAAGGAGATACATGTGGTAGGAAGGTGGCTAGGAGATGGTCTCAGTAATTAGGCAAAAGCCTGAACATGGGGGTGACAGGATAGAAAGCCATTTCCGAAACACGAAGAACCAACTGGACTTTGACCTTTAGATGTGAAGTACAGAGGAAAGTGAGTCAAAGCTATTAGACTAGAGGACTGAACAGATAATAAACCCTTTCTGGGAGTTAGGACTGCAGGGGAAGAAGGAGGGTTGGAGGTGGAAAGAAAGAGATGTGTTCATGTGTGGCTGGTTGAGTTTGATGTGGGAGGACCATTGGTGGTGATGTTACTAATCATTTGGGTAATTTAAAAATATTTTCAAGAGGTTTTCAAATAAAATTCTAGAGCCTTTCAGACATACTTACGTCCTTATTCATTTTCTTATGGGGCCTTACTTTTTCTGACTCATTCTTACTTTTGGCAACTTGAGGGGAAAATTATGTATAAATAATCACAGAATCAACTGTCCCTTTTTGAAGAGTAGAAGTTTGTCCATATATGGTAAAATGCCTATTTTTGAAGATTTGTTCTTCTTCAGTAGAAATACTTTTGAAGTACTGTATGTGAATATTTTTATAATAGTTTTGCAAAGCTTATTATAATTTTAGGATAACTGTAGTTTTCTCTTTATCATTAAAAAAACCCCTCTAAATAGGTTACTACATATAAGTAATTTTAACTATCAAAATTACACATCAGTTTGCCTCAAGGTATTGTGGAAGCAGGCTTATTCTCATGGCTTTCTTCATTTGTTTGTCCTTTCAGAACTTGATAGTCCCGAAGAGTTAGGGAAAAAGCGAATCTGCAGGATTATCACGAAGGATTTCCCCCAGTATTTTGCAGTAGTTTCACGGATTAAGCAGGAAAGCAACCAGATTGGTCCTGAAGGTGGAATTCTGAGCAGCACCACTGTGCCCCTGGTCCAGGCTTCTTTCCCTGAGGGCGCTTTGACCAAAAGAATCCGAGTGGGCCTCCAGGTAACGTTCACACGAGGTTCTCCTCCTGGGAACATGTAGAGGGCAGGGAGCATGTGCCATTCTGGGAACAACTGTCGTAACGCTCATTGGATTCCCTCTCATATTGCTGATGAAAGCATGAGGCCATTTGGGAGAATCATTAACCCATTTCAAATGAAAAGCATTAATTAAAAATTAGCTTAGTGGCTTATGAAATAAGATACATATTTTAGGGTTTTTCCGTATAAAAGTATCACCTGGTTTCTGATGAGAGATGGCTTTTTTTAACCATAGGTTATTGGTCTCTGTATGTGGAGCAACAGAAGCACCAAAGGGCACATGTACCATTAAAGAAACAACCCATATTTGACTTGGTTTATAACATGCCACATCATAAAAATCAGCAGTAGTGAAACTTGCAAGCTTTCAAATTTTGGTTTAAGTAAAATCCTAAATGCTAGGCTTTATCCAAACCAGATGGAACTTGTTTGGGTTTAGAAAGCTGACTGGAAATCTTGGCAACGGTGGTCTTTATACATTTCGGTTAGACGGAACCAGTACTTAACCAGTGCTGACGAAGGAAGATAGCCTGAAATAACTTAATTTGTGTTGTTAATTAATAGAGTATTTAAAATATTTAACTGACAGTTGCCTCTCATGCCCAAGGAGTTGGATTTTTAGAGCTGAGCACTCTAAGACCTGGGAAGGCCTTCAGTAAACACCTAGCTAAAGAGACCACCTTACATTCCACTGGCATGAAGTGCCCTTCAGCTCTCTCCCATATAAATATTCAGTAGCAAAGAAACTGAAAGGAAGAACTTCAGTTTGGAAGACTAGATTTGAAATCCTTTGAAATCATGAATTTTTTCCTTTTTGTTACAACCCTGAAAATCCTCAATTTTTGCATGGGTGCAAGTTGCCTTTGTAATGTTTTACTGAATGTCCTGCATAGGTTTTAAATATATTGGACACAGTATTTGTTGTCTATTAGTTTAGATTAGACTAGGATGCTTCTCTGCTGTAAGACTGGATTCCCTCTCTGTCACACAAGCCCACGCTGTCTATTACATTGGGGAAACATTCAGGCTGACTGGTTCCTGCTACAGTGTTGGGTTACTTGGGGTTTGTTTTGTTTGTTTGTTTGTTGTTTTACACCTTCTTGAAATAATGCGAATGGATGAAGAAAAAGACATTTATTGGTTGTGTGTTTTTGGTTATTTCCTCCTCACTTAAAAAGTCAACTTTCAAAAAAAAAAAAAAAAGTCAGCTTTCCAATGAGATTTTTAAAAATGGCCACCTTCACTTAAGGTTCTTTTTCTGACTCTAGGCTCAGCCAGTTCCAGATGAAATTGTGAAAAAGATCCTTGGAAACAAAGCAACATTTAGCCCAATTGTCACTGTGGAACCAAGAAGAAGGAAATTCCATAAACCGATCACAATGACCATTCCGGTGCCCCCGCCCTCGGGAGAAGGCGTATCCAACGGGTACAAGGGGGACGCCACACCCAATCTGCGCCTTCTCTGTAGCATTACAGGTTTGGTCATGTTGTTGCTGTACTTGCTGTTGATGCTAGCATTTGCAGTGATTCTGTAAGACAACATAAAGCCTTTGAAATATCCATGCCAACATTATAAGAGAAAAAAAAAAAGAATAAAACATTTTTACTTGTCCATCACCTCATTTCTATTATCCCTCTAATAATTTCTTTAAAATGATATCATTTAAAATTAACATTTTTCCTACTACTAAATTTAATAACAATAGCGCCCTCTTAAGGTGATTGAAATATTATTGCACCTGCTGGGGCATCTAAGTGATCTCTTGGTGACCTAGACAGAGGTGGTGGACCTAGCAACACCCTTTTGACGACAGGATTGAAGGACTTCGGGAGTACATGTTTTATGAGACGAACCTGGAATCCAGAGCTCAATTCCTCATTTGATCAACCTAATGGGATTTTTAACTGAAAATCCCAAGATTAAGATAGACTGGGTTTTTCTGTTTGTTTTGTTTTTAAGAATAATTTTGATGGCTGATTCACCCTTTGTCCCTGGTAAATTAAATGATTCAGCTAGTACAAATAAGTTGCTTCTTAACTTTCTTGATGGTTACTGCCTTTTTAAACATTAAAAATAAAATAGATTGTCTATCTGAAACAATAAATCTTGGTACTTACAAATTACACTTTTAAAATCCACTTATAGATTGGTTACGCCAATTTCAAGCCACTCATTAATACCCAAACAGAAAAATAATTTTTTTAAAAAAGGATAATATCTTACAAGGAGGTCACAATAAGCCTGCAAATGTATAAAAGGAGAGTCAAGAGGAAAACCACCTTTAGTAAATGTCATTAATTGAAAGTGTTGATGTTTTGCAAGCTACTGGCAAACCGGGAAGAACAGGATAATGATGCAAATGTTACAAGGAGCATGTCTCTTAATAAAGTCGCCATATCTGCTGCTGTTCTCTTAGGGGGCACCTCACCGGCTCAGTGGGAAGACATCACAGGAACTACTCCTTTGACATTTATAAAGGATTGTGTCTCTTTCACAACCAATGTTTCAGCCAGGTATGGAAATAAAGGATTCCAAAAAGCAATAAGGAATTAGTTTTATTAGCTTTTGGAAAGTAAAAAATTGTTGTGCTCAATGCCAGTAAGGTTATTTTTTACCGTTTTGATAGTGAAGTCAGATCTAAATTAGAAATTTAAAATTCACTGTGATAAGTCCAGTTTTCGTAGGAAGCTATAAGGTGCTAGACTGGATTCTTCTAGTAAAATTTCTTAGCAACTTTAATTTTTAAATACTGATAGGAGTTTTCTCTCATAAAATTCATGCTCCTTCCAATTGTAAAGTTATAGATTAAAAACTCTTAAAACAGGAGTAGAAAGGAAGTCTTCCCATGTATGGGTATGTGTTAGAGAGAAATAAGAATTTTATGGGAAAGAAAGAGAATCTTACCATTTTCTCTGTTTCATAAGCAACAAACATCCTGCTGTTTGTTTAGATGAACAAGTCAATGTTTTAATTTAGATCCCTTTATACTCTGATTTTTTTAATGGTGAATTTTTTTTTTTTTTAAGATTTGGCGTTTAAGTCACTTCATTTCCATACTTACATTCTGTTTTGTTTTGTTTTGGCTTTGTTTTTTATCAGATTTTGGCTTGCAGATTGCCATCAAGTTTTAGAAACTGTGGGGTTAGCCACGCAACTGTACAGAGAATTAATATGTGTTCCATATATGGCCAAGTTTGTTGTTTTTGCCAAAATGAATGATCCTGTAGAATCCTCCCTGCGGTGTTTCTGCATGACAGATGACAAAGTGGACAAAACTTTAGAACAGCAAGAGAATTTTGAGGAAGTTGCAAGAAGCAAAGATATTGAGGTACCTTGTTCAGAACAAGTTCATTCAATTATATCCCCCAGATACGAAGTTTTATTTTGAGACCGTAATAGCGCTCACTATAAATATCAAGTATATTATTGATTTTAGTTTTTGTTTTAAAAATACAATATAGATTCATTCTCAAGTTGTTTTAAATGTTGTCAAGGTTGTCTTAGTTGGTTAAAATATAACACTAATGGATCTGAGTCATGGTTTCCATTTTCCTGTTGCTACTCGAATTATCTTATTTTTATGGTCACTGTCTATACACATTACCATGATTTTGCTTTTTCAAACCCAGACATCAGATAAGAGTGTAAAAAAAAATGGAACAAGTTTTCAAAGTCTATCTGAACAAGTGATTGATGTCAGATACTTTCTCAAACATGTTTAAAGTTGCTAGAATAAAAATATATGATTTTGTCTTATACGGGTCCATTAATGTGGTTTCCAGTCACAATTATTGAATTGTGAGCCAAAACAGTTATTTCTGTGGCAAATAGGACTATAGAAGTAATTTCCTAATAAGGAGACGAATGTGACATAGAAACATGTCATTCAGTTAATGTTCATGTGACTTAAAAATCTCAAAATTCTTTTAATGAAAGTTAATATTAAATTATGTATTTCTTTTACTCTAAAAGGTTCTGGAAGGAAAACCTATTTATGTTGATTGTTATGGAAATCTGGCTCCACTGACCAAAGGAGGACAGCAACTTGTTTTTAACTTTTATGCTTTCAAAGAAAATAGACTGCCATTTTCCATCAAGGTGAGTTCTCGTCAGCAGCGATTCTGTGGATGTCCCAATCACTTAGTCTGTTTGAAATATCCCACCAAATGTGAAGTCATAGGAACAAGGTCAGATTTTTGTCTCAGTCCTACCCGAGTGTACTTTTCAGGTAGGAAAGCTTTGTAATTAGTTTAAAAAGTCCTTACCTTTTCAACAGCAAAATAGTCATTTCTGTTCAAGCAGATGTTTGTGAGACCTAACCCTCTAGTATAATAAAATGCCTCATAGCTGGTTATTGCTCAGTAATCAAATAACGGATGAAAGTTAAATTCAGAACTCAAGCTTCACCTTCATTTCTGATGGAGGCCAGGGACCTTCTTGGAGAGACTGTCTTTTTCCTCAGAGAACAGAAGGACATAAGACAATGATTTTACTGTCATTATTATTTGCTGTTATCTGTGTTGCTAAGACTGAGGATTTGAGAGAAAGAAGTTATGAGACAGGAAGAAAATGCATGGAACCCAGACACAACAATCCTGTGTTTAGACTAGGAATGGAACATCCTAAATCTTGCTGAGTTTAAATGTGACCACCTCAGTGGCCATGTAATTGTTATCATCTTTTCCCTTTATTTCCCTGCCTCTTGAAGGTCTGCATAAAACAAACATGCTTGACTCTTATAAAGACAGGATTCCTTAGAAAAGTATTTCTATAACCGTCAGCTACATAAATTCTTAAATTCTTCTAGATTAGAGACACCAGCCAAGAGCCCTGTGGTCGTCTGTCTTTTCTGAAAGAACCAAAGACAACAAAAGGACTGCCTCAAACAGCTGTCTGCAACTTAAATATCACTCTGCCAGCACATAAAAAGGTATCTTTTGGTATCCGTTTATTTTAACTTTCTTTCCCTGGTCTTGAAGAAGTGGGCCATTGGTATGCAACTAAGGAATGCTATGTAACATGATTAAAGCTCTTGAAACTCATGTTCTATTGGTCTCTGTGTAGACTAAGTCTCGTTACTGTGGTGTCAGATTCTTATGGTTTGTATGATGGAGTCCTGTTTATTGCTTCTGCTTCTGCTGGTGGTTCATAGATTTTTTTATGATTTCAAAGGACATCGCACATTAATTTGCCATGGATGTACAGTTCTTGATACATTTTGTTGGCTTCTTTTGATTTGCTTTGCCTTCTAAATCAGCTTGCATTTTGTGCTCCTACTTAGTCCTTTTCATATCCTGATATTCTTTTCTGCTGTCCATTATAATATTCCTTGTCTCTGCAATGCATCTTGGAACGAAAAGGAGACAGAGTCAGATCAAGATGATGAGGTAATATGAACATTTCTACTTTTACTCTACCGGAGATAGAATAGGAATTGAATCTGTATAAAAGAAGTTGCAACAGACTAAAGTATGGGAAACGTATTATATTTTTTTTAGCTTAAGTGAGTAAAGGATATATATTTTTCTTAAAGAATAGTTCATTCTTCATCCACATATGCATAAGAGTATATTCAGTAAAATCATAATCGATAATGATTTAAAAAGTTGAACTCAAGTCCTTTAAACATTTTAAAATGTAATTGGCATGTATCAAAATATACATTTTCACCTAGTATCAACTGTGTTATAACTTTTAAATCAAGATCGTGGGTAATATATGAAATTTTATTATACAAATCAACCTGTGTTTTACATAATATAAAATATGTGCTCAATGGCTATTGATAAATATTTTATATTCTACTTAAAGAAGTGTATCTTGGCCATTTTTTAAGGATATAATTATTCAATTAAGCTTTGAATGAATTTTTTCTTATAAGTTATCTCCTAATATTTCTCCAGGTTAGATGATAATTGGATTTTTAAAACTCACACCTCCATAATAATAGAATCAGCAGCCTTAAGACTCAGTAACGTTATTCCTAATGAAACTATTAACCTGGTTTTAATCTTCTCATCTATACTTTTTGCCTATTAACACACAGAGACAACAGCAGTAATCAGAATAATAACCTTTGTGTGCCTTTTTTCCTGGAATGTACTCACATTGTGATATATGTGCTTTGAGGCCAAATTAATTGGGGGAAATTTCCTGTTCAGCATCAGAAGTCTCTGTAACTCTCGTCTTTTATCTGTAGTTCCCTGTAGTCTGCTGTGTTGGTGCTCATATATTTGCTAAATGATGGCTATTTGTTTGAGACATTGAGGTGGGGTTTTAGAATCACATTTTAATGAGGAAATTCCATACGAAGAAAAAATAAGGATAAATAACATATCAACATAACATCCTACAAAATGTTTCTAAACTATGAAATGTCACAAAAATGTTGACAACAGTCTTTGTTTTTTCCTTTTCAGGCTGAGAAAGCAGAAAAACGACAGAGCTTTGCATCTTTAGCTTTACGTAAGCGCTACAGCTACTTGACTGAGCCTGGAATGAGTGAGTTTTCTAACACATTTGCTAATCTATGCAGATTTTTATAAGAAGAGACATTTTTTCTATACAGTCAGAATTTTGGGGTCATTTGAAAACCCAATGGCAAAAGAAAAACTGCCTGCAAGAAAACTTTACCATGAAAATCTAAGTAACACCATGAAATCTAAGGAATATATTGTACATAGTTGAAGATATGAGGCACAAACACCCCTAGATCATAGCTTCAAAACAGGTTTTTAAAAGCCACTAACCATTTTTATTACTTAAAATAAAAAACCATGGTTTCACTTGGATTGTTAACTTTGCTAGGAGATAATGTTGAACCGATGCTGCTTTAAATCTATGCTCAAAAGAGAAAATATTTATTTTTATGTATGTGGGATGGTAGAAAAATGAGAAAGTAACTTTAGTTACCTCATTTTTCTTTATCTACATAGGTCATTATGTCTTAGTCCTGCCTCTTTTTCTGCCCACTTTGAAAGAGTGGTATTTTCCTACCTTCTTGAGGTAGCACGTGCTTACTTTCTTTTCCCTCCTTCTCTGTCTTTCTCCCTCCCCTGCCCTTTATTAAATATGTTCTAAAGGCTGGTCTTCACTAGACTGGTTAGACTCATCTCTCAGTGGTTGTTTTGGTTCATTGTTAACTGGTTTTAAAGTATCAAGGTATAGATTAATTCAATCATATTCATTTTCTCCCTCTCTCTTCACCTCCCCTCCCCTCATCCACATGATTATCACCTCTTGATAACTGCAGCCCTTAATATAACCCCTACACCAATAGGAACTAAGGGTGTGAGAACTGCACTGTGTTTGATTGATGTAGTGGTGCCACTTTAAACATTATAGAAAGATTTATATAAAAAAATTATTTCCAAGTTAGTGAATAATTTCTAGATGTTTCCCATTACCCACACGACTTGAGTTTAGGGAGGATTGAAAATTTGTCAGTGAGAGCCCCAGCTTTGGTTTTCCCCAACTTCTCTGAAATTAACTCGCATTGTGCTACAATGCAGGAAAGATGTGTGTGTGTGTAACTAGATGATTTTTTCAGTAACTAAATCTCCTGGGGGGACGTCTTTGTTGGAATACTGTTTTACCTCTCCCCCCCCCCCACCCCCCAGCCCCAGCTAAGACCCTCACTGCGTAGCTGGTTGGGACTCCCAGGCCATATCTTTAAGCTCCATGGACCAGCTACTTTAGGACAGAAATACTCTGGGCAGGCCAGCTCACATCTGATTCTGGTCCCTAAGGTATTGGTTGTGGGAAATATGAGTTGTAAGATCAGGTATATGCTAAGTCAATTGAGTTTTTCCAACTTATGAAAGTGTTGCTACTCTTTGGTTAGTGTCAGTTAAGGTGTATGTAGGTTATCTTCTTTGAGTTTTGATAGAAGAACAAGGATATTTTTCTCTCTTTTATGAAAGAGAACAGAATGGTGGTGAACAGAGGAATTGAAAGGAGTAAGAAGGAGCTAAAGAAACTAAGGAAAAGTCATGGCCCTGAATTGGTATTAGAACTCCAAGTGAATGCAGCTTTTCTCTCACTACCTGTCCTTTCTAACTGCCTGACATCCAGAAATTGCCTTTGTTATAAAGGGGACCATAAAATATGTGTCATTAAAACACAGTATGTAATTGAACAGTAAGTTGGCTGCTTGTGCGAGGTATAAAACCATAGAGGTTGTTCAGAAGACTTCTTTGTTTGATGAGCCAACCTTCAGTGGTAAAGGAGAGATGCTTTACCAGTTTTTGGTAGTTACAAAGATAAATTCTCTTGAGCCATGACATTGTACTGAGCCCAGATCACTGAATTGAATGAATCCCCAAACCTTTCATTTGTAGTGTGGTATTTCTAGCAGAGTTAAGTAATATAATATTGAGAATTATGGCTAGGAGGGGTAATGAATGGGTGAGTTTTTCCTTAGTTCTTCCACTTTTCCTTAGAATAATATGCCAGTCTAGAAAAGGATATGTTCTGAATGTTTGAATTTAAATGTACACTAGGAATGAAAATCTTCACCCTTGTGGGAGTAGCTGCTAATCCAAGGACTGGATTGTAGCAATGGCACAAGCACAGCCTGAAGCGGAGCATAAAGATGAAGCAGATTCTCATTTCCTCTTCGCAGTTCACTCTTGTTCTGAACCAGTGCAGTCACTCTGACATACACATTACCCTTGGCAGGCATTCCAAATCTCTGTGGCCAGCTCGGTTTGTTTGTTAAAATTGTAGAAGTAGAGAGGACTAAGTGTGTGTTTGCTCTCCCCCGGCGAGTGTGCTTACCTCATTTGTGTGTTTCTTGTCCCACTGCCAGCAGAATGCTGGTAGTAAATCCATCTTTGCTAGTGGTAGGTCTGCCTCATGGCTGCTCCAGTGTTTGGGGTATCCATGAGTCCCATGAATATTCCGGGAAGGCACCAGAATTGGGACCTTTGCCATTGACATCTATATACAAAATAATACTGTATCCCACTGTAGATAAGTTAAATATGGGGTGTTAAAAATATGAATGTGCTTTTTAGATTTCCCCCATGATACCTTTTGAGAATTAAAAGTATGATAGATTATGAAAAAAATATGAGATAGAATGTGTGCTTTTATCCATAATGATGACAACACCAAACATGGATATATTTAGTTGCAGATGTATTTTTACTATGCAGTATTAAATATTTTCCTAAAATCTCAAAAGGTACCAAGACTTCACATCTCATGGAAAAAGTGTACTCTTCTTTCTCAATGCTCTTGTGAAAGTATTTTTAAAGTTTATATATTGTGCATACTATGGCATAAAAATTGTATTACATCATTGGCTTGTTTGCCATGATATATTGCGCATGATAAAATGTTTCGTTGCTTTGCTTGCTTATGGTAACCATGAATCATATTTTCTTTTTTTTTTCTCCCTTTATGTGTGTGTGTGTACACATGCATTTTAAAATCATTTCATATCACTTTTTTTTTCCTCACCAAAAGGAATATACTGCATGGAAAAGAAAAATGCAAACATTCCTTTTCTTTGTTTTTTTCTTTTAAAATTCTGACTCAGAGAATTTCTTGCTCTTATTGGCTTTTTATGGGTGTGAAGCGTAACCGAATTGTGCATGGAAGATGCAGATTTAAAATCCAGTGGCTTCACAGTTTGCACATCAGTTGCCTGTCACTTAAAAGTTATTTTGGATTCTGCATGAAATAGGCTTGAGTGGTTTTCTAAAAAAGACTTTTAGATGTTTAACATATAGCTACACACATTGATATGGTTCAAGGTGAGGAAACATTAGAAATTACTAAAATGAGAGTTTTATGGTTGCACCAAACAAACATTAACCTATACAGGCAAAACAGAATGGCTACTGATATTTCAAAACCAGCACATAAGAAAGTCAATAGGAAGTAAGGGAACAGTTTTCCATTGTGGTTATTTTTCATCATTAATCCTTTCCTCGTGTTTTCTGATTTTCATTGTTGGCCTATTTGGTTGCGACATGCTTTTTCTGTCTTTCATTTCACATTGCTCTGTTTTTTATTTATTTAGTGTTTTGTGTGTTTTTTACTTTGGATTAGTTATGTCTGTAGAAAATTTTTCCCTCTTTTGCTTAATTGTTCCTTTTGCCTCTTCCATTCTAAATCATGCAAACAATTGTACTTGCTTTTGTAATATTTCAAAGTTTACTGACCAATTTTTTTCTCTGGTCTCTCTGTTTCTCAACCATTTTTGTTGATTTTTGTGTTTGGTTTCATTTTAAAATTTAAGAAACAGTTGAACGGAGTGCAGGAGCAACAAGATCCCTCCCCACTTCTTACTCATACAAGCCATTCTTTTCTACAAGACCATACCAGTCCTGGACCACAGCTCCGATCACAGTGCCCGGGCCAGCCAAGTCAGGCTTCACTTCCTTATCAAGTTCTTCCTCTAATACGCCATCAGCTTCTCCGTTAAAATCAATTTGGTCCGTTTCGACTCCTTCTCCAATCAAATCCACATTAGGCGCGTCAACTACATCTTCAGTTAAATCCATTAGTGATGTGGCATCTCCAATTAGATCCTTTCGGACAATTTCTTCACCAATAAAAACAGTGGTGTCACAATCTCCATACAATATCCAAGTGTCTTCTGGTATCCTGGTTAGAGCACCCACAGTCACGGAGGCCTCGCCTTTAAAAGGGCTGGCGTCCGGTTCTATGTTTTCCTCTCGAACCTCTCCAGTGACTACAGCAGGGTCTCTTTTGGAGAGGTCATCAATTACTATGACACCCCCTGCCTCCCCCAAGTCAAACATTAATATGTATTCCTCAAGTTTGCCATTTAAGTCCATCATTACATCAGCAGCGTCGCTAATATCTTCACCGTTAAAGTCAGTGGTGTCTCCAGCTAAATCAGCAGTTGATATCATTTCATCGGCGAAAGTTACGATGGCTTCTTCTCTCTCATCGCCCGTGAAGCAGATGCCTGGACATGCAGAGGTAGCATTAGTCAATGGATCTATTTCCCCTCTGAAATACCCATCATCTTCAACTTTAATTAATGGATGCAAAGCCACTGCCACGTTACAGGAAAAAATTTCTACCGCTACAAACTCTGTGAGCTCTGTGGTGAATGCCGCCACAGACACAGTTGAGAAAGTGTTTTCTACAACAGCGATGCCATTTTCCCCACTCAGGTCATATGTGTCTTCAGCACCATCAGCTTTTCAGTCTCTCAGAACTCCTTCCGCAAGTGCACTCTATACATCCCTTGGGTCGTCAATATCTGCAACTACCTCATCTGTAACTTCATCGGTAATAACAGTGCCAGTATACTCTGTAGTCAATGTTTTGCCAGAACCAGCATTAAAGAAACTCCCAGACTCTAATTCACTTGCAAAATCTGCAGCAGCCTTGCTGTCCCCCATTAAAACATTGACTACGGAGACACGTCCTCAGCCCCATTTCAATCGAACTTCATCCCCAGTCAAGTCATCTCTGTTCCTTGCACCCTCTGCCCTTAAGTTGTCTGCACCATCTTCTTTATCTTCCAGTCAGGAGATATTAAAAGACGTGGCTGAAATGAAAGAGGACCTCATGCGGATGACGGCAATACTACAAACAGATGTGCCTGAGGAGAAGCCATTCCAGCCTGAACTCCCCAAAGAAGGGAGGGTGGAGGACGAAGAACCTTTCAAAATTGTTGAGAAAGTAAAGGAAGACTTAGTGAAAGTTAGCGAAATCCTTAAAAAAGACGTGTGTGTCGATAATAAAGGACCACCCAAATCACCAAAGAGTGACAAAGGACACTCTCCCGAAGACGACTGGATAGAATTTAGTTCCGAAGAAATAAGAGAAGCGAGACAGCAAACCGCTGCAAGCCGTTCTCCCACTCTCCCCGAGCGAGTGCAAGTCAAAGCAAAAGCTGCGTCCGATAAGGATTACAGCTTGACCAAGGTGATTGATTACCTAACGAATGATATTGGGAGTAGTTCATTGACAAACTTAAAGTACAAGTTTGAGGATGCAAAGAAAGATGGTGAAGAGAGACAGAAAAGAATTTTAAAACCAGCAATTGCTTTGCAGGAACACAAACTCAAAATGCCTCCTGCCTCCATGAGGCCTTCCACCTCCGAGAAGGAATTGTGTAAAATGGCCGATTCCTTTTTTGGAACAGACGCTATTTTAGAGTCTCCAGATGACTTTTCTCAGCACGACCAGGATAAAAGTCCCTTGTCTGATAGTGGCTTTGAAACGAGAAGTGAAAAAACACCTTCAGCCCCACAGAGTGCTGAAAGCACTGGTCCCAAGCCGCTTTTTCACGAAGTCCCCATCCCTCCTGTCATCACAGAAACAAGAACCGAAGTGGTTCATGTTATCAGGAGCTATGAGCCCTCAGCCGGAGAGGCTTCCCAGTCCCAACCAGAGGAACCCGCGTCACCCAAACCGTCACCCACGTTTATGGAATTAGAACCCAAGCCCAGCACTTCCAGTATTAAAGAAAAAGTTAAAGCGTTTCAAATGAAAGCCAGTAGTGATGAAGACGACCACAATCGAGCTTTGAGCAAAGGCATGCGTGTCAAAGAAGAGACACACATAACCACTACTACCAGGACGGTTTATCATTCTCCACCTGGCAGCGAAGGCACCTCTGAAAGAATTGAAGAAACCATGTCGGTCCATGACATCATGAAGGCCTTTCAGTCCGGGCGGGACCCTTCCAAAGAACTGGCAGGTCTGTTTGAACATAAGTCGGCAGTGGCCCCAGACGTTCACAAGTCTGCTGCTGACACCTCAGCCCAGCACGCAGAGAAGGACAACCAAATGAAACCCAAACTGGAGCGTATAATAGAAGTCCACATCGAAAAAGGTAACCAAGCTGAGCCCACTGAAGTCATTATTAGAGAAACCAAAAAGCATCCAGAAAAGGAAATGTATGTGTATCAGAAAGACTTATCCCGGGGAGATGTTAACCTAAAAGATTTTCTGCCAGAAAAACACGATGCTTTTCCTTGTTCAGAGGAACAGGGTCAGCAAGAAGAGGAAGAACTCACTGCAGAAGAGTCCTTGCCTTCTTATCTGGAGTCTTCCAGAGTAAACACTCCTGTGTCCCAAGAAGAAGATAGTCGCCCTAGTTCTGCTCAACTCATATCTGATGACTCTTATAAAACATTGAAGCTTTTGAGTCAACACTCAATAGAATACCATGACGATGAGTTGTCAGAACTAAGAGGGGAGTCTTACAGGTTTGCTGAGAAAATGCTTCTGTCAGAAAAGCTAGATGTGTCTCATTCCGATACAGAGGAATCAGTGACAGACCATGCAGGACCCTCTAGCTCAGAGTTACAGGGGTCTGATAAGCGGTCCAGAGAAAAAGTAGTCACTGCCCCCAAAAAAGAAATTCTCTCCAAAATCTATAAAGATGTGTCTGAAAATGGTGTAGGTAAAGTGTCTAAAGATGAGCATTTTGATAAAGTGACAGTGTTGCACTATTCTGGCGATGGTAGTAGTCCAAAACATGCCATGTGGATGCGCTTTACTGAGGACAGATTAGACAGAGGGAGAGAGAAGTTGATGTATGAAGATAGGGTGGACAGGACTGTGAAGGAAGCTGAAGAAAAACTGACTGAAGTGTCACAGTTTTTTCGTGACAAAACCGAAAAGCTCAATGATGAACTGCAGTCCCCAGAGAAAAAGGCACGCCCCAGAAATGGCAAAGAATACTCTTCTCAAAGCTCTACCAGTAGCAGCCCCGAGAAAGTACTGCTGACAGAACTGTTGGCATCCAGCGATGAGTGGGTCAAGGCGAGGCATCATGCCCATGATGGGCAGGGCCTCCCCAGAGCCAGTGAGAGGAAAGCGTCCAGTCTGCCCAGCAGCCCGGAGAAGAAGGTTCTGTCCCAACAGACTGAGGACAGCAAGTCCATGGAGGAAGCCCAAGGAAGCGTGCCACAGAGCAAAGCACCAGAAGGGCCCCAGTCTGGGTTTCAGCTCAAACAATCTAAACTGAGCTCCATTAGATTAAAATTTGAACAAGGCGCACAGACCAAAAGTAAGGACGTGACTCAAGAGGACAAGAAGCCAGATGGCCAATCCAGAATCCCAGTTAAAAAAATGCAGGAGAGCAAGCTACCTGTCTACCAACTTTTTGCTAGAGAAAAACAGCAGAAGGCCATAGACCTCTCAGATGAAAGAGTACCTGCCCAAAAAGATTTTATGATATTAAAAGCTAAAGATGAGCCTGAGCAAAGCAGTGAAATTGTTGTAAATGATTCTGGCTCTGATGATGTGAAAAAACAGAGAACTGAAATGTCAAGTAAAGCGATGCCTGACTATTTTTCTGAGCAACAGGCTAAAGACTTGGCATGTCATGTAACCTCAGATTTAGCAACTAAGGGACCCTGGGACAAAAAGGTCTTTAGAACGTGGGAAAGTTCTGGAGCCGCTAACAATAAGTCGCAGAAAGAAAAGCTTTCGCATGTACTTGTTCATGATGTAAGAGAGAATCACATTGGTCACCCTGAGAGTAAAATTGTTGATCACAGGAGTGAATTTGTGTCTGTGACTGAGAGAGAACACAAATTGTTAACAAATGGCTCTCTCTCAGAAGTTAAGGAAATGACTGTAAAATCTCCCTCCAAAAAGGTCTTATACAGGGAATATGTTGTGAAAGAAGGGGACCGTCCTGGCGGGGCTCTCGATCAACCTCTGAGGAGAAGTGAGAGCTCGGCTGCGTCACACATCCCAGTCAGAATGGCCGATGAGCGGAGAATGCCGTCTTCTAATGTTTCCGTTGGTTTTTGTGAGCAGTCACCATTTCCAAAGCACGAACTATCACAAAAGTCACCCCAGTCGAGTCACAAAGAGACAGTGGAGACACAGCACTTTAATTCTCTAGAAGAAGAAAAAGTTACCTATTCAGAAATCAGCAAAGTTTCCAAACATCAGAGTTATGTAGGCTTATGCCCCTCTCTCGATGAAACTGAAAGCTCCCCCACCAAATCTCCTGATTCTTTAGACTTTAGCCCAGGAAAAGAATCTCCCTCTAGCGAAGTATTGGACCACAGTCCCATTGATGGATTGGAAAAAGTTGCACCACTAGCCCCGTCAGAGGGAGGGAAGGAGATAAAAACTTTACCTGTTTATGTCAGTTTTGTACAGGTGGGGAAGCAATATGAAAAGGAGATACAACAAGGAAGTGTAAAAAAAATCATCAGCCAGGAATGTAAGACAGTACAAGAGACCAGGGGGACCTTTTATACAACTAGACAGCAAAAGCAGCCTCCTTCTCCCCAAGGTAGTCCGGAAGATGATACTCTAGAGCAAGTTTCCTTTCTAGACAGCTCTGGGAAAAGCCCTTTAACTCCAGAAACACCCAGTTCAGAGGAAGTGAGTTATGAATTTACGTCTAAGACACCAGACTCACTCATAGCTTATATACCAGGTAAACCCAGCCCAATTCCCGAGGTTTCTGAGGAATCGGAGGAGGAGGAGCAGGGCAAGTCATCCTCCTTAAAGCAGACTACAGTGGAGGAGATAATAGGCGCACACGAAATGCCTAGTAGTGTGAGCAAAGACTCTAACCAAAGACCCAAAACCAACAGAGTTGCCTATATCGAGTTTCCCCCTCCTCCGCCACTGGATGCAGACCAGATTGAGTCGGAGAAGAATCTTTATCTGCCTGAAAGAGAGGCTGGCATGATTGAAGTCAGTCTGCAGGATGAGCATGATAAGTACCAGCTGGCTGAGCCAGTCATCCGAGTGCAGCCACCCTCTCCAGTTCCTCCTGGGGCGGACATCAGTGATTCGAGCGATGACGAATCACTTTATCAACCAGTTCCAGTTAAAAAATACACCTTCAAATTAAAGGAAGCAGACAGTGATCAAAAAGAAATGACAAAACCCAAAGCTTCTGCTGAAAAGGCTTCCAACCAGAAAGAATTAGAAACTAATGGATCTGGAAAAGATCATGAATTTGGCCTTGATTCGCCTCAGAATGAAACTGCCCAGAATGGGAACAATGACCAGTCCATCACAGAGTGTTCCATTGCTACCACGGCCGAGTTTTCTCATGATACAGATGCCACAGAGATTGACTCTCTTGATGGCTATGACCTGCAAGATGAAGATGATGGCTTGACGGAGAGTGATTCCAAACTCCCAAGTCAGACCATGGAAATTAAGAAAGACATCTGGAACACAGAGGGCATTTTGAAGCCAGCTGATCGCTCCTTTAGCCAAAGTAAACTTGAAGTCATCGAGGAAGAGGGAAGGGTGGGACCAGATGAAGATAAGCCATCTTCAAAAAGTTCTTCCTCTGAAAAGACTCCTGATAAGACTGATCAGAAGTCAGGGGCCCAGTTTTTCACCCTAGAAGGCAGACATCCTGACAGATCAGTGTTTCCTGATACTTATTTCAGTTACAAAGTAGATGAAGAATTTGCCACTCCTTTTAAAACAGTAGCTACCAAAGGTCTAGATTTTGACCCTTGGTCTAATAACCGAGGGGATGATGAAGTTTTTGACAGTAAATCCCGCGAAGATGAAACTAAGCCATTTGGTCTGGCTGTGGAAGACCGCTCTCCAGCAACAACCCCTGATACAACGCCAGCCAGAACGCCAACCGATGAAAGTACCCCAACTAGTGAGCCTAACCCCTTCCCATTTCATGAAGGAAAAATGTTTGAGATGACTCGCAGTGGTGCAATTGACATGAGCAAGAGGGATTTTGTTGAAGAGAGGCTCCAATTTTTCCAGATTGGTGAGCATACTTCTGAAGGGAAGTCAGGGGACCAGGGGGAAGGGGATAAAAGTATGGTCACTGCCACACCACAGCCACAGTCAGGGGACACCACTGTAGAAACCAATCTAGAGAGAAATGTAGAGGCACCTGCGGTCGAACCTAAACCCAGCATCCCGACCAGCGGAGAGGGTCAGGAAGGCACACCCAGTAGCGCCTCCTTGGAGAAGTCAGCAGCAGCCACTAACACCTTGAAAGTTGACCCCAAGTTGCGCACGCCTATAAAAATGGGGATTTCTGCATCCACCATGACCATGAAGAAAGAAGGCCCTGGAGAAGTCACAGATAAGATAGAAGCTGTGATGACCAGTTGTCAGGGATTAGAAAATGAAACTATAACAGTGGTTTCAAATTCAGCCGATAGCCACATGGGTGCTAGGCCCCAAGGAAAACACGATTTTCAAAAAGATAACTTTAATAACAACAACAATTTGGATTCTTCCACTATACAGACAGATAACATTACAAGTAACGTAGTTCTGACAGAACACGCCGCACCCACTCGTACCACAGAGAAAGCTAATCCAGTGAAAAGCTCGTCAGGAAAAAAGGCAGGGGTGCTACAGGGACACTGTGTGAGAGAGAAGCAGAAAGTGCTTGGAGAGCAGCAAAAGACACAGGCACCAGTAGGGATTAGGCGAAAATCCAAACTTCCCATAAAGGCCACTTCATCAAAAGATACCTTCCCACCAAATCATATGCCAAACATGAAAGTGAGTAAAATGAAGCAGGTTAGTCCATCTGAGAAAACCAAAACCCGTACCTCTTCTTCATGTCTAGACGTAAAGTCCAGAATTCCAGTAAAAAACACACACAGGGGTAACACAGCTCAAGTTAGAAAAGCATGCACCCCACAAAAGCAAGGGCAGCCAGAGAAAGACAAGGCCAAACAACTTCCATCCAAGTTGCCAGTAAAGGTAAGATCCACCTGTGTCACCACCTCCAATGCTACCACCACAGTTCAAGTCAGGAAGAGTCAGCTTAAGGAAGTTTGTAAACATTCCATTGAATATTTTAAGGGAATTAGTGGTGAGACCTTAAAGCTTGTGGACCGCCTCTCTGAAGAAGAAAAAAAGATGCAGTCCGAGTTGTCGGATGAGGAAGACAGTACCTCAAGAAACACGTCGTTGTCCGAGAGTTCCCGGGGTGGCCAGCCTTCAGTTACAACGAAGTCTGCTAGAGATAAGAAAACAGAGGCAGCACCTTTAAAATCAAAGAGTGAAAAGGCCGGCAGTGAGAAAAGGAGCAGTAGGAGGACTGGTGAGAATGAAGGCAGTCAGGTTTCTCGAGCACTCTTTGCTCACATCCTGGAGAACGAGCCTAGTTTGTAAACACTTTCCAACTTGTAGACCCTAGTGCATGAACTGTTGTGATTGCTTGTGGAGTGACTTAACCGTAGTTTCTCATTCTGTCATTGTCATCTGTATGTGCTGTCTATACACTCCTCTTTCTTCCTTTTAACCAAACTACACCGTAGACAGCTAGGGAAGCATGCTGAAGATATTGGTGTCATTCACGATGAGCAGCTTTTCTTCTTTTTAATGTGCTAACGGATATGATTCTGTCAAAGTAAAAGCACAGATGTTGAAACCCCATCATGGTGTTTTCACCAACACGACACTTCTGTAACTGTTTTAAAGTAGCTAGCCTGTCAGCATGTTCAATTCCATTACATTGAGCATCCATGTAGTCTGACATTTGGCCTGATGCAGGTGAAAATCAAGTGAGTCCTGTGAAAAGAGGTGTTCATGTAGGTGATTAGGACACATTTAAATGTACAGTGTTAGCTTTAGTCTCTCTGTAAATTCTGAGTACTGCTCAAAGCAATTTTCCAGTATCCTGTTTTTCTTGATGATTATTTTAATTAAGAATTGTAAATCGTAGGTCCACAGAGTCCATGTGAACGGACAGATATCAGGATGGCAATAGTAGCCGATCACCTGGGACTTAGTTGGACAGGTAAGTGTATAAACCTAAATGAAACAGATAGTTTCTTAAATTCTTTCTTATTCACAAGCGGTTCATTATAAAAAAAACAAACAACCAAGCAATGAGTAAAAAATATTATAATTCTACCTACCCAGAAATAATTACTGATAGTACTGTACACTGTGTTTTTCAAGGCTTTTCTTATGCATATTCACTGAAGAATAGAAATTTAAATCTTAATTTCACCTTGAATGTAAGCACTTTCTCACAATGCCATTTTGGTAATATAGGATAACCTTTCATCTAATAGGAATTTATTTTGTGGCATAAAAGAAAATGTAGCTAAGGCCTATGACTTTTAAGTAATTTAAAAATTTTAAACATGCCAGGGGTGGGAAACCTCCGGCCCGTGGGCTGTATAAGGCCTGCGAAATCATTTGGTCTGGTCCTGCCAAGGCATCAGGGGTGAGTTAATTAAATGTCTGACCAAATACAGCAGGCTAATTTTTAAATTGATAATTTTGTATAGCTTGAGAATGATGTTATAAGTATCCAAATGGCCCTTGGCAGAGAAAGGTTCCCCACCCCTGGTTTATGCCCTTAAAGCAGCTCTCTCAGGCAACAGGTAAATTAATCCGTGCCTAGGTTTAAAATTTTTTTAATCATTCATGAGTCATCTTCATAATTTTTATGATATACACATATTTTCTATATGTTTATTTAGCTGATAGTTGTAAATTGACTTCATTGTACGCTCATATATTTATTTAAAGGAAAACTTGTATCACTTTGATATGGAAAACAAGGATCATTTTCAATAATTACATAAGCAAGAAAACAAAGGAATGATGGTTAATTTAAATTTTCAATTAAAATTTTTAAAAATAGTGAAATGAATGGAACTATTTATGCAGAAAAGGAATATTCTGTAGGTTAAGTGTATTTGTTTAAATTCACAGCCATAAAACATAATGGTTTAAAAGTGTCAATTATTGTCATAGCTAAAGTCATCTTGCATACCATCAGTGACATACATCTAGACTCAGGGAAATAATTATCTATGCTGTTAAAAGGGAGAGTATGAAAGTAGATCATATAAATAATTTTCATTTGACTACCATAAGTCCCTCCCCCTCCTACATATTGAACCCTCCTCTCTCTTTCCACCCAGTTTTTGCTCTCAGATATACAGCTAATACCCAGGAGGCTGATGATAGTCTGAGTAATCCCTTGCAGGTTGAGAGTTGATAGCAATCCGTTATAGGTAAACATTTGCTAACATAAAATTAAAGATAGTATTTATATTTTACCATAGGATACTGTAATCTGAAAATAAAGTGGAGCCAATGTTGATTTTGCAGTATTGTATGCCCATAACTATTAGATTATTTCCCATAAGCAAATCCAGCTCTCTGTCAGAGTAAATTTTTGGAGAAAATGTGATGTAAGAATAGACAGACATAAAGCCATAAAATGCTAAAATTCTTAGTGACAATGTGTCTTTGCTTTCATCGAGTCTAGACAAATGATACAGCTCAGTTACGAGAGCTTGTTGGGCAGTAAGTAAGTTGTCTTAAAACACAGAGATGAAAAACTTAAAAACAAATTTAACTTTTTAAATTCGAATTCCTATATGATAATAAAGATTATTAGGAAAATTAGCATTTATAAAAACAAAATTAAAATCTGTCCATCAGAATCACTATTAAGTAATTTTAATGAACTTTGATTTTTTATAAAATGCTCTTTTAAATGTTATATTAACTATGCAACTTAACGCTTTTTTTATTTGCAATTACATAGTTTCTACAAAATTAAATATTCTCTGATCTTGATTTTAATGGCTAAACAATAACAACCAATAGAGATACTTTATACAATGATGTTGTTCTAACTGTGGGTCACATGGAATCAGTTCATGCTTTGGTTATGTTTTTAAATGGAATAGAATGTTAAAGAAGACATCTGTGTATTATTATGTGTATTAAGGCTAGTTTTGCTCCATAAAGACCAGTTTCATTTATAGCAACACCATGATATACAATATATTTCTTATTGTAGGCTCTGATCAAAACAGTTTGCAAGCCCCTGCATTACATTAATTAACTCTTTTGTTCAACACTTGGATTGTTTTCAATTTTTCAGTAGTACAAGCCTACAATGAACATTCATGCATGTAAATCATTATGTATAACCCTATGTATTGTCAAGATTGATCTCTAGAAGTAAAATCACGTGATCAAAGGACTTTTTTTGAGCCTCCGAATACATTTTGACAAATTGCTGGAAATATGATGGTCTAACCACTATGCTGAATACATGAAACTAACACAAAATAATACTGAATGTAAAAATATATATACTTTCAATTAAATAAAAAGTAGCCAATATGAAAAAAATTTCTTAAGCAGGATAGAATCTTGACCAATTCCTTTTCCAGGAAGGATATGTTTACCATTCCTTACTTTTATAATTATTTAAGGTACTACATACTTGATAAATCTTTTTTTAATTGTACAAAAAATAAGTAAGTTTTCTCACCTTTGACTTCTACATTTCCCTCTACTAAAGCAGCCACTACTACTCATACATGTCTTTCCAAAGACACTCTGCATAAACAAGATTGAGTGTATACATCTAGATGGATAGAAAGTTACCTCCCTTTATTTTTTATACATGTGGCAGTATATCGTGGACAGTGATCTGGCCTGAAGTTCATGCAACTTGATGACATATAGAGTAGAATATTGAGTAAGAGATGCACTTCACGAAGAATGCCTAGGGAAAACACCAGCATCTCTTGTGCCATATATTTATGAACTGTATATCCCTACATATCCTGTACAAAGTTTGCTCAAATAAAAAGAATAATTTGGCTGAATTAAAAGAATCCAGCAAATCTTTGTGCAGATCAATAAACTATATAATCTAATTGCAACTAAGTAAGAGTTCAATCACAGCCTATGTAGGATCACTACTTTCCTGTGAAATCAAGTATATCATGATTATTGCCCAAGGCTGTACTTGGTTTTTACTGTAAAATTTTTTCTTTTAAATGAAATATATGTGATAAAAGTAGAATACAAAATCTCAATAACTCTTTTTCTTTTCTACAGAACTGGCAAGGGAACTGAATTTTTCAGTGGATGAAATCAATCAAATACGTGTGGAAAATCCAAATTCTTTAATTTCTCAAAGCTTCATGTTATTAAAAAAATGGGTTACCAGAGATGGAAAAAATGCTACAAGTATGCTGAAATTATATTACTTTAACTTTCATAACTGCATATATCCAATATTTTCTATAAGCCTACTGTTAATAAAATCAGAGTAATCATAAAGTAGTAGCAGGTCTTTTGAAATTATATTTGTTTAATTTAGTGCAAATATTCTAACCTATCTTTAGGAAGCTTTCAGAAAGCAAATAGGGAATTTTTTTGCTTTTTTGTGTGTAGTTCTCTCTGTGACCATTAAAAGTGAAAATATAATTCTAACTGTTAAATCATGGGGTGGTAGGCAAACACTATGAAGTTACTGCTATGGTCAGAGATGGATGTGCAGGGAGGTAGAGAGAGAAAAATAGGGTCAAATCAGGGGATCAAATCATTGTATTCAGTTTGGTCTGTGGTGGCAGAGAATTCTCTAACGTTGTTGGGTTTTGTTTTATTGTGGATGGCATAGGGGGATGCTATACTACGACAAGTACCAACCCACAACAATGTGGAACAAGTTATTGTAGTGTCAGCCTGATTTTAGTAAGTCATTAAATTGCTAAGCGTCAAATATGAGAGCAACCTATTGTGACAGTCTGAAAGGAGAGGAACATGTTTAGAATTTTATGAGATCCCCTTATAACTAAAAGGAATGTAGCTATTTTGGGCCTCATCAGCTCTGCATCTTACAATGGAATGAATGTTGCTGTCTTCAAGCACAGCTTTATAGGGTGATTCTTAAGACCCTTACAGATCTTCCCTTGAGTGGCCAGTTTTCTGAGCCCCCTGGTTTTCAGAGCTGCAATAAGAAGAGCTAAAATGCCAGCAGGGTTGCAAAAGCTATGTCTTTGTGTGGATATTGTGATGACTTAAAGAAATAATTTCCTTGGATTTTCAACCTTTCCCCCCCCTCCTTTTTCAGCTGATGCCTTAACTTCGGTCTTGACGAAAATTAATCGAATAGATATAGTGACTCTGCTAGAAGGACCAATATTTGATTATGGAAATATTTCAGGCACCAGAAGTTTTGCAGATGAGAACAATGTTTTCCATGACCCTGTTGATGGTAATTGAATCCAGTGTTCATATTTATTTAATCATTTGATAAAATTTGAAAATGCAGTAAAACAGGGAAGTCAGTTAAACCAGCTAAATGATGATTTGCTTGACTTAATTTCTCATTTTCACAGCATTTTTTATGCCAGAGTCTGCAAATATATACTCTGATAGACCAAATGATAAATGTCTGTTATGTAAAACATGAACAATGAAATATAAAAGCATATGTTATCTGAAATAATTCAATTTCAAATATTTTATATGACCAAATGGGAGAAAGTTTAATATCTAGAGACTACACAGTTTTTGTCATTTTCACATTCACCTTAAAAAACTAGTGAATTAGCTTATTTTATATAGATAAAACCAAATTGCGAGCTGTTTTACCAAGTAAGTAAGGTGTTGGGTCAAGTTTAAGCATATAGTATACAAATTGTTAAGTAAAATGCTGAATTACTGTTTTGGGACCCAGTATTTAAGTATGTACTGAAAAAATCTAATGTGTCATTCAAAAAAGTATTTTAGTTATTTAGCATTGTTTTATCTTCATGTGCTATTTGTTGGGGAACAAACCCTACTTGATACATAGTTTATAAAAGGCAGCATAATTTCTAATTCAATGAGTATAGATGTCTCTAATAACATAATTCGTCTTTTAATAACATAATTCGTCTTTTACATTAGCTCCATTTATAGATACTGTAATTTTTCCTTCATTATGTAAATTTGGGGGTTTTTTTCATCAAAGTATTAAGAAACAAATATCTTATGTTTTTCAAGATGCTCATCTTCCTTCACAAATGGAATTTACTCCTATAATGAATTTTGAGTAAAATTTTGATAATGGTTTGGATGCAGGAAGAAGGACTAGTGATATTTTTCCACTATTCCATGATTTGGAAAATAAGATGATTCTTTTTCCAGTTTTAAACTGGAAAAGTTTGACTAACAAGAATCAATAACTTCTAATTCTGCATATTATGTGACAAAGTTCTCAAAGTCAACAGAAAATTTAAAGCATACCTTGTTATCCACATAACATAAGAATGATGGGTAATAGTGTCAAAAGTGGTTTATCTTTAAGTTTATAAACACCAGAGAATCTTGGGAAAAAGCTCTCTTTACAGCCTTATCTTATATGTGAAACCATGTATTGGTAACCAAGCTGTTTTTGCACTAAAGACATATCATGTTATATCAAATGATGAATTATTGCCAAATTATAGTTTATAGAATCTTTTAATATTCTTTGTTGGGAAAATTTTTAAGCACAGTAGCTCTAATACACAAGATCACCAGGAAACAATGGACGTATTCAATGGAATTGAAAACTGCATTTAATTTTAACGTTTTAAAATCAGAATATTATTAAATAAATAAACTCACAAGGGCTTTTGCTACATCTCAATATTTTCTATTCCTTGTTTTAAGAATTCTTAGGGAAATTTTAGGAATATGTGTATTAAATATCACTTGTTGAAAAGCTGGCTAAGAGTAGCTGAGGTTTACAATCTGCACAAGATTCTGGTCTACAGGTGATCATAATAGGAAAATATTCACTTACTTATAGTGATCTGAATTCACAATAAAAGTTAAGTTGGTATTTACCTTGGACTGATGGAAAAATGAGGCTTTAGTTTTGTAGATAATAATTCAGAAAATGTGCTGGGTTGCGTTGGGTTTTTTTTTTCCTGTCTCTCCTCTTCGTTGAAATTCTGTAAAACTTCCTTTCCTCACCATGACCAGACCATTGTTGACTTTTCTCTCTGCTCAAAGAGAAAAATACTCCCTTAGCCCATGCAGCACAGTTTAAAACATGAGACCTGCTCCATCCGTCCCCTCTATGTAGTCTGGTTAATAAACCTCCGTGTTTCATAGCCTTGTCGTGAATATTCACACCTCTTTGCAGATGGTTTTCCTCCTGTCTCTGTTGTACCATTTCCTTTTTCTCTTTATTTGATTCATGGTTCTGAGTGGACCCATCTCACCAAGTTTACCAAAATGTCCATATACACCACAGCCCTTTCATCTCTGACACATTTTGACACTTGAAGATTTACATGGAGTCTTTTCTACTTTATCTGCTTTTTAAATTCTTTTCCTAACATGGTTTTAGATTTTTTTCCAAAATCTAATAATCATTTCTTTCCAAATATTAAATTCATTTTTCTTTGCTGTAAATTTCATGTGAAATAAGTAAAAATTAGAGTTGGGTACAATCGTTCATATGCACTGTTCTTAAAATAAGTTATAAGTAATTATAAAAATTGTTTTTTTGTGGCTTGCTGTATTTAATCCACCAAAATATGGATTTTACATGCTAAAAGTTGAATGATAATAAATTTGGCCATGGAATAAATGTATCTTATATAGTGGTAAATTACTTTATATTGGATTAAATTAATCTGTGTATTTAAGTTATTATATTAAAATTACCAAAATTGATAGAAACAATCTATATCTTAATATCCTATCTATTATAGTTTGCACTAGCCTTTTATTTCATTGTATTACATTTAATTGAACTAAACCAATAAATTTATCATTCTGTAATTCATCATACTACATTTTCATACCTGATATAATTTAAGTCATTCCATGTGTTTTTGTTTGATGTACTCGTAATTCATTCCAGTCAGTCCAAATGTACTGTCTTCCATAGGTTATCCTTCCCTTCAAGTGGAACTGGAAACTCCCACAGGGTTGCACTACACACCACCCACCCCTTACCAGCAAGATGATTATTTTAGTGATACCTCTAGCATAGAATCTCCCCTTAGAACCCCCAGTAGACTGAGTGATGGGATAGTGCCTTCCCGGGGAAACATAGAGCATTCAGCAGATGGACCTCCAGTTGTAACTGCAGAAGACACTTCCTTAGAAGACAGCAGACTTGAAGACTCAATGCCTATAACAGAAATGCCCGAAGCAGTCGATGTAGATGAGAGCCAGTTGGAGAAGGTATATCTGAGTGAGTATCCGCGATACCTTGGAACTATGGCTGGGGTCCCAAAAGATGTTAAACCAGCAGAGCCACTGAAACATACTAGAAAAGTAAGAGTCAGCTCTGAGCAGCAAGAGAAAGGAAAATCTGGTCCTGATGAGGAGATGACAGAAGAAAAACTCAAATCTCTATTTGAGGACATTCAACTTGAAGAAGGAGTAGAGTCTGAGGAGATGACAGAAGAAAAAGTACAGGCTATTCTTAAACGTGTTCAGCAAGCAGAACTGGAAATGTCTTCAATTACAGGTTGGCAGAATGAGACCAGTGGAAACCTAGAGTCCCCGGCTCAAGCTCGAAGAATAACTGGTGGGTTACTAGATCGACTGGATGACAGGTATGGCTGTTTCAGAAAAAGTAAAATGAAACAGGTTACATGTTAGTAGTTTGTTTTAAATATGTGCTTTTTAGCAATTACTCTTTTTCTATATGACCATTCCAGTTTGGGGATAATACATGCTTTAAAGGTTGGTTCATTTGCTAATCTGGAGAGGGAAAATTGCATTAAACTCAAATATAATTCTTAAAACTATTGACAGCCTGAAGGAAAAGCAAAAAGTTTTAAATATATGCCAAAAATTGATGTACATTTTACTTTAGAAGACTACTCTTTTCTAGTTTACTACTTGTATTACTCTTTTCACATAGCCAGTAATTAATGCTCATTCAAAAGAATGTAATAAATAAATTCCAAGTCTTTTAAAGAAATATAAACATTTCTATTATTTCCTGAGTGCAAACATAAGTAGGCTTATTATTCAAATTTTAAAAATACAGATTTATAAAAAAATCAATGCAACCCCACAATCTAGCAATAACCACCATTAAAATTTTGGTAGATTTTTTTTGCGTACATTTTTTTAAATGTCTTAACAGAAAACACAGAGAAAGGAAAAGAAAAGTCATCTGTCTTTCTACCATACTAAGAAAAGACATCTATCTAATAGAGTAATATGCAAATTGACCATAACTCCAAGACACAAGATGGCCGCCCCCATGTGGACACAAGATGGCCTGCAGGGGAGGGCAGTTGTGGGAAGTTAGGGGTGACCAGGCCAGCAGAGAAGGGCAGTTGGGGTGACCAGGCCGGCAGGGGAGGGCAGTTGGGGGGGGGGTCCAGGCCTGCAGTGGAGGACAGTTGGGGGGGACCCAGGCCTGCAGGGGAGGGCAGTTGTGGGTGATCAGGTCAGCAGGGGAGGGCAGTTAGGAGCCAGCAGTCCTGGATTGTGAGAGGGATGTCCGACCGCCTGTTTAGGCCCGATCCTAAGCGGGCGGTCGGACATCCCTCAAGGGGTCCCATATTGGAGAGGGTACAGGCTGGGCTGAGGGACCCCCCCCCGCCCCGTGCACAAATTTCGTGCACCAGGCCTCTAGTTTTTATATAATATCCTTCCTTTTTTCTACATGAGTGTTTTACGTGATTTGCAATATAGTATATGTACCAATTTTTTTAGAGAGAGGAAGGGAGAGGGAAACATTGATGAAAGAGAAACATCAATCGACTGCCTCCTGCACATGCCCCACTGGGGACTAAGCCCGCAACTGGGGCATGTGCCATGACTGTGAATCGAACCAATGACCTCTTGGTTCATGGGTTGGTGCTCAACCACTGAGCCACACCAGCTGGGCAGTATATGTAATTCTTTAGCCCAAATAATTCTGCCATGATTAAAATTTGTTTATACCCAATATAATTCCCTAATTATGAATCTGATTCTTCTTAAAGTGGCCTTACTCTAGAAAGGTGGGAGTTTAATGTCCTCCAGACATTGTTTCAAATATCACCATCATTAGGTTTGCACTTTGTGACTTTGGATGAATTTCTAAACTCTAAGAATGTCACTTCAATCAGTTTTAAAAATAAGAATGACTACTTTCCTCAAACAGGTTTATATATTGAAAAAGAAAACTTGTAGCAAGCATACCAAATGACTGGTGCAAATAGTCTGTTAGTAATATTTTTTATGTACATCAGACATTTTACTTCAATAGCAACTAATGATAAACTTAAGTTGGATGCAAAAAAAACATTTCATTACCAAATTTAATATTTTCATCTTACTAAGTCTCTTGCTCCATAAAAATTCCCAAAGGTGGAGTTTACAAAACTTTTTTTGCAGAATGGTAGCATCAATGAATTCTGTGTTCACCCTACCAAAGAGCCAAGACAATAAAGAACACTACTTCTGATGTCTACGTTCAGATATAGTCATATAGTTTATAGCTGTATTTATGTTATAGGATCTCCACAATATGCTGTAACTGTTTGCACACAACTGTATGTGTGCTATTGATATTTTTTATAACTGTTTAGATAATCAATTTGATTATAAGCATACACACATACATACTTATATACATAATAATATGTTATACATATAAAACATTGCAATAATTATTGCTTTCAGAAGTCTACAGGTAATTAGCAAAGACACTAAACACAATACACAAGCTACAAAATAAAAGTCTATACTGAAATGACTAAAAATTAGACATCACTTTAAGTACTGGAAGAGAAAGATTTTTAATAGTTGAAAGAAAAATAGTTCTCACAGAAAGTACAAGCAGTGGGTGAGCACCAGTCAGTGTCAGCAGAGGTCAGGGGCATAGAAAGATGGGAGCAAGGAAGGGAATTATAGGGATCATCATTGGAAACACAAAAGACTGGAATTTGGGGGATGCCAGAGCTCTCATCACAGGAATTCATTTTGTGCCTTATCAGCAGTTTTTTCACTGGCAGTATAAAAGCATTTTGAGATATCCCCTCCTTTTAAATTAGTGGGTCTGGAACTCTGAGCGGTCCATGAACTGCTCAGGATTACTTTTTAAGATACAGAATTCAAGCGGCTATAGAAGTGCAATCAAACAAAACACAAACAATGACAGCATAGCCAGCCAGCTTGGGAGCTGCCTAGAGCCTGCGTAGCACCTCCTCACCCCCACACCCAGGACTGCCCCTCACAGTTTGAAATCCAGTGAGCAGAGTTCTCAGGCCTTTCTATTTTATGCCTTCTAAAGTAGTTCAAAACATAGTTGTTAAAAATTTAGACCCATTTCCATCCATGTGTTACCATTGTAAATTTCTACGTTTTACCTTTTGCAGCCCAGACCAATGTAGAGATTCCATTACCTCATATCTCAAAGGAGAACCTGGGAAATTTGAAGCAAATGGGAACCATGCAGAAGTCAGTTCAGAAGCAAAGACGAAATCTTACTTTCCAGAATCCCAAAATGATGTAGGGAAACAGAGTACTAAGGAAACTCTGAGACCAAAACCACACGGATATGGACGTGTTGAGGAACCAGCATCATCACTAGCAGCATATCAGAAATCTCTCGAAGAAACCAGCAAGTTTGTCATAGAGGAACCTAAACCCTGTGTGCCTGTCGGTATGAAAAAGATGAGTAGGACTTCTCCTGCAGATGGCAAGCCAAGGCTTAACCTCCACGAGGAAGAGGGGTCCAGTGGGTCTGAGCCAAAGGTACGTCAGCTTTATTCAGAATGCTGTCCTTTAAACTGAAGGTATTGATGATTTGCTTCCTCTGATTAATGTAGCATTGACCCAATGTTCTTTACTGTTTCCAAATTATAAATGTGTGACCGAAAATTGTAACACTAATGTTGGGGGTAAAGAAAGTTCTGAGTAAAACATAAGCTACTTGATCATATCTTCATTCATAGGGTAGGAAAAAGAAATAACCATCTCTTTAGCCATTTTTCAGATTATAGAGATGTTAAGTAACCAGCTTAAGGTCCAGTATTATTTTTTTCTGGGATTTAAGTTTCGTAACTCCCAATCCAATCTTCTTTCCTATGCAAGGAGGTTAATTGTTCTGACCCTTTCTGGTTCTTTTGCATAATTTAAAGTTTATGGCACACAACCCATCTAAAAGTTCTACCCTGTAAGGTCAGTTGTCTGAAAGTGTGCTTTAAAAATTGAAGGAACATGGTTCCCAAGCCTAAAATGATGTGTTTATATACCACTATTGGTTGACAGCATTTAGAAATTTAAAGTAAGAAGTATCATTTTAATAATTTTTATATCTAAGTTGATAATTATCTTAATATTTGTTTTTAATAATTTTAAAACCTACTGCCACATAATTATTTGCTTGCTCTTTGTACTTTTATGTTTTGGTGATACTATCTTAATAGTTTTTTTAATTCATTGAGGTTTATCATTTAGATATTTTAAAGAATTAAAATTATGATTCATAGATGGATATGAGAATATAGAGCTGATTTTTTTTCTCAAATTTTATGTCTTTTCATGAACTATGTAGTAGACATAGATTAAGTGTTATACATCTTTGGAATAGTAGCACTTGTCATTTTCCTTAAAACATCTAGTTTTCTTTTGTCAAATAATGAGTCCATGATTAATATGATGCTTAAAAAAATATAAACTCCCAATCACTCAGGAGCTAATTGTCAGCTTATTGACTAATATCCTCTCTTTTCCCTTTCTGCAGACTATCTTTTGACCATTTTCCTGCTTGTTTAGAAGGAAAGGGAAAGAAAGTAAAATTGTCAGGTCTTTTTTCACTTCTCTCCTGACAAGTGGGGTTTTGAATATCAATTTCAGTCTTTTGGTTAACTCTTAGTTTATGTAAGCAGTATAATTTTGAATAAAATATTCCCTTTTAAAATGAGCCCACACAAAGAGAGAAGCAATAACATTCTGGTGTTTTAACTATGAACATGTGCAAAAGCCTATTAAAATCAATAGAAAGTACTGAAATATAAGTATAAATAAGCAACTCTATGTGCATACAATTGGCTATTGGGGAACCAGGGAGAAGGCATCAAGAGGGTTTAAAAACAGTCTTAACCCTGAAGGAATCTCAGCTGAGTTCATCAGCAATGGAAAATAATCACTACTAGGAAATGTTTGCAACATTTTAAATAAATGAGTTTATGCCTTTGGTGTTGGTCACAGGTCCCACTCCAATGCATAAAGGCTTTATGAGCATAAAAATTCATAATGGAGTTCAAGCTTCTGGTAGATATAAGCCTGACCTCACAAGAAATCCAAAGATGTTCGGATGGGTCTTTAATGACTAGATCATAGGACAATAGCAACCAACGAGGTCATCTGATGTATGATTTCAGAAACAGCCCCCTTTTTGTTCCCTAAATAATCAGGTCAAAAGTCCGGGTGCAGCTCTTACACGAATGACTACCTGCTGTTACAAGGTAAAATTCTGTTCTTTTCCACCCCTTTCCATGCAGCAACCCATGGCAAGGAGTACTGAGAAAATTCCATTTGGCCTCTTAGTTAATGCTGTTTACCAATTCCTAGAGAATTCTCCAAAAGGAATCCTGATGAGGTCCTACTACTACACTACATTCTGTCAACCCTTCACCTTAAGATTAGCATAGACTCCAGGAAAAGAGTGGAAACTAAAACATTGGCCAAATGGCCACTTTTTATTTATGTGAGGGGCTGGTCTTAGATGATGCTTGATAGGATTATGATATAATTTAACATCTAGATTTGTTATTAGTATTTGCATTAGTATCTGTTCTTCTGCTTTTAAATTTACCCAAGGGAAAACTGTTCCCCAGTTTACGATTCTGTGTATGATTAATTCCGACTGAATTATCCCTTTGCCTCATCTAACCTACTAATCCTTGAATGCTGATTAGTACTTTTTTTTCTTTCACAATATGAATTCCTCTTACCTTTTTTCTGCCTTCTGGAGCCATTGCAGGGCCTCCTTTCACAATATTAGGTCATTTTAAGTGTCCTGAATTTATGGTCCTTTTCTAATGAACTTTAAAAAGTAATAGGAAACTTAGCAAGCAATACCTTTGCAAAGAGTAAGAAACTCAAAAACTGTTTCCATTTGACACTATATATTATTCAGTAGGATGTTTTGTTCACATGAACTTTCCCACAAAGTCAAGGTTGATATTATATTTTTATATTTTTGTTAAGTTTACCTTTGGTGAATATGGTCTACCTACTATATTATCTATTTGACTAACGTTTCATTAATCATTTTAGCTAGCACTTATATTTCCCATAACAATTTTACTTGTTTTTCTTTTATTATCAATACTGCCATTGATTTTTCTATTGGATATTAACTACAACTTCTAACTCCAGAACTATCAAATTTGAGGTAATTAGTAAACTTAGAAAATAAAATTTCAGAATTATTTTCAGAATTCTATCATTAAAATTTAGAAATAAAATCATTCAGTAAATATTTTTCACCATGACATTTAATTAGAAGCCAAAGACATTTTTCCCTTTGAAATATGAACTGATTGCCACTTGGCAGTTTTTTTCATATTCCTATCCTTATTGCCTAAAAATTAGCATTTGTTTAGTTACTGTATTCTGTCTCTACCATGTTCTTGTCTGTCAGATGTGTTTTCTATTCTAATTTCATATCAGTTCTTTAAGACGTCATATTTTGACATGTTTTACATTATTCCTTTATTTATTTGAATAAACTCTTACTAGATACCAATTATGCTTACATACATTCTTTACTTTTTATAAATTTGTCAAATCTGACCAAAATTTCATAAAAATCCAATACCATGCCTTTTTCTGTAGATTAACTAAAAAATGACCTGAACTATAAGATTATACGTTCAAGTCAAATGTATATAGATTTGGGAGTGGGGTGGGGGGGGGGCAATGGTAAGATATGTACACATATAATACCTTAATAAAAATTTGAAAAAAAAATGTATATAGATTTAAAACTAGTTAAAAAGGAATATTAATGTTTCTTCAAACTAATAATTAGTAGATGTACTTTCTGATGCCAAAATGTCTCTAAAATTGTTATTTTTAATATTTTATCATTTATTTACCTTGGTCTTTATCATATATATATATGCAGGTAAAGACCAAAGTAATTAGATTCACACACTTATGCATAAATACATACATACATATACAGAGTAGTTTCACTTAGAATCCTGCTCAAAATTTTCTTTCACAAATATACATCACGATTTTCCTTAGAGGAGGGAAAATCAGCAAGTAAAAGTAATTCTTTTTTGATTTCCCTTCTCAGAATGTCTTTTATTTTAAATGTGATGGTAAAATTATGCTAAAAATACATTTATCAGGACTTGAAAAACAGTGAGAGTGATTCAAGCTCAGAGGAGGAACGGAGAGTCACTACCCGAGTTATTCGCCGGCGTTTGATTATAAAGGTATCCTGTAGCCGAATCATCATGGGGCATTGCTGTATTATTAGAAAGTCCTTTCTTGTGATTTTGAAAATTCAGCATGCTTGATAACGAAATGGCTCTCTATATGTTTGTCTGCACATTTGGAAGCTTATAAAAACAGTAACAAAAGGGAAAACGTCATGTTGCTTGGTAGTGAGGCCTGTGTTTGACCTGACAGTTGTAATTAATTTTATCTTAGAATTCCTGGGAATTGTATCCTGCTTTCCCTGAAGAAGTGTTATATTGGTGAGAGAATCGTCCCTATCAAATGAAACGTTCAATGAAATCTCAGAGGCCGTAATGAGGGATGAGCTAAGAGGATTGAAAGGCTTCCTTCTCAAGTCTCAAATTCCTTCTGCCTTCACAGTTTTTTAAGTGAAAACTAGTTTTGTTTGTTTTTTATCAATGACTGGGACTTTGATGTTATAGCCTGGATATGTGACATAAGGCAAATTAAAAAAAAACACCTATTTCAGAAGTTTTTGCTTAAATTTATTGGGGTGACATTGGTTAATTGTATTGGTGATGGGCTCACAATGCAATATACAGATGATGTATCATAGAATTATACATTTGAAGCCTATATAATTGTATGAACCAACATCACCCCAATAAATGAAATAGGTTTTTAACTTGACAAAAACACAGCCTGATTTTTTTTTTTGTATGTTAAATTATAGGAAGCAATTTTTTCTGGAAATGAAAAATATAATCTCACCTGTTACAGCACAGTTGAATAAGCTGATTTCCCCCATAAAGGCCTTTTGAAGCACTGACCTTATGCGTGGGAAGGTCCAACAGAATGTGTCTCAGTCTGCTGCTTGTCTTTATTACTGTCTTTAGCGAGATCTTTCTTAATGTTAAAATGATTGAGTGCACTGAACTAGGAAGCTGTTTTCAATACCCAGGCCTCTGAATGTGATCCAAATAACTTGAGGCTCTTTGGTTGGCAGCTCTAGAAAGAAAGGAAGGGAAATGTCTATTGAAAACCATTTGTCAAACTTATCCATTTCTAAAGTGTCAGGAGACTCAACAGAGAGCAGAGATGTTGGCTTAGGTATCCAAAAATTTTTAATCCTGCTGCTGGTACTTTTCATGTAGATCAGATTAAAGAAGAGAAGAAATCTGCTTAGTATAGTTTTTCAAAGACTTTGGAAGCATTATAGAAGAAAATAAGGCCTTGTATAAATTTTACATTATCCCCCAGTCAACCTTGAGCTCAATAGGGGGCTATCAAAAAGCATGAATCACTTCTTTGAAAATTCCGTATAGGCAAGCCACATTCCTTACTGGGATCTAGCATATTTGTAAGTATTCAACCTGCCATCCATAAATCCTCATAATCACTTCCCACATCTTCCTGGAATTAGAGGAAAGAAATAATTCCATTTTCTGAAGGAGGTAAAGCCATACTCTTTGCTCAGGCTTTGCTATTCTCATAATGTCTTCAAGAAATGGTATTTTAAAGTGAAACGTCTAGAAAAAGTGCACCAAACATAGTGTAACTTGCTTCTTCTTATGCTTAACCTTTGACATAGTCATGTTGCATCCAAACCCACCTATTCCTTTAGAATAGCTGCCATGATAGAAGCCGGCTCTCCTTTATGTAAGAATGGGCAAAAATATGTTTACAGTTGTAATACAAGAAAAAAATCTGTCACATATTCTTATTGCTATACACATAAGTTTGCCTACCCCTGTATAGGACAGAAGAAAATAAGATATCCTGCAAAAAAATTGGGAGGGTGGAAGGTAAAGAAATATTACTCCGAAGAATACAAAAACATCAAACCCCGCTCCCTGTGTCAGTGAGCACTCTGTTTTGTTCTCCTAGCATTCTACACGTGCATTTTCAAATTAGCTTTTATTAGAGTTATTATGTATTTGAGCTTAATATATAGTTGATTCTATAATTAATTCTTTAAAATATATTAACTTTTTTATTAATAAGTTTAAAAGACTAAAATGCACTATGATGTTGTAGTAGGCTTCATAAAATAGAGGAGTCAGTGTTCTCCCCAAATCCCTATTTCTTAAAGTCAGTGTAATTTCAGGGAGGTTGGGTGGAATCATCAGAGAATGGGTTTTATAACAAGAGAAAGCATGGTATAAACAATAGAATCACTCAAGTTTTGAGAAATGTCTTTTGTATATGACAGAAGTCAAAAACTAACGAATAGCTATAATTATAATTGGAAATTATGGGTATAACAAAAAATGTTACATATACTGTAGAAGAATCGTTCAGGTTAATATTTTTCTGTTCAGATTTTTGGGGCAGTTGAAAAGGGTCAGACTTCTATTGTTTTTCTCTTTACGCATTTGTTAGTATCTTTCTGATGTAAAAGAGCTTGAGACCACAGTAGTAGTATATGGTAAATGTGGCTGGGAACCATCTTTGTCAAAAACATAACATGAGAATGTTAGGCCCTAAAATCACTCTTTTGCTAGATGACAAAACAGGATTGGAGACCAGCTGATTTATCAGAATCACAGTAGGGCAGTAGCAGTTCTGGGACCAGAACCTAATCTCTAGCCCTCCAGTGAAGCTTCTATCTGCTTTTTCCACAATACTGCATTCTTTCTTTTCCAGAACAAATAAAAAATAACTTTTCCTAGACTAAATTAGGCCTTTCTAGTGGCATGGATTGAAAGAGCAACATTGGACTGCCTTTCCTGAAAATCATGAAGCTGGAATGCTAGGAATTTGACCTACTTCATGGAGGCTATCTACCTTGGACTAAGTCAGCATATTTAGATTGTTTGCCACTTAAGTGTCCATAGTGTGCTCAGGATTCCATTACCAGAAGTCTAGGCAAATTTGTATTCTTAGCCATTCAACTTGTATATATAATAAGTGGGTTGAAAGTATAATTTTATAATTTAAATTTAATATTTTTTAAGTTGCTAAGGAATGAGTCAAATTAAACTCCCATTTATTTGGGGAGCTTTTAAATTTTATAATCGTATTTATTTATTTCTATGTAATTTGATAATATCACAATGGTTTCAAATGCTTGAAAGCAATTTAAGTAAATTAACCAGTCCTATAAGCTTGTTTTACATTATTTGCTTAAAATTCAGTGACTAGAAAGGTAAAAGGTTTAAGCCAACTCACAGCCAAACTATTGTGAAGTTTAGGAAGATTCAAATAACTGAAATTTCACTATACTAGTATAGTTCAACTGTATTTTCATGTCTACTTTTGATTTTTTTTTTACGATTTTCAGATTAAGAGTTTATATGTATGTTTTCCCCAAACCAAAAGTATATAAAGTTTGATGTCCCCATTCCATTGTCCAGCAGTAACTACTGTTCATTAGCTTTAGATTTTTATGTGCATGTACAAAACAACATCCTTTGCAAGTGGGTTTCTTAGAATATAAAAATGAGTTATATTGTATATACTAGAGGCCCAGTGCACGAAATTCGTGGGCGGGGGGTGTCCCTCAGCCCAGCCTGCACCCTCTCCAATCTGGGATCCCTTGAGGGATGTCCAACTGCCCGTTTAGGCCCGATCCCACCAGGCAGTCGGACATCCCTCTCACAATCCAGGACTGCTGGCTCCCAACTGCTCGCCTGCCCGACTTCCTGATTGCCCCTAACCACTTCTGCCTGCCAGCCTGATCACCCTCTAACCACTCCCCTGCAGGCCTGGTCACCCCTAACTGCCCTCTCCTGCTGGCCATCTTGTGTCCACATGGGGGCAGCCATCTTGTGTGTTGGAGTGATGGTCAATCTGCATATTACTCTTTTATTAGATAGGATTGCTTAGTAACTTGCCAAGTTATGTGTGCGCCGTATATATGATATCTACCCCCATTTTTTGGAAAGTTGAAGTTTTAATATTATGTACATCAAAGCAAATTGGTACATTTTATATAGTTAATTGTTCTTTCATTTTATTCAAAAAATTCAAGGAGGAATAAAAATTAGAAAATGTTTTCTCAGGATTTTAAAGGGAAGTAGTTAGTCTTCAGTAAGGTGTCCACCAGGGTTGACATAGGTAGGTAGGTAGATAGATACAGACAGACAGACTGTATTTTTCCTTAGAAACAGCATGTGCTAGGGGAGGGTATTGCCAAAAATAATGCCATCAATAAGGCCAGAGGGGGGAATTTTGTTTACTCAACAGTACAAACTGTTTCCAAGAACTTTAGAAACTAATTAGGGATTATTTTCTCTCATTAAGGAGAAGCCCCAAAGGACCTCTCCTTGGTAACACTTGATTTCCAATATATTTGACAAAATTTTAAATGGATGATTTTTTAATGTATTTTTGACTCCTTCCTATCTATCTAATCTACTTTAGTGAGTTTTTACATAATCAGACAATTTATTTTGATCTTATTAAAGCATAATTGACTATACTTTATGACCATTTAAGAGTGATATACCTATACCTTTAATTTTACATAAATAGTATGAATTTTCAGTAGGAAAAAATGAAAATGCTACATACCAGAGTAGATCTCAACAACCTATATGGTTTGTTACTTATAAGTAGGGCTTTGCTTTTTTCTAAGACTATTAATATAAATCAGTATACTTATATGTATTCACTATATGCTTATAAATATAACTACTTCACATTTCTTTCAGAGACTGTCCAAACAGTTTAAAAATTAATTGGCATCTTTCCCCCCAAAAGGGTCCATTCATGATATGTCCCATAGGATTCTGTTTTACTGTATTTTCCTGGGATTCTCTAACACTCTAAGAACTAGACATTTCCAAAATTTAGCTCAAAATATTCCATTTATTCATATTTAAACTATAGTGACATCTTTCATGACCTTTTATTAGCCTTTTCTACTATCTTTATGCTTTTACTTTTAAAATAAAATGGCTTTTTTAATGACACCAACCATATTAAGTATAAATAACATTCCCATAAAGATGTATTGCAGATTTTAGTGCATTTAGTCATGAGTCCTCTACATTTCTCCAATCTCCTTCTCTCTGTTAAGTGTGTTAATTGAAATTAATCATAAGCAAGATTCAAGGTGAACTAAATCTGAGTAGCAAGAAACATCTTTTATTTTCATCCCGCCTCTAGACCACAGTGAGATAAGACGAGTCGCATGTCCCACACGCTGTCGTGACCTATGATGCCACAATCTCTAAGAATACAGAGTCACTTTGTAAAAAGAAAGAATGGAAATAAAATATTGTTAGCAAAACGCAATAGTGTTTTCGTCTTTACACTTGTCTTCATTTTAAACCAGAACTGCCTTTCTACCTGTTACAACATAATGTGCTCATCACGTTCTCCCACCATTGGCTGGCACTGACAAAATTATCAGAGCTACCTCTCCCGTGACAGTACCACTGAAAGGGCTAGAATCCTGGCTCTCCTTTGTGACCGGCTACTTTTCCTAAGAAGCCAGCAGAGCACAGTAACTACATACACTGTAGTGTAGCAATATCCAGGTCACCTTTTCAACAAAACGTTTAACTAATAGGTAAATATGGCTCTAGAATAGGTCTGCACTTCAGATGTTTGTCCTTGTTCCCCAAACTGTAGGTGGCACTAACCTAAAGTTGAATGAATACCAGTGCCGAAAATAATGTATTGCAAATACAGTCCTGTGTTTGCTTTAAGTGGTTCTTCTTCTTATTCAATCATAGAACTAATAGATATTAAGGAGCCATCTAAATCTACCAAGCTTCCTATGAGCAGGATAGTAAGAGCTCATCATGGAGGGTGAAGAATTTATTTCTTTTTTTTTAACTCACTAGAGGAAGGTCTTTTGACAGTTTTCCCCTTCTAAACCTGGTAACATTCACTAACTGAGAGATACTATTTTAAATTCCTTTCGTACTGACTTTTTTTTTTTTCTTTTTGTCTGTGGCAATGAAAACCAGATAATCAGTCATTACATAGGACCCTCACTTGAAAATAGTAGTATTCTGAAACCAAGTGCTTCATCAGACAGCTATTCTCATTTATTTTAAGACCTATGAAAGGTTCGGTCTTAAAAAAAAAAAAAGTGAGATTTTCCCTGAACTTTCTCTCAGTGCTTCCAAAAAAATGTATATATTGCTCTTAGTGAATGAAATTTTAAGTCAAACTAACAATGGGTGATAAATTTCCCAATTAAGGTACTATCTTAATTCAAATTAGACATACTGTAATTCATAAAAATGGGTTGTACTGAAAGTGAGATGATCTAATTAGAGCCCTAATCATTGGCTAATTTTTTTTCAACCAATGAAACTTTTCTTTGTAAAGCAATGTGTAAGTGTTCATTCTATAGTTATGTATTTTTAAATTCTTCCTTCTGGGAGCTTGTTGCTAATCATCATCCTTGTACATACTTGAGGTCTAATGCTTTGAATGTTGTTGACTGCTAAATAACTATCAGTGGAGTCAGGCTTTTCTCCTTGCCCTGGAAGAGCAAGTAGAACATATGCCTTCTTTTTCTAACATTCCACAGAGCATGTGTGTGGTTTATGGAGTGGTGGGGAGATCTCTCCACCTGGTATGTTGCTAATCTCTATGCCACATCCTCTAGGGAGAGGAAGCAAAACACATTCCTGGTGAATCTGTCACGGAAGAACACTTTACTGATGAAGAAGGCAACCTCGTCACCAGAAAAGTAATCACCACTGGGATTTCATATTTCTCTTGGAATTTAGATGTTCTATTTGCTTGCTGTAGTGTCCCCTCTTGAAACAGAAAACAGGAAACATCTCTACTTTTCACTATTGCTTCCTACAGATCACTCGAAAAGTAATAAGACGAATGGTTATCCCACAAGAGAGGAAACAGGACGTGGTAAAGGAGGGGGACTGCCCCAGAGAAAGTAGAGGATGAAAGCTTTGTGAACGCTCTAGTGTACGCGGCTAACAGGCTGGCGTGGGCAGTGTGGCAGCTTGAAGCGTTTGCTGCTGCTGATATCTTGTGCATTTGATCAGGGTCAAAGAAAAAGACTTTTCTTCCTAACGTTCTTTAACATTATATTCTTTTACTATCTTCAGAGAGTTCGCAGAGATATGTTCATTTATGGAGGTTGGAACATGCCAATTCAAGATTCCTAGAAAAAATTAAAATCCTCTACCACCACTAAACCCCTTGGCAGGGCCCCATCCATGCCCAGTGCCTGTCTGGGCATGGATAGAGAGCACTGGTTTCCAGCAAATGCACAGGATTTAAATGTTAGAATGCCAAAAAGCTCAGTTCAAGATCCATATATCAAATATATTTTCCCTGTACAATATGTTCTACGGAAAAATCTGAATTCCCCATTCTTAACCAAAAAATTCTCTGCGTTTCCAGTGTGCCAATTCAGGAACTAAACTCATTACTGAGCCTTGTAACTCAGCAAATGGATCTCCATCTCCCAGAGAAAGCACTGCTAGTTATTTCTTCCTTCCTTTTCTTAGAACTTTAACCTTTTCATTTTAAAAATAGAAACTTTAATAGCCTGTGTTTACATAAGAAAAAGTGAACTGAAAATTTCTCAAAAGGACTAAATCTGTGGAAAGGCTACTGTGTTGTCCAATAATTATAAACAGGGTAAAAGCTGAGTATTTGTACAAAAACTTTGCTCTCAGAGAAGTGTGTCCCATTGATCGGTGAAGAGAGGTCTTATTTTATGGAAAATGGATGTCTGCCTGGTCTGAAGTGAGAGGAGGGGTTGGTAATTCCACAAATAATAATTAATAATTTTTAAAAGTCCCTTAGATCCACAGCATTTCATGGTGTTAGTTGTGATTAGTGGTTTACTGAGAACTTTGTCTCATTATAACAGCTTAAAATTCTGCTGGCTTAAAAATGCGTAAGTTATAAATAACTAATATTTTTTATGTTTGGGGTTTGATTGCCTTGAGAGCTTCCGCAATGATTTCTTTTAGCTTCCAACCAGAAACGGACAGGCTGCTCCTTTTTGGATTCCTCACTAACCTGAAGTACCATGAAGTACAGTGGCGCTGTCTTCATTCTGGTGGTGCTCTCTAGCTTGCCTGGATGATGCTAAGCTGTGTGGTTAAAGCCAGAGGATTGTATTTTTGGGTATGAAGTGGCAAAGTGCTTTAAACTGTGTTTCACTTATCCTAATCCAGCCTCAAGGAACCAGAGTTGGAACTGCTTCATAACTAAAACACCTTTGCCGTGAAATCCTAACGTGTGCATTCCTTTTAAAGCAGGGAGAAGGTTATAAGGTGAAGACAAAGAAAGAAATCCGGCATGTGGAGAAGAAGAGCCACTCGTAACAGTGAAAGGTCAGTCAGCGATGTGTGCTTATATCAACAACAGTAGCACTTAACTCCCTGTGGCACGCAGGAAGTGACTGAGAGCGCCCCCCTTCCTCTCTCTCTCACTGTGTTCCAGCTTTGCATATGCAGTATGAAGTTGTGAGAGTTAGTTTTTTATGTACGCTCACACACACACTAAATTTGACTCCAGTTCACAACCCAGAAACCTTCTCATGAATTTGTCAGGAATTTCCATGTAAATGACATTTGCTGAAGCAAGTGTAAACAGTGATTGAGTCTCCTCGAAAAGCGAAGGCTCAGTATCAAATGCAGGAGCAGTATGCAGTCTAACAGGAAGATAATTTGGCAACGAGTAACTCTTACAAATACACGGAGAATTGTATTGATCCAGCCTCTCCCCATTTTAGCGGAACACCATTGAAAACATAATTTTGGTTAAAATATAGTAGTTGCCAAGTTTAAATTAAATGAATGAAATCCCTATATATTATTTCATATATTTTATGTAAGCCAAAGCAAATTAAATAGGAAATCAATTAATGGTACTGCTCTGTTTTTTAAGTTAAAATGTTTAAAGTTGTCTGAACTTTTCTTCATAGACAGGAGTGTTTTCCTTTAGCACTGTTTTCTAAATTTGACTTTATTCTGTTTATTTCTACATAGCTACCATTAGAAAGGCAATTTGGGGTGAAAAAGCAATATAGCTTTGAAAATGTCCCCATCAGTCTGCAAGGTAAAGCGGGACGGTTTCTTTAGGGCTATTCGCCAACAGTTCTCTTAGCCCCGCTGGTCAAAGTAACAGAGAGAGCAAACGGGTTCCAGTTTCAGCTTTCATACCTCTGCTGCTCCCCAGTTCCCAGAACCCTGAGAAAATATCTAGTCTCATTGCCCCCAATGTTTTATGCGAGGTAACTGTAACTAAGGCCCAAGTAAATTCTTAATTCTTCCTCCACTAAAACACCTTATCATGTTTTATTTATCCACTTCAATATTTATTTCACTTCCTCTCTGTGAGGCTTTCCACAGGGGCACTGAGAAGTCATCGCTAGACAGTCCTGATAATGTGCTTGCTCTCCCTGAGCTTACACTTTAGATATTAAATGGGAACCAATCATAACTAAGAACTGCAGGGTGCTCTGGAATAATATTTACTATACATACTCTTCCAAGTGTTTCACTTGTGTGCTTAATTCTCACAACCAACCCATTTAACGGGTGAAAAAACAGGCCCAAAATTTTGCCCAATATCTCATAAACAAAAAATGGCAAAAAAAACAGGATACACAAACCCAACAAGTGGTTGCCAAGTTTAAGTTAAAAGAATGAGCCCACACTCTCAAACCTGTGAACCAAAACTTGACCTGGATCTGAGGTGACAGAGAAGCTTTCCTTTGGGAAGGGGATGTTTGAGTTTTAAAGAATGAACAGGACTCAACTGGATGGGGGGTGGGAAATTTGCTATGGCTAGGCACAAGCAATAGCATTCTGCAGAGGCAAGAAGTAGGAAACAGGGAAAGAGAAACTGTGAGAATGGGTCAGTGTAAGTGGCAGAAGAGTTTGCCATTGTGTCTGGAAACGTAGGAAAGATCCGAATAGGCCTTGTGTGTCTCTTCATTAAGATTCTGGTCTTTACCCCAAAAACAGTGGGAAACCATTGAAGGTTCTTAGGCAAGGGTGGGCTATGATGCAGGTTGTATTCTGCATCACTCACTCTAGCTGCAGAGCAGAGAGTGATCAGAAGTGGCAATGATGGATGACAAGAAAACCTGTGAAGAGACTATGGTAGATCCTGGCTTGGGCAGTGAGGATAGTAAAAGGTAGGATGAATTGAGAGATAGCAACATGACTTGGTTTTTATTGGCTGATAAGGGTAAGAGATTGGATAATTAAGGATAATATCAGTGTAACAATATCTAGAATGAACCCATCTATTATGCATGTCAGACAGCTAAACTTGATGGAAGACATTATGTAGCAAATTACTAAAACACTGAACATGAGTTTGCTGTCTTGAATTGGTCTATTTAAGCAATTCTAAGTGAAAATAGAAACTAGGTCAATCAGCTTTAGTGTCTCCCTTAAAGTTTAACATCTCATTCAGTCATAGACTCAGACACCAGATGGAAAAGAACCAGAAGTGGCCCTAGCCGGTTTGGCCCAGTGGATAGAGTGTCGGCCTGTGGACTGAAGGGTCCCAGGTTCGATTCTGGCCAAGGGCACATTCCCAGGTTGTGGGCTCCATCCCCAGTGGGGGGCATGCAGGAGGCAGCCAATCAATGATTCTTTCTCATCATTGATGTTTCTATCTTTCACTCTCCCTTTCCCTTCTTCTCTGAAATCAATAAAAATATGTTAAAAAAAACAAACCACAGAATTGTCACCTACACTAGCTGGGCCATTTTTATAGAGTGACAAATACCTAATATCCATGAATAAATGATGCCAAAAAACTATATGACAGTGCTGTGCTTCTAGGGTCCTTTAGAGAATATTAGCAGAGGAGCAACTTGCTCAATAAATATACAAGAGGCTTTAAAATTACAAATAATACACATTGTAAAGAAGTTGTCAGCGCCGGGGCTAACTTGCTATACCCCTCAAAGGAGAGAGAAACTCAGAGGAGAATTCATATGAATATGGGAATAACTTCAGGGTAGAGCAAACGCAGTGTGTCAGATGGAAAGAATGGTAATTTGACTGCAAGCCCCAGTCTACTCTCCAGGGTGGTATTTACCTTCCACAGTGAACCTGGGAAATGAGTCCAAGAATACTGCCTGGAATTCCAGGACACTGAATGTATGCTCTGGAAAAATCAATTTGCAAATAGATTGAGAAATTTTATAGTCCTGCTGGCTGCCCTTAAAAAATATATATAACAGAACTAAACAAGCAGAATACTTCCAAATTTCACTGAGTCTCAGATGTTGACATCAAATTTTTATTTCCCATTATACAGCCAGTTTAATTTTGAGTTATCTGAACCCTGCACCTGCTTTTCTTCAATACTAAGCCACAACCATCCTACTTTTAATGGGGAAAGCCAATGGCTTAAAATCACTATAAAGATTTGTATGTAGTATATAGTGATTTATAGTTTATAAAGTGCTTTTCCATTTTCTTCTTGTGTAATCCTTCAAACAAGCCTTGAAGCAGGTCAGACCAATTTTGTTTACTTCCTTTTAGAGATGAAGATACCGATGTCAGCTCAGAGATGTCAGGTGATGTTTCTGTCACACAGCTCATGATTGATACTCTTGCCTAGCAGTGCCCTTTCTGTTACACCAACCTTTCTAAAATTATGAATAATAGTCATATTCTATCAAATGATTACTGTATGACAGGTACTAGGTAAGATTATTACTAGTATATACCCCCATTCATATAATCCCCAAAATAATACTGTAGGGTAAGTACTACCATCCTTTTTTATAAATGAGGAAACTGAAGTTTTACAATTTAAATGATTTACCCAAGGTCCTATAGCTAATGAGCAAAAGCTATGAAATTTGAACTTATCCAGAACCTAGTTATTAACTATTACTTATATTAATAGTTTAATAGTATTTGATGACTATTAAAAACCTAAAAGCAAACTTTAATCAAAGTTTGTACAAAGGCAACCTCTAGTAAATTTCTTCATACTCTACATAGTAAAAACTGTGTGGGTTTTTTGTTTGTTTTTTAGTAAAGCAAACTTTCGTTTTTAAGGTAGCCATAATCTATAAAACATTTACTTCAAATGTACCATTAGAGGGCTGATTAGTGAGTCTGTGGCAAGGGAAGGCCCCCAGAAAGAAGCTGTAAAAACAGCAGGATACCTGTATTCCAAGCCTCTGGGGGAAATGCTCAGGATCTCACAGCCATATGGAAGCCAAGAGTGGCAACAGTGCCCAAGTTTGCCAGGGCCACAATTTATCCGAGTCAAAAAGTTGACTAATTGTATTTATTCCTTCAAAAAGTATTTGACCTTTCACTTGGTGAAGAATGAAAAGGGTAGATATGCAATCATGAAGAAAACCTCCATGCTGCCTGTCCCTCTGGAACTCTTATCTTGCAAGGAGGAACGAGATGGGACAAAGGTTATTCAAGGGCTAAAAATACAAAACCCAGGATCCAATGAGAAGGAAAGAGAGATGGGTAAGAAGAGAAGGGAAGGACTAGCGCAGTGGTCGGCAAACTGCGGTTCGCAGCCACATGCGGCTCGCTGCTCTGTTGACTGAGTTTGCTGACCACTGGACTAGCATAACAAACTCTCTGTGTTCTCAGTGGGCTCTAGGGAAGGCCTATCAGAAAAAGGCTTTCCTGAGGCCACAGCAGAGCTAAGTCTTTAAAGATGAGTAAGCGTTAACCTGCAAAGGTGCATCTCATTAGGGAGAGCAGTCTGCACTTTCAAGGAGATGGCACTTGAAACGAACTTGAAGGGTAGAGAGAGTTAGATATAGATGAAGGTTAGGGAAGGGAAGTATAAGTGGATGCGAAGTCATGAGCAAAGGAAAAGTTGGAGACCAATGTGTTGATGACAGACATGTAGTCTTGATCCTCTAGATCAGGGGTGGGGAACCTTTTATCTGCCAAGAGCCATTTGGATATTTATAATCATTCGAGGGCAATACAAAATTATCAACTTAAAAAACCAGCCTTGGCTGGGCCAGACATTCCTCACCCCTGCTCTAGATCCTCCTGGCGTGTGTGGCCTATGGACCAGCAGTATCAGCATTACCGGGAGTCCTGTTAGAAACACAGAATCTTCGAGTTTACCCCAAACTACGGAATCAGAATCCGCATTTGAAGATCCCTAGGTGAGACATATGCACATCAAACTGTGAGAATTGCTGCTCCAGAACATATAACTGGCTGTCAAACTTGATTGAACACTGGAATCATCTGGGAAGCTTTTTTGTGGGGTTTTTTGTTTTTTGGATATTGGGTTCTGCCCCCAAGAAATTCTACTAGTAAATAAACTGAAATGGCATATGGCCTGGACATTGGGATTTTTTTTTTTTAAGTCTCTGCAGATAATTCTAATGTGCACCCAAGTGTGAGAACCGATGGAGAGTAGTGGGCATTAAGCCTGAAAAGGTTCATTGGGCTACAGAGAGCTTCAGACATCAATTTTTTTTTTTTAAGCTAGACCTTAGGAGCTAAAAACTACTGGTACGTAGACCTGTAGGGAAAGGTTGATTCTAACTCAAGCATACTCCTGACTTGAAAATGTGATTTGGAAAGGACAACATTCATCTATAAAATATAAACTGCCACGAAAATCCATTGAATAGCTGTTTTTCTACATTTTAAAGTGTTTCCTAAAAGAAAATAAAAAGTACAGTGAAATGATTAACTTTTTGAGTTGGTTTCTACTACCTTTGTGTTTGAAGGGTCTGCAAAACCCAAAGACAGATTCCTAAATGCAAATGCTTCTCCCTGGAATCTGTTGTCTAAACCCAGGAAGGGAAGATGACTTGTCCTTTTTTTTGAAATGTTGTCTTGATGGCTCCTGCCCTCTCACACCTTTCCATCAGGTGTCGCTCTTATCACAGTTTATACAGGATGTCGATATTTTATAACAGCACTCAGCCAAGGCTCTGATGCTTCTTGTGCAACTTGGTATAAAGTCTTTTATCCAATGATGACCTTCTTGCACCCTGTGTGACTGGAGCCAACACACTCCGGTGTGAGAACAAGAGAGAGATTTATAAGGGGAACTAATTCCCAACTTTTTTTAAAACTATCACTCAAATCATACCTGAATATAAATGGGCATAATTAATAGCATTTTTAAGATTATAGAAACATATCCACTATTTCTAGAGAGATAATGGTCGTTTGCATTGGGTGATAAGAGAAAGACCTTACTCCTTATGGCCAGATTTATCCTTGGAAGTTGGTTTAGTTTTTGGAAGAGATGAAGCAAAAATAAATGAAGTTCAATTGAGTTGCCCATCTACATACATTTACTAAACACTATCAAACTATATATTTACAATAGGTGGATTGTATGGTATGTAAATTATGTATCCATTAAGCTGTTAAAAGCAGGGGTCTGTGGGAGGGGTTTGATTAGAGAAAATTGCTTTAAGTTCTCCCTAAGAAAACAGCATGATAGCACTAGGGTAACATTATAGGACCATCTAAGAAGCCTGGTGCCTGGAAGATTAGGAATAATATAAAAACAGAGGTGAGAAAATGCTGATCTTCTTACTCTGATTTGCACACCTTCTGGGATGGAGCCTGTCCAAATGAGTCACTTTCCTTCTCTGGAGCTTCTGCAGAGCCATGGGAGGGGGCGGGTGTTGAAATCACCCCAGAAGGAATTGATACTTTGATGTTCTTGGCTCTCAGCATTGGTGACCTGGGGCGTGGAGGTCGGTAGGACTTTTAATACAAAAAAGGAAGCCAGAACCACAGTACAGCAGACAAAGGAAGTGCTGTACCAACATGTTTACATAAGCCAAGGTATCGTGGGTGACCCATCTAAAGGGGAAGAAACTGGTCCAGGTTAAGTAAACAACGTCAAGGTCACTGGGAAGACTTTTGGGCCTTAACAGAAATAATCCTAAAGGTTATCCTAGACCTGCTTACATGTTGGGGAACAGGGTTGTTCTTGCCTGTCTCAGTTTTCTGTAGGGGCTGTGTCTTGTTCTTGGGCAGGCATTCAAGTTTGTCACCTTCACACTGACAAAGGACTAGATGTGGGAATAATTTTATTTTATGGAAAAAAAGTTCATACCAAGAACAATACATACTGCACCAAAGTATGAAAACTTTTGCCAAAAAAATGTTGATTTATTTTGACAAATTAAAAGCGGCTATAAAACAGATATTTTATGCAGGTATTATCAAGTAAGACAAGACATCTTAGTGGAGCCTCAAAAAAAAAACCAAAAACCTCAAAATTAATTTATCCTGTCACGACTGATATGGGACAGGAAAGGGGAAAGTATTCTTTCCAATGGCTGAAGGTAGTCTTTCATTTTAATGTGCATATGGAAAAACAATTTCATAGTAATGAAGCAATAGCACTGTCCTCCCTTTTTGAAAGACTGGTTGCATTTTGGGAGGTGAGGGACATAAAGCATACAGACAGGACTGAGATGCCCTATTCCGACTCCACATCCCTGGCCCGTTGTGCCCATGAAAATCTCATGCCCCTGCTATTTGGCTGTTGGTGGAAATCTCAGAGAGCCCGCCTGTCCGCCTCTTCATTTTACAGATAAGCCAGAGGCCCCCAGGGCTTCCCCAGAGGCCCGAGTGAATGACCCGGGCATCAAAGATAGACCTAGAAGAGAGTCTTTCTGACTCAATCTCTAAAACCACAAATGGAGCAAACAAAGTTGCATGAGGTCACGGGATCACCAAGGGGAGGTCATTGCCTTCAAAGAGCTTTCCGGCACACGTCAGGGCCTTGTCCTCTCAGGCATCTAGCAGATAGCCTGAGTCCAAAGTTTCATGCTAACCTGCCCCATTAGGAGGCCCAGGACTCCCATTCTCTGAGCCTTTTCTGTTGAATAGCAAGGAAGGCTTAGGCAAGTTTTCTATTTTTTAAAAAAGCAAGCAAGCTAACCTCACTACTTATTGTCTGTCTTTCCACAGGATCATGTGTTTTTACTGCCAGTATTGAGAAATTCATGGAAGACATGTCAGCAGGAAGTAGAGATTCGAGGAGAAGGGTGTGTGTGTGTTTGCTGCTTCCACACATTAATGGCATGATTCTTTTTTTTTTTTTTTTTTTTTACACAAAAAGAAAAAAAGAAAAAGAAAACCACCCACATTTTAATTTAGCATGAGCCAACTTACAGAGCATGGAAATTCACTTTCATTCCCAGGATTGGCACGTGTGCAATTAGCAATGCAGTGTATATACAAGAAGCCATGCCGTTAACAGTTTATCTCAAGTAACTTGGTGTCATTTACAAAAGGAAGAAATTCCTGCCTCCAGAAGGAACAGAAGGAGATGGACCGAGAAATCACAGAGAAACACTAAAATTACTAAATCCACAACAGCTCGCCTTATTTTTCTTGGACCCAAACTGTCAGGGTATAAACACTATTTGTTTCTTTTTTAAAACATCTATAGTTTTGCTGTAAATAATAACAGTGTATAAATTCTAACAGAAAAATAGAATAAATGTTGATAAGGCACTGCCTCTTAGAACCCAAACAGAATATTGCAAATGCATTTAACATCATAGAGGTCTCAAGGGACTTCACCCTAGAAGAGGAGGGAGGGGTTCTGGGTGGGGGGACCTTTACTGATTCTTGTATATTAGCAATTATAATGTTTGTATATGCAAAACTGCTAGCTTGATTTTAAAAAAGCAAATCTTTAAAATCTGCTGCAAATTTAAATAATTCCCAAAATGAGGAATTCTGTAGTTCTGTGAAAAAATTTTTCTTCAAAATACTAATATTTTGATGCATGTGTATCACCTTATTTTGATTAAATCTTTTCCAATTTTGCAAACACTACCGTATACTGCAACACAGAAGATTTTATCTGTAAACAAAAAGCCCTTCATCTAATATTTGTTGCTATTGCCAATTTTCCAATTAAATGACCTAAAAATGGAAGAAAAAAAAAAAACCTATACAGTAGTTGCTTTAGGGGGAGGGGGTGCTCTCTGTTAGTGCTTAAAAGGGGGGTAATGCTTGCCGCTTTAGAGGTGGATGGTGCTCATAAGAGGCCCCAGTCAGGGGTGTTTAAAATGGACTGAACAGAAATCCTTAGCTAGTAGAATGGCAGCACGCTGTAAAATTATCACTGTATCGTGTACTGGCTATAAGATGTAGACACCTTTCAGTAAGCCAATCATTTGTAACCATTCTAGCAGTGTCATACTAGGTTAATAAGGCTGCAGTGTTTTAAAGGGCATTTTTATTTGGGTTTTGGTGAAATTCTTTAATTTGTTGATTATATTCATATGAAATCAGCATTCATGGACACATAGCTCTAATGACATATGTATGAAAAACCATACACTGGATGACCTAGTCGATTATTTAAGCATAAAATAAATTGTGTTAAACTCTTCACCTATCTGTGCTCTACCGTGTCCTTGTGTTCACTGGCAGAAGATCATTGTCTAACTCCTTATCATTTGGCAGCACCGATCCTCCTCACCAATCCTAATGGTGCCTCTGCCTCTGTGGTCAATAAGGAGATAGTCCCCCTAACATTCTGTTCTTCCCTGCAAACTCCCAATCTGCAAAAATTTGGAGCATTTCATAGAGGAGCCATGAATTAAAGATTAATGACAAATGATCTTTGCTCACATCTGGGTTGGGCTGTCCCACCACCCCACCCCTCAAAAGTGGAAAGTTGGAGGTATTAGAACCGGCATGCCCAGAAGTCATAAACAGGCACCTCCAGGAACCATTCCACTTGCCACTGTTTTACCCCACAAAGCAACTGTTTTTTAATTGACATTCATTGTCAGTGCTTAGAAGTTAGGAAATTTCACACAGTAACCAAATTTCTAACTTCTCTTGAAAAGATTTGGCCTTACTGCCAGAAGACGCCTTCTGGGGCCATGCTGCTCTCTCCAGCCAGGTGTATGGTCTCCAGGCACCATAGTCAGTCTCATTATCTCTTTTTCTTTCTTTTTTTTTTTTTTTAATCCTCACCACAGGATATTTTTTCATTGATTTTTTAGAGAAGAGTGGAATGGAGGAGAGACAAATATGGAATGTGCCCCTTCCCCTGCACCAAAATTATCCTATGACATTCCCACCACCCCAGCCTACCCAGGCGAAAAGGTTTTTTAAAAGAAACTTGCCCCAAAAGCCTCTCTGTTAAACCAGGATCAGAATCCAGGTGTCCTAACTTCCCATATAAGAGTTATGAATTGTGGACGCACAGTCCTTGACAGAAAGGTGTTTATTCTGAACTAGAAGTTTGATGAAGTGTGCTTGTCTAAGTATTAAATGGGTGTTTTGTGTATATACCTGAAAACTTGACTTCAGGACTATATGATGGGCTAAACTTAAGGTCAAGCAAAAGTTCATAAATTTAATCAGAGAAGTAGCCAAAATAGGATGATCAAGATTTTATTTGCATCTTTGTATATGTATATATGTGTATCCATGGATTGAACTGGGAGCATATGTTATATATTCCTAATACTGTCTTTGACCTGCTGGCTTATAAAATGTATTTAAGCTTTTTCCTCAATCAAGGAAAAAGAAATTAACTGTGATAAGATTCCTGATATTTGCTAGTTTTCAATTTTATATTCCTACCAAATTCCTGAGTTTGTTCAATTAATACGTATTATCACTATTAAATTGCCAAGTTATGGCAATATACTGTGCAGGGTTATTCTACCATTCCTAAGAGGGACCTACTTCACTGAATACATAAGCAGCCAGCTTCTTTCCTCTATTAATAAATACTACCACAGTGTCCTGATGTTCCAACATGTTCATTTGGTATCCTCCTGGGTTCCATCAAGACAGGTTTTTCTCCAGGGCAAATAAAAAAAGTTGTTTGCTTGCCTTTATGAGCATCAGGTCACAGCAGGGATATATGAGAAGCTCAGAAATATAAATCGCCAGGGTGATGACTCTCTGAAGAAGCCACTGATCCAAAAGCTAACTTCCTGAGTCTTGGTGTTCTTGATTCTGGCATTTTAAAAGGTGTGTAATTTCCTAGTCATATGGCACTGCTCCTTGCTCATGAATTTAAGATAAAATAGTCCAGAAATAAACATGTCTAACATTGAGATTTGAACCAGACTTTACAAGAGTTCTTTTAGTAACAGATAAAAAAAAAAAAAAAGACAGTGGCATAATTAATTTACATGGTTACCTAGCTAACCATGCACCAATACAAAATAAATGAACAACAGAATGGACTCTGACTAACATCCTTAGTAGTAGGTCCTATAGCCTTTGGTTCTTTAACAATTAAATGTAGACCATTCAGAATAGACTAACATGAAATTTACCATTATATCTGCCACACTCAATGACTGACAGCCATGAGTAAAATGCATGACTAGGTGATCCTGTAGTGAAGAAATTTTATTCTTCATTCCTTGGTGCTTTCTGTATTAAGGAATAAACACCCCAAGGGTTGCATTTTCAACAGGACATCCTGAGACTCCTCACTAATTCCTCAAAGGAGTTCCAAAGCAAAACAGAGATGAACAGGGTGAGACGATTATAAAGGCGGTGGGAAGAAGCACTAGGCCATTAAAGGTACACCAGAAACAAGAATAGAAATGTCAGGTCTTTTTCTCCAAGACTACCTTAAAATGCCCTGTCCGTATCCCAGAAAAATAAGTGAGCTCCCTGCCTACTTTCCCTAACATCATCCACTTCTCTTCTGAAATCGAGCTCAAGCAATGGCATAATTCTGAGAGCTGGGAAAATTCTGAGAGCTGGGAAGGAATGAGGACTTACAGGCTTCCTGCATCTGAGGCACACTACCAGGTCCTCAGACTACCAGGGGTCCTCAAACTTTTTAAACAGAAGCCAGTTCACTGTCCCTCAGACCGTTGGAGGGCCGGACTATAGTTGGAAAAAAAAAAAAAACTATGAACAAATTCCTATGCTCACTGCAGGCCTGGGACAAGTTGGCTGCTAAGCAGGATAGGCAGTGGCATCCGGCAGGCCGGATAAATGTCCTCGGCGGGCCGCATGTGGCCCGCGGGCCGTAGTTTGAGGACGCCTGGGACTGTGCTCCCTGAGAGCAGGGACCTTGTTCTGCTGCATCTACAGTAGGTGCTCAGTAAGAATTTGAGTACATGAATGAGTCAAACATCAGAAGGCAAAGAACAGTAAATGGGAAATGTTACTCTGTGCACTATCTTGCGCACCATTTTCTTTACAGGCTCAAGCAGGTTGGAAATTAAAGGAAAGCACCGCTTTTGAGTCTAATAACTTCATTCACTGAGAACTAACTTGTGTCACCATCCTCCACTAGCCCTTTCCAGCTGCACAATCCATTAGCCACAAAGTCTTAAATAATTGGGCTTGGATATCCAATACCACACCAGCAAAAACACACCAGTCATGCTGCTGAATCAGACATCGTTCCCATAGTGATGGGCTATTTTCCTCATCATCACTGACTGGCCACGGAGAAACCAGGCAAGAGTGCGGAGACCTTGCCATGATCCCTAATCTCTATGAAAGAGTCAGATTTGTCTCCTCTCTTTCAGACATGATATCCAAATTTTTTAAAACTGTGCCTACCTCAAAAATCCCACCTCAGTGTTGCAGTGTTTATTGGGTTCGTTAAAGACCAGGAGGTACAGAAATTACATCCTAGAAATCCCTGGGATGCATAATGTCTGCCGAGGTGTTTTGTTTAGACCACAGAATTTGAAAAAAGATGGCCAACATTTTTTTTAATCAGGAGATTTTAGATTTTTTAAAAAATGAAATTTGAATTCTCTTTAAAATCTAAGGAAGTGACAATGTTGTTTCTGAGATCCCTTAGGATAACAACTTCTTGGAGCAAAACTACACCTGCCATGTTTGGACAAGCATGTGTTTTCTTGTTCACCATTGTCCCTCTTCCTCTTGCCTCCAAAACCCAGTCTACTTTATTCATTTCTATTCCCAGTCCTTATTTGATCAGATTGGAAGAAGGAGAAGGTGGCAAAATGATGAGATCATGCTTGAGTTCTTTTTATGGCAAGCAAAACATCTACCTTATTTTTATCCTCAGTGCCAAGCAGAAATGGAATAAAGAAGGGAGTGAGAGGAGAAAGGTGGATCATGAAGTTTTTCCAAACTCATCCATCCATCCATCTCATTCAACATGTGTTGAATGCCTGCCACTTTTCAGATGCTCTCCCAGGTACAGAATACGTCCATTTCCTGCCCACTATCTTCCAAGTGAGAAGAACACAAACAGCCTCTGTGTGAAGTCAAAAGCTCCTGGGAAAGGAAAAAGCCAGCTCTGCTGAGTGGAGCCATTGCACTTTCACAATTAAATGAGATTCAAGGCCTGACAACAACATCAATTTTGGTAGAAAACTTCTGAAACATTTCAAGGATATTTAAATAACCCTGCAAGAGACTACAAGCTCATCTCGCTTCCAAAAATTCCAGATTTAGATGGAACCAGTTGAAACTTTAAATTCATACTCAATATTCTTTACATCCAGTCCTTCACAATTCTGACCTCTTCAGAGAGTCCATCCTGCTGACACCAACCCACACTGGCAACTCATGCAAACTAAGTGAGTGCCCCATGATTCAGCATTCAAATCCACATCCTTGATGGTTTCTCTGGACATTCTGTTCTTCAAGAACAAGGACTGTGCTTTCCACAGTCCCAAGAGCAGAGCTGGGTGCACAGATGGTATAATCAACATTCAGCTTCACATGCTAATCATTTACTTGTTCTCTATGGTTAAGTTTTACCAGACTCCAGCTATGCTGTAGGACACACTGATGGCTCAGTCTGGGTGCACAACCTACCCGTGGATGGCAGTGCTTGAGTGCAGAAAGGAGCAGAGCTAGAGCTGTCTCATGAGAGCCTGGCTTGCTAACCTGCTATCATGTCAATGTGCCCTGCTTGGGTAAAGCCTAAAGCAAGTAAAGAGTATCTAGGGAAAAGCCTGCGAAAACCTTAAGGCTGATAAAGACATATAGACAAATGCTTAAATGGATAGATGGATATAGTGGGGACAACTGTAGTACAGTAAGCTTTAGAGTAATTCTCATGCTTTTAACTATAATAAAACTTTGAACTCTCAAGTTCCATAGGCTAAAGTAGTCATTCTCTCAAATGTCTGTGGAGACTAGCGAGGTCATCTAAATTAGGCAAAAGGGTTGTGGTAGACTGCACTGTATATAAATTATTGGCTGCCTCTCCCTGGTGGTAGGTTATAGTTTCCCATCCATTGACATCTCCTTAGCTACACCACTTGCTTTGGACAATGAAAGAAGAGCAGATTCTCTAAGAGCCAGTGCATTTTTCTTCATGGTCCCTTTCCTCCTTCTTCAACACCAGCGATGCTCCACGCAGACTACTCCCTGGCCTGGTGCTGGAGTAAAGGTAACATGGAGCAGAGCCACAGTTAACCCGCAGTGGACATGCAATGTGAGCAGGAAATAAACCTTTCTAGTAAACCACTGAGATTGTTCTGTCATTAGTTACTATAGCATAACCCATGAGTAATATTCAAATCAGGCAGAAAACATTAAAGGGTGGTGGGTATTTGGGTAAGCACATTCCCCTTCTAAAGAGTCTGCCTTCTAAAGACTAGCTCTGCTAGGTTTTCTCATTTTTTAAATGTTGGTATTTAATCTTATCCCCTCCCCAATAATACTGTGAGTCAAACAAAATATGCCTGTGGACCACCAGTCTTCAACCTCTAGCTCTTGGCATCTGCAGAATGAACACATACCTGGATCATGCCATACAGATTTACTGAGGTATGATTTTTAATTACCTACTATGAAGCTGATGTGCATAAGCAAATAACTTAATTCCTGCACCAGTCTAATGGCCGACCTAACATCTCCACCTCAGTGCAGCTTGGTTGTTCTCTCTATACCATTTCAAATGCTGAAACTCTTATTAAGGGTCTGAAGGGGTTACTTGGCTTTTCTTATATTTTATAGCATTTTAATGAAGAGTTGATCTTCACTTGTGCATCTAAACTTGATGTGGCTCCTACCTTCCGCTATAACCACATCATATCATCTTATTCTCTTCTCTCACTACCTTCCAGACCAGTGATAAAGTGTAGTCCATGGACTCGTCTTAGTCTGAGAAAATTTTGGTGCCTATCTGCAATGAGATATTAAAAAAAAAACCTGATCCAGAATGTAAACCAACTATGCTACTACGCATATTCTTTAGTTCAGTTGACTTTTTCTAAAATATACTAAGCCTTTCTTGAGAAGGAAATGATGTACAGATTTACAATCTGGTGCAAGTTCCTTATCTCTTCACAGATTGGTGCTCTCCACAGCACAGTTCTAGCTTCCTCTTTGTTCCTCGAAAATGCCAAGTTCCTCCTCATGTCATTCCCATCCCATTTGTACTTACCCTCTGCCAGGGAAACACTCATCTCAACCTCCAAGTGTCATCACCCCTCAGGCCTTCCCTGCACACCTTCTCTATAAAGTAGCCAGACCCCCCCGCAATCCAGTTATTCCATCACATCACCATATTTATTCCCTTTATAGCATTTATCACTATAGTATACTTTTTTATTTGTATACTAGATTCTGTCCTCCTTATTCATTGCTACATCCAGAGCATCTAGGACAAGGCCTGATACCAGTAGGTACAAAATATATTTGATGAATAAGTACATTCATCATACATTTGTTTTCTAAGTAGTTGTGGGGTAAGAGGGGAGCACAAACAAGTAGAGAATACATATCTGAATGCTGTGAATGTCAAGGAAAAACAGCAACATCTTCAGTGACTCAGTGTGAAATATCAAAAAGACATCAGTTTGCCTTTGAGGGTTGCCGTGTTTCCACTCCCCCATGAAGACTTGCTGAGAAGAGCTTTATAAATCAACTCCTCCTCCACAGCATTCTATAAAAGCTTCATTACTGTCAGGAATCATCATGGTTTTTTTTTCCATCTTAAGCTGAGGACATGTGATGGGACGGTTGTTAAAGTTACCTGGTATGTATCACAGCATCAGATCTTCAAACGACTCTTTGAATCACCCAAACATAGCACTGCCCTTACTGTACTAGTACTACAAAAAATGAGCCATCTTTCTGGATGAAACAAGCATCTTGTCAATGGAACAATAACAGAAAACAGCTGCTCAGACAGCCTGAATGGCTACATTGCATGATGTCTACAAATCTTTTTACCCTGGCAGGCCCAAACTGCAGCTAGAATCTAAAATTGCCTTTGGCTTCACAAGGATCAAGAATCAGATGCTACAGGGCCTGGTGCAAAGCATTATAGAGTAGAGGGACTGTAGAAAACCTGAGAACACATGCCCCAACTAAAACCACAGTGGTTAGTTAGTTCTAACAAAATATTAGGAATATAGGCCCTAAATTATCTGCTCTTTTGATTTGTCTAGAACAGTGGTCGGCAAACTCATTAGTCATCAGAGCCAAATACCAACAGTACAACGATTGAAATTTCTTTTGAGAGCCAAATTTTTTAAACTTAAACTTCTTCTAATGCCACTTCTTCAAAATAGACTCGCCCAGGCCATGGTATTTTGTGGAAGAGCCACACTCAAGGGGCCAAAGAGCTGCATGTGGCTCGCGAGCCGCAGTTTGCCAACCACGGGTCTAGAACACTGGAAATCTGTATGATGGGATGGAAATAGGATATGAGTATATATGTGCATGGGTATATATAAAATTCAACTCATAAGCTCTTTATTTCATTTAGACCAAGTAATTGTCAAATAGATACCTACCGTACATATAGGAATAAGAACTGGGATCCATAGACTCCAAAAGTTTTAATCTCATCAGAAAAACAAGGTATGTCAAGGTATGTTCTTAAATAAATAGAACATGAAACAAGATATATTCTTAAATAAATAGAACATAAAACAATATTAAAGAAGTAAATTTATATAAAGCACAAAACAGTCCTAACACATAGTAAATGCTACATGTGTTTGCTACTGTTGTTACGGTTGTTAGTAGTATTACATTATCATTACAACCACAATCTCAGGACTACTCTTGACAAAGTAAACTGGAGAAGGCCTAACAGAGTATTGCTCATATTGGACGCTCAATAAACACTAGCTAAATGAGTTGGGACTTGAAAAATGAGTCGGATTTTAACGTGAAGAAAGGAGGCCAGTGCCAAAAGGAACAAAGAGGCTAGAAGGACAAAGATTTCCTGGAAGCATGAACAAACTTTTCTTTGATAAGAACTTAAGAAAGAAAGAATAGAAGGCAAGGATGGAAAGGGAAACTCACCATGGAGAGCCTTGAATGCCACTCAAAACGCCATGTGGATCACAAGAAGCATGTGAGCTCAACATAAGCCTGGCTTGATATTATATATATGGCTACTTAGCCAAAAGTGAGACTAGTTTCCAAAAGCAGCCCAAATTTTAGATAGGACATGGAGAAAAGAGTTTCATGGGCATACATGCTTGTAAGTAATTTGCATCATGTGTACTAGTTATATGGCTGTGGGCAATTTACTGAGCCTTTATATTCTTGATCTGGAAAATGGGGGTGATCCTTTTTGTCAACCACAAATGGTGGAAATGAGCTCATCCACATAAAGCACTTCAAAAAGTATCTGGCGCAGAGTAAAGTCTCCATCCGTGTTACCTATTTTTTATTAGTTGTGGTGGTGTATTAAGATGAAAGGTAAAACAGGAAAATGCTTGGCTTGGGCCTCTGTGTCTGTGAGTAGTGATGTAGATAGACGGCCTGTGACAGTCTTTCATGCTCTAGGATGCTAACTGCTGCTGCTCCAGAGGCCAGGGGACATCCACTCTGGGGCTCTGTAGTCCAGCCCCACCCCCATTATCCTCCAAGGCCTCAGGGCTCCAATATCCCCCTCTCCCACTCTTGCCCCTGAACTAATAGTCCTCCATGCCCAGTCAAGAGACAAAAAGTGAGCATCCTGCTAGAAAATCCCCCTCTGTCTCTATCATGCTGCCCGGCCCTCTCCAAAGTTAGTCACTAACTTCTTTTCTAAAGCAGGAAGGTCCCCTCTTGACACAATAGCCTCCAATCTCATTCTTGTTTCTCCAAATCCACTTCCTCTGCTCCAGGAGAAAAGTGTCTTTGGTTGTAGTTCACAGAGGCGTAAAATGTGTATGTATCTGGGGTGAGGGGTGGAGGTAGTGCCATGGGAAACTTGTATCCAGAATCTATTTTTATGAGTTGGGTCCACAGTTATACCAACCGATTAAAATAAAAAGATTTTGATTCTTGGATGATGTATCTATCTCTTCATCATCCAAAATAATATTAACGTTCAGAACTTGCCAGTCATAAAGGAAAGTGAATTCCCTGCAAAAACCAAACAGGATATTAGAATGGAGCACTGCCTCTTCCACGTACAATGTGGGCAGGTGTCCGAACCAGGAGCATACTGAGTTACAGGTATGCATGAGACCATGCTGCACTAAAGATCAGTGACCACAGGCAGCAAAGTCGGGGCTGTGGTCGGGACTGGCAAGGGCTGTTCTCCTGAGGACACTGGGAGGCTTTTGAAAACAATAACCTAGAGGCAGAGTTGAGTTTGATAACCAGGGAATTAGGACAGGAGCTCAGTCAGGAAACTGATGGCAGAGTTGTGGTCCAGTGCGCAGGTTGTGGTCCAGTGCTTTCTCTGGTGCTTGAGACTATTTCTATTGTACCCCCTTCAATGTGGCAGTTTTCACTCCAGGGGCATTGGAAAGGCACCACTTAGCTCAGATACCCTCTGTGATCATGGACAATTCTCTTTTCATGTGTGGATGGAATACTAACTCTGCCTTGCAAGGGTATTTGAGGATTCAAGATCATAAATGTAAAAGTATTTGTCCAGTAATGGCAACTACTATTATCTTTATCTCAGACAGAATTCTGACCAGGAATTAAATCATCATGGCCCTAAAAGTTCAACACTGTACAGACACAGCAAACGAATCATTTTAAAGGTTCCTTGTGCTGCAGTAGGAATGCAGCCTGGTTGGATAGTAACGAAAGGAAGGGCTCTGTGAGAGGCAGGAGTCAAAAACATTCCCTATCTTTAAATGTGCCCCCGTTATGATTGTTCTGAAAACGTTTTGTCCTAAAGACATATGTTTCACATTGTTTATAGAGAAATTAAATTGGTTTTTAAAAGAGAGGTCTTTCCATTCTTGATAAGATGAAACTGAAAATGTCTACCTTTACCTCCTCCCCCAAAGAGGGAGAAAAAATGAAATTTGCTTTTGTCTTAGAAAATGCATAATGCTTAAGACACCTCCTTAGTAAGTACATTTTCTTGAATTCTAAAAATGAGCTCTGTGGGCAGCTATTAAATCAGAGGTATGCTTATTGCCTGTACTGTAGGGAAGAAACATTTTAAGTACCTTTATATCCCTTTATTTGTCTAAAATCCTAAACGCCCTGTTGTCATGGAAACACATTCCCTGAGCATTATATATTAGGTATGTTTGTATTCTGTCTAAAGAGATTTCCAGTATTTGTCACACTTGCCAAACACCGTATAGAAGAAAGCTGATTATGCAGGGTTCAGTTATAATACCAGCATCTGGCATAATTAATCCACTAGATTGAACTGAAATGGAGTTGAAAGAAGGTATTGATAGTTACAGCATGATAAGGATGAGGAGCGGGGGAGGAAGAGGAGGAGGAGGAGAAGGAGGAGGAGGAGGAGGGGGGATGGTGGAGGAGAAAAATGATAAGTGTAAAATCAAAGAGGGAGACTTGGGTAAGAAATACCACAAAATAAGACTGAATATTTTTTCTCTCCACTTTTCTAATGCTGATAAGGAAGGGTTATCAGTCAGGGTTCTTGGTTGAAAACAAAGGAAATCTACCTGGCTAACTTGAGCAAGAAGGAGTTTACTGAAAGAATGTCAGACAGCTCATAGAATCATGGGAGATGTTGGAGCTCTGGAAAACTGGTACAAACCAAGAGAAGCTGGGAGGCTAGAATTAACCAGGCTATGTCACAAGAGAAGCCTGGTTAGGGAGGCCTTACAATGCCAGGGACACTCGATGCCACCACTGCTGGCAGTGGTATGAACACCAAACAGTCCTTGCTTCATTGTGACACTCAATCTAGATACACTGTTCTGGGTGGGATGGTCTTACAGGCTGAGTTCAAGTGGCGTCCCTAGTGGCCAGGGGTCAAAAGGATCCAACCTTTTCAACTTCCACAGTTGGAGATGGAACCCCTACCTCCGACCAGACTCACCAAACAGAAGGAGGCTTATATGTTGGGCAATCAGCCAAATAGAAAAGTTCAAGTGCTGTGGAGGGATGAGCCTTAGCCTGAGTCATCAAAAAACCTATGTTCTATTCCAAGGTTTTGCCTCCCAGAGGTGAAATGACCGCAGGAATCCCACCTAACCACCTTGGTGCACAGGGGAGCTAAAGTGACAAAAGGTTTTATATTATATATGAAAGCAGAAACGTGTTTGGATTTGCTATTTATAAGGCTTTTAAGCATTTTGTTAAAAGCAGTATAAACAGTTTTAATGAATGGTGGGAATTACCCCAAAATAGGGAACTGTATCTCAGAAAAGGCCCAGGGAAGTAGAAGCTATGGTGACAAGCCCAGCCCATTGGCCCTGTATGGTAGATGCAGGAAGGGTGAGCTGTAAAGGCCTGATCTGATGACTTGTTTTCCCACCCAGACCTACATTCCTCCTTCTAGTGGTAATGTAGTGGTTTCTCTTTGGAGAACTAACCCTCCATCACTCAGAGTCTCCTTGGTTTGGGATGGACATTCCCTAATCATCCATCATATGGGAACATGAGCCCAGCCTGGTCAATCACAGGATTCCATTCCATTGGCTACAGCAATTGATTTAGCAATGAGTCCATAACCCAAACCAGACCAGAAAAACACTATCTGGATTTTTTATGTTGTTTTGGTTCGGTGTGAGTTGGGTTGGGTTTGTTTTGTTGTGTTTTTAGAACTTTAGAGTTCCTTACTCCTGGAATTACTAAGCTTGTAGAAGATATGCCTGGGGATGCTGGGGACCACCAGATGCAGACCTGCCTGGGATTAAGGCCAACACAGAAGAAAGCAGAACTGAGAGATAAAGAAGTGAGCAGAGGAGGAGAGAAGAGCAAGACCAGGTTCTAATAACATCTTTCCAGCACCTGAAGCCAGACATAACCTTATACTTTTTAGTAAAATGAGCCAGTATATCCTCTTTATTTTTATTTAAGCTTTTAGAGTGATTTTCCGTGTCTTCTCATGTAAAGAGCCCTGGTTGAAACAGCAGGTGGAGAGGTCTGTGAGCCAAACCAGTACCAGTGCGGCCTTATCCCCCAACCCCATCAGTTGACCAGTAGTTTAGGAACCTTCTCATCCAAGTCCCTCAAGGGACTAATTCATTGAGGAGAAACTATGAGGAAACTTGCAGAATTTTAGCAGCTTGGCCCTGAGCCAGAACCATACTGTTGCTGGTGGAAAAAAGTTTCTGGGAACCAGCCATGGAGAACAGAGATATAACACAATTTCTAGGAATCCTGGAGCAAGGACTTCTGACTGCTGCTATTCTGCATGAATTCAAAGACCAGACCACCCTTTTCTGCCAGAATAAGTGCAATTACCATAAGAAAGAGAATTCCTAACCCCTGCCACTCTGCAATTAAAGTGGATATTAGAGCTTCTATGAATGGTTTGCAAGCCAGGCGGTGCTCAATTCCTGGGCACCAAACACATTTCAGTTATGTGAACAGCACCCCCTGAGGTTGTGCCCTATTCAACCTGCACAGCCATATGCAATCATCCTGGCAGACACTCACTAATTAGTGGGAACATTAGCATCCCTGGATCATAAGCACAGAAAGAGAATGCATCTGTTTAGACCACAGAGCAGGGTGAAAGGCAAGAAAAGAAGCCATCTGCAACAGCTCAGACAACAACAACTTATAGCATTTCAGTTCTTCAGAAATGAGCCAGCTGAGCGGCCTGTGTGAAACCACTCTTCCCACTCCTCTGAGCTGAGTGTGAGGTAGATCTATGGCCGAGATAACTCAACAGTCCATCCTGGTCTAAGCTCCTTTTCCCAATGGGACAGAGTTAAGCAAACACTGAATGAAATAGCTGTTTCTCAAGAAGGCACCTGGATTTTTAACAAGCATTACTGAGCCCATTTATAGTAAATATAAAATAGGTAGACCTCATTTCAATGTGGGCTACAGTCAGAGTTTTGGGCCTTTTTTAAATCCTCAGGAATCCATGGTGCCCCTTCCTCTTCCGGATATGGGACATAGTGAAACCAGGTTAAGACAACCTGCTCCTATGTGAGTTCAGATAAGAACAGCCCCAAATCTTGCCAAGGCCTGATACTGAGTCCACCTTTTATGATATGAACAGTATATCCAATGAGACCTAGATACACCTCTTTGCTCATCATCAATTCCATGTGGGAAGTTAGAGAAATTGTCTCTAGCTCCCCAAAGGAGACTAAAGTCTCAAAGACCAAGCAATCAACTTTAAACCACAATAAAAGCAGAATTCTGGTAAGAATACTATGTTTTTTTTTTTTACTCAGAAAAACTAAAAACAAAACATTTTTTCGTAATGTCTTTTGTGAAGCCACAAGAGATTAAGAAGTCATTTTCTCCCTAACTGTCATCACCATAGGCAGTCTATTTGCACTCCTGGTACAATTCGATGGGAGTTTTATTTTTTAAAACCAGTGAGAACATCTACTCATAGCTAATGATCTCTTCTCCTCACCTGCATCTTTTCTAAGTAAAAGAAGCTTTCACCTTGGATGATTCAGCCCTTAGAATCCTGGACTATGTGTTTCTAAGGAGGCACTGTTCCCAAATGAGAACTGCATTTCCAAATGGCAGAGGTCCTTGTCTTCTCTCTGTCTCACTTACCATGATGAGCTCTTCCAGCACAACATCAAATATTCTGCTACTTTACATTTGTGTAAGTCAAAGCTTCTGGTTCCCTTTACTATTTCAGAGGTAGGGATTTTGATTAGAAGATCATAGTAAGAATAGCTACATTTATTAAGCACCTAAGATGTGCTTTACAGATACTATCTCCAATCCTATATAATAAAAGAGTAATATGCAAATTAACCATCACTCCACTACACCCACAAGCCATGCCCACCAGCCAATCAGGAGCAAATATGCAAATAAACCCAACCAAGATGGCTACAGCCACAGAGAACAGGAGGGAGGCTTGGGTTTCCCGGTTAATGGAGGAAGCCAAGCTTTCCACCTGCCCTTGCCAGCCTAGGCCTCCACTCAATGCTACAAAGTTTCAATGATAGAAGATACATAAATCCAAACAGAAAATGGCGGCAGCCATGGAGCTGGAAAGAGCAGGAGGCTAGGGTTGCCTCTGGTGATGGAGGAAGCCAAGCTTTCTGCACACCCTGGCCGGCCCAGGCCTCCACTTAAGGCTACAAAGTTTCAATTATAGAAGATACATAAATCCCCAAAAAAATGCCACGGAGCAAGCAGAAGGCTTGGCTCCGCTCCAGGCTACCAAGTTTCAATTGTAGAAGATAAATAAACCCCAGATACCAGGGCCTCCGCCTGGGTCACCAGGGGGCATGGCCAGCCTGCAAACCACCACAGGCCCCTCGCCCAGGCCACCTTACACCCCAAGGGAACCCCCACCTGATCCGGGACACCATCAGGGCAAACCAGCTGGCCCCCACCCATGCACCAGGCCTCTATCCTAACTAATAAAAGAGTAATATGCAGATTGACCATCACTCCAACACACAAGATGGCTGCCCCCATGTGGTCAAAGATCCTGCCCCATGTGGACACAAGATGGCCACCACAAGATGGCCAGCAAGGGAGGGCAGTTGGGAGGGACCAGGCCTGCAAGGGAGGGCAGTTGGGGGTGATCAAGCCTGGAGGGGAGGGCAGTTAGGTGTGACCAAGCCAACAGAGGGAAGTTGGGAGGGACCCAGGCCTGCAGGGGAGAGCAGTTGGGGGGAACCAGGCCTGCAGGGGAGGGCAGTTAGGGGTGACCAGGCTTACAGGGGAGGGCAGTTGCGGGGGACTAGGCCTGCAGGGGAGGGCAGTTGGGGGGGACCAGACTTGCAGGGGAGGGCAGTTAGGGGCAATGAGGCTGGCAGGGGAGCAGTTAGGCATCAATCAGGCTGGCAGGGTAGTGGTTAGGGGGTGATCAGGCTGGCAGGCAGAAGCGGTTAGGGGCAATCAGGAAGGCAGGCAGGTGAGCAGTTGGGAGCCAGCATCCTGGATTGTGAGAGGGATGTCCGACTGCCCGTTTAAGCCTGATCCCCCAGCGGACATCCCTCGAGGGATCCCAGATTGGAGAAGGTGCAGGCTGGGCTGAGGGACAGCCCCCCCCCCCCCCCGTGCACGAATTTTGTGCACCGAGCCTCTAGTCTTAGAATAACCCAATAAGACAGGTAAAGATAAGCCACATAGATAATTATTTGGTATTACAGATGAGATTTAAACTCACATCTACCTAAGACTAAGGCCTGAATTCTTAGGCCATGGACTTACTAGGTCAACTCAACCACAGAAAAGAAAGGCATCTTTAGCCCTGGCCAGGTAGCTCAGTTGGTTAGAGCACTGTCCTGGTACACCAAGGTTGTGGGTTCAATCTCTGGTCAGGGAGCATACAAGAAAGAAGCAACCAATGAATGCATAAATAAGTGGAACAACAACTCAATGTTTCTGTCTCTCAAAAAGTAACTGTAGTAAAGTTTCTCTCTCTCTCTCTCTCTCTCTCTCTCTCTCTCAAAGTAAATGAAATAAAAAAGTTAAAAAGGAAAAGCATCCTTAGCTCATGGAAAACTGGAACTTTAACCACTTGGCACCACACAAAGCACGGTTCCTATGGTGACTTGTTTGGAGATTCTGATTATGCCAAAGAAATGGTGACCATTAGATCTATGAGGATTATGCACTAAGGGATGAGGCTTCCCTGGCTTGGTCAGCAAGCCCTGGTGACACTGTTCACAGCAAGGATGGAGAGGAAGGTGACAGCCTATAAACAGATCAACACAGCAACAGCAAAAAGCAGATGCCAGTTTTCATGATGGAATCCAGAGGCTGAAGGCAGCCAAGTATACAATATGCAACATAAAACATTAAGTCAAAGAATGAAGTACCTAAGTGGGTGCTTCTAAGGCTAAATATTTCCTGCCCAGTAATATGAAGCAAGATTTAGATAGCTGTAACTGCCTGCCAATGACAAAGCATCTTCTAGAAACCACACTTATGAGTCTATCAATGTAAGCGTGTATAAGTTCATGGGGAGTAAGGAAACCTTTATACCTCCAGTTCAAACAAGTTAACATGAGTTTACCAAAAATATCTGGCCAGTTATGGTTCTCATAAAATTTTAATATAGTGCTAGGAGATAATTAGGTGGGTAGAATAATTGGCATTATATTACACTGCAGGCAGATTAGTTGAAGTATATTCAAATTTAAGTTGGACAAAAACTAGACTAAACTGGATTTTAGTTTTTAAATAGTCTTATAGATTTCAGAATACAAACACCATGTCTGATTCTAAACCTGAGCTATACAATATTAAGACTTGAGAAAGACAGGTGTTCTAAAATAAAATTAAATCTTGTTCTGTAAAAACATTTACCATCACATAAAAGACAAGGTCTCAGTGAAATAATGAATCTTCTATTTTGGGAAGAAAGCAACATAAATTATAAGACTATCAAACATATGCTTTTACAAACCACAGGGAAAATATGATCTAGTAAGAGAGATGCATGGACCTGTAAAGAGTTGAGGAATTGGTGCTCAGGGGATTCGTGAACACTCTGAAGTCTTTTGTGTGTTTGTGTATAAGTACAGTTGGTGGTAGAAAAGGGAAGGGAGTCATAACATCAGATTCTCAAAGGAGTATGTGACCCAAACAAGGGTTATGATTGACTGTAGTAAAGTCTGAAAAAAAATTTAAAATCTTGCAATTATTGGAAGCTATGACTATCTCTGATTAGAGTCCAAAACAAGAGCCAACTAAAATATAAGTACATAATCTATGAACACCAACACTCATATGAACAAAAGACCCTTCTGGGGCAATAAAAGAGTTAACTGTAACTGTGGTCCTCAGCAGCACCCAGAGAGCCAATAGTCTTTCAGGTCATTGTTTCTCTCTATAACCCTACAAAGGACCAAGCCCAAAATGTGTAAGGTATTTGCTTTGTTTTTCCAACTGCAGGACCCTAGCTGTTCACAGCAGGTGGAGCCAGTCCAAGCAGCATGCTGGAAAGGGATGGGCTGAGTATTTCATTTTTATAGACCAACTGGCTTCTCAATAATTTATCAACTGTGTGATGGAGAAAAGTACCAATAAAACGTGATTGTACAACTCCGCCTTCTTCCAGGATCAAGGAAAGAACTAAAGTTAGCTAAAAAAGAAATGACAACACAGTTTTGTGAGCTAAAAATAGGTTCTCCAAAATTGAATGCTGCCCATTTCTTGAATTAAATGTCCTTGAAGATGCTGACTTTGAAACACAGGGGAAATTGCAGCAGAGAGTGTAGAAGAATTGAGCATGTCTGGGAAGCCTATTGAGTAAATCTTCCTGAGGTAGTCTCTGATAAGAGTCCCTTGTGGGACATTTTATCTACTATTTCCTGTGAACATATAGAGCTGCATCACGTTTTGAGCCCCTTATTCCAAGAAGGATATACCTATTCGTTTGGGGTTTTTGTTTGTTTTCCTTGCTCTAAAAATAAATCATGAACATAAGGAGGATGGGGCTCATTTACTAGGGGCTGTAAGAAAGAAATCTCAAAAAATAATTAGACTTTAAAATAAGAAAATTATGTATCATCAAATGGACCTCACCAGAATCTATTTATAGGATTGCTCCCTTTTACACATTTGTGGCATTTTGTCCCTAAGAATATATCTCATTATAAGATTTTTTCTTTTTCAGCAAAAATTTGTGGCACTGGGTTCCCTCAACTGTTACATTAAATGGTTAGCTGTGGTCTCTAAATAGCCTCCACACTGCTCCTGAAAATGCAGAAGCCCATCAGAATTCCAGCCTGCACTGAATAACCAGGCTGGAGAATTACTCTCTTTCCTACCTTATCAAAGTTCAAAAAAGTCCAATGCACACAGGTGGCTATCACATATTCAAAGAACAGCAACAAAGCTAACATTTACATAGAGCTTGATACATAGAGCTTACTATGTGTGCCAGGCGCTGTTCTAAGCACTTTATCTCTCGAAATCCCTATCTATATAGTGGGTACTATAATTTCCCATTTTACAGATAAGAAAATTGAGCCATGAGAAGCTTTAATAACTTTACTAAGGTCATACACTTAGGAAGCAGTGTAACTGTGATTTAATTCTATTAAGAATCCAAGGTGTACAGGTCATTTTTTCTATACTTTGAACAAGAAATATGAGCCTCAAATAGATCAAATGACTAACCCAAATTCACACAATTAGTAAGTGACAGAATTCCAAAACCATTACAAAAAAAAAAAGAAAAGGAAATTACAGGCCAATATCCCTGCTGAAAATCGATGCAAAAATCCTCAACAAAACAAGGGCAAACCAAATTCAGCAATACATTAAAAAGATCATACACCATGATCAAGTGAGATTAATTCCTGGAATACAAGGTTGACTTGATACACACAAATAACATGACAGACCACAAAACAAAATGAAGAATAAAAATCATCTATAATAATAAAAGCATAATATGCTAATTAGACCAGACAGCTGAACGACCTTCTGAACGTCCTTCCGGATGACCTTTCAGATGAAGCTGGGGCTGAGAGCCCCTTGCACGAATTTTGTGCATCAAGCCTCTAGTGTGTGTGTGTGTGTGTGTGTATGATATGTTTTATATATACACATATATATATATATATATATATATATATATATATATATATATAAAACCCTAATATGCAAATAGACCAAACGGTGGAAAAACTGAACAACCAGTCACTATGACATGTGCTGACCACCAGGGGGTGTGCATGGAACATGGCGGGCATCGGCAGCAGGTGGCAGAGTGTGGAACATGGCTGGCGTCGGCCATGGTGGGATGGTGGAGCAGGTGAGTAGGGGTACCAGACCAAGGTGGGGTGCCAGTCACTGTCATCAGGGTGAGCCTCTGGTGGTTACTGAAAATTCTTTGCTCCCACATGCCGCAGTCCCAACCAGCCCCGCTCACACCTGCTGCTGGCACTGGCCCCAATCACTCTGCACCATCAGCAGGTGCAAGTGGGGCCGGTGCCATCGGCACATGGGAGCAGTGGGGGTGGGAGCGGGGTCCATGGTGGGAGGGGCCGGGCAGGGGCACAGAGGATGGGCCGAGACCCACCCCTGTGCCCACCACAGCCTCACGACCCACAGATCCTTTCAAGGTGCACAAATTCGTGCACTGGACCCCTAGTATAATCATATCAACAGATGCAGAAAAAGCATTAGGTAAAATACAGCATCCATTTATGATACAAACTCTCAGCAAAGTGAGGATAGACAGAATATACCTCAACATAATAAAGTCCATGTTTGACAAACCCACAGCTAACATCACACTCAACAATGAAAAGCTAAAACTGTTTTCCTTAAGATCAGGAACCAGACAAAGATGTCTGCTTTCACAACTTTTATTCAACAAAGTATTAGAAGTCCTAGCCACAGAAATCAGATGAGGAAAGTAATAAAAGGCATCCAAATTGGAAAGGAAGAAGTAAAATTGTCATTATTTGCAGATAACATGATACTATATAGAGAGAACCCTAAAAATTCCACCAAAAAACTATTACAATTGATAAATGAATTCAATAAAGTAGCCAGATACAAAAGTAATATTCAGAAATTGGTTGTATTATTAAACACCAATATATAACCGGTTTGGCTCAGTGGATAGAGCATCTGCCTGCGGACTCAAGGGTCCCAGGTTCGATTCCGGTCAAGGGCATGTACCTTGGTTGCGGGCACATCCCCAGTAGGGGGTGTGCAGGAGGCAGCTGATTGATGTTTCTCTCTCATCGATGTTTCTAACTCTCTCTCCCTCTCCCTTCCTCTCTGTAAAAAATCAATAAAATATATTTTAAAAAAACACCAATAGCAAACTATCAGAAAAGAGAAACAAACAAACACACACACACAAAAAAAACACCTAGGAATAAATTTAACCAAGGAGGTAAAAGACCTATAACTCAGAACATTAAAGACATTGAAGAAAGTAATTGAAAAAAAAAAAAAAAACACACAAAGAAATGGAAGCATATACTGTGCTCATAGACAGGAAGAATTAACATTGTTAAAATGCCCATACTACCCAAAGTACTCAAAGCAATCTCTACCAAAATACCAATGGCATTTTTCACAAAACTAGAACAAATACTCCTAAAATTTATATGGAACCACTGAAGATTCCAAATAGCCACAGCAATCTTGAGAAAGAAGATCAAAGTTGGAAGTATCATGCTACCCAATGTCAAACTATACTACAAGGCCAAAATAATCAAAACAGCATGGTACTGGCATAAAAAACAGACACTTAGATCAAAGGAACAGAATAGAAAGCCCAGAAATAAACCCATGCCTATATTGTCAATTAATCTATGACAAAGGAGGCAAAAATATACAATGTGATAAAGACAGTCTCTTCAATAAATAATGGTGGAAAAACTGGACAGATACATGCAAAAGAATGAAATTAGACCATTTTCTTAAACCCTATATAAGAATAAAATAAAAATGGATTAAAAACTCAAATCTAAAACCTGAAACCTTAAAACTCCTAGAAACAAACATAGGCAGTAAACTATATACCAGGGCCCTTAGTAATTATTTTTTGTCTCCTTGAGCAAGGAAAACCAACACAACAAACAGGATTACATCAAACTCAAAGTTTTAGCACAGCACCCTAGCTGGTTTGGCTCCCGGGTCTGATTTCAGTCAAGGGCACATACTTCGAATGTAGGCTCGATCCTCGGCCCTGGCTGGGGTGCACGCAGGAGGCGACCAATTGATGTGTCTCCCTCACACTGATGTTTCTCTCTCTGTCTCTCCCTCTTCCTTCCACTCTAAAAAGCAATGGAAAAAATATCCTCCAGTGGGGATTAACAAAAAAATGTTTGAGCACAGCAAAGGAATCCATAAAAAAAAATAATGAAAACAACCTTCTGAATAGAAGATATTTGCCAATGATACATCTGATAAGGGGTTAATGTCCAAAACTTAAAACTCCAATTAAAAAATGGGCAGAGGGCCTGAATACACATTTCTCCAAAAAGGACATACAGATGGCCAATACACATATGAAAAGATGCTCAACAATGCTAATCATCAGAGAAATGCAAATTAAATCCACAATGAGATATCACCTCACATTTGTCAGAATGGCAATAATCAATGAATGTATCAACAAACAACAAGTGTTGGCAAGGATGTAGAGAAAAGGGAACCCTCATGCACTATTGGTGGGATTACAAATTGGTGCAGCCACTATGGAAAACAGTATGAAGATTCTAAAAAAAAAAAATTAAAAATAGCTCTTCCTAAAAGCAGCCTGTGGTTACTTCTGAAAATGATTCACTATTCACTTGACCAGAATATCCCCCAAATTCATGCAAGCAAGAAGTTTAAATCTTCGTGTTCACTTTAAGAACACTCATGAAACTGCCCAGGCCATCAGGAGTATGCATATCCGAAAATCCACCAAGTGTCTGAAGGACGTCACTTTTCAGAAGCAATGTGTGCCATTCTGCCATTACAATGGTGGAATTGGTAGGTGTCCCAAGGTCAAATAGTGGGGCTGGACAAGGAGTCGGTGGCCCAAAGAGAATGCTGAATTTTTGCTGCACTTGCTTAAAAATGTGGAGTAATGCTTAACTGAAGGGGATGTATATTCTGTGGTCACTGAGCACATCCAGGAGTAAAAAAAAAAAAAAACAAAAAAAAAAAACGCCCAAGGTCCAGCACAGAAGTTACAGAGCTCATGGATGGACTAACCTATACATGAGCTCTCCCTGCCACACTAGGATGATCCTTACTGACAAAGAGCAGATGGTTCCTAAACCAGAAGAGGAGGTTGCACAAAAGAAAACAATATCCCAGAAGAAATTTAAGAAAACAAAAATTTGGGAGTAAATTCAGCATAAAATAAATGCTGATAAAAGTTTTTAAAAATTAAATTTATGACTCAGCAATAAATCCAAAACACTAATTTGAAAATATATATGTGTCCTTATGTTCATTGAGGCATTATTTACAATAGCCAAGACACAGATGCAAACTAAGTATTCATAAATAAACAATTGGATAAAGTAGTACCTATGTTCAATGGAATATTACTCAGCCATAAAAAAGAATAAAACATTGCCATTTGTGACACCATGGATGGGCCTAGAGCAGTGGTCAGCAAACTGCAGCTCGCAAGCCACATGCGGCTCTTTGGCCCCTTGAGTGTGGCTCTTCCACAAAATACCATGGCCTGGGCGAGTGTATTTTGAAGAAGTGGCATTAGAAGAAGTTTAAGTTTAAAAAATTTGGCTCTCAAAAGAAATTTCAATCATTGTACTGTTGATATTTGGCTCTGTTGACTAATGAGTTTGCCTACCACTGGCCTAGAGGGTATTATGCTAAAAGAAATGTCAGACAAAGAAAGACAAATACCATATGATTTCACCTATATGTGGAATCTAAAAAACAAAATAAACAAACAGAAACAAACTCATAGATACACAGAACGAGCTCATGGTTGCCAGATGGGAGGGGAGAGGGTGAAAAAGGTGAAGAGATTAAGAAATACAAATTGGCATTTACAAAATAGTCTTGCGGATGTAAAGTACAGCATGGAGAATATAGTCAGTAATATTATAATAGCTGTGTATGGTGGCAAGTGGTTCCTAGACTTATCAGGAGGTCACTTCATAAGTTATATAAATGTCTAACAACTATGCCACACCTGAACCTAATATAATATTTAATATCACCTGTAATTTTAAAAAATGTTAAATAGAATAAAGTAAAGGTTGTTAAAAATAAGCAGCAGTGCCAGAATGAACCCCACGCCAGTCAGTGCTCTTTCCTCGCGCCTTTGTGCAGCTTTAGGAGCATTGATATCAGTTATGAAACTTCTCACTTTGGTTCTTATTGACTTAGAGGACATCGAAGAGCATACATTCCATAGAAAATAAGGGATCTAGAAATAATCCCTTGTTTCTAATAATGTCAGGAAGTGAAAAGCTCTCTAGATTTCTTGCTCTCTCCATATGTGCAAGGTTGATACAGAAGATTAATGTGCCGGATTACTTCAAGCTTCACTGGCAAGAGCAAACAGGTTTAAAGGGTTGTATACACTCAAAATACCAATAGCACAGAAAAGCGGTTGAAAATACATATCAATGGCACGAACAAAGGAATTTCAGCTTGCTTCACTTAAATTCAGTTAAGGGTGAGATATATTGGCTCGCTGTTTCTAATAAATGAACTGTTTACCTTGGCAAACACCGGAGAAGAACTTGCTTTCTGAAGCACAATGTCATTTGTAAAAAAAAATGCACTTTCCCTGCATAATAAGGGTATTGGCACTGACTTCAAGTGTTTATAATCTTAGAAAACAAAATGTCTTTTGAAAAGTTTTTAGGCTTAAAGTTAGAATTAAACTAATCTATGGACAAAGAACTTGCTCTTGGCAGTTCTTGGTGAAGAAGCCACATTTTGCTGTCAGCAGCTCTCCAGTTTACCTACTGCCCCTGCCTCCAGGTGTGTACCTGGGACTTAGGTACTAGTCCAAGGATGTTCACAATCTTTCCACAACTATTAACAGTGCCTCCCTGCAGAGTCTAATGTTGTACAACATGAGATTCACTTTTCTCCCTTAAGTAGACAGGATGTGTTTTTTATAGGGGATAGGTGTGAACCAAAAGATTTGCTAAATATCTCCCCAATATCCATTCATCCTTTCTATATTCTTGAAATATAGCGCCCCTGCTCAGCTAGAGATTACATAGCACATCCTTCCTTGTACCTGACCATGGCCATGCAACTGACGTAAGTACTGGCCTGTAGGATGTAAGCAGGAGAGTTGCATTTAACGTCTTAAAACTTCATCACATTTTAAAAGTGAGTCACTGGCCTTCATTCCTCTTATCCCCTTCCACGGTTGCTGGTAAGCCACCTTCACATATGTGGTGAGGATAAAACCTCAGAAAATGGAAGAACCACAAAATAGAGCCTGGATCTCTGGATGTCCTCAAGGAATAAAACGGCCTACAAACCCAGGACCATCTGCCTATCAGTGTATCATTGTGAGAGAAATAAACTTTAATTCTGATTGAACCTCTGTTATTTCGATTCTGTAAAGGAGTCAAACCAATATCTTCAATAGTATAGGCAAGAAGGAAAAGAAAACACAAGAAGAAGTCACACACTCACACACACACACACACCTCCTCTTGTGTCTCGATTTCTTCATCTATAAAATGAAATAATACCTCTGTTTCAAGTTATTATGAGGATTAAATTAAATAATGTATGTAATGCAGTAAGTAAATATCATAAGGTTTCAAACATGATTAACTTGAAAACAAAATTAAAATCTTCTCACTTGAGGCATTAAGGCTTTTTTCCCCTCATATATCCAAGTAAAAGATGTATTTATCAAAGGATTCTGGGAAGATGGTGGATGTTGTCACCCCACCTAGACAACAATTGCACTGGCAGAATGTGTCTGATATAACCATTTTGGAATGGTGGAGTCTATTGAAGTCTTTCAACTTCCCGGGGGAAGCTTGGTCTATAAATTGTGGTTAATTTTGGTCAATTTTAGCTTTTAGCACAGTAGCAACTACCCATGTTCCACCCCATGGCAGGAACTAGGATGGACATACAAGACCCTGTTTTCCAATATCAGGGATCTGTGCTCTAAGCACTGATTGCTGCTTCTAATAACTGAGGAACAGACAAAGAAGTAGGCAACTATTGTTATTGCACCTCTCCCCACTGTTGCAAGCCTCTCTTCCTCCAACTGACATCACTGCCAGGGGATGTAAAGGATTGGCACACTCACAAATAGTAGAGAGCAGGAGTGGCTATACTAATATCAAACAAAATAGATTTTAGATTAAAAAAAGATCACAGGAGATAAAAACATTAGATAATACTAAAAGATTGAATACAGCAATAAGATATAACAATTATAACACCTAATAAAATCTGTCAAAATATATAAAGCAAAAACTGACAGTATTGCCTTTGCCAGTTTGGTTCAGTGGATAGAACACTGACTTGCGGACTAAAGGTTCTCAGGTTTGATTCAGGTCAAAGGCATGTGCCTTGGTTGCAGGCTTGATCCCTGGCCCTGGTCAGGGCACGTGCGAGAGGCAACCAGTCAATGTATCTCTCTCAAATTGATGTTTCTCTCTGTGTGTCTCTACCCCTCTCTTCCACACTCTCTAAAAAAATCTTTTTTTAAAGTCAGTTGGAAAATGTCCTCGGGTGAGAATTAACAACAACACAAAAACACTGACAGTATTGGAGAAAAACATTTATATAATAATAGTTAGAGACATCAATACCCAAGCTCAATAATGAATTAAACAATCAGACAGATGATAAGGAAACAGAATACTTAAATAACACAATAAGCTACTTGATCTAACAGACATACACAGAACACTTTACCCCAAAACAACAGGACATACATTGTTCTCCAGTGCATGGGTTAGCAGTATATGTTAGGCCACAAATTAAGTCTCAATAAAATTAAAAAGATAGACATCATACAAAATATCTTCAACTAGAACAGGATGGAGTTAAAAATTAGTAACAGAAGTAAAACTGGAAAATTCACAACACACTCTTAAACAACCAATGAATCAAAGAACAAATAAGAAAGGAAATCAGAATATACTTAGAGATAAACATACTAAAATTTTGCAATCAGCAAAAGCAATGCAAAGGGGAAATTTCTAGCTATAAATGCTTATATTAAAAAAGTTCTCTTATTGCATTTAACAATCTCCAATTGACAACCTAAGTTAAGAAAGTAGCCAAAGAAAGGAAATAAAGATAAGAGCAGAGATAAATGAAGTAGAAAATCAACAAAGAAAACACAGAAATAAAAATCATTATAAGACAGTGCTATAAACAACTGTATACCGTAGATTGGATAGCCTAGTCAGTGGTCGGCAAACTCATTAGTCAACAGAGCCAAATATCAACAGTACAATGATTGAAATTTCTTTTGAGAGCCAAATTTTTTAAACTTAAACTTCTTCTGACACCACTTCTTCAAAATAGACTCACCCAGGCCGTGGTAATTTGTGGAAGAGCCACACTCAAGGGGCCAAAGAGCCGCATGTGGCTTGCGAGCCGCAGTTTGCCGACCACAGGCCTAGGTGAAATGAACAAATTTCTAGAAACACAAAACCTTCCTAGATTAAATCACAAAGAAACAAAATATCTACATTGACCTATTACTAGTAATTAGATTGAATCAATAATCAAAATCTCCAACAACAATAAAAGCCCTGAACCTGATGGCTTTACTGGTAAATTCTACCAAACATTTAAAGAACTAATACCAAGCCTTTTCAAGCTTTTCTTAAAAAAAAAAAATGAAAAGGAAGGAACATGTCCTAACTCATTCTAGGAGGCCAGCATTATCCTGATACCAAAGCCAGACAATGATACTACAAACAAACAAAAAACCCTACTGACCAATATCCCTTAAGAACACCGATGTAGAAACCCTCAAGAAGATACTGGGAAGTCTAATTTAGCAGCACATGAAACAAATTACACAACATAAATTGAGACTTATTTCTAGATTGCAAGGATGGTTCAACATATGAAAATTGAACAACATAACACCACATTAACAGAATAAAAAGAAAAAAACACATGATCACCTCTATTGCTGCAGAGAAAGCATTTGACAATTCAACACTATATATATATATATATATATATATATATATATATATATATATATATAAAATAAATACATATATAATATATATATTATATATATTATATATATATATAAAATAAATACATATATAATATATATAATATATATTATATATATATATAATATATATATATATAGAGAGAGAGAGAGAGAGAGAGAGAGAGAGAGAGAGGTAATATGCTAATTGGTCCTAATGGTGTCCCAGTCACGACTGGACCAGTCAACAGGCTGCGCGCGCACAGGAGCTGGTGGGTGGGGATGGGGGTGGGAATTTCCACCCCCAGCGGAGGCGCATGCAGGCCTGCCCAGTGCTAACATCACACTGCCTCGGAGGCGGAGGCCGCTCCCAATGGAGGCACATGCAGGCAGGAGCTGGTGGGCAGGGACACAGACAAGGGGGCCTGGCCGAGCTGCTGCGGTGCAGCTGGAGCAGGCCTGGAGCAGACACAGACAGTGGGGCATGCCCGAGCCACCACAGTGCAGCTTGAGCAGGCCCAGACAGACACAGACATTTTTTTGTGGTGAAGGGACTGAAGTCTGTGTCCAGGAAAACACCTTGGCGGCTGCAACAGCCAGCAGTGGCAGCAGCAGTGGGGTGATGGGGGTGGTGCCTTCCCCTGATCAGCCTGGTCGCCTCCCGCAGAGGGAGGCCAGACTGGGGAGCGGGCCTAAGCCATCAATAGGACATCCCCTGAGGGCTCCTAGACTGTGAGAGGGGGCAGGCTGGGCTGAGGGACTGCCCCCTCCGTGCACGAATTTCGTGCACTGGGCTCCTAGTTGTTTCATAAAAATAAAACAAATATTCTAAAATTTGTATGAAACCACAAAAGATACTGAAAGCCAAAGCAATTCTGAGAAAGAAGAACAAATCTGGGCACATCACACTCCTTAATTTCAAACTATATTCTAAAGCTACAGTAATTAAAATAGTATAATATTGGCATAAAAAAAAGAAAAGATAGATCAATGGAACAGAATAGAAAGCCAAGAAATGAACCCCACATATATAATCAATTAATTTATGACAAGGGTCCCAAGAGTATACAATGGGGAAAGAAAGTCTCTTCAATAAATGGTGTTCAAAAAACTGGGCAGCCACATGCAAAAGAATGAAACTGGACCACTATGTTACATCATACACCAAAAGAAACTCAAAATATATTAAAAACTTGAATAGAAGACCTAAAACCATAAAACTCCTAGAAGAAAACATAGGCTCAGTAAGTGCCTTGACATCAGTCTTGAGGATGATTTTTGGGTTTGACACCAAAAGAAAAGGCAACAAAAGCAAAAATAAACATCAAACTAAAAAGCTTCTGCACAGCAAAGGAAATCATCAACAAAATGAAAAGACAGCTTACTAAACAGGAGAAAATATTTGCAAATCATTTACCTGACAAGAAGTTACTATCCAAAATATATAACAAACTCAGATGATTCATAGCAAAAAAATAGTCTGATGAAACGTGGGCAGAGGATTTAAACAGGCACTTTTCTAAAGAAGACATACATATGGCTAACAGTGTTTCCAATGGCTTGAAAGGATGCTGCTCATCACTAATCATCAGGGAGATGCAAATCAAAATCACAATGAGATATCACCTCATACCTTTTAGAATGCCACTATCAAAAAGACAAAAAATAACAAGTGTAGGCAAAGATGTGGAGAAAAGGGAACCCCTGTGCATTGTAGGTGGAAATGTAAGTTGGTTCAGCCACTATGGATAAATGTATGGAGGGTGCCCTCCAAAATAAAAATAGAACTACCATATGATCCAGCAATTCCATTTCTGGATATTTATCTGAAGAAAACAAAAACACTAATTTGAAAAATATATATGCGCTCACATGTTCATTGCAGCCTTATTTACAACTAGAGACCCGGTGCATGAAATTCGTGCACAGGGGCGGGGGGGTCCCCTCCACCCAGCCTGCACACTCTCCAATCCAGGATCCCTCAGGGGATGTCCGACTGCTGGTTTAGGCCCAATCCCAGGGATCGGGCCTAAACCGGCAATCAGACATCCCTCTCACAATCTGGGACCGCTGGCTCCTAACTGCTCACCTGCCTGCCTGCCTGATTGCCCCTAACTGCCCCCCTGCCAGCCTAATCACCCCTAACCGCCTCTGCCTACCAGCCTGATCACCCCTAACTGCCCCCTGCTGACCTGGTCACCCCCAACTGTCCCCCCCCTGCACCAGCCTGGTCTCCCCTAACTACCCCCCTCCACCGCCTGGTTGCCCCTTACTGCCCCCCCTGCTGGCCTGGTCGCCCCCAACTCCCCCCCACCCCTGCTGGCCTGGTTGCCTCCAACTGCCCCCCCGCCAGCCTGGTTGCCCCATGCAGCCTGCTGTTCAGTTGTTTGGTCTTCCTTCAATAACCACCCTGCCAGCCTGGTCACCCCATGCAGCCTTCTGTTCAGTCATTTGGTTGTCCCTCACTAACCCCCCTGCCGGCCTGGTTGCTCCATGCAGCCTACTGTTCAGTCATTTGGTCGTCCCTCACTAACCCTCCTGCTGGCCTTATTGGCCCACGCAGCCTGCTGTTCGGTCATTACTGTGGCGGAGTCCTGGACAATTTGCATATTCCTCTATTATTAGTATAGATAGCCAAAATACAACCTAAGGAAATAACCTAAGTATCCATCAATAGATGAATGGATAAAGAAAATGTAGTATAGGGACTTTGGGTAAGATGGTTGAGTAGGTAAATGCTGTGCTAACCTCCTCCGTGACCACATCAAGATTGCAACTAAATTATAGAACGACCATCAATGAGAACCACCTCAGGAGTAGCTAAGAGAATTCCTGTAACTAGGGATATAAAAAAGAAGCACGGTGAGATTGGTAGGAGGGGCAGAGAAGTGGAATAGACAGGTTCCACAACCATGGTGTGGTGATTAAGAAATGGGAGGGTTATCTCGGCTGTGGAGCCCACCCCCCCCCCCCCCGGCCCCGAGGAACAATGTGTTCCAGCCCCATACCCAGCTCCCTCACCTGGGGCACCAGTGCCTGGAAGAGGAGAGTTCCCATTACATCTGGCTGTAAAAACCAGTAGGGATTGCATCCAAGTGAGATGGAGGGCACCTGGAGTGCCAGGCATTCCTCTTCAGGAGCCCAGGCATGGAATTGCTCACTCACAGACTCACTCAATCTGGCTTCCAGCACAGCGACAGCCACTCAGAAAGATCCAGGGACATCCAGAGAGGAACTGAATTGACTAACTTCAGGACAATGGTGGGAAGGGCAGGGGTCAGGGCAGCTCTTTCCGGGGATGGAAGCACTGGCAGGCACCATTGTTTTTTTGTTGAGCCCTCTCCCAACCCAGCTGCCAAGCTCAGGCTGGTGCCAAATATGTTCTCCATTAACCTGGATAACACCATTTGCCCCGCCCTAGTGATTCCCTGAGACACCACCCCAGCCAACTCAGGTGCCCAGCACAAGCTGCTACCATGCGCTCTTCCACACAAACAGCCTGCCTTGGCTCACACTGCTGACTTTCCTAAAATCTCTCAAAGGCCCACAAAACCCAAACAAGCAGCATCTGGCCTCAAGGTGTCCTGCACCCCTTGCTAAGTAGCCCTAAGCCTTGCACAAGTGGCAACCAGTCTCAATTTGCATTGTACCTCCCAATCAGGGATCACAGTGTAGTCTCTCCCAAACATCTCCAACCCAGCACAAGCAGCAACAAGCAGATCACTTTGTAGCTTGCACCAGGCAGTGCCAATCAGGCACAAAAGGTAGCTGAACTTGGCCTGAACTGGAACCCCTCCTAGAGGATCCAGAACCAACACACCCAAAGGCTGGCTGCAGACCACACCAGAGCATCACCCAACCAGCTCCATAAAGGATATACACAAAGGCGGACTCAGCTGCCATCAGAGCCTCACTAAACATGCTTGGTGGTTAGAGCATTGGCCTGTGCACCAAAGGGTCGTGGGTTTGATTCCCAGTCAAGGACACAATCCTAGCCCCCCACCCTACCCCCTGCTCTCTAAAATCAAACGATTTTTTTTTTAATTTAAGAACTAAAACTATAAAACTCTTAGAAGAAAACATAGGGCAAAAGCTTCATAACATTGGACTTAGCAGTGATTTTTTCAGATATGACACCAAAAGCATAGGCCACAAAAGGAGAAATAGGTATATTGAACTTAATGAAAATTTTCAAATTTTGTGCATCAAAAGACAATATGAACAGAATAAAAAGGCAACCCACAGAACAGTAAAAAATATTTTCAAATCATATATCCGCTAAGAGATTAATATCTAGAATATATAAACTACTCCTAAAACTCAACAACAACAAAACAACCCCATTAAAAAATGGGCAAAGGCCTTCAATAAACATTTCTGAAAAGAAAATATGGAAATGTCCACTAATCACATAAATATGCTCAATAAATGTCCAATAATCATTAGGAAAATGCAAATCAAAGCTACAGTGAGATACCACATCACACCTATTACAAGAGCGGGAAGAAACAGAGGGAGAAAGAGAGAGAAAAGAAGGAGGAGTTGGAAGAGGAGGAGGAGTAGGAAGAGGAGGAGGAGTTGGAGGAGGAGTTAGAGGAGGAGGAGGAGTTAGAGGAGGAGGAGGAGGAGAGGTGGAAGAGAGGTGGAAGAGGAGGAGAAGTAGTAGTAGTAGTGTTGGTGAGGATGTGGAGAAGTTGAAACCTTTCTGAATTCTTGGTGGGAATACAAAATGGTCCAGCCACTGTGTAAACCAGTATGGAGGTTCCTCAAAAAATTAAAACTAGAACTACCATATGGCCAACAATTCCATTTCTGGACTTATACCAAAAACAATGTAATATGTAAATGAAATATTGTTTAGCCCTTAAAAGGAAGGAATTCTGACATATGCTACACCATGGATGAATCTTGAGGACACCATGCTAGGTGAAATAAACCAGTCACAAAAAGACAAATAATGCACGATTCCATTTATATGAGGTAATTAGATTAGTCAAAATCATATAGACAGAGGTATGGTGCTTGTCAGGGGCTGGTGGAAGTGGGGAAACGTTATTGTTTAATGTGTATAGATTTTTAGTTTTACAAGATGACAGAATCATAGAGATGGACAGTGTCAATGGTTACACAACATTATGAATGCATTTAATACCACTGAACTGTGCATTTAAAAATGCTTAAGATGGTGAATTCTATATCCTATATTTTATCAAAATAAAACAATTGGGGGAAAAAACTTTATCATCTATCCTTTTCTCTTAATTCTCCCTGTTGTTGCTTAAGTCCGACCAGTGGTTACTAACAGACTAGCCAGAGACCGAACCCATGCAAGAGATATGTTTTTTGTTTAATTAGGTACCGATATAAAAGCCAGGAGTCTCCAGATACCATTTTCCACTTAGGAGAACCAGGATTTCTTCAAGAAATAGATAATCCCAAGTTTGGGCAGGACGTTTTAAAAGGTGAGCTGGGACATCATGTCATACAAGACAGTAAAGAAGTTACCAAAGACCACTTAGTGTTGTGACAAATGACAAGAAGCAAACTTGAAGAGGCTCAGACAGATCAAAAGTGAGATGATTTTATTATTAACAAAAAGAACTATAGTGGATTAAAAACCATCAAATATATTTAATTCCATGAGTTATCATAATAAAAACAATTAATTGATAGCCATGGAAGATGCCTGGAAACGAACTCATTGTTTTGAAAATGTATAAGTTAAAGAATCAAGAAATTAGAACCTTCTGCATTCTTGGTGGGAACATAAAATGGTCCAGTCACTCTGGAAAATAGTATGAGGGTTCCTTAAAAATAGAATTACCATATGACCCAGCAATTCCACTTATGGATAAATGTCAAAAAGAATTGAAATTCATTCTGCATCTCCTAAGCAAAGTATACTGCTAAGTAATCAAATAATATATGAAGGAAAGTTTCCCTTTCTAGAAACATTCTAGCTAATAAATAAAGAGGTTTACAAACAAACACACACCCAACATACATACATATGTGTATCGCCAGTGGTCAGCAAACTCATTAGTCAGCAGAGCCAAATATCAACAGTACAACGATTGAAATTTCTTTTGAGAGCCAAATTTTTTAAACTTAAACTTCTTCTAATGCCACTTCTTCAAAATAGACTCGCCCAGGCCATGGTATTTTGTGGAAGAGCCACACTCAAGGGGCCAAAGAGCTGCATGTGGCTTGCGAGCTGCAGTTTGCCAACCACGGGGTAACCAATATAATAAAAAATATATATCACTATTCTGAACCTCTAAAAAGTAGGTGAACCAAATAGTCAATATGAATGGCTGCTAATATTATACAAAAAAGAGACCATCATGTGTCTCCAAGCATATGGAAGAACACAATACCACTTGAGTAGGTTTGCAAAATAAATAAATAAATAAATTTGAGCCGAAATCTGAGCAAGCTTCTATACCTGACTACCAATTTATAAAAAAATACAGAGGAAAGGTGAAAATAAATGATACTTTACAGATACAATCAGCAAAATGCAGACTCTGAGAAATTTTACTGAACAAACATCCCAGTTTCTTTAACAAAAAATTACAAGAAAATGATTCAATATAATAGTGCAGAATTATCTCCTAACACTCAACAGCACTGGGATTTAAAATACAGACTTTAAGCATCAGAGAGACTTACAGTCATATGCCATTTATCTACTATTTGCATGGAGAAATTAATTTAACCTCTTGAAGCTTAAGTTTCTTTACTTGTAAAATGGTAATACTGATAGTACCTGTCTCATAGGGTTGCTGTGAGGAGAGAATGCACATGAAATATTTAGCTCATTGCCTAACTTACGTTATAGTCACAATAAAATAATAATTCCTCATCATTAGGAAATGTATGTTGAATGAGTGATTAAATGAATGATGAGAATTAATCTGCTAAAAATACTGAATGTGAATGAACTATTCTTAGCTGATAATGTCCACCATGTCATCACTCATTATTTATTGGCCAGTGGAGCTGTTGCAAGGAGGTACAAGAATAAATAAGCTATGACCTCCACTTTTGTACCTTCTCCTTTTCAAAAAGACATCATCCATGTCTTACCCCCAAGAAATACAATTAATGAAGGTGTCAAGGCCCACTCCCAGTCTGCTGGGAAGAACTTTTAGTAAGGAGGGCCACCAAATGTTTGCACTTTCATATGGAACCTGCTTGCTCCCTGTCATAATCTGCCTTATGGAAGGATTTCAAAATCACTTAACATTCTTACAGATACTGGCTTCTCCTACCTGGCTCTCTTCTGCTCTAGCTACTCCCACCTGTTCCTCTTTCCATCCACAAGGTGGTTTTTTTTACTCCATAAACCTCCTGAGGATCAGAGGCCTAGAACATTCATCTGTATGACTTGGATGAGGAAGAGAATAAACAAGTTTGGCAGAATGTTAAGAGAACAAATACTTCCTCATTAGAGAAAAGACAACTGACCTACTTAAGAGTTGCAATACAAATGACTGATGCAGTACAGTTCCCACCTTATAAACACTCAACCTAAAAATGAGTCAGACAGACACTACTACCCTACCCCAGCCCCGACCCACTAAGCTGCTGTTGCCATGGAAACCACTAGAGGCAGGAAGGGGAAAATAAACTAAAGGTTTTAGACCAGTGGTCGGCAAACCGCAGCTCGCGAGCCACATGCGGCTCTTTGGCCCTTTGAGTGTGGCTCTTCCACCAAATACCACCTGCGGAGTGCGATTGAAACTTCGTGGCCCATGCGCAGAAGTCAGTTTTCGGCCTGGGCGAGTCTATTTTGAAGAAGTGGCGTTAGAAGAAGTTTAAGTTTAAAAAAATTTGGCTCTCAAAAGAAATTTCAATCGCTGTACTGTTGATATTTGGCTCTGTTGACTAATGAGTTTGCAACAGTTAACTAAACAGTTAACCACTGTTTCAGACAATCAGGGGTTCAAAATAAAAGGAAAGAAACTGAGCTTGTCTTCCCAAGCAACATCTCAAGTTTGTTTGCAGAATTCTGTTTTACTGAAATTCCATATTTATCAAGAGCCATGGTTAGCAAGCAGAACTTTTTAAAAAGACGACTACTTCTAATGGGAGCTTTTGCAATAATATTCTATTAGGTTTGGGCTAACTTTTCAATAATGATGTAAGAGATTCATTTTTAAATTTTTTTAATTTAGTTTTTTATTGTTGACACTATTGCAAATATCCCCTATCCCCGACCTCCCTTTGGAGAGATTATCAGTGTTTTAATCAGTGACAGAGGTGGCCCTGATTTTGAGCATCCTTGGCAAAGCATCCTCAGCCAAAGGCATTCACTCATAAGTACAATTCACAGCCACCACACATATGTAAGACAACCCCAGTCACTGCTAGCACATGTAATACAACAGACAAGAAGCTCCCTGGAGCTATTATTCTTTGGGGTCTCTGGATGACAGAAACCTGGGACAGTCCATAGCAAAGCCTGCCCCTTGGAGGAAGGCCAACACACAAAGAGAAGTTCATCTGAAACATGAATAAAGAAAGTGAAGGGGGAAGAGAAAGTGTGAGGTGGGGTGAATGGGGGAAAGAGGGGCTGAACAGAAGAGAGAGGTGAGCAGGTGAGAGAGGCGAGCAGGTGAGAGAGGCGGTGAGTGGGGAGAGAGGGAGAGAGAAGAAGAGAGAGGGGGTGAGGAGGCTGAGGAAAGAGAGGAGTAAAGGGGAGTGGATTTAGATGAAGTCATTTGAGTTCCTACAAGTTGTGTACTTCCTAGTTACCTAAACTAATATAGTCTCGTTATGCTTAATATAATCTGAATATTTTATATTTATGTTTTGTCCCTTACAAGCAAGAGTCCAGCTAATACAGCTTCTGTCTCAGACTCACTGATTTATTTCCTGGCTTGTCTCCTCCCTGATCACTCAGCAGGCTTCCACCTGTGCTTCTAGGTGCAGCAGCCCTTACTAGTTGTGTGATCAGGGCCCTCATTTCCCTCACTGTATTGCTGGATACACCTTGAATAGTACTAAAACTCATTGCAAATATTGTTGAACAGCTTTCTTAAACAGTGGAGATGCACTTGTAAGGGCCACAAAAGATAGGTCGCAAATATTTGCATTTGTAGAATAAATGCAGTTGAACAGTGAAATATTTTGTGTAACTAGTAGGCATTTGTTTATTTCAGGTTTTGTTGGGATTTTTAAATTATATTTTTATTGATTTCAGAGAGGATGGGAGAGGGAGAGAGAGATAGAAATATTAGTGATGAGAGAGAATCATTGATTGGCTGCCTCCTGCATGCCCCACCCTGGGGATCGAGCCTGCAACCTGGCTATGTGCCCTGACCAGGAATCAAACCATGACCTTCTGGTTCATAGGTTGATGCTCAGCCACTGAGCCATGCTGGCCAGGCTATTTCAGGTTTTTAACCAAGGTTCTAATCAACTTTTTTCCCTAGAAATTATATAAACTTTCAGGACCTTTTTAGATTTTTTTTTCATTTTATTACAAGAAAGACACCCACAGAGAGACCATATTTAATTCTACCTTCCTCAAACAAATATTTCCTTCCAGTTTGCATCTAATATATTCATATTTTTCCACAGGTAAAAATCGCAGTGCTATACCTTTGTCTTTCTTCTTTTTCATTTATATTAAAAAATGAAAGACTTTTCTCAACACCTGATCTTCATAAATCTATTTTTGAAAAAAATATATTTTATTAATTTTTTTACAGAGAGGAAGGGAGAGGGATAGAGAGTTAGAAACATTGATGAGAGAGAAACATGGATCAGCTGCCTCCTGCACACTCCCAACTGGGGATGTGCCTACAACCAAGGTACATGCCCTTGACCAGAATTGAACCTGGGACCCTTCAGTCCACAGGCGGATGCTCTCCAGGGGTGGGCAAACTTTTTGACTCGAGGGCCACAATGGGTTCTTAAACTGGACCAGAGGGCCGAAACAAAAGCATGGATGGAGTGTTTGTGTGAACTAATATAAATTCAAAGTAAAGGAGCGGAGGGGAGAGCAAGAGAACCGGATAGAACAGCTGGATCCGGCCCGCGGGTTGTAGTTTGCCCAAGGCTGCTCTAGCCACTGAGCCAAACCGGTTAGGGCTCATAAATGTACTTTAACAGCTTTATGTATAATATAACTATAAACATAGATAATAAATCTATTTTATATATAATTTACACACTATACATAATTTATATTCTCCAGTCATTGGACATTTTTATTTTTCCCAAATATTATGAATGGTGCTACAATGAAAGGTGGGATTATTGGGTCAAAATCTATGAAAAACTCTTATTGTATATTATGCAAAATTTGTTCTCAAAAATTTTTCCTGAGTCATCCCATCACCAGCCACATGTGGGTGTATGTATATGAATGTTCACTTATAATGCATCAGATCCTGTCTTTGATATTATCTTATTTTTATTTTTCTAATATAATAGGTATAACATGTTACCTCTTAGTGGACATCAGAAAGAGAATAACACCTAAGAAAGGGGGGAAAATAAAAGCTTGCAACTATGTAAGTTTTCTATTTCTAAATCTCTTGAAAATGAACATTATTAATGTATACTATTTATAATTCCTTTTCCTCTTTTAGAAACTGCAATTGTATGGACATGCTATCTATCAATAAGGACTCTGGTTTCATAGAGTATTAAAACAAGGATACAAATTTGTCAATTTATACTCTTCCAAAAAAGGAGTATACTTTATGAAAAACAAAACTGTACATAATAGAGAGTAAAAGTCAGAAAGGGCAAAACCTAGAGATTTCCTTTGAAAGGTTTTACACAGTCATTAAGAAGGATTAAAATTTATGAAGCAATATCATCCAAAAATATGCCATGTTTTTTCTGACACGTGAGTCATCTACCTTCCCTGTTCCAGGGTTTGAAGCTCCAAGCTGTAAAGCTTCGAGGTGCTTTATTTAGGAAGCAGGAACAGGCCGTGGTGGGGTATGTGGCCCTTGATGTGAGCTCTGGTACAATGTTTTTGAAATTCTGTCAAGAGGAAGAGCACCTCTGGGCTAGACTTAAGACTAAAACTATATACACATTTAAACAGCGGTGGGGCAGACTGCAGACTAGCTCTCCTAAAATAGTCTGGATGCATGCGAATTTGATAGACTGCCTTCAACTCCTTGTTTATCAGAGAAATGTATACAGTCTACATAAAAGTAATGGAATGGTGCCATATATCTAGGATATGGTGATCGTATTCCAAGTGCTATACTCTAAGCTCTTGGATTTCAACTATTCACCCATAGGTTTTTGTTAAGTTAAAAAAAAAAAAAAAAAGCCGGTTAAAAAACAAACTAACAATTTCTAGTCCAAAATATTCTAGAACATAGGTTATTGAGAGGTAATAATGTACTAGTATATGAAGTGCTTAGTGCATTCAGTTCTTTATTCATCCAACAATTTTTTATTGAGCACCTACTAGGCATTTGGAATTCAGTAGCATAAAGGCCAGTAAGATCCTTGCCCACTAGGAACATACATTTTGAGAAGTGGAACAAGAGAGGGCAGACTAATAAATAGAATAAATATAATGAGTATAATCAATCAATTAAGCCAATAAATGTAATGTAATAGTAGAAAATTGTGTTAAGTCCCTGAAGGAACACAGATGGATGGCAAAGTTGAGGTGATTGGGAGATACTAAAACAAAAGAGGCTCTTTGCACTTTATAGTATCTATCATTTTAAAGATTTATGCCATAGATGGATCGAGAGGGTATTATTCTAAGTAAAACAAATCTGAGAGAGAAAGACAAATACTGTATGATTTCTCTTATATGTAGAATCTTAAAAACAAAACAAAAACGAAACAGAAACAAACTCAAAAAGAGAACACACTAATGGTTGCCAGGTGTGGGGTTGGACAAAAAAGGTGAAGGGGTTGAGAAGTACAAATTGCCAGTTAAAGAATAAGTCACAGAGATATAAAGCACAGCACAGGGAATCTAGTCAATAATATTGTAATAACTATGTATGGTGTCAGATGGGTACTAGACTTATAGGAGTGGTCACTTCATAAGTTATATAAATGTCTAATCACTATGTTTTACATCTAAAACTAACATGATATTGTATATCAACTATAATTTTAAAAGAAAAATTTAAAAGTAATAAAAACAAATAAATGAAGATCTATGCTAGTCCCTCCCTCCTTTCTCTGGCCTCTAACAGTCTAGAGCTCCTGCAACGTGCCCACCCTGCATGCCCATACATACACACTCCCCTTTCAAGACTTGGCTTAATATTTGAGATTGGAAACCCTTACCCTGAAGAAGCTGCATGCCACAAGTATTCCTAACAGCCCAAATCGAGATTTGATTATTGAAACTGCAACTCAAAGGGTGTCCCCCCCCCCCCACCGCCGACCGCAATAACCAATTTTATCTTTCATATCATATTAACCAAGAAACTACTGAGTAAACAACATTTGAATGAAAGAACTGACTTTCCACCAGAAAGAGAAAAACGTATGGGTAAAAATGGCGCATCAGTATTCACACATTTTTTAACCGAAGCACTTTTCCACCGCGCAGCCCTTTTCTACGCTCATTTTCCTCCCCTGAAAGTCTGTATCAGTGTCTGCTGTCAACTTTGGACAAGTGTGGGGCTGGCTCTCCTGAGGTTAAAACAGCCCAATTCTAGTTCTCAGTACAGTCCTCACCCATGAGAAAGAAATTAGACAAACCTTACCTTGAACTGGCATCTAAAGGCTGCTTCCTAAAATCTCCAGCAACTGGGGTCAGACCAGCAAAGGATGCCTCACCTAAGACAGCAGGTGAGGAGGGGGGGCCAGTTCCAGGCTTTGACTGCCCGCACTCCTCCCTGGGTGATTGCTTCACGAGCCAGCAAGGGCAGGCATTTGATTTCCAGAATGGTCTCCTTGTCTTAAATAAAAAAACAAGTCTGCTATTGTTCTGCAGCTCTGTCCTCAAGACACAGATCTTAATTTTTTAGTTTGGCAAAACTTCAACTACAATGAAGTCCTTCAGCTACAATGACGTCAGGGAAAAGAGCCCAAAAAGGCCATACCTAGAACCTTGTTGGATCTTTCTGATCACAGCTTAAAGAGCTAACCAAGGAGGTCTCCTTAACCAGACTCACTTGGGATAATTTAACTTTAAGAAGCAATTCAATGGATAACAAGTTTTGTCTTGTTTTTAAATAACATACAGTCATCAAGAAAGAATTAATCACCTGTAGTGCTTGTTAACGTAAGATTCTTCCAGATTCCTTGGGTTCTTATGTGGTCTGGTAAATCCACTGATCTAAAGGCACAAAAACTGTGTTTTAACTGAAAGAAATGCCAAAATGTGATATTTGGAACTTTAGCACATAGTGAGGAGAGGTTTTTAGTGGCAGCCCCTGCCCTCACACCTAGACAGGTTTTCAATTCAATTTATGTAAGGTTAGCCCTGCTTGTTCAGAGTGTTAATTACACAGCTGCCAATGATATGGACACCTATTGGCTATGTGTAGAATACACGAGAGGACGAGAGAGATCCTGGATCAGTTTATAAACAATAGAATACCAAAAATTAATTTTGCATCAGTGGGATGAAAATGTGTCTTTCCCAAGCAAAGCAGACACCCCAGCGGTGCCTGGCCTGTAGTTGCCAGAGGATCTGCTGCTTGTGTCTGGGCCATGTGGGTGGGTGTTAAAGAATCCGTATGGTAAGATGCTCATTTCCTGCATTCTAAGCAAACAGCAGGTGGACTGTGTTCCTACTGTCTTTTAACAGGCAAAGCCGCTACAAATTCCAGAATTTGGCAAGCAATGTAAGTCCATGGCAAAGGTGGAAGGGCACTGAGGGAGAAATAAGCACTTTCCACATGATAAAAAATACTATAAAGGGGCAATCTCCAGGTAGATAGTGTCAAATGTCTTTGTGTTCCTGACTTAACGGACTTGTACTTTTTATCAAGAGCCAGGTAGTTTCTTTATCACGTGGAGATTGTACCTCTCTGTTGTTAAAGTTGAGCCATGAGGCTCAGTGGTATAAGCCAAGTCCTTATAGACAAGAAGATGAAGGGGAAAGCCTGTCTCAGTCAACACCTGAAAATTGTAGACAAGGTGGGATGGTGGAAAAGTAAGCTGCCATTACATGTGAATTGACTTTGGCCTGAGGGGCAGAAGATGATAACATGGGTTTGAATAAAAAGCTAATATCAAAGGGGTTTTGACCCACTCCCCATTTGGAATCCTGGAATGAGACCTCCATGCAAGGGACTCTGCCATCCTCTGGCAAGGGGTTAGGGTGGATGGGTTGAAAAAAGTAGAAGGAGAGGCTCCCTAAGATCTATGCATGATGTGCAAAGGATATAGAAAGTTCGTGTGGCCCTGGTGAAGGTCTGGGGAGCTGTGGAGAGACTGGAAGAACCATTGGACTTGCAGAGGCCTGGAGGTGGGAAAAGGAGGCCTGCAAGATCAAAACCTTCAATGGCTGGAGGCAAAGTCAAGTCACCAAGAGACAGCAGTGGGTAACACTGCTCACCAAAAGATCACATAGAACTAGTTTTCCTGACATGGATGCTGGTGTAGACCAAACAATCGAGTCCAGGGCAAGACAAGTTAAGAGACCTCATAAGTTTTTTTCCCTACACAGGGAAACCATCTGGGAGATAAAGAAATTATATATATTGATCTCTTTCCCACACCATTTCCTGGCACAGGACTCCTAAAACCCTTGTAATTTTCCTAAGTGATAAGAGAACTAGAAGCACCTTTTGATCTAACATTTGGTCTTTGACCCTTGGGATTTCCTAGGTGATAGCAGTACCTTTTGTTCCAAAGAGATGACTCTGGGTGGGCTTCTAGATGGGAATTGGTCCCCAGAAAGACTAAGCTGTGATTAAAAGAGTGGACTTTTAAGCCCACCCCCACCCCCCACCCCCATTCTCCAGAATGGGGAGAGTGACTGAAAATGGAGGTAATGATGGATCATGCCTGTGTGATGAAGCCTCCATAAAATCCCAGCAGAAGGAGTTCGTAAAGCGTCCAAGTTGGTGAACCCAGGAGGTGTCTGGAGAAGGTATGAAGCTCTACAACCCTTCCCACATACCTTGTACTACACATCTTTTCCATGTGAATATTCATCATATCCTTTATCATATTATTTTATAATAGTCTAGTGAACAGTAAGTAAACTATTTTCCTGAGTTCTATAAGCTGCTCTAACAAATTAATGGAACCCAAGGAGGGGGTCGTGAGAACCTCTGATTTATGCACAGGTGACAAACTGGACTTTTGACTGGCATCTGAAGTTGGGGGGAGGGGTCTGGTAGGACTGAGCCCTTAACCTGTGGAATATTCAGGTAGATAGTGTCAGAATTGAGTTCAATTGCAGGACATCCAGCTACTGTTACAGAGAATTGCTTGGTGGTGAAAAGCCCCTACATATCTGTTGTCAGAAGTGTTGTGTGATAGTAGTGTGAGAGTAAAAGATACATAGGAGGAAGACTGAGGCTCTCTTTGTACCATCTTTGAGGGGAATCATAAGGGAAGGAAACAGCATTATGAAGATGGACTTTAAATTGACTAAATATTTCTTGGAAGTCTTTTAAAACAAAAGGTAGCATAGTTGCTTCCACCCCCAAAAGCAGCCCTCTGCTGTCCAGCAGGGGGTTGTGAGAAAGATCTCTCAGAAGCAGTAAAGAAACTATATTTCCTTTTGCACATCTGGTATCACAACTAACATTTATTGCGCTTTCACTATATGCCAGGTATTGGGCAAAGTGTTTTATGATCCTATTTCATTTAATTCTCACTGTGAAGTACTAGTATTACCCTCCTTTTACAGTTGAAGAAATTGAGGCAGAGACTTGCTCTGTGGACCGTGGGCCGCCAGGGTGGGTGAAGGATCTCAAGATGGCTGGCGAAAACTTGCTCTAAAAACCATTGACTAGGTAGCTTTTGGGGAGATCATACCCTGAAACCAGAAGACCATTGCCTACACCCTGAAATCCTGGAATGAGAGAGGGAGGAAAAATGGCGGAGGAATAGACAGACATGTTCTGAGCCTTGTCCTGGAGTAGAAAGAAAGAACAGCTGAGGGTCGCACGAGGAGTGTTTGTTGGCAAGTTAAGGGACAGCTAAACTCCAGAAGAAGGTGGGGGACTGCTAGACGGGGTTCCCCTGACCGGGCAGCCTCCACTGCGGCTGGGTCCCCTCCCAGAGCTACGGGCTTGGATGCGTAATCTGCGCCATCTTGAAAGGGAAAGTGGAGCTTATCGGAAGCCTGAGAATCCACAACTGCGGCACCCACCGAACAGCTGCGAGCCCCAGAACACCGGTCCCCAATTGGCACAAACACGCGGATTCAGAGGAGCTCTACACTCCACCACGGAAAGGTCAGATTTCACCTGGGATAAGGTGAGGTCTCTGGTCCTGGTGGGAGAGAGGAACGTGCGTTTTGTGAGAGCTGGAGGACCAGGGAAGTCTGTGCCTAGAAAAATCCGTGGCTGATGGGGCTGGCATAATCCGTGAATGTGGAAGGGGGTCCTCAGAGCTGCTAACAGAAGGGATCTCTAAAAAGCAACCCATTTTGATCTGATGTGCAGGGACAGCCTAAGAATTTCAAAGGTGTGCCAGCTGCTTAGACTTGCGCGCAGACCAATTGTTCGCACACTTGGGCTTTTTCCTCTTCAAATCCTTGCTTCTGATTACTAAGCCCAATACATAGGATCACCCAGTTGGGGATACCCTGGGAGACTGCAGGGGAAAGTTGTTTTTCTGGAACCTGGGGATCGGAGCGGGGAGTAACCATCGGAGAGCCAGCTCTGAGGCAGCCCACTCCCACAAACCAGTAGTGAGTGCCACAGGGAAAGAAGGCTCTAACACTGCCTAGAGAGGCCATATATAGACCTGGAAGTCAATCCAGAAACACTGCCACCCAAGGGCTGAATCACAAATTGACTCTTGTGTAATCAAAAATAAAGGAATATGAGAAATTAAGCCTACTTAAAATCAGGACTGGCTTACAACACTGAAGAGCAGTGGAACACAGGGAACTGCAATATTGTCCGGACTGAGAAACAGGTGTGCCAAACAGAACAACAGAGAAAGTGAATGACCTTCACTACTCCACATTTTATTTTTTATTTTCATTTTTTGCATCTTTTACTCAAGAAACTAATTTTTTTTCTTTTTTCCTCACTTGATTTTACCTTTTTAATTATTACATTTTTATTTTCAATCAGTATTATTACTACTACTATTTTATCTTTTTTTTTAAGTGTCATTTTATTTTCTCTTTATTTTACTTTGGGATTAGTGTTCTACATTCTATTTTCATCTTTCCTTTAGCATCGTTTTACTCTATCTCAACTCTACCTTTATGCCATCACTCTCTTCCTCACTTTTCCCTTTTCAGTGTCCTGTTTATCTTACCCCTTTCCTGCTTTAGATTTTCCCTATTCTTTCTGTTTACCCCCTGTTAAAATTTCACCCTACTTATATATCTAATATCCAATCCCCTGCTCCAAGTCCATACACACCTCTCTCTTCGCTGTCTTAACTATCCAAAAAATTGTTTTTCTCTCTGTCCTTTTGATGTTGTTTGCTTGAATGTTGATTATATCGAATTTTTATGCTTTTTTGTGAGATTGTTTTACTTATTCTTCTTTTGTTTATTTTTTGTTTGTTTTGTGCTTCTGTTTTCCCTTGCCTCACTTGATATTAGTTGGTGTTGTAGTTTGTATTAATCCCCAGGTACTTGTTGCTGGAATTTGCTTGGATTAGTGGTTGTTCTATTGGAGTTTTATCCCCATATATATAGTTTTTTCCCCTTTCTCTCTTAGTCTCTTTCTTGTCTCTCTTACTTTTTTTTTCCTTTTCCCAATTTCATTTTGACACTCCTTTTATTTTCTTTCTTTCTTTTTCCTCTTCTTCTTTCTCTCCTATCCCCTAATTTGCCTTTCTCTGGTGGTCACCTTTATTGGAGGTTATTAATATCGTGAATACATTTCTGTTCAGTGCCTTGTGTGTTGTACCTGGTTGTGCTGTATTTTGTGCCTTTAAATCAACGCAGGAGAGAGAGAACTACATAACCAGACATCCAGAGAAGAGAGACCATGGGAAAACAAAGAAACAGCCCACATATGAAAGAAAAGCAGGCATCACCAGAAAAGGAAGTAAACGAAATGGAGGCAAGCAACCTTCCAGAGAAAGAATTCAGAGAAATGGTCATAAGGTGGCTGAAAAGAATGGAAGACAAATTCGACAATATGAGCAAGAACCAAGAGGAAATGAAGAAGAACCAAGAAGAAATGAAAAATGACATCGCGGCTGTAAAGAACTCAATAGAAAGCATCAAGAGTAGACTAGAAGAAGCAGAGGACCGCATCAGTGAGCTAGAAGACAAGATGGGAAAAAATACCCAAGTAGAGCAGCTTCTAGAAAAAAAAAATTAAAAAGCAGGAGGAGAGCCTAAGGGAACTTTGGGACAACACGAAACAAAACAACATCCGCATAATAGGGGTTCCAGAAGGAAAGGAAGCTGAGCAAAGAATAGAAAACCTGTTTGAAGAAATAATGACAGAAAACTTTCCTGATATAGGGAAGAAAAAACCCACACAAATCCAAGAAGCTCACAGAGTCCCAAGCAAAATGAACCCCAAAACACCGACACCAAGGCACATCATAATTAAATTGGCAAACACCAACGACAAAGTAAGAATCTTAAAAGCGGCAAGAGAGAGACAGAAAGTTACCTACAAAGGAACCCATATCAGACTAGCAACTGATTTCTCAACAGAAACTCATCAGGCCAGAAGGGAATGGAATGAAATATACAAAGTCATGCAAAGGAAGGGTCTGAATCCAAGAATACTGTACCCAGCAAGGCTATCAATCAAAATTGAAGGTGAAATCAGGAGCTTCACAGACAAAAAAAGGACTAAGGGAATTTATTACCACCAAACCAGCAATGCAAGAAATGCTAAAGGGTCTGCTGTAAAAAAAAGAAATAGGAAGCGAAGAAGGAACACAGGGGTAAAGAATAAAAATGGGGACAGCCCTGACTGTTTTGGCTCAGTGGTTAGAGCGTCAGCCTGCGGACTGAGGGGTCTTAGGTTCGATTCCGGTCAAGGGCATGTACCTTGGTTGCGGGCACATCTCCAGTAGGAGATGTGCAGGAGGCAGCTAATCGATGTTTCTCTCTCATCGATGTTTCTAACTTTCTATCCCTCTCTCTTCCACTCTGTAAAAAATCAATAAAATATATTTTTTAAAAAATGGGGACAAATAAATACCTATCAATAATAACTTTAAATGTAAATGGATTAAATGCCCCAATCAAAAGACATAGGGTAACGAACTGGATAAGAAAACAAGACCCATATATCTGTGTCTACAAGAAACCCACCTCAGAAAAAAAGACACACACAGACTGAGGGTGAAGGGATGGAAAAAGGTTTTCCAGGCAAATGGAACTGAAAAAAAAAGCTGGGGTAGCAATACCTATATCTGACAAATTAGATCTCAAAGTGAAGGACATAACAAGAGATAAGGAAGGCCACTTCATAATACTAAAGGGAGTAATCCAACAAGAAGAAATAACTCTGGTAAACATATATGCACCCAATACAGGAGCACCCAAATACATAAAAAAAAACTCCTGGAGGATATCAAGGGAGAGATTGACAGCAATACAATCACAGTAGGAGACTTTAAAACCCCACTATCACCATTGGACAAATCCTCTAAACAAAAAATCAGCAAAGAAACATCAATCCTAAATGACTCACTAGTCCAGATGGAATTAATTGACATCTTCAGAACATTTCACCTCAAAGCCACAGAATATACATTCTTCTCAAGTGCACATGGGTCTTTTTCAAAGATAGACCATATGTTGGGACATAGGCAAAGTCTCTTCAAATTCAAGAAGATAGAAATCATATCAAGCATCTTCTCAGACCACAGTGGCATAAAACTGGAAATCAACTACAATAAAAACAACCCAAAGAAATCAAACACATGGAGACTAAACAGCATGCTATTAAACAATGACTGGGTTACCAGAGAAATCAAGGAAGAAATAAAAAACTTCATGGCAACAAATGACAATGAAAACACAACAATCCAAAATCTATGGGACACAGCGAAAGCAGTCTTGAGAGGGAAGTTCATAGCTCTACAAGCCTACTGCAAAAAACAAGAAACAATGCTAATAAATTACCTAACCCTACAACTCAAAGAGTTAGAAAAAGAGCAACAAGAAAAGCCCAGTGTAAGCAGAAGGAAGGAAATAATAAAGATCAGAGCGGAGATAAACGACATAGAGACCAAAGAAACAATACAAAAGATCAACAAAACCAAGAGCTGGTTCTTTGAAAGGATAAACAAGATTGATGAACCCCTAGCCAGGCTCACCAAGAAGCAAAGAGAGAGGACACAAATAAACAAAATCAGAAATGAAAGAGGTGAAATAACAACAGATGCCGCCGAAATATAAAGGATTGTTAAAAAATACTACGAACAACTCTATTCCAACAAACTGGACAACCTGGAGGAAATGGACATATTCCTAGAAAAATACAACCTTCCAAAATTCAATCAGGAAGAATCTAAACATCTCAATAGGCCAATAACTATGGAAGAAATTGAAGCAGTCATCAAAAAGCTTCCGGCAAACAAAAGCCCGGGGCCAGACGGCTTCACAGGAGAGTTTTACCAAACATTCAAGGAAGAACTAAAACCTATCCTCCTCAGACTATTCCAAAAAATTCAAGAGGAAGGAACACTTCCAAGCTCCTTCTATGAAGCCAGCATCACCCTAATACCAAAACCGAATAAAGACAACACAATGAAGGAAAATTACAGGCCAATATCCCTGATGAACATAGATGCCAAAATCCTCAACAAAATTCTAGCAAATCGGATCCAGCAGTACATCAGAAAGATCATACACCATGACCAAGTAGGATTTATCCCAGGAATGCAAGGATGGTACAATATCTGCAAATCAATAAATGTGATACATCACATAAACAAATTGAGAGATAAAAATCACATAGTCATATCAATTGATGCAGAAAAAGCATTTGACAAAATCCAACACCCTTTCTTGATAAAAACTCTCAACAAGGCGGGAATAGAAGGATCATACCTCAACATAATAAAAGCTATATATGATAAACCCACAGCTAACATCATACTCAATGGGCAAAAACTAAAACCATTTCCCCTAAGAACAGGAACAAGACAGGGGTGCCCACTCACACCACTCCTTTTGACATAGTACTGGAAGTATTAGCCATTGCAATTAGACAAGAAGAAGAAATAAAAGGCATCCAAATTGGAAAAGAAGAAGTAAAGCTGTCCTTATTTGCAGATGGCATGATATTGTACATAAAAAACCCGAAAGACTCCATCAAAAAACTAACAGACTTAATACATGAGTTTGGCAATGTAGCAGGATACAAAATTAATGCCAAGAAATCTATGGCATTTCTATACATCAATAGTGAACTTACAGAAAGAGAGACTAAAAAAGCAATCCCATTTACCATCGCACCAAAAAAATTAAGATACTTAAGAATATACTTAACCAAGGAGGTAAAAGACCTATACACAGAAAACTACATGACGCTGAAAAAGGAGATAGAGGAAGATGTAAACATATGGAAGAACATACCATGTTCATGAATTGGTAGAATCAACATCATTAAAATGTCCATACTACCCAAAGCAATCTATAGATTCAATGCACTCCCCATTAAAATACCAACGGCATATTTCACAGACCTAGAAAGAACTCTCCAAAAATTCATCTGGAATAAAAAAAGACCTTGAATAGCCACAGCAATCCTGAGAAAGAAGAATAAAGTAGGAGGGATCTCGATACCAGATTTCAAGCTGTATTACAAAGCCACTGTCCTCAAAACAGCCTGGTACTGGCACAAGAACAGACATATAGATCAATGGAATAGAATAGAGAATCCAGATATCGACCCAAAACACTATGCCCAATTAATATTTGACAAAGGAGGCATGAACATACAATGGAGTCAAGACAGTCTCTTCAATAAATGGTGTTAGGAAAATTGGACAGATACATGCAAAAAAAATGAAACTAGATCACCAACTTATACCATACACAAAAATAAACTCAAAATGGATACAGGACTTAAATATAAGACGGGAAACCACAAAAATACTAGAGGAATCCACAGGCAGCAAAATCTCAGACATATGCTGAAAGAACTTCTTCACTGATACTGCCCCTAGGGCAACGGAAGCCAAAGAGAAAATAAACAAATGGGACTACATCAAAATAAAAGCTTTTTCACAGCAAAAGAAACCATCAACAAAACAACAAGAAACCCCACTGTATGGGAGAACATATTTGCAATGTTATCACTGATAAAGGTTTAATCTCCAACATCTACAGGCAGCTTATACAACTTAATAAAAGGAAGATAAATGATCCAATAAAAAAATGGGCAACGGACCTAAATAGAATCTTTTCGAAAGAAGACAGAAGGAAGGCCAAGAGACACATGAAAACATGCTCAAAGTCACTAATTATCCGAGAGATGCAAATCAAAACGACAATGCGATACCATCTCACACCTATCAGAATGGCTATCATCAACAAATCAACAAACGACAAGTGTTGGCGAGGATGCAGAGGAAAAGGAACCCTCGTGCACTGCTGGTGGGAATGCAGACTGGTGCAGCCACTGTGGAGAACAGTATGGAGTTTCCTCAAAAAACTGAAAATGGAACTCCCATTTGACCCAGTAATCCCACTCCTAGGAATATATCCTAAGAAACTAGAAACACCAATCAGAAAGGATATATGCACCCCAATGTTCATAGCAGCACAATTTACAATAGCTAAGATTTGGAAACAGCCTAGGTACCCGTCAGCAGATGACTGGATCAGAAAACAGTGGTACATCTACACAATGGAATACTATGCTGCCATAAAAAAGAAGGAATTCTTACCATTTGTAGCAACCTGGATGGAATTGGAGAACATTATGCTAAGTGAAATAAGCCAGTCAATGAAAGAAAAATACCACATGATCTCACTCATTTGTGGATAATAAAAAACATTATAAACTGATGAACAAAAAGGTAGATACAGAGGCAGTAAAGCTTCAAACAGACTGTCAAATTACAGCGGGCAGGTTAGGGAGAGGTGGGGGAAATAAGAGATCAACCGAAGGACTTACATGCATGCATATAAGAATAACCAATGGATGCAAAACATTGGGGGGTGAGGGCATGTATGGGAGTGGGGTGGGGGGGCAATGGTAAGATATGTACACATATAATACCTTAATAAAAAAAAATTAAAAATGCAAACAAAACAAAAGAAAAAAAAAGAAATCCTGGAATGAGACCCTCACCTCCAGGTTGGCTACTCTACCTGAGAAACCACCTGCTATTGACTGGGCTTAATACAAGGCCAATGGAGTGAAGGCGGCTTAGTAGATGACTTTGAGAAGAAGTTTAATGCCCTGAAGTTTCCTATGCCAGAGGATAAATACAGTGCCATGATGGATGCTGAAGAAAAAGAAGATGTGAAAAGTTGTGCTGAGTTTGTGTCTCTCTCAAAGACCAGGATTGAGCAATATGAGAAAGAGCTGGAGAAGATGAAGAACATAATTCCATTTGACCAGATGACCATTGAGGATTTGAATGAAGTCTTCCCAAAAACCAAATTAGACAAAAAGAAGTATCCCTACTGGCCTCACAAGCCAATTGAGAATTTATAAACTTGAGTCTGAGAGGAAGCTCTGGTTCTTGTATAATAAACTCTGGACATTAAAAATAATCAGATAGTGAAAAAAAAAACACAGTTGAGGCACAGAAAAATGAAGTAACTTTCTCAAAGTCAGTGATGGGGTGAGGACTGGATCTCAAGCACTCAGATGTAGAACCCATACTCTTAACCTCTATGTTACATGTTCTTAAAAACCTTCTTTTTGTGTTATATTCCGGGTGTCCCCCCAAAAATATACATACTTTAACAGCTGATAGATTAATTGTGACAATGAAATGCATTTTAATAAACTCTGCTTTTATAATTATGCATAGTGTGTGTATACATTTTTGGCAGACACTCTATATTTCAAAGAGTTTCCCACATAGGTCTCTATCACTTGACCAAGAATGTTTTTTGAAATTTCATTTGATGATTAAAGAGAAAAGCTACCAGGAAATTTAGTGTGGTACTTTATATAAATATTAGAGGCCTGGTGCACGAAATTCATGCATGGGGGGGGGGCGGTTTCCTCAATCTAGCCTGCACCCTCTCCAATCTGGGACATCCCTCTCACAATCTGGGACTGCTGGCTCCTAACCGCTCACCTGCCTGCCTGCCTGATTGCCCCTAACTGCTTCTGCCTGCCAGCCTGATCGCCCACAACTGCCCTCTCCTGCCAGCCTGATTGCCCACAACTGCCCTCCCTGTCGGCCTGATTGCCCACAACTGCCCTCCCCTGCCATGACCCACCTCCTCCACCAGGACCCATCTCCTCTGCACGAGGCATCAGAGACGCCAGGACCGGCATCCTCCACACCACACAGAGCTGTGGGACCCTCAGGCCTCACCACACAGAGTGGCCACCAGGCCCTGCCTCTGCTGTGCATGCAGCTGTCTTGTGGCGGCCATCTTGTGATGACATCACGCGAGGGCGTCGTGCGAGGGTGTGACGCCATGTAGGCTTTTATTATATAGGATAAATTGTGTGTATTTTTCTATACAAAGAATTATCTGGAGTGATATTCACCCAAAGATTGAGAATTGCTGGCCCTGGGTAGTAGGAATTGGAATGATTTTTACAATTTTCTTTATTCTTTCCTGATTAATTAAAACTTCTATAAGATTATGAATTTATTTTATAAGCAGAAAAATACAGTGAGTTTGCATTAGTCAGGACAGAATTGGCTTCAAGCAATAACAAATCCCAAAATCTCAGCCTTAACATATGCATTTTTTTTTTTCTGCTGCTGGTCTTGTATCTTTACAAGGGAGCTTCCTTTTGAATGGTAACTCAATAACTGAATCTACTTCTATCTTATAGCTATACTATTTCAACCCTTGGTTTCTAGGGTCACAGAAGTAGGTGATAAAAGAGAATGAAGAATTGACAGTTGCTGTAAAATGCCTCCATGGCCCCACTTTAACTGTAAGGGGTGGGAAATGTGGTCCATTATGCATCCCAGAGAGAACTAGACATAGGCAAACACAAGCAACCACTCTAGCACAATGTGATTTCTATTTTGAAGACTATAAAAAAAATTAAAAAGAACATGTTCTCCAGAGTCAGGCTACCTGAGTTAATATCCCAGCTTAGACACTTATTGATTATGTGACTTTGAGCAAGTTATTCAACTTCACTGTACCTCAGTTTACTCATCCTCCAATGAGATTAAAGGGTTGCTGTGCATATTGCATGAGATTATATGTTGACAAGTACAATAGATTGTTCACAGAGATGACTATGATAACGCCTCCTATCCTTATAACCTTGCCCATTTGCAATGTGATTTTTTCCTCCCATAAAAAGGTAGAGTTTACCTCCCTATTCTTGTGTCTGGGTTGTACTTGTGATTTGTTTTGACCAATAGAAGGTGGTGAAAGTGCTATGTGGGACTTCCAAGCCTAGAACTCAGTCAGCCTTGCAGCTGCTGCTGTCATCTCTTGGAATTCTGCCATGAAACTCCCACATAAAGAAGCCCAGTCTAGCCTAGTGGAGAATGAGAGGTCAATGAAGGAGAAATAAGCTGTCCCAGTTGAGGCCCCTTAGACCAGTCAGCCAGCAACTACCACAATTGCCAGACATATGGGAGGGGACAAGTTAGGCCAACAGAACTGCCAGATCATTTGCAGCCACATGCATGACCACAGGCAAGAAAAGCAGGAAGACCATCCAGCTGAGTCCAGCCCAAATTGCTGACTCACAGAATTATGAGTAAATAAAATGGTTGTTATTTTAAACCACTGAGTTAGCACTGTATCTATCTTAGTTTCATTACACAGCTTAGCATCACGTCTAGCATATAAGAATCTATATATATAAAAGTCTAAGCGACAACCCGACAGTAGCTGTGACATGCACTGACCACCAGGGTGCAGATGCTCAACACAGGAGCTGTCCCCTGTTGGTCAGTGCACTCCCACTGCCAAACTCCCATGGTCCCTCCCCTTGGCCAGCCAGCCCCGATCGGTCCCGATTGCCAGCCAGGCTGAGAGACCCCACCCATGCAGGAATTCGTGCACTGGGCCTCTAGTCCTATATAATAAAAGGCTAATATGCAAATTGTCCCCTCGGGAGTTCGACCAACTGGGATTCGACCACTCACTATGATGTGTGTTGACCACCAGGGGGCAGCACGGAATGAAGGAAGGCCCCAGCTAGCAGCTGGCAGCCAGGGAAGGAAGGCTCCAGCCGGCCCTGATCGCCTGCCAGGCCTAGGGACCCTACCGTGCACAAATTTCGTGCACAGAGCCTCTAGTTACTTAATAAATGTCAAGTGGTATCATTGCTATTATTTTCATCTCATTTAAAGCTGATAAAGAAACCAAGATGGCGGCGTAGGTAAACACCTAAACTGCTGCCTCGCACAACGATTTCAAAACTACAACTAAAAGACTAAACGTCTATCACCCAGAACCACGGGAAAGCTGGCTGAGTGGAAGTTCTACAACTAGAAGGAAAGAGAAAAGAGCATTGAGACGTGCACATGCGCTGAAAAGCTGAGGTACAGAGGCGCGCGAATCGGGCTAGGGACGGGTGGCTGGATGTGCTGCTTCTTTCAACCTGAAGGGAGACAAGCTCCAGATTATTCTGAACTCCAGTTTCTGGGGAGACACTGGGGACCCAAACTTCTACGGGGAGAAGCTGGACTGTCTGCCATCGGGTCGGAAAGTGATGGTGACTTTCTTGCAGAGGTGCACCCAGCAATCATTGTTTACTGCGCTGGGGCGCAGGACGTGGGGACTTAGAAACGTGGAAATGCAGAGACAGCTGACTGGCAGCCATCGCTGTTTGCCACGCCCTAGCCTAGTGACTCCCTGAGACCCCACCCCACACAATTTACAAACCCAACCAAGCTCCGTGCAGCAGCTTTTGCATATAAATGGCCTGCCCGATCAAAGCTTAACCAAACAAACTGCAGCTCTGGTCAGACAGCTCCAAAACTTCCAAACCCCAAGCAAAGAGGAGAAAACTGTAGTTCTCGCTGTACCTCCTGCTGGGTGGCCTAAGACAGTAGCTGACCAACACCCCATTGGAGATCCACTAGTGTATCTAGTGGTCAGTGTGAGACGACACCAGATTTCAACTCCTCACATCCATAAGTGACACATTTAAGAGGCAGACTCAATAAGCACCAAAGCCCCACTGAAGCAAGTCCTGCCCCCTAAGCATGTCTCCAGCGCAGCAGTTCTTCCATTACAGACACAGTGGGTCCTCACACCCAATTGGCCTGGAGGTCAATTCCTCCCAGTGACACCAACAACAATCAAGACTTAACTACAACAAGGCTGTACACACAGTCCACAAAGGGGTGCACCAAGAGTGTCCACCTCAGGTAACTCGGAGGCAGACCCACTGGCCCATATAGGACACCAAGCATACAAAGCCACCCTACCAACTCAGGGAAGCAGCAAAAATGCGGAGACAAAGAAACAGATCACAAACGAAAGAAATGGAGGAAAACAAATGACTGGATATAGAGTTCAAAACCACGGTTATAAGGTTTTTCAAGAATATCCTAGAAAAGGCTGATAAATTCAATGAGACCCTTGAGGATATGAAAAAGGACCAACTAGAAATTAAACATACACTGACTGAAATAAAAAATATTATACAGAGACCCAACAGCAGACTAGAGGAACGCAAGAATCAAGTCAAAGATTTGAAATACAAAAAAGCAAAAAACACCCAACTGGAAAAGCAAAAAGAAAAAAGAATCCAAAAATATGAAGATAGTGTAAGAAGCCTCTGGGACAACTTCAAGTGTACCAACATCAGAATTATGGGGGTGCCAGAAGAAGAGAGAGAGCAAGATACTGAAAACATATTTGAATAAATAATGACAGAAAACTTCCCCCACCTGGTGAAAGAAATAGACTTACAAGTCCAGGAAGCGCAGAGAATCCCAAACAAAAGGAATCCAAAGAGGACCACACCAAGACACGTCATAATTAAAATGCCAACGGCAAAAGAGAGAATATTAAAAGCAGCAAAAGAAAAACAGTTAGTTACGTACAAGGGAGCACCCATATGACTGTCAGCTGATATCTCAACAGAAACTATGCAGGCCAGATGGGAGTGGCAAGAAATATTCAAAGTGATGAATAGCAAGAACCTACAACCAAGATTACTCTACCCAGCTAAGTTATCATTCAGAATTGAAGGTCAGATAAAGAGCTTCACAGACAAGAAAAAGCTAAAGGAGTTCATCACCACCAAACCAGTATTATATGAAATGCTGAAAGGTATTCTTTAAGAAGAGGAAGAAGAAGAAAAAAGTAAAGATAAAAATTATGAACAACAAATACATATCTATCAACAAGTGAATCTAAAAATCAAGTGAATTAAAAATCTGAGGAACAGAATAAACTGGTGAATATAATAGAATCAGGGGCATAGAATGGGAGTGGATTGATAATTCTCAGGTGTGGGGGGTACGGGAAGAGACTGGACAAAAATCGTACACCTATGGATGAGGACAGTGGGAGGGAGGTAAGGGCAGAGGGTGGGGTGGGAACCAGGTGGAGGGGAGCTATGGGGGGAAAAAGGAGAAACAATTGTAATAATCTGAACAATAAAGATTTATTAAATTAAAAAAAATAAAGCTGATAATATTTACATAAGGCAGACAGGGCAAACATTTCTAATCTTATTTATTTATTTATTTATTTTTAACTGAATTTATTGGGGTGACATTGTAAATAAAATTATATAGGTTTTAGGTATATAATTCTATAATTCATCATCTGTATACTGTATTATGTGTTCACCACCCCAATCTAATCTCCTTTCATAGGTGAGAAAATGAAGGCCTGGAGTTGGTAAATGATTTGTCTGATATCATAGAGTCCTTAAGGAATCAACTGAGCATTTAAGAGTTGTCTTTGTGAATCTTTCTCCAGTGCAGACATATTCTCTACAAATGAATCCCTTCATAAATAGGAACAATGAACCACAGTCAAATATTTGCTCCTACAGTTTTCAAATTACTAATTTCCCATAAAAGTGCAAAATCAGCTTCCCAGTACCCAAGTCTTTCTTGTTGATGATTTTCAGTGCCTGCAGTGTCAGGTTGAACTTGTCAACTTGAGAAAAAATAAGTAAAGCAATTTATCTTTTATAATGGCAAAAAAATAGTTTCCTTGGAGCAGATTTTAAAAAGATGTTCTTCTCTTTGAAATCACAAATAAGATTTTCAGGATATCTCCATGTTTGACTGTTAGGCAAAATGATTTCTAGCACTTAACGTCACCAATGCCATCTTACAAAGCAAGCTAACCACCAGTTCACTCCAGGAGGGGTGGGCCTGTATCACCTGAAAGGAATATTCTTGCATAGATAACTGGGCACATTAAGTTGTTTACTGCTTTGGATTATACAGCTAACAAGCACATGCCATATGACTGCAAGCCACCTGTGCTAGCCTGTGGCTACAAGCCACCTATGACACTTGACTAAAAGCTACCTATGTTGGCACGTGCCACTTGGCTACATATAACAAGCCCCATGCCCTTTCGGGTGTGCAGATCTACCACCTTCCTACTGCCCAAGACTCTGCTTCTGTCCATAGGTTCCCTTGATTCTTTTTTCTTTTTTTAGAGAAAGAGAAAAGCAAGTGGGGAGAAAGAGAGAGAAACATTGATTTGCTGTTCCACTTATTTATGCATTCACTGGTTGCTTCTTATATATGCCCTGACTGGGGATCCAACCTGCCACCATGGCATATCGAGAGGACTCTCTAACCAACTGAGCTACCTAACCATGGCCCCCCTTAATAAATTCTTGATGTAATTCTGGAATTGTCTGCCTCTTTCTTCAGTATCTGGACCCTGGAAAAATTCCCCAACAGACTCAGCAGTAACCAAAATTCCCTGAGAATGAGTCCCATCATTTTAGTGATAGACCCCACTGCCCTTGAATCACTGGTATTTACAAGTTCCAAAAGCCACCAGTTCCACACAACCTCCTACAGGCATTTGGGGGGTGGGGGCGGGCATATATGTATCTCAGTGATTTTTAAAAGGTTCTTGCTCTCTTATAGGTGAAGGATGAGTTCTATCCCATTGAGCCAACAGAGATCTATTTCTTCTGCATGTAAACATTTTTAACCTTACCTCCCCGGAAGTGGGCCTGCAAACAAAAACCAATTCACCTCTTCTCTTCATTCCCTCATGAACAAGTCATCAGCAAGTCCAGTTTGATTTTGCCTTCAAATTCTACCCTAAGTACAACCACTTCTCACCAGCTCTCCTGTTACAGCCCCTAGTCTAAGCTATCAGTATTTCTCACTTGAACAAAAATAGCAGTCTCCTAACTGGTCTCCCTGTTTCCACTCTCCGAACAACACCATCCGACAGAACTTCCTGCAATGCTGGGAATGTTCTGCATCTACACTGCCTATTTGAAATGTGTCTGGTGTAACTGAGGAAGTAAATTTTAGTTAATTTTAATCAACTTAAATTTGAATACCCCCATGAGGTTAGTGACTACTATATTGGACAGCACAGATAAGGAACAGTCTAATCACATAATTTATCTGTTTAAAATCCTCCACTGCAATTAAAATAAAATATGAAATCCCTGCTTGGACCACAAGGTCTGGTGCCTCATGGTCTGGCCCCCTAACTACCTTCTCCCCCTAGCTCAGCACACTCCAGCCTCAAAAACCTTCTTCATGTCTCTCAAACACATCAAGTTCACTTTCTCTGGCGTTTTCTGTTCCTTCTTCCATGGATTCTTATATAATGGACTACTTCTCATTCAGTTTTCTGCTCAAATGTCACCTCTTCAGAGAGCCTCCTCTAACCACAATCCATAAAGTTTGCCCTAAATCCTATCACAGTGAACACATTATAAATCACATTTATAGCATATATTATAAACAGAAACTATCTCATGTGTGTATTTGATCCCATATATTTGTTTACAGTTTGATAGAGTCCTCCATCAGAGAAAAAGGCCACAGAATGTAGGAACTTGGTTTATTTATCACTATCCTAATACCTTAAATGAATCAGGGATCCCTTGAGGTGCAAGCTCAGTGGCAATACCAGTGGTACAACATTTCTTTGAATAGGAGGATATTGCCTGTTTTTCTATGATTTAGCATTTACTGAGCACAGGCAACATGTCCTGAAAGAAAATGAAAAAGCCATGGATGATGGGTTTAGAATTACTCTTGAAAGGTACGGACTGTAGAAATCATTTAACCTTTCTTTCTCTTTCTCCAGAAGATTCAGTTTCTTCTTACTAGTATCAAAAGAAATAACTTCCAGTGAGAAGGAGATGATGAAGGGTTTCTGAAATTCTCTCATCTCTCTGAACACAGTGAATGTGAATTTTAAAAATCTCGTAAAGATTTTTCATGAAGCTTGTTTTTTCAATCACCAACCTCTGGGAGGAACTGTGGATTGACTGCTTGCTGGGAAAGGTCATCAAGAAGATGTGACTGCTGGGTTGACCCATGAGTTGGACCCCAGGCAACTATAGGCTCCACACCCCCTCCCCTGTGCTTGGAATGTGCATCTGTTTGCCTTCCCCACACTAAGCTGTCCAAGGACACATCCTTGAGATAGAAATGTGGTGATGAGACTATCTGTACTGGATATGTGACTAAATCCTGTTAAGAGCCCCTGTGTACGTGACTGACGCCAGCTAAGGCCTCTATATAAACTTTAAAGATTTGGTCAGTGGATGCGGAAAACTACTCATCTTGCCGTTCTTGGGCCTCTCCCTGCCCCCTCTGGCTGGTTTCAGATTACACCTGGGAAACTCCAGACCAAGGTTTTGACCCAACCCGGCTGCCTGAGATAAGGTCACCAGAAACTGCCCTGGCTTTCAAGTCAAGCACATGGTGCTTAGTGATGATGAGGGAGTGATACCCAAAGCTGCATTTTAGCCCCAACCTCAGCACTGACTCAGCTTGAAACTCAGATGTCCTGAAGGATCATCTTTCTTGACCTAACAAACCCAAACTAAAGATGAAACCAAATAAAATCTAGGGATTTAGTACTTCAATCATGTTCTTTCATGTATCAGTACCTTTATGGTAGGCTCACAGAGTGGCCTTGAAGCAGGTAAACAGCAAAAACCCTGACTTGTGTAGGCAGTGAGAAATGTCTGAGAGAGTGTCACAGTCTCTGTGCAGAGATGGAGACATTTCAAGTCAAGAATTCATTCATTCATTTCCTTCAATAAACATTTAGGAAGCTCCTGCTATGTGCAATAGAGGAGGCCTGGGGAAACAGAGACAAATACCATGAAGCCTACAGTTTTGACCTGGGACAATTCCCCACCACCTTTTTAATAACACAGAAACCACAGGGTTGGCCAATCACAGCGCTCCACCCCCTGGCCTCTACAGAAGCCTTTTCTCCTCAGGCATTTTCCTCTGGGACTAACAGGAAAGACTGCCATTTGCCTCTAGGGACACCATCCTGGAAACCTAATACCACCATGGCCAAATTATCCAACATGTGGAGGAAAAATGTCTGCAGTAGGAGTGAAGGGAGCCACCACACAGAGTGAAGCAGAGAGAAGGCAGAAAGGAGAAGAGGAAAAAGATGATGAGGGCAAGGAAAGAGAGAAGAGTGGGGCGGGAGTATAAGAAGGGTAAAAGGGAGACCATTTGGTATTGTTTGCTGCCTGATCCAGTCCCGTCAAATACCAGTATCACACCACCCTTTTTAAAAATCAATTTCATGATCCTCAGGCAATAAAGATTGCTCTCCTCCCATGCATACTTTTTCTTTTTGCTTACACTGATTTAAGCTACATGCAACTGAGAGAATTTAGATGAAATCAAAGAATTTGAGGTCAATTTAGTAGCAAAACAATCACATAAATAATTGCAAAAAATGTGATATAGCCAAAACCGGTTTGGCTCAGTGGATAGAGTGTCCGCCTGTGGACTGAAGGGTCCCGGGTTCGATTCCGGTCAAGGGCACGTAACTTGGTTGTGGGCGCATCCCCAGTAGGAGGTGTGCAAGAGGCAGCTGATCGATGTTTCTCTCTCATCGATGTTTCTAACTCTATCCCTCTTCCTTCCTCTCTGTAAAAAATCAATAAAATATATTTTTAAAAAATGTGATATAGGCATAACTATAATACATAGTCATGGCACAAAAGAGAGAAGAATCAACTCTGCTTGTGTGGTTCCTAGCCCATCAGCCATGGCTTGGTTTATTCATTTTTAGGGCATGTTGCCTTGCACTCAGTAAATGCTGAATCATAGAAAAAAAAAAGAAAAGCATCCAGTTGCCCTCTTACTCAAGAAATGCTTTGAGACACCAGAGTTAAAAGGGCATGAAACTGCCAAGCTGAGAAATTAGCGAGAATGCAAATGGAATGATATTAGGAAAAAAATAGACCTGTGTTTCAACAGATGTGGTATACTTATTGTGGTAGATTAAAGACATCCACAAATTCCTTGCTATTCCAGCTAGTGAGGTGGGGGTGTGACTCCTCTCCCTGGGACTGGCCTTACTGACTTGCCTGAAGAGTAGAAATGATGCTCTGGGACTCATAGGTCATAAATGGTTGTTGTTTTATGCCACCAAGTTTTCAGTTGATTTGTTATGTAGCAATATATAACAAAAATACTTGACATAGGAGGAGAGTGGGTTTCATGTGTTGCAGTTAAGGCTAGGACAAGGCTAGGAGGGCCATGTAAAGAACTTGAATTTTATCTTGTGGGGCCATTAAATATTTGCATTGTAAAACAATCATTTTGATGGTAGTATGGAGACTGAATTGAAGGGGAACCAATCTACAACTAGGAATACCTGTTAGGATTACTGCAGTAATCGAGGTAAGAGGGGATGAGGACCTGCCCTAGGACAATAGCAATGGGAATTTAGAGGAAATAGCAATGGGGATACGAGGTACAGGCAGAAATGGGGTACTAATTGCTGACCGGATGAGAAGTATAAAGGAGAGAGAGACAAGGCTTGGATTATTGAAGTGTCCATTAACCCTATAGGATGAACTTATTTGGCAGGAGTGTTTGAGAGTTCAGTTTTTGGCACAATGAACTTGATGATACTGAATGGATATATATCTACTAGACACTTAGCTTGAAACCACAATTAAATGATTACTCATACAATGTTTTGTTTAGCATCTCTCTCCCAGCTAGGTTTTGAGCATAGACTATTTTTGTCTTATTGACACTAAATAACCAACACCCTACAGTGTGTCTAGAACATAGCTGACTTTCAATAAATGTTTGTTCATTTAATGAATAAATGAAATGAAGTCCAGCCAGGGACTCGACCACCGTGGTTCTCAATTCTAGCTAAATACTGGAATTGTCTGTATAATTCCAATATTTCAAAACCAATGATGCCTGGTGTCCCCCCTTCCCCTAGAGATTCTAATTAAATTGGTCTTAGCTGCAGCCTTGACATTAGGACGTTTTAGAATCCACATCTGGTTTTGATGAGCAGATCTAGGCATGATCTGTATACAAACAGCTAAAACCTTAAAGTTGTTCCTGTCCCAACAAAAAGATAAGATGGACTATAAAACTCTTCCTAACATAAAATTATGGACTATAAAACTCTTCCCAATATAAAATTATTTTCCACAATTTCTGTCCACAAAACATAAAGCAGAGGAGCCCTTACCATGGATCCAGGAGGCAGCAGCACACATTTTGTCATGTGCCCATTAAGAATCTAAGCCTCCTTAAGTTTCAAAATTACAAAGAATTGTGCACTAGACAATAGAAACAGCATTAGCCAGATCTATAGAAATCATAGAAATACTAGAGGCCCGGTGCACAAAATTCGTGCACGGGGCGGGAGGGGTGCGTCCCTCAGCCCAGCCTGCACCGTCTCTAATCTGGGACCCCTCAAGGGATGCCCTACTGCCCTCTCACAATCCAGGACTGCTGGCTCCCAACTGCTCACCTGCCTGCCTGCCTGATTGCCCCTAACTGCTTCTGCCTGCCAGCCTGATCACCCCCTAACCACTCCCCTGCCAGCCTTATCAACATCTAACCACTCTCCTGCCAGCCTTATCGACACCTAACTGCTCCCCTGCTGGCCTGATTGCCCCTAACTGTCTTTCCTTGTCAGCCTGGTTGCCCCTAAATGCCCTCCCCTGCAGGCCTGTTCCCCCCAACTTCCCTCCCCTGCCAGCCTGGTTGCCCCCAGCTGCCCTCCCCTTCAGGCCTGGGTCCCCCCCAACTGCCCTCCCCTGCTGACCTGGTCACCCCCCAACTGCCTTCCCCTTCAGGCCTGGTCCCCCCCAACTGCCTTCCCTTATAGGCCTGGTCCCTCCCAACTGCCCTCCCCTGCCGGCTTGATCGCCCACAACTGTCCTCCCCTGCTGGCCATCTTGTGATGGCCATCTTGTGTCCACATGGGGGCGGCCATCTTGTGTGTTGGAGTGATAGTCAATTTGCATATTACCCTTTTATTAGATAAGATGGTTTGAGACTTCAAACAACACCATAAGAGAAAATGAAAGAGAAGCCACAGGCTGGGAGAAAATATTTGCAAAATGAAATAAGGGGCTAGTATCCAGAATACATAAAGAAATTTTACAACTCGGTATTAAAAAAAATGAAACAACCTAATTAAAAAGTAGGCAAACAATTTTACTATCATCTCTATGGTGATGACTCTTTCATCTGTATCTCCAGCCTGGATCTCTTTTGAGCGCTAGCCTCCTATGTTCAACCTTGCAGGGCATCTGCAGTAGGATGGCCTGTGGGACAATAAATCCTACAAACCCCAAACTGAATTCATTATGGGTCCCCACCAAATTGTCCAATTCATAATCTTGAGAGTTATCTTCTGCCTTTTTCTTCTCTCATCTCCTATATCTAATCACTGAGTTCTACTTACTCTTAAGATGATATAATTCTATCCAATGCCCCTGCCTTGATGCAAAAGTTCATCATTTGTTCTTTTTCTCCTAGTTAACTTCTATTGGTTGATCTTTAAGGTTCAGCTCAGTAGTCATGTCTTCATGAAAGCCTTCCTGAATGTCCCACCCTACTCCACAAGGCTGAGGAGGTCTCTCTTCTCTGTTTTTCTAGCTACAACGTGTTATCCTCTATAGCCCTCTTCATACCCTCATAACATAGCCTGCTTTTCATATCAGTCTCCCCTACTAAACTAAAAACTCACTGAAGACAGAGAATTTATTCTATTAATTGTGGGCCTGTATTAGATACAGCACCACATGCCTGGCATATAGTCACTGTTGAACTCCATTTTAAGGAAGACTGGAAATAAAGACCACATTAGTACATGTGAGAACTTACATATGAAAGTATTCCAAGAAAAACTATTTCCTTGGAGGTGGGAAGGAATAAAGCTTCTATGGTCAAATAAATTTGGGAAACAGAACATAGGTATTATACCTTCCTCTTGAAGATTCATGAAGATTCACAATGTTTTCTAGCTTATCAAATACTATGAGAAGTCCAGCAACACAGAAGTCTTTTTACATTTTACTATCTGGTTTCTCAAGCATATTGAGCATGGGTGGGGTCATTGTTAATATTCTGTGGAACTGGTGGTCTGCAGATTTCTTTTAGGGTGGCAGACCTGTTCACCTCAAACCCCTCCCCCCTCCCCCTTTTTTTTTTAGAAACTACTCCCCTCCTCCTAAATTGGAATGAGCAAACTATTTTTCTAAAGAGTCAGATAACAAATATTTTAGATTTTTCTGATTACATACATCCTTATCACATATTCTTTTTTGTATGCTAGTTTCCCCCCCCCCAAGTCCTTAAAAATGCAAAAAAAAAATTCTTTGCTGAATGGTTGTATAAAAAAATATGTTCCAGAGGGTCATAGTTGCCAACATCTGCCCTGGATCCACATGGTTATCATAGGGGCTACCATCTTCTTGGCATAGTTGTTTGGTCTAGGGGTGAGTACATAACCCAAGTTGGGACAATTAGAATATTTTCTCTAGGAAATTAAAATGCAGCTAAGAGATATCTGATTGCTCTTTTACGATGAAGAGAGGGAAACCTAAGAATAATTAGCAATAACTTTATCTGGTCTGACATGGGAAAGCCAGACTTTGAAGAGAGATAAGAATGAAGCAACTGAAAAGGAGAAATAAAGAGGATTTCCTGGATTCCACAGTATCCAGTATTTGTGTCCTGGGTTTCCTGCATTTCAGTGTATTGTGTCCTTAGATATCCTCATAATAAATTCTGTTCTTTCATTTTAAGCTAGGAAGAGGTGGTTTCTGTCACATGCAACCAAAAGAGATCTAACAAGCATACTTTGAGAAATTTAAGGGGAAAAAAGTAGGCAACAGATTTCAATAGATATTTCCCCAAACAAGACATGCAAACGGTCAATAAAGCCCCAAAGATGCTTAACATCATTAGTCATTAAGGAAATGCAAATCAAACCACAATAAGATAGTAATTCACAAACACTAGAAAGGCTATAATTTAAAACACACACACACAGAAAATAACAAGTACTGACAAAAATGTTGAGAAACGAGAATACTGATATTGCTAGAGGCAATGTAAAACAGTACAAGCCAGTTTTGAAAACAGTTTCACAAAATGTTAAACATGAGTTTCCATATGACTCAGCAATTCCATTCCTAGATATCAACAGCAGAGACATGAATGTCCATACAAAGACTTATACTTAAATTTGTTCATAGTAGCGTTATTCTTAATAGCCAAAAAAAGTGGAAACAACCCAAATATCCCTCAACCAGTGAATGGGTAAATAAAATGTAATACTGTATATATCTGTACAATGGAATAACTTCAGCAATAAAAAAAAAAGAAAGTAGATTTTGAGGACAATGAAAATACTCTGTATTATAACATAACGATGGCTATACATTATCATACATTTGTTCAAACTCTAGAATGTAAAAGACCAAAAGTGAATTCTAAGGTTAATCTTGGACTTTCAGTGATTATGTGTCGATGTAGATTCATCCTTGGTAACAAATGTACCATCTGGTTAGTGATGTTGATAATGGTAGAGGTTGTGCATTTGTGGAGACAAGAGGTATGAGAAATCCCTATTTTCTTCTCAATTATGTTGTGAACCTAAACTGCTCTAAAAAATAGTCTTTTAAAAATATATTGTTGATTAGGAGCAGATCCAGAATGATGCATTCTACATGATTCCATTTTTATTAAGTTCAGAAACTGGCTAATCTATGGTATCACTAAGGATATTGGTTTCTTGTGAGGAAGGGGTCAAGTTAAGACTGGGACATGAGGGGGTTTCTAGGGTCTAAGTAATGGTCTATTTCTTGATGTGTCTGGTGGTTTTATGGAAGTGTTCACTTTAAAGATATTATACTGTACTTAAAATATGCAATTTTAAAATGTGCAGTTTTCTGTATATAGGTTCTACCTTTCAATAAACGTAAAAAATTAATTTTAAAAAATATAAAAAGGAACAAAGTACTAATACATGCTACATTATAAATGAACCTTAAAAACATTATACTCACTGAAAGAAGCCAGACATAAAACACCCCATATTTTATGATTGATTTCATATTTATGAAATGTCTTGAAAAGGCAAATCTATGGAAACAGAAAGTAAAGTAGTGGTTACCTAGGCCTGGAGATGGAAATGGGAGTGACTACAAATGGGCATAAGGATTCTGTTTGGACTGATGGAAATGTTCTAAAATTAGGTTGTGGGGTAGTTTCACAACTTTTATACTAAAAAAAAATGAACTGTACTCTTTAAATGAGAGAGTTTTAGGGCATGTTAGTTATACTTCAATAAAGCTGTCAAAAATGTAGGTGAAATGGACAAATTCCTTTAAAAACACAACTTACCAAAGCTAATACAAAAAGAAATAGGAAATCTGAATGAAATTAAATACCAATGACATTGCATTCTTACATAAAAACCTTCCCGGTGAAGAAAACAAAATAACTTCAGTGGTGAATTCTTTGGGACATTTAATGAAAACAATAATGCCAATCTTACAAAAAAAAAAAAAAAAAAAAAAACTCTCCAAGAGACCAGAAAAAAGGAGGGAATAGTTTCCAACTCATTTTATAAGCTCAGTATAACCAACTTTCCTTCTTTTCCTAGATTACTATAGTTCATAAAAAATTGTTAATTATGAAAAATTTTCTGCCTCTATTGAGATTATTACAGTATGTTTTTTCTCCTTTAGGTAAAAAGGATGATATATTATGAACAAGTGGAACTTATGCCAGAAATGTAATCTTGGAATAAGCATGAAAAGCACAAATTATATAAAAGACTGTTAAATTAAACTTCAATAAAATTAAGAATTTCTATATCAAAAAGATAAAGATAACAAGTGCTTACAAGGATATAGAGGAAAAGGAACCCTTGTGCACTATCGGTGGCAATAAAAATTAGTGCAGCCGCTATGGAAAATAATATGGAGGTTCCTCAAAAAATAAAAAATAGAATTATCATATGATCTAAAAATTTCAATTCTGGATATTTATCCAAAGAACACAAACTTAAAAAGATATATGAACCACCCCCCTTGTTCATTGCAGCATTTTTTTTACAATAGCCTAGGTCTAGAAACAACTTAAGTGTCTATGATGGATAAATAAAAAAATATGTGGTATACATATTCAATGACATATTATTCAGCCATTTAAAAAATCCTGTCATTTGGATTGAGAAACCAAGATGGCAGCATAGGTAAACACCTGAACTGCTGCCTCACACAACAACTTCAAAACTACAACTAAAAGACAAAACAGACATCATCCAGAACCACAGGAAGGCTGGCTGAGTGGAAATTCTACAACTAGAAGAGCAAACCACATTGAGACTCAGAGGAAATGCAGAGGTACGGAAGCGCACGTGTGGAGAGGGCTGGCAACTGAGTACACGGCTGTCTTTTTCAAGCAGGAGGGAGACAAAAGCTCCTGGCTGCTCTGAACTCCAGTTCTAGGTGAGACTCTGGGGACCCAGACTCATACGGGGAGAAACGGACTATCTGGCAGCGGGCGAAACTCAAGGGCAGCTTTCTCTCAGAGGTGCTTGCAGCGATTACAGTGGGACACTGAGACCCTGGGGCCTCTTAGGGCAGGGTTGATGGTCAGCCATTGCTGTTTGCTCCACCCAGAGACTCCGCCCCATCCAAGCTGAGCGCAGAGGCTTTTGCATATGAATGGCCTGGTCCTTTGAATTCTAAACTTACCTAACAAACTGCAGCTGAGTCAGTGAGACCCAGAACATACAAAAAAAGGCCCAAGGCCCCACAGCAGCTTGCACTGCTTCACAGCTGGGCCTCATCTGGCACCTCCAAAACCCAAACAAAGAAGAGGAATCTGCAGATCTCTTCGTAGCTCCTGTTGGGTGGCCTCAGGCAGAGGCTAAATTAGCACCTCCTTGGAGCTCCAAGAGCCAGTGTACCCAGTGGTCAGAGTGGGACCATCCAGATCACAACTCTTCAGATCCATAAGGGACACACTCAGGGGGCAGACACAGTGAGCACCAAAGCCCCACTGAAGCAAGTCTTGCCCCATAAGGGTGTCTCTAGCACAGAAGTTCTCCCATTGTAGACACAGCTGATCCTCACAGCCAATTGGCCTGGAGGTCAATTCCTCCCAGTGATACCAACAACAATCAAGGCTTAACTACAACAAGGCTATACACACAGTCCACAAAGGGGTGCACCAAGAGTGTCCACCTCAGGTAACTGGGGAGGCTGAGCCACTGGCCCCTATAGGACACCTAGCACACAAAGCCACTCTATCAACTCAGGGAAGCAACCAAAATGCGGAGACAAAGAAACAGGTCACAAATGAAAGAAATGGAGGAAAGCAAATGACTGGATATAGAGTTCAAAACCACGGTTGTAAGTTTTTTTCAAGAATTTTCTAGAAAAGGCAGATAAATTTAGTGAGACCCTGGAGAATATGAAAAAGGACCAACTAGAAATTAAGCATACACTGACTGAAATAAAAAATAATATACAGAGATCCAACAGCAGACTAGAGGATCGCAAGAATCAAGTCAAAGATTTGAAATACAAAGAAGCAAAAAACACCCAACCGGAAAAGCAAAAAGAAAAAAGAGTCCAAAAATATGAAGATAGTGTAAGGAGCCTCTGGGACAACTTCAAGTGTACCAACATCTGAATTATGGGGGTGCCAGAAGAAGAGAGAGAGCAAAATACTGAAAACATATTTGAAGAAATAATGACAGAAAACTTCCCCCACCTGGTGAAAGAAATAGACTTACAAGTACAGGAAGTGCAGAGAACCCCAAACAAAAGGAATTCAAAGAGGACCACACCAAGACACATCATAATTAAAATGCCAAGAGCAAAAGACAAAGAGAGAATATTAAAAGCAGCAAGAGAAAAACAGTTAGTTACCTACAAGGGAGCACCCATATGACTGTCAGCTGATTTCTCAACAGAAACTATGCAGGCCAGATGGGAGTGGCAAGAAATATTCAAAGTGATGAATAGCAAGAACCTACAACCAAGATTACTCTACCCAGCAAAGCTATCATTCAGAATTGAAGGTCAGATAAAGAGCTTCACAGACAAGAAAAAGCTAAAGGAGTTCATCACCACCAAACCAGTATTATATGAAATGCTGAAAGGTTTTCTTTAAGAAGAGGAAGAAGAAGAAAAAGGTAAAGATAAAAATTATGAACAACAAATACATATCTATCAACAAGTGAATCTAAAAATCAAGTGAATAAAAAAATCTGAGGAACAGAATAAACTGGTGAATATAATAGAATCAGGGACATAGAAAGGGAGTGGACTGACAATTCTCAGGGGGAAAGGGGTGTAGGGGTGCGGGAATAGACTGGACAAAAATCGTATACCTTTGGATGAAGACGTTGGGGGTGGGGGTAAGGGCAGAAGGTGGGGTGGGAACCGGGTGGAGGGGAGCTATGGGGCGGGGGGAGAGGAACAATTGTAATAATCTGAACAATAAAGATCTATAAAAAATAAAATAAAATAAAATAAAAAATCCTGTCATTTGGATGGACCTCAAGGGTCCATGCTAAGTTAAATAAGTCAGAGAGAAAGATAAACATGCTAAGTTAAATAAGTCAGAAAGAAAGATAAACACTATATGATTTTACTTACAGGTGTAATCTAAATTTTAAAAAGAAATTGAAAACAAAAACAAGCTCATAGATACAGCAAACAGATTAGTGGTTGACAGAGGGGTGTGGTGGAAATGGGTGAAGGGAGTCAAAAAGTTCAAACTTCCAGTTATTAAATAAATAATTCATGATGACATAATGAACAGCATGGTGACTATAGTTAATAATACTGCATTGTATATTTGAAAGTTGCTAAAAAAAATCTTAAAAGTTCTCATCACAAGAAAAAAACTTATAACTATGTATGGTGACAAATGTTATCTAGACTTATTGTGGTAATAATTTCACAATATATTCAAATATCAAGTCATTACATTATACACATGAAATTAATATAATTAATGTCAATTAATGGTATATGCCAATTATATCTCAATAAAAACACACACAAGAATGGAAAGCTATACTAAGGGTGATAAAACTAGCCCTACTGGAAACCAGTATACCTACATTAATAGGAAACATAAAAATTTTAAAGATTGCTAGAAATAGATACTGTGTAATGACAAAAAGTTCAATTAATTAGTAAGATATAATAGTCTCAATACTGTATGCATCTAACATTATAGCTCTAAAATATGTAAAGCAAGAAATGACCACAACTATAAAAGGATAAACACAACATTATGTCAAGCAATTTTGACCTGGCAAACTCAACCTTGCCCAGTGATCAAAGTTAACATCACCAGTGATATCACATTGCTATCATGAACCCCTGATATGATGTGATGAGAAGGGCATTTCAGCTTTGTGGCCTTCCCCACCAAACCCATAACTACAATCTCACCAAGAGAAAAACATCAGACAATCCCAAATTGAGAGACATTCCACAAAATATGTCAAAGTCATCCAAAACATAGAAAGACGAAAAAAACTGCCCTAGCTGGTTTGGCACCGTGGATACAGAGTCAGCCTGTGGGACTGAAGGGTCCCGGGTTCGATTCTGGTCAAGGGCACATGCCTGGGTTGCAGGCTCGGTCCCCAGCAGGGGGTGTACAGGAGCCAGCCAATCAATGATTCTCTCTCATCATTGATGTTTCTATCTCTCTTTCCCTCACCCATCCTCTCTGAAATCAATAAAAATATATTTAAAATAAATAAATAAATAAAAAGAAAGACTAAAAAACTGTCACAGAAGAGAGGGTACTAGGAGACAGGATGACTAAATGCAATGTAGAGTCCTGAATTGGATTCAGAAATAGAAAAAAAAAATGGCATTAGTGGGGAAACTAGTGAAATTTAAATAAAGTCTGGAGTTTAGTTCATTGTAATGTATCAATGTTGGTTTCCTAGCTGTGACAAATGTACTATGGTAATGTAAGAGGTTAATATTAGGGAAAACTGGGTGAGAGTTATATGGAAATTCTGTGTAAAAACTACCTTTGCAACTTTACTGTATATCTAAAACTATTCTAAAATAAAATTTTTTTAGAAAACAGAATTTCTGTTCATTAAAAACACCACTAAGATAAGGAAAAGACAAACTCCTGACTGGAAGGAAATATTTGTAATAAATACATCTAATAAATAACTCATTGTAAAAATATATATAAATATCTATAAATATATTTATATTATATACATATACATATATATACTAATATAACATCTAGTGGTATACCAAGGGCAGCAGTAGAAAAAGTCTGTCCTGGGTATAGAAATAAAAGGGTGGAGAATGTCAAAGCAATAATAAAACTGACTGAAAATGAGTCTGCACTTTATTACCATGAGATAGAAATTCTAAACATCATAATAAAATATTCATCTAGAAAAAAACTATATTTTGTTGTTGTAAGCTGAACTTAAGGTATGATCCACAGACTTGGAGTAACTGAGATCTTTCCAGAGAATCTATGGGGTAAAAATATTTTCATAGCAATATATAAAACATGACTGGCTTTCTCACCGTGTTGGTTATGTGCACTGATGGTCCTGAAACAATTACAGGTCAACAGCTTGAGTCAGGCAGTGGCACAAATTATACAAAGTACACGTTGTATTCTTCACCACCAGACACCACGTTAACAATAACAAAAACCTTAAGAATATCCCTAATGAAACAGTAAACATATGATTAAATCTTGACCGTTGTGCACCCATCTTTTTATGAGTGTAATGAAATGGAAAATAAAGCACTTCTGCTGTCTCAAGAAGCACTTTAAAATAACTGAATTGTGAGCTGATCTAGCCATTTTTTTTTTAATGGAACACCATTTTCACTTGAAAAACAACTGATAGTTATTCAGCCCTGGTTATTTAGCAGACATGTTCTCAAAAATGAACAAAGTGAGCCTGGCATTTCAAAGAAAACAGCTTAAATATTTGCTGCCTTAAATTTGAGCTGTTAAACTAGAACTGAATGTTAGAAGCTACTGTGAGCTTACCGACTTTTCTGATGAGATCAGTGATGATATTAACAAATGCAATGTTTCTGCTATTATAAACTGAAATGTGTCAACACTTAGAAAAGCTGCACTAAATCAGGGAAGTAATATTTTCCAAATCAACAATGCATGATGCTACAAAATCATGCATGGGTTTCATTCAGAATGTAGATAGGCCAATAAATTTTAATGTAACCGTATGAAAAGTTTATGGTGGTTTCAAAACACATTTTAACTAAACTGTAAAAAACTACTTCTCTATCAAGTTTTGTTATAGTACCAAAAAAAAATACCTACAACTATTTAAAGAGGCTATTAAAATACCTCTCTTTTCCATCTACATATTTGTGTGAGGCCAGACTCTTTCCACATACTTTAACTAGAGCAAAATATTGCAACAGGTTGAATGCAGAAACTCGTATGAGTCTCCAGCTGCATAAACGTAAAACGACATCACTAAATTATCACTAAATTTTGTTTTGAACATTAATTATTTTTATAAATGTCTATTATATATGTTAAAATGCAATGAGCTTATTAAGTATTTTTAAGATGGAAATTTAATTTAAAATATATATTTTTTCTTCAATTCTAATTTCTAATAGGTAAGTATTACTAGATATAACATATAAACAAAAGCAAAGAGCTCAGATGCAATAAAGTCCTGAGAATAAAATGTTTGGGCAGCCCTAGCCGGTTTGGCTCAGTGGATAGAGTGTCGGCCTGGGGACTGAAGGGTCTCGGGTTCGATTCCGGTCAAGGGCATGTACCTTGGTTGCGGGCACATCCCCAGTAGGGGGCGTGCAGGAGGCAGCTGATAGATGCTTTTCTCTCATCGATGTTTCTATCTCTCTATCCCTCTCCCTTCCTCTCTGTAAAAAAAATCAATAAAATATATTTTTAAAAAAATGTTTGGGCACTGCTGTTATAAACAACTGCTATTACTGTTGCATTTTAGTTATACGTGTACGTATTACACTAGCACTTCTTTATTACTTTCTCTGTAATTAGCATTTTTTTCTATGTGGAAGTTAAGAACTTCAATTCTACTATGAGCTCACTACACACAAACTCAGCCATATGCATTTAGTTCAGAGAGGAAGTTCTTAACAATTCAGAATCGTTTAAGCTTGCTTCATGAATAATTCTTGTGTCCACCTCCACAGTACTACATATTCCTACATTTAAACAGTGAACTCAAAATAACGCAATAGAACAGTGATGTAGACACACACACAAAGTTACTTCAATTCCATAATTCTATGTGACCATTTAGAGCATTTGTGTGTTAAATTGAAAACAATGAAACTATGTGAACTGTGAAGTGTAAATTTTTGGTAAGTGAAATATTGTGCTGAATTTTAATAATGTCTATAAAACTGAAATGTAGTCTTTTTAAATTGTTATTTTTCACCTAAAGAACAAATCAAGAAAATAATTATATTTACTAATTATTACATTATTATTGGAAATAATTTTGTCATATAGAGGAGGGCAGTGTTAACAAGTGATCCTCTGGGGGTGTCATATACACTAGGTATTCATTATTAACACTATACTGAATAATGAGCTATAGAATACTATCCTCCCAAGTTCAGCATCAAGAGCTTTTTTTAAGGATGGCCCTAGCACCTTTATTCATATGTCCTCCTTTGTGTCTGATTTTTATTCCATTCAAAATTACAACTGAGATTCTTTCATGTTATTAGATGTATCAGTAGTTCAATTTCCCCATTCTGGTGTCATTTTTCACAAGCCTGATCATGTCAACTCTTAAGTGAACCCCTAATGATTCCTGATGCAATTAAGTCCTCCATCTGTAGTCTCATGGCATTTTGTAGGTATGTCACTCCACCAGAGTACTTATCACATTGAAGTTAGTCTATCATCTCTTTTAGCCAGAGAGCTGGGGAGCCCAACTCCTAGTCTAGGGCCTGACATATAATAGGATCTTATTTATTGTATTAGTCAGGGTACTCCAGAGAAACAGAACCAATAGGAATATATCTTATATATACCTTGAGACACAGGAAAGCTAATGATGTAGTTCCAGTCTGAGTCGGGAAGCTTAAGAAGGACCAGGAGAACCAATGGTATAGTTCTAGTCCAAATCACAGCAAACTTAAAACCCAGGAGGGGCCAATGTTTCAATGTAAGTCCTAAGTCAGAAGAAAACTTATGTCCTAGCTCAGTGGTCGGCAAACTCATTAGTCAACAGAGCCAAATATCAACAGTACAACGATTGAAATTTCTTTTGAGAGCCTAATTTTTTAAACTTAAACTTCTAACGCTACTTCTTCAAAATAGACTCACCCAGGCCATGGTATTTTGTGGAAGAGCCACAATGAAGGGGCCAAAGAGCCGCATGTGGCTCGCGAGCCGCAGTTTGCCGACCACTGTCCTAGCTTGAAAAGCAATCAAGTAGGAGGAGTTCCCTCTTACTGAGCCTTTTTCTTCTATTCAGGCCTTCAACTGATTGGATGGAGTCTGCTGATGTCAGGGAGAATGTTCTGCTACCAATACTCAGTCTATCAATTCCAATGTTAAACCCATTGAAAAGCACCCTCACAGAAAATCCAGAATAATGTTGAACAAGTATCTGGGCACCCCATGGCCAAATCAAGTTGACACATAAAATTAACCATCACATTTATTAATGTTTCTCTGTCTGTGTTTGGCTTTGCCATCAATATACATGTAAAGATCATACTTATAAAGCAGAATGAAATTGAGTTAGTGATGGGGTGCAGAGGATTCAAGCTTTACATGTCATTTAAGAGTTAATTTCTTATCTGAGGAGAGAGGGATAAGTAAGATTCTGATGGGAAGAGATGGGTAGTGGGGGCAGGATCTCACAGACAGAGGAAGCTGCTTCACAGAAGGCTTGTCCCAGTTTGGATTCAGATCACATTTCTAAAGCAAAGACCTTGGCTAAAGAAGGCTCCTGAAATTGTGGCTCATTACTAAACACACAACGTCCTCCCAACCTGGGGGAAATCCAAAAAATTTTCCAGTGCTGGAATATCCACTGTTGTTATCCTCAAGGATCAGTCTTGGCTCAGAGTTAGTTACCATAGAGACCATCTAAATCTTATGCTTTTCCTTAGTGATGTCCAAGAAAACCCAGACAGATACCTATTCAGAAGATATTCTAATATATGGCTTTCCACCAAAATAGATGACTAGGTCCTTTGTAGAAAACAAGAGCAATGATGTTTATACAAGAATGTGGAGGCAAGGTTCTCAAAAAAATGCATATTTGGGTGAGTAACTAAAATCATACTTTATGTTTCATTTCACTTTTCTGATTTCTAAGTAAAACATGCTTATTTTAGAAAATTTGAAAAATACAATAAAAAGGGAAGAGAAAAAAAGGAAACAAAATCAAACATTTTTACCCTTTATGGTGGGAAAGAGTATAAAGTAAAACAAGCAAGCCTTTTTTTCCTCCCCTTCAAACTCACCAACCCCATCCCTGAGATAAGCATCTTTATCTGTCTTGTCTGGATTGAGCCCTGCTAATTTCTTTCTTGCTAATTCATTTATTAGTTCAGCAAATATTTACTCAGTGAACAACCACTACTCTAAACATAGCTGTTTCATTGGTAAATGAATCTGATATGATCCCTTTTCCTATGGGTTACATTGTAGTGAGAGGAGATCCACACTGAATCAGTAAACAAATGAATAAATAGAAAAATACCAATGAGTAGTAAGTGCTATGCAGAAAATAAGATGGCAGTATTAAAGCAGAGAGTAAACCGTGAAGATAAAGTCAGCCCAGGGAAGGCTGAGGGAAGATACTGCAAGTACAGAGAATGGAGAAAAGGCATGGTGGAAGTGGGAGGGAGAGAGTTAGGAGATGGGGTTGGAGAGGGGAGCCTCGAACACCTCATGGAGGGTTTGTGGGGAGGGCTTCTGAATGGCAAAAGAGTCTGGCCCTTTAAGTCAAGAGGAAGCCACTGGAGAGTTTTAACTGGGGAGTGATATGCTCTGATCTATATTTTTTAAAGTTTCGCTCTGTGGAGAATATATTTAAAGCAAAAATTTCCAACATGAAGTCCACAGACTCTCCTCAAAAAGTCCATAGCAAGAATTCAGGGGGTTCAGAATTCAGGGCAAAAATTACCTGGCTCATCCCTTAAAGAAGTAAAAATCTCCAAATTGTTCTATTTTGTCTATCCTCCAATATCTCTTCCCGAAATATCAAAACAATACTTTCTGGATGCCAAAGTGCCATTGTGGCAGGAGTCTCAGCTTGACATGAAGGTTCTTCCTTTTTCTCTTAAGACAGTGTTTAAATCTAAACCCTCCTGGAGGCCTACTAACCTCAAAGGCTTAGATTCAAAGCTGGCCTAATGTAAAGTGAGCAGATTGAGAGTGACTTCGGGGTCAGGGTAGGAGAGTCCCCACTCCTTGAATCCAGTACTTCCATAGCCCACCCCAACTCATCTTAGATTCTGGTTCCCTGCTGCCTACTGATAAAGGGAAGCAGATGTAAATTAAATTAAAAAGCAAACAAAAAAAGCAAAACAAAACACCTTGCAATGCAGCAGGAAAATGGTCATGGGAAACACACCTGTAGCAAAAGAAGAAATCAAATGCTTCTTAAAACTGTTTGCTTAGAGGTGGTTCCCAAACATGGGCACTAAATAAAAATACAAATTCTTGTGTTCCACCCCAGACACACTGCCTGGGTTTCTGAAGGTGGACCCAAAAATGACCTCTGGAGCTTATAATGATCAACCAGTTTGAAAAATACTATAAATAGCTGTGGGGGGGAATCCAGAAGACCCCATGGGGCACAATGCTTAGCTCCCCCAGACTGAGAAAGCACCAACTTACCCCTTTAACACCCACACACGGTTTTTGGCTGAAATAATTATAGGCATTTCCATTGGCAGATTGTTAGGAAGGTGACTAGCATATTAATAAACTAAACAATTTATATTCAATAAAACCACTGAGACTACTGACATTGAAAGAGAGAATGACTTAATGTGTCTTCCATTGTACCCTTCAAGATGTAAAATTATTTCTTTTCATGCTGCCAGAACAAATGAACTCCATTTAGTGTGGCCGGGGACCATACAATTTATTATAGGACACTTGGAAGCCTTCATAAAAGTGATTAATATGTGTGCACTCAGAGCTCTGAGTACAGTCATTTTTCAGATATTCTATTGTTCCTACTTTTAGAAAACCAACTTGTGTGTGTGAGAGAGAGCTTTGTAGGAGGTCTGTTTTTCACAAGAAATCACAGACTATGAGAGAATTACAGTTGGTGACCTCATCCAGTCTCATGGCTTTAAATGTTATCTATACACTGCTAGCTTCAAATTTGTATGTCTAGCCCGACCTCTCCCCTGAACCTCAGATTCTTACATCCAACTGTTTACTTAACATCTGCACTTTCTTTAATATGCATCTAAAACTTTACAGGACTAAAACTGAACTTTGGATCTTCCCCTGCATCCCTCATTCTTTTCCATCTCAGTTGATAACAATTCCTTTTTTCCAGTTCACAGTCATCCTTGAGTCTTATTTTTCTCCCATTCCACATCCAAATCCATTAACCAGCCCTTTCTCCTTCCCTTTAATAATTTATCCAGAACTGACCACTTCTCAGAACCTTCATTTTAATTACCACAAGCCACCATCCACTGACCCCTAGATAAGTAACTTCTAGCTGGTCCTCTTTGCTTCTGCATTTACCCTTCTTCCATCAACTTTTAACACAGCAGCTGAAGGGTTCTTTTTTGTTTGTTTAACATTTATTATGGAAAGTTTAAACAAATACAAAAGAAGGGAGAATCACATAATGAAGCCCTGTATCTATTCATCACCCAGCTTCAACAATTTTCAATGCATGGCCGTTCCTGTTTCATCTACATGCCCATCTACTTTCTCCCCACTGTAAGGAAATCATTGTTCAAACCCTCCAATGACTTCCTATCTCATTCTAAATAAAATCCAAAATCCTTTCAGAGGCATACAAGTGTTCCCAGCCTCCCTCGCTTCTCTGCCCTCACTGCACCCTCTTGCTCTCTCTCTGTCACATTAGCTCCTTGCTCTTTCTCAAACACACCAGTATATTCCTGTCTCAGGGCCTTTGCACTGCTTCCCTTTGCCTGGAAGGCACAGGATATTCCCCAGAGAGTCCCCCCTCTCCCCCTCTCACCCAGGGAATGTATGTTCCCTCTCTTCCTTCAGGTCTTTTCTTACAGTTTCCCTACAGCCTGGTTTTGCTGAGTGCCCACACATGGCAAGATTCAAATACTCCTCTGGCCTTTGAGATCCTACAAACAGGCTGCTGTGAGTCGTAGTTTAAAAGTCTGCACTGTTCACCCCTCAGCTACTCATTTGTCTATAACTGTGTGTATGTAAACTTCCATTCAGTGAGTTTTACCTAATGAGATGCAATTACCCTCTTTAAAAAGGCATTCTCACCCTTTCTCTTGGATGACTGATATTCTCCCCACTGACTTAAACTGCTGATCAACATGTATACCTATTTAAAGAATGAATATGTCCAATCCTTCCTGAAGGTCAAAGCCACTTGTTGGTAGACCATAGTAAGAACTTTGAGTTTTATTCTGCAGTACAACATGGTAAGAATTCAATAAAGGCTCCCTGTTATTAAAATTGATTTTAACAAGTAAAAATTGGTTGTACAGTAAAATCTCGATATAATGGATTAATTCAAGTGAGGGGGTATCCATAAAAGCAGAAAGTCCGTTATATAATAAAGGAGGTTTTCCAAATGTGTATGTTAAAAAATTGACAAATTAGTTAGTTTACCTGTTTCTACTTATGTAGACACATTGTGTCATTAAAATTAAGTATGTATGAAAAGTTTAATTTCACAAAAAAGTTTTCTTTATGTATTACAGTGATTTTTAATGAATATTGAATAGGTCTAGTAAATGCCTGCATTCACCAGTCACCACATGTAAACAAATCGCAGGGGAGGGCGTGGCTTAGCACAGGTGGAATATCAGCTAGCACGAGTTAAAACGGCTGCAGGTAGTCACACCACTCCACAACAGAACCCATTACCCTTATGGGTGTGATCATATGCTAATCAATCACTGAACATTGTTTACTAGCAGTGACTCTTGAATTTAAATATGTAGACTATAGCTGTGGATATGTAACATTTATTTATGTTGGCGAATTGACTACAGTGTTTTTTCCAACATAGGGCCTATTCGCTAAAATTTGTTAAAAATAGCAGTGACTTTAATAATAAAAAAAAAAAACTGTGAATTTAATTATAAGCAAATCTTGGTTAGAAGTATTTAAAATTAACAGGGTGTTAATTTTCACATATGACATACAGGCTGGAAAACTTGTCCATTAAATCCAAAGCCCGTTAAATCGAAGCCCACAAAAATCCAGGATTTACTGTGAATATATTGAATGGCACTGAATTACACACTTTCAAATGGTTAGAATGGTAAGTTTTATGCTGTTTGAATTTTACCAAAAAAAAAAAAAGCTTTCCAGGGGTCCAGAATCAGGCACAGCACGTTCACTGGGCTGGGAAGCTTCCACGCCACGTCCCTCCTGCACTGCAGGAATTCAGGTATGGGCGGGCAGTGTGAGGCCAACCTGGGCCCTCTCCATCCACACCGTGCCTCAGGGATGCGCCTGGACTTTGACTTCAGCCCTGAGTGTTTATTGCTCCTGAGTACATTCATTCATGTATTGACTCACCGCTTTCTGACCTCAGTACCCAGAGAAAGCAGCTGCAGGCCAGCTCTGAGGCACTGGAATCTGCAGAGGGAGCAAGGTCTTCTTTGGTGCCGTCCTCTGGGCCGCAGGGCCTTCTGGGAGTGGTCGCCTAGCTTGCCACTGCGCCTGCGCAGCTCTCTGCCCTGCCTCGCTCTCGGGGACCCCCGCGCTAGGTGCAGGTTCATGGGTCGATGCTCAATCACTGCGCCACACAGGCCAGGCTGGAGTTAATATTTTCAATAAAATGTGTATAATGAGAGGATTTTAGCAAAGCATATGACAAGGAGAATCATAATATTTATTATTTTGACAAAATGGTAAAATGTGGTTTGGATTGTGGTACACGTCAAAGAATACTCAGTGGATGGTTATTAGTTAACACTGAACACTTGCTGTGGGCTAACTGCTTTACCTGCTTTAATCTCATTTAATCCTCACTGCAACTCTACAGGAATATGAGCATTCCTTCTCTGTTTTACAAAGGACAAAGCTGAGGCACACATTAGTAAAACAACCCCCACAGCCACACACTTAGTAGTAGACAGAGATGGAACCAGAACTCCAGTGAATTCATGTCAGTGCACTCATTCTTAACCACCACGCATACTGCCTCACAGTAACCTGACCGGAGTACTCCATCCCCAAATACTATCAATTTTTATTAATAATTGGAGTAAAGATGTAGATGGCATGCCTATCGAATTTAAGCATAATCTAAAGCAGGAAGGAGGCTCGAAAAAATTAGAGGTCAGAATCAGGATTCAAAATTATTTCAACAGGCTGGTTTAGCTAGAACATATAACAACTGACACTTGCAACTTAATGCAGGGTTTCTCAATGTCACTGCTATTAACATTTTGGGCCGGGTAACTCTTTGTCATAAGTAGCTGTCATGTGCCTTCTAAGATGTTTAACAGCATCCCTAGCTTCTGCCTACTAGATAGTAGTTATGACATCCAGCTGTGGTGACCAAAAATATCTCCGAATATTGCCACATGTTAACGGGGAAGTAAAATCACCCCCGGGTGAGAAACAGTGATTTAGAAAAAATTTAAAAAAACTAATTCTCATAATTCTGGTAAGTGGTAGGTAGAGATGAAATGGAAACAAAAGTTATCTGATTCTGGATGTTATGCTCTCATGAAAATGCAATTAATGAGAGATGAATGCAAATTCCTGCACTTAGAGCCAAACAACAACAAAAACATAAACCCATGATGAAGAATTATGGAAGTTATCACATGTGGGAGAAAACATGTTTTAAAATGAGTAAAGACTCATCTAAATAATTGTAGCAAACATTTGTTGAGGGCTTACCATTTTTCAGATTCTGCTGTGTGCTGTGTATACAAGCTCATTCAATCATCACAGGGAGCCTTGTGAGATAGATACTATTATCTTTATTTTAGAGTATGAGACATTTAAATTTAAGTAATATAGCATACTGGCAGAGGTAACATGACACCTCCATAATTTGAATTCAAGCAGTCTAAATCAAGTCAGTGCTTTTAACTATTAAATAATACTTCACTACATATACTCACACAAGGATCGTCAGTGGAATGTGGTTAAGAGAAAAATAATAGGTTATAATTGATGTCCCAAACAAGGGAGCTTAGATTAAAAATGGCAGCAGAGTAGGTAGATGCTGCATGGACATGCTCCCAGGAACAAACTGGAATTACAATTAAAATACAGAAAAACTTCCTGAATAATCAACGGAAAACTCGCAGGAGAGAACCCTGATACCCGAGGACCAAAAGTGGAGACTGCATAGAGACTGATTTATTTTGTATATTGTTCTATATATGTGTGTGTGTATATATATATCCTATCTAATAAAAGAGTAATATGCAAATTGACCATACCTCCGCTATACCCACAAGCCACGCCCACCAGCCAATCAGGAGCGAGTATGCAAATTAACCCAACCAAAAATGGCTCCGGCCATGGAGCTGCAGCAAGCAGGAGGGTTGGGTTTCTCCGGCAATGAAGGAAGCCAAGCTTCCCTGCCGCCCTGGCCGGCCCAGTCCTACACTCAAGGCTACAAAGTTTCAATTATAGAAGATAAATAAATCCCAATAAAAATGGCTGCCGCCACGGAGTGAGCAGGAGGCTTGGCTCCGCTCAAGGCTACAAAGTTTCAATTAGAGAAGATAAATAAACCCCAGATACCAGGGTCACCGGGGGGCGTGGCCAGCCTGCAAACCACCACAGGCCCCTAGCCCAGGCTGTCCCAAGCCCCAAGGGGACCCCCAACCTGATCCGGGACACCCTTCAGGGCAAACCAGCTGGCCCCCACGCATGCACCAGGCCTCTATCCTATCTAATAAAAGAGTAATATGCAAATTGACCATCATTCCAACACACAAGATGGCTGCCCCCCTGTGGTCAAAGATGGCTACCCCCATGTGGACACAAGATGGCCATCACAAGATGGCCAGCAGGGAAGGGTAGTTGGGAGGGACCAGGTCTGCAAGGGAGGGCAGTTGGGGGCAATCAAGCCTGCAGGGGAGGGCAGTTAGGGGTGACCAGGCCAGCAGAGGAGGGAAGTTGGGGGCGACCAGGCCTGCAGGGAAGGGCAGTTGCAGGGGGACCCAGGCCTGCAGGGGAGAGCAGTTTGGGGGGACCAGGCCTGCAGGGGAGGGCAGTTAAGAGTGACCAGGCCTTCAGGGGAGGGCAGTTAGGGGCAATCAGGCTGGCAGGGGAGCAGTTAGGCATCAATCACGCTGTCAGGGGATTGGTTAGGGGGTGATCAGGCTGGCAGGCAGAAGCGGTTAGGGGCAATCAGGAAAGCAAGCAGGCAAGCAGTTGGGAGCCAGCAGTCCTGGATTGTGAGAGGGATGTCCGACTGCCCGTTTAGGCCTGATCCAGGTGGGATCAGACCTAAACGGGCAGTCGGACATCCCTTGAGGGGTCCCAGATTGGAGAGGGTGCAGGCTGGGGTTATAGGGTTATAGTCCTCTCCTGCTCTGATGGTTAGGTCATTCATAACACACAGATGTCAGCTGGGATTGCACAGGCTCTTAAGAATCTGATCAGCCCTAACCAGTTTGGCTCAGTGGATAGGGCGTCAGCCTGGGGACGGAAGGTTCCCAGGTTAGATTCCGGTCAAGGGCATGTATCTTGGTTGCGGGCACATCCCCAGAAGGGGGTGTGCAGGAGGCAGCTGATCGGTGTTTCTCTCTCATTGATGTTTCTAACTCTCTATCCCTCTCCCTTTCTCTCTGTAAAAAAATTAATAAAATATATTTAACAAAAAAAAAAGAGAATCTGATCAGATTGGTTTGAATATATAGTCCACATCCCATGGAAGGTTAAAACCCTCCATGAAAGTTTTGTGGATTCCACTGTCTCCAGGCTCCTATTGTGCCACAAGCTGTTTCTACAACAACCCAGATGAAGAACTGAATCCCTTTTTAAGTTCACAGGTCATACAACCTGTTAAAGAACACAATTCAACCTAGTGAATTTGAACATTTAATTGACTTTATTAAGTGATTTATGAACTGGGCAGCATCTCATTCACCAAGTAGAAGGACATTCTGAGAGCTGTACAAAATGGAAGGTTTTTATAGGAAGAAGGGTTTGGAAGGGGAGTTACTAGTATTAGCAAAAGAAAACAAAGGATTCTTTTTAGACCAAGACATCTTTTTTGAGGGAAGTGGGTAGTAAAGGATGACAAGGGTTTTATCACTCCAACTAGAGGCCCAGTGCACAAATTCATGCATGGTGGGGTCCGGCCGGCCCGGCCCCAATTGGGGTGGATCAGGGCTGGGCCAGCTGGGGGAGGGGCCATGGGTGATTGGCCAGTGGGCCCCACCCCCGATTGGGGTGGGGGGGTGCGATCTGGGGTCAGCAGCCTGGAGAGGAGCTGTGGGAGGTTGGCCGGCCAGCCCCACCCCTGATTGGTGTGTGGGGGGCAATCGGGGGCAGAGTTGGCTGGGGGGAGGGGCCACGGGCCGATTGGAGTGGTAGGGGCTGACCGGCAGTGGGGCCGACCATGGGGAGGGGCTGTGGGCGATAGGCTGGCCAGCCCCACCCCCAAATTGGGTGGGGGGCCGATCGGAAGCCAGTGACCTAGAGGAGGGGTCAGGGGTGGTTGGCTGGCCCAGCCCTGACCCTTATCGGGGGGGGGGGCGCATTGGGGGTGGGGCTGGCCAGGGGGGAAGGGCTGCAGGTGGTTGGCCGGCTAGCCCTGCCCCTGATCAGGGTGGGGGGGCCTATCTGGGGTGGGGCCAGGCAGGGAGAGGAGCTACAGGAGGTTGGCTGGCTGGCCCGGCCCCCTATTGGGGTAGGGGGTGCTATCAGGGACTGGGCAGGCCAGGGGGAGGGGCTGCAGGCCGATTGTGTGGTGGGGGCCCATCGGGGGCAGGGCTGGCTGGGGGGGAAGGGCCACGGGGGGTTGGCCGGCAGCCCCACCCCCTGATCGGCCCGTCTGCTGGCCACAGTGGGCGTCATAGCGACTGATCATTCTGGTCCTTACAGCGTTCCAGTCGCTGGCTTTTTATATATATAGATTCCTTTGGTATGGAGCAGATGGAGAGGACTCACATGACAAATTACTTGACCAGAAAATTTCAGATTAGTTAAGATTAGATTTCTGATAAGGGTTGAAACTACAATAAAATCAGGTATTAAATTTATGTTTGGCATCCTGGACTTTAGCACAAGTGACACTTTGGGCCTGTGGTTTTCTCTTTAGCACATCTAAACCAAAGCTTTCCAGGATACAGTAAACTTCTTTGAAGTCTATTGCTGAGTATACTTGGCAGCAGATTCTAAAATCACATATTAGATGTGTCAGATCTCTTCAGGGATAGATCTCTTCGGGGGAGTATGTTTCCTCTCCAAGCTCTCATTCTCACCTCTTTTCTGAACTACAAACAATCCTTCCTTTATTATTCAGAGCAATCTACTTTTCTGAGAGTGCAAGGGTCTCTTGTTTTTCAATTAGAAACTTTGTCTTCATTACATTTGCAATTTCTTCTTTGTTCTTCTTTGGTGGCTAGACCAGTAGTTGTCAACCAAAGGCAATTTTGCCCCCAGGGGACATTTGTAGACAATCTTGTTTGTCACTACTGGGGGTAAAGGGATGGTGTGTTACAGGCATTTAGTTCATAAAAGCCAGGGATGCTGCTAAACTAACTGCAATGCACAGGACAGTCCCTATAACAAGAATCTGATCAAATTGGTTTGAATATATAGTCCACATCCCATGGAAGGTTAAAACCCAAAATGTCAATAATCTCAAGATTGAGCAGCCCTATTGTTCTCTTGAAGAACAGTAGCTCCTCCAGGGGAATTCAAAGATGATCATGAAATAATTTAAAATTGTATCAAATGAGGAATGACTCAACTGTTTAACATGGAGAAGGAGGCAACAGGAGAACTGCTTTTTAAAATTTGAAGAGAGTCAAGGGCCACACAGATCACCCAGAGAGGGTGGTACTTACAGAGAGGCAAGTTTCAAAGGCTATCTGAAAATGAAATGGGCTTCCCTAATCTCTCCATTGTGTATGAAGGACAGGGTGGCCCTTTGTCAAAGATATAAAGGACAGTCAAGTCATAAGTTGAGCCATATCAAATTTCTATTCTTCTCTGTCAGAAATGGTCACTTATCAGCAATTTCATAGGGCTCAAATTAATGTTATTTAAGAATTCTTCACTCTGGGATTCAGTAAGCTTCAATGATATCTATAGCTTTTCTCAACTCGGAGCAGGCCAGGATGAACAAGGATCCACGACAAATGGATCATTTGAAGATGACATCTTAGAGTCTTGGGCTTGTCTTTCCTTCCTGTCTCTTTATATTGAAATTGTTGAATAATTTTAGCATCTTAGATAATTATTTTCCTCCTGTGGGCACCTGCCCTGAAATAGCACTCAGGAAACTCTCCCAGTTCAGGATTCTTATTCTAAGCAAGGAGCTTGGTTCATAACATGTGTGATGCTAAGAGACTGGATCTTGTACCTCCCTTCCACTTTTTCTCTGGGCTGCTAAGTTCCTACATATTCTTAAGTCTCTGATATGGTTATAAAGGTTGTAATAACATCCAGCTCACTGAAATAAAAATTGAAGTTTTCCCCACCTCACCCATGTTTTAATTATGAAAAATTTTAAATATGCAGGGAAGTTGAAAGAGTAGTACAATAATCAGACATATACTTATCATTTATATTCAGCATTTTAAAAAACATGTTGCCCTTTCATATATATTGTATATGCACTTTTGTACATATATTTTGCTAAACGATTTGAAAAGAAGTTGCAGACAACATATCAGTTTACTTCTTAATACTTCAGGGCACAGATGCTAAAAAAACAAGAAATTATCCTAAATAACCACAATGTTAATATCATATGTGGAAAAAAATTAACACCAATACCTTAGTGTCATACAACACTCAGTAAAATTAAAAATTTTTCTAATAATTCTAAAAAGTCTTCCATAGCTGGGGGGTTTTTCAACTTAGGATCCAACTAAGTATCCATTGCATTTGGCTCTTACATATCTTTTGATCTAGAATATTGTTCCAATTCTTTGATGGTGTTGAGTATTTTATAAGATCAGGCACTTGTGTTGTAGAATGTTCTACCTTCTCAATTTGATTTATTGTTTCTTTACAGTGTTTTTAGGTTGATCCTTTATCACCCGTATTTGTTATAAACTAGAAATTAGATCTAAAGCCCTCGTTCAATTTGGGTTAAACATTTGTGGCATATATGTGATAGGAAGAAAATTCTGAGATGTCCTAAATTAAATTACAGTGACTGGAAAATGAGAGGAAGAGACAGAACTGCTAGTCTGATAATGGCTGCTGACCAATTAAGGAAAGATTTCTCACATCCCTGTTTTGCCTTTTGGAAGTTCAGATTAATTTCCAGCTGGCTACTTCTGCAGATTATTTTAGCCAGGCACCATCTAACGCCAGGAGCCTCCACTTGTTTATGTGTGGGCTTTCCTGACAGCTGCCTCAGCTAATCCACAGAAGCCAACAGAACTAGCTCCTTCTTCTCCTTTCCACGTACTGGATGGATAAAATTGCTTGGAAGACCCTGGGATGACTGACATGCTGTCTTTCTACCTAGCCATGCTGCTGGAAGTTTAGGCGCATGCCCCAAGACCAATCTTTTGGCTAGCATTTTTAAAAAATATATTCTTACAGATTTCAGAGAGGAAGGGGGTGCGGGGAGGAGAGATAGAAACATCAATGATGAGAGAGAATCATTGATCAGCTGCCTCCCTGTACACCCCACACTGGGGATGGAGCCTACAACCCAGGCATGTGCCCTGGCCAGGAATCGAACCATGACCTCCTGGTTCATAGGTCAACACTCAACCACTGAGCCACGCAGGCTGGGCTTGGATAGCATTGTTACTCAATAAAACTTCTTTACAAAAAATACTTTAGGAAGTTGAAAATGTTTAGGTTAACATACATATTCATTTCATAGGTGGCATTCATTATACCTGTCATATCACATCCTATCAATAGACACACAATTTTTGTCTATACCACTAATTGTATTTCTAAATTTGGTGACTATGTTATGGTAGTGACTGCCAAGTTACTTTAGATATGTTTCCCTTTTATCTGGGGTAAATGCTTTGGCACCAAGAGAGTATTTTGCTTTTCAACAGCCTTCCACCAAATTATTTAGCACCTACTGATGACCGACCCTTACCTACATCAATTATTTCATGGGGGGCAGGGATGAAGAGTTCTGACATTCTAACTGTATCATCTCATCTACATTTGATAGCTGATATTCCTTTGCTAAGGGGCATTGATCCCATTATCTGGGGCTGAACTACATTTCCTCCTAAAAAGATACAGGAAATGCTTAATTCTTCCCCTTTAGTTAAAAAAAAAGAAGTCCTTTTAATGGTTGTTACCAAGAAGACAATTTCTACTCTTTGAAATAGAGTAAAAATTCTCAAAACCAAAAGCAAGAAACTGTTTCTAAAAAAGGAGAGAGAAAAACAGAATTTTAACTAACATCTACAAAATGAAATTTATTTCTGTAATTATTATGTCATTACATAGGAATTAAACTGAAAATTCACCATCTTTAACAATAGTTTCAAAAGGCAGTAAGTGGCTAAAAACTCATTATCATATATTAATAACAATTACAAACATTATTTTAAGAATCATTTTATAATATCTTTCATTAAAGGAATGAAAAATTAATTGGAAGAAGTGGAGGTTTATTTGCAAAAATGTGAAGTTATTACACAAAAATTATATTTATTGCCCTTTTATAGTCCAATAAGTTATCTTACTTAAAAAGCCAAATTGCAAACTGTTGTGTGGGAAAATAATATACAACATATATGAAGGTTAAAAAGTGAATTATTACTTCTTTAATAATTAATTGATCATTTCACATAATTTTTAAAAAATTTAAGTAGGGAAGAATATACTGTCTCTAAAATTTATTTTGGAGTACATTCCAGGGAATGTTATTGGACCTAAAATTATATATCTTTTACAATAACTTTTTTAAAAATATACATACTCATAAACCAATTTCCTAGTACCATTTGGTACCTTTTCCTGTACTGCCCCATTACTTCCCAAATTACAGAAATATAAAGAAACTTTCATAATAAATTTGCTACTCTAAAAAAATACTATACGGAGCCCTAATCAGTTTGGCTCAGTGGATAGAGCGTCGGCCTACGGACTGAAGGGTCCCTGGATCAAATCTGGTCAAGGGCATATCCCTTGGTTGCTGGCTAGATCCCCAATAGGGGGCATGCAGGAGGCAGCTGATCTATGTTTCTCATTGATGTTTCTAACTTTCTATCCCTCTCCCTTCCTCTCTGTAAAATCAATAAAAAATATATTTTAAAAAATAAAATAATACTATACCGATATTGCCAACATTATGTATGTTTTATCATTTTTCCCCCTGTGAGGAACAGGGAACTCAAGGCCTTTAAAATTTTTCATTAGTAGTTTCTTACACAAAAGAAATATATTCCTAAGTGGTTAGTAATACTGAAAATTTTAGTAAAATTTATTTTAAAATTGCTGACCTTGGGGAGAAGGTAAAGAAAAAAGAAACTAACGTATTCACAGTGAACAACCTGAAAAATCAAAGAATAACAAAAATTCTCCAGATGTTATAAACTTCTCTAGAGAATTCCCTTTCAGTTTTAACCACAAAAGCTAATATCAAAGGCATGTTTGATTCTACCTCATTCTTTTTGACAAACATGTAGAAATAGATCAATGCATATGTACATCAAGGAAATGAGATGAACTCCAGCCCAGGAACATCCATGGCACACAATCTCTCCTGGAGTAGCTGGAGATTCACCAGGCTCCTGTAGTTTTCCAATGTGGCTTTTCATTGCTACTTGAAGGGAAGGTGGAGATTATCTTTTGCTCTTCTATCAATTCTGCTTGTAGCGCTTGTTTTGAACCTAAGAATTTATTCCATGCAATTGATTTATTAGGGAATGATTTAAGCATAACGCAAATGTTGTGTTTGTTTATGTGCAATTGTGTCGGTGAAAAGGATAGGTGAACATAGAAAACTGCCTTCAACTGAACTGGGCTTTGAAATAGATCCAACATCAGTTTAAGTTGAGGCCGTATTTCTCAAGGACCATTCCCAGCCAATGATTGAGTGTGGCAGACATCGAACGCAGGCCCATTCCTAGGACACGTTGCCTTGGCTCAAGAATTCCCCATTGGCTTTGCTGAAAGTTTCTTAAAACCATACTGAGGTCAAAGACTCAGTAGGATATCCAACCTTCATCCCTCTCTTCCCTTCTCCACCGGGGTTAGACTTTGCATTGCAGTCTGATAGCTCTTCCATTCTCCTCTAGCTCCCTTATCCCTTTCCCTCAGAGGTATTTTCCCCCAATAAATCTGTTGTCCATCTTATCCTAATTTGGGAAGTATAGCCATCTTAACAATATTGTCTTCTAATTAATTGGATGTTTTCCATTTATTTAGCTCTTCTCTAAGTTCTTTTAATGTGCTATAGCTTTTAGTGTATAAATCTTGCACTTCTTTTATTAAATTTATTCCTAAGAATTTATTCTTTTCCATGCTATTATAAATGGAGTTATTTGGATTGTTCATTACTAGTGTATAGAAATACAACTGATTTGTACATATTGGCCTAGAATTCTGCAAACTTACTGAACTTAGTAGTTCTAATAATTTATTAGTGGAGACTTTGGGGTTTTCTATATAAAAGACCATTTCATTTGTAAATGAACATGTGTTATTTCTTCCTTTCCAATCCAAATGCCTTTTATTGCATGTTCTTGCCTAACTGCTCTGCCTTCAACCTCTAATACAATGTTTCTGAGTCAATGTGAGTGAGTTTGTGGGTCGGCTGAGAAGCTCTGCTTCAGGCTTTAGTTTGGCTGTGCCTGTCTGGACTCATCTGGATTCAGCCTGACTTGACTATCTCCCAGTTCTAGAGAGACGCTCCAGACTCTAGGATGCAAGTTGGGTTTAGGTCCACTCCACGTGCCTCCACAATTTGTTTGAACTTGCAGCTACCAATGATTGGTGGGTCACAGGAGAGCAAGAACCCAAATCATGAAAACACCTTTAAAGGCTCTGCTCATGTCAATAGGACAGGAAGTACACCCTGCTCATGGAGAAAGAACATTACAAAGGGGTGGATGTATATTTTTATTAGAGCGGAATGAGTAACTGGGACCAATAGGCCCAATTAAAAAAAAATCTAGGCATACAGATGGAGTCAGGAATAGTTTAGAACCTATAGTAGTTCTCTAACCGTTAGAGAAAGCATATTAGATCCATAGATCTCTTTTTCTGCTTATGTATCTTGTATGGGCAGATTTTTTCAGAACTACTTTTTAACAAATTAGTTCATTCATTCATTTGCTCATTTATTCATTCACTCAACAATATTGCCCTAACCGGTTTGGCTCAGTGAATAGAGCGTCGGCCTGCAGACTGAAGGGTCCCAGGTTTGATTCCGGTCAAGGGCATGTACCTTGGTTGCAGGCACATCCCCAGTAGGGAATGTGCAGGAGGCAGCTGAATCGGTGTTTCTCTCTCATCGATGTTTCTAACTCTCTATCCCTTTCTCTCTCCCTTCCTCTCTGTAAAACATACACACACACACACACACACACACACACACACACACACACACACACAATATTTACAGGTTTTATCAGGTAGCTGCATTCATACAGTTCTCACCTTACAGGTCCTAGGAATGACTCCCTTTTCCCTTCAGGTCTAGGAGTGGTACGCTCCTGCATCACTCTGTGTGTGCTTCCTTACTCTGTTCATACTTTTGTAGTGTTTTTATTAAACTCTCCTCAAATTATCTTAATTTGAGACTGTTACTTGTTTCTTGCTGGAACAATGACTGATAAATCTGTTAATCATTTCAAAGTAGTAATGCTATTGTAAATACTAAAAATAAGACTTCTCAGTGTGAAGTTTCACATTTATGATACTTCTTTTTGTCCTAAAAATATACCCCTCCAGAAATATCCAGCCAAAATATTGTGATTTATAGTGTGTTACTTTTCTGTTCCTGCCAAACTATATCATCACAAATTTAGCAGCTTAAAACAATACACATTTATTATCTCATAGTTCTGTCGGTCAGAGTCCAGAAGTTCTCTGCTTCATGTTTCACATGGGCAAACTTCAGATGTTGGCCTGGCTGGACTCTCTCATCTGAAGGCTCTAGGGAAGACTCCATTTCCAAGTTCACTTAGGTTGTTGCATAAATTAATTTCTTGTGAATGTAAGATTGAGGTCCCCATTTCTTTGCTGGCTATAAGCATAAGGTCACTGTTAGCTTCTAGAAACCTCTTTCTATTTTATGCACATGGGCCTCTCTATCCCATTGCCAGCAACAGTATGTTGAATCTTTTTCATGCTTAGGCTCTCTCTGACATCCCTTTCTGCCAGATCCCTTCTATTTTTGGTCAGAGAAAGTTCTCTGCTCTAAGGGCTGCATGATTAGATTGGACCCACCCAGATAATACAGGATAATTTCCCTGTTATAAGATCCATAATCTGCATTACGTATGCAAAGTTCCTTTTGCCATTTTAATGTAACATATTTACAGGTTTCAGGGATTAGAGTGAAGACATCTTGGAAGAGCTGTTGTTCTGTCTCCACATACAGTTTGGCTGGGTTTGTCTGGACTCACCTGGATTCACCGGGATTGGCTAGCTCCCAGCTCTGTACAGAGGCTCCAGACAACATGATGCAAGTTGGCTGTAGGTCCATCCCCACATGTCTCCACATTTTCTTTGAACCTGAAGCTACCAATGGCTGGTGGTAATTTTTCTCTCTGTGGTTGTGCCACTAACTTGATATATAATTAGGATTATTTCCATTAGTTTAAAAAGGGTTTTTTCCCCCAAAATAATTTTAGACGTATAGAGGAGTTGCAAAGACAGTACAGAGAATGCCTATATTCCTTTGAGTTAGTTTTTCATTTGTAGGAATTCATTTATTTTAATCAAAACATTTTGTTTTGTTTTTTTAAATTATGCAAAACATTGATGTGGTTCCAAATTCAAAGGCTGTATAACCACATACCTTCTGAGATTTGGCTTGCATACCACTTCACCCTCCTCTTCTTTTCTTACCCTTATAAAACTACTCTCTTCCTCCCTCTAATCTGCAGATACTCTGAATTGCTGACACATCCCTCAGACTTTCCTTTTTTTTCCCCAATATTTTTTAAAAATTGATTTTTAGAGAAGTGGGTGTATTATTCCCTCAAAATGTTATTAAACTGATAGTGGATTGTATTATTAACGGTATTTTACAGTATAGAAAATATGGTCAGTTTAAGTAATTTTAATAAACTTTATTGTTATTCAATGATTTTAAGGAGAGTCGGGAATGTGGTTGGTGATTAAAAATGTGCCCTGAATGTTCCCCCGATGCTCTGCCATCCTCTGCTCTACTTGGGAAGATGTCATTGAACTTCATCATGGTGTTTCTCTTTTCCCTTCTCATGATGGAAGACAGGAGAAAAGAGGGAAGGAGTTTTGAAGAATAATTGTCTCAGATAAGAAAGGCTGACGGAAACCCTGGCTCAGTTGACTGAGCATTGTTCCAGGGCACTGAAAAGTCACTGGGTCAATTCCCGGTCAGGGCCCATGCCTGGGTTATGGTTCATACCCTGGTGGGGGATGTGCGAGGAAGCAGGTCGATGTTTTGCTCTCGCATTGATGTTTCTCTCTCTCTCTCCCTCTGCCTTCCCACTTCTGCATTAAGAGAATACATAAATTATAGGGTGCATCCCAATTTCAAAAGTATTAAAAATGCAATATAAAACTACATCTTCCCTGGCCAGTGTGGCTCAGCTGGTTGGGCATCATCCCATGCACTAAAAATGTTGCTGGTTTGATTCCTTGTCGGGACACATGGCTGGGTTGTGGGCTTGACCCTCAGTAGGGGGCATGCAGGAGAGATTAACCAGAGAATTTATATGCACATATGCATAGCCCACAGACACAGACAGTAGTGCAGTGAAGGTCTGGGAGGGGCGGGTGGGGGTGAAGGGTGTCAATGGGGGGAAAAAGGGAACACCTGTAATACTTTCAGACAATTTTTTAAAAGTATCTGAATATACCTCTTACCTCCCTAGAAAGAAAAAGACAACTGTTCTGATTTATTTCCTACAGGATAAAATCCAATTCCTTCCAGTGGTATAAAAAAAAATACTTCAGCCCTGACTGGTTTGGCTCAGTGGATAGAGCATTGGCCTGTGGACTGAAAGGTCCCAGGTTCGATTCCAGTCAAGGGCATGTACCTTGGTTGCGGGCACATCCCCAGTAGGAGGTGTGCAGGAGGCAGCTGATCGATGTTTCTCTCTCATCGATGTTTCTAACTCTCTATCCCTCTCTCTTCCTCTCTGTAAAAAATCAATAAAATATATTTAAAAAAAAATACTTCAAATATGGTCTCCATTTACACCTCTAGTCACTTGCTGTCATATAGCTTATGCTCTGCCTCACTAAATCTCTCACTGGTTTTTGGTCTACATCATAAGCTATTTTTCCTACTTAAAAATGCCCTTTCTTGCCTTCTCCTTATAACAGTTAAAATTAATGCCATGTATATGTGTACACTTGCATATACATGTTCACCAAAACCAACATTAAATATTTTTAATAGTGCAAGTGTTGGTCATTATAAATGTATAAAATATAAGCTGGAAGGATACGTATTTATCATGAGGAAAAGGGTAGAAATCAAACTGAGTTAAAAGGGACTTTACCGTAAATGTTCTACGTCTTTTAGAAAAAAAAGGAAAATCCCAAAAGAATATGACCAAATGGCAAAACTTATTAATGTAGAGTGTTGAGAATGTATGCTTGTGTATATCTCTTTAAGTTTCCTCTGTAAAAAAAGAAAACCACATGTTGGCAGATTACATTATTTTGAACCACAGTCTTCCAATTTATCAGTTGATGAGCTCGGGCAATTTTCTTAATTCCTTTTAGCCCGAGTTTCCTCATCTTAAAAATGGGGATAATAACAGTACCTATTCTAGTAGGGTTGTTGAGAGGATTAAATAAGTTAATAAATGTGAAGCAATAAAGCATTTAACCACACCAACTTACACCATACACAAAAATAAACTCAAAATGGATACAGGACTTAAATATAAGACAGGAAACCATAAAAATACTAGAGGAATCCACAGGCAGCAAAATCTCAGACATATGCCAAAAGAACTTTTTCACTGATACTGCCCCTAGGGCGATGGAAGCCAAAGAGAAAATAAACAAATGGGACTACATCAAAATAAAAAGCTTTTGCACAGCAAAAGAAACCATCAACAAAACAACAAGAAACCCCACTGTATGGGAGAACATACTTGCAAATGGTATCACTGAAAAAGGTTTAATTTCCAACATCTACAGGCTTATACAACTTAATAAAAGGAAGATAAATGATCCAATAAAAAAAATGGGCAACAGACCTAAATAGAATCTTTTCGAAAGAAGACAGAAGGAAGTCCAAGAGACACATGAAAACATGCTCAAAGTCACTAATTATCCGAGAGATGCAAATCAAAAGGACAATGCGATACCATCTCACACCTATCAGAATGGCTATCATCAACAAATCAACAAACGACAAGTGTTGGCGAGGATGCGGAGAAAAAGGAACCCTCGTGCACTGCTGGTGGGAATGCAGACTGGTGCAGCCACTGTGGAGAACAGTATGGAGTTTCCTCAAAAAACTGAAAATGGAACTCCCATTTGACCCAGTAATCCCACTCCTAGGAATATATCCTAAGAAACCAGAAACACCAACCAGAAAGGATATATGCACCCCTATGTTCATAGCAGCACAATTTACAATAGCTAAGATGTGGAAACAGCCTAGGTGCCCGTCAGCAGATGACTGGATCAGAAAACTATGCTACATCTACACAATGGAATACTATGCTGCCATAAAAAAGAAGGAATTACTACCATTTGTAGGCACCTGGATGGAATTAGAGAACATTATGCTAAATGAAATAAGCCAGTCAATGAAAGAAAAATACCACATGATCTCACTCATTTGGTGATAATGAAAAACATTATAAACTGATGAACCAAAAGATAGTTACAGAGGCAGTAAAGCATCAAACAGACTGTCTAATTACAGCGGTAAGGTTAGGGAGAGGTGGGGGAAATAAGAGATCAACCGAAGGACTTGTATGCATGCATATAAGAGTAACCAACAGATGCAAAACATTGGGGCGTGAGGGCATGTATGGGAGTGGGGTGGGGGTGGGGCAATGGTAAGATATGTACACATATAATACCTTAATAAAAATTTGAAAAAAAAAAAAGTATTTAACCAGTGCCTGACACAGAATAAGCATCTAATAAATATAAGATATTATGTGTTGAGACCTGCTTTGTGGCCTAGTTCATTGTCAGTTTTGTTAAATTGTGTGCCTGAATAGAATACTTGTCCTATAATTGTTTGGTGCAGATACACACATACACACACACACACACTTAAGTTTGTTAATTGTGTTCAAATCTTTCACATTCTTTTAAAAATTTTTTCATTTGCATAGTCTTTCAACAAGGAGACGTGCTATGATCAACTTATAATTCTGTTAATTTTTAATAAATATATTAAGGATATATTATTAGGCACATAAAAATTTTAATTGTTATATTTTTGTAGTTATTTGTTCCTTTAATTATTAGGTGTCTACTTAAAAAAATCTTATAGAGATTTTTATTTCTTTAGGGGGCTCATTTTAATATGGTTTCTCCAGTTTTCTGTTTGTTTTTGGTAGGTATTTGTAGATTTTTTTTCATTATTTTACTTACAAATTTTTTAAGTTTTAATGTTTTATAGTCTTGTAAAAAAATATAGCTGAATTTTTTGTTCCCTTTTTTCCATTCCCATTATTTCTGTGTTTTTATAGGTAGGTTTAAGTATAGTTATTATACTTCCTGATATATTTACAGAAATTTCTATAATCTTGTATATGTGTGTGGTTTCTATGAATTCTGATGTTCTCTGATTGTCTTTTCTATTAAGAAATCTATTGCCACTCTATTTGTAGGTACTTCTCTTTTATAGGTAATCCTTGTTTTCTCTTTTCTCTCTGACTTTATATAAGACTAGGGGCCCAGTGCATGAATTTGTGCACCTTGAAAGGAACTGTGGGCCTCGAGGCTGTGGTGGGCACAGGGGCGGGTCTCGGGCCATCCTCTGCACCCCCACCTGGCCCCTCCCACCGCCACCGCTCCCATGGGCTGATGGCGCCCACCCCACTTGCACCTGCTGATGGCACAGAGTGATTGGGGCTGGCACCAGCAGCAGGTACAAGTGGAGGGTGCTGCCCCAATCGCCCCTCAGGAGCAGGGGGAGGTGTAGAAGCCCTGAGGGGAGATAGGGGCTGGTAGCCACTGCTTGCACCCGCTGATGGCGCTGAGCGATTGGGACTGGCGCCTGGTGCCGGCTACAGGTGCGAGCAGAGTCGGCACCGGCACTGGGTGCAAGTGGGGCCATTGCTGGCAGTGGGTGTGAGCAGTGGCTTCCAGCCCTGATCACATCTCAGGAGCAGGAGGAGGTAGAGAAGCCCTGAGGGGCGATCGGGGCCAGTAGTCGCCGTTCACACCCACTGATGGCGCCGAGCAATGGGGCCGGTGCTGGGCACTTTCAGCGGGTGCAAGCGCCAGGCAGGACCGCAGCATGTGGGAGTAAAGACTTTTCAGTAACCACCAGAGACTCGTCCCGATGACAGCAACTGGTGCCCGGCCTTGGTCTGGCGCCCCCGCTCACCTGCTCCACCATCTCGCCGCGTCTGATGCCCACCATGTTCCATGCTCTGCCGCCTGCTGCCAACACCTGCCATGTTCCATGTGCGGCCACTGGTGGTCAGCGCACGTCATCGCAAACAGTTGTTTGGTTGTTCGGTTGTTCTGCCATTCGGTCTATTTGTATATTAGGGTTTTATATATATAAATTATATGATGTATGTATGTATTTATTTATTTATTGCACTTGTTCTTCAGAATTTCTACCAGTATATGTTTGAATTACTCTGGATATAGCTCTTTTATTTACCCTATTTCATTCTCATTTTACTACCTAAATATTTTCCATCCATATTTTCTATCAGTTATGGGCAGTTCTCAGCCATTATCACTTTAAATATTGCCTTTCCATCCTTCCTCTTGTTCTTTAATTCCTGAATAGCTATTAGTTGTATGTTGGACCTTGGTATTCTAGCCTATAATTCACTTATATGCTCTTATATCTTTGTATGTCTCTGTGCTGCATTCTAATTTCTCTGATCTACCTTCTTCTTTCTAATTCTCTCTTCAGCTGTGTCCAGTTTGCTCATTGGTTTACTCCTTGAGGATTTTTAACATTTAATCACTTAATAAAATGAAAAACTGTTCTGGTGCCACTTCAGGTGTTCCTAACTGAAAAAAGACAACGCTAACAAAATAAAAAGAGTGATCAGATATGGCCTCTCCATGTCAATGTTTGGAACAAGACAGAAAAAACACTCTGCAGTAACAAAAATAACTAAAAGAACTCTTAATTGATATGAGTAACTATTGCTTCTATGCCACTGATAACTCCAGCTCTGCTTTAATACTCCTGCCTCTCAGATAAAAATTATCAAGATATTCAATCACTCAGTTTCTTCCACTTCTTAACAACACCTGATCCAGAACTGACCCCTGCTTTCTTAAACCCTGCTTAGAATCACCCAGTTCAAGCATAAATCCTATCTAATAAAGAGGGAATATGCTAATTAACCATCACTCCATCACAAAGATGGTTGCACCCACAGCTGAGGCCAACTTCCCATAAGGAGCCTTAACAAAGCAATCAGCAGGGACCTGAGGCTACGCCCTCCCCCGCCCCCGTGGGGCTTGACAGGGGACCTCAGCCCGCCTTCCACACCCAGCAGGGCTTGACAGGGGACCTCAAGGTGCGCTTCCTGTCCTGGTGCTGGGCTATGGGACCTCAGGCTGCTCACCACCCTCCCCCCCCCCCCCCGCCCCATGCCAGGCCAGGGGATCTCAGGCCGCACCCTCCCCCCAGGTGGGGCTTGACAGGGGACTTCAGGCCACACCCCCCACCAGCAGAGCTTGACAGGGGACCTCAAGGTGCACTTCCTGTCCTGGTGCTGGGATAGGGGACCTCAGGCTGCTCCCCCAGCCCCAGCGCCAGGCCGGGGGACCTCAGGCCGTGTCCCCCACCTGGCAGGGCTTGACAGGGGACCTCAGGCCACACCCCCCACCATGTGGGACTTGACAGGGGACTTCAGGCCGCGCTCCCCACCCCAGCACTGAGCCAGGGGACCTGAGGCTGCGCCCCCCTGCCTGGCAGGGCTTGACAGGGGACCTCAAGGTGCACCCCCAGTGCTGGGTCGGGGGAACTCAGGCCGCACCCCCCGCCCAGGAGGAACCTGAGGCTGCACCCCCCCTGCTGATGGGGCTTGACAGGGGACCTGAGGCTGTTTCCCCCTCCCGGTGCTGGGCCGGGGAACCTGAGTCTGTACCCCCCCACCTGGCGGGGCTTGACGGGGGACCTCAAGGCATGCCCTCCCACCCCGGTCTGGGCTGGGGGACCTCAGGCTACGCTCCCTGTCCTGGTGCCAGGCCAGGGGACCTGAGGGTACATTCCCTGCCCTGCGGGACTTGACAAGGGTGGGACTAGCCAGGTCTGGATCTAGCCCAATGTGGGGCGGGGGGCGGCCAGGTCTGGGTCTCACGCGATTTTGAGGTGTATGTGGGTGGATGGGGACTTGACTCTGGGTCCCGCGGTGTGCCCCAGACTCTGACAGGAGGAAGGTCTTCATATATATTTTACTAATTTTCTTTCATCTCTGACACTTCTATTATAGAGAAAGGGCAAATAGCAATATTAAATTATTTCCTCTAATTAATCCCCTTTTAATGTGCATGAATTTCATGCACCGGGCCACTAGTCCTATAATAAATCTCTCTCACAATTGTGCTAATGTACATTTTCCTTTGCTGTAGCAAGTTAGGTAAAGCTGGTTTTTTGACTGCAGGTGTGGCCCTGGTCTTTGGTTAGTGAGTTTTAACCTACTATGTTTTTAAGTTCTTGATGTTCTAGTTGGTTCTTCTGTAATTTTGGCCTTCAATTCTGGCTGTTCTTTTTTTTTTTTTGTATTATGTTTTCAATTCCTTCTTTTGTGGCTCTAATTGTTTTAAACATACTTAATCTTATCAAATTCAACTATAGCCAATATTTGTCTTAACTAAAGTTCTAGGGATACCATCCAGTTCTTTATTGTTTGCTAATTTTTGTTCAAAATGGATTATTTCTTTGTGTTTTATAATTTTCCATTGTAATCCCATTTTCATTTTGAGAGTGCTTCCAGAGTGAATTTTTGCTTGTTTCTGCCTGGTGCACTAGGGACAGTACTATCCCAACACCAACTACTTTTTGTCAGTTACTTTTTTTTGGTTGGATTTTACATAGAGTACAAATACCCTTTTTGAGTATGTTTGGTGACATTTGATAAATGTATACATTTGTGTAACCACCACAGTCAAGATATAGAACAACTGCATTACCCAAAGAATTTCCATCCCATCCCAACTTTTAAGATATTATGTTATCTTGGGGATTTCTGATCCATGTAGATAGTATCCTATCTAATAAAAGAGTAATATGCAAATTGACCATCATTCCAACACACAAGATGGCTGCCCCCATGTGGTCAAAGATGGTTGCCCTCATGTGGGCACAAGATGGCCGCCACAAGATGGCCAGCAGGGGAGGGCAGTTGGGAGGGACCAGGCCTGCAAGGGAGGGCAGTTGTGGGCGATCAGGCCCACAGGGGAGGGCAGTTGGGAGGGACCAGGCCTGCAAGGGAGGGCAGTTGGGGGTGATCAAGCCTGCAGGGGAGGGCAGTTAGGGGTGACCAGGCTGGCAGAGGAGGGAAGTTGGGGGCGGCTGGGCCTGCAGGGAAGGGCAGTTGGGGGAGACCCAGGCCTGCAGGGGAGGGCAGTTAGGGGTGACCAGGCCTGCAGGGGAGGGCAGTTAGGGGCAAACAGGCTGGCAGGGAAGTGGTTAGGGGGTGATCAGGCTGGCAGGCAGAAGTGGTTAGGGGCAATCAGGAAGGCAGGAAGGCGAGCAGTTGGGAGCCAGTAGTTCTGGATTGTGAGAGGGATGTTCGACTGCCCATTTAGGCCTGACATCCCTTGAGGGGTCCCAGATTGGAGAGGGTGCAGGCTGGGCTGAGGGACACACCCCCTTGTGCACGAATTTTGTGCCCTGGGCCTCTAGTAAATTATATATGTGAAACTCCTGACTCTGTGAGGCTTAAATCTAGATGATAACTTTTCCAAAAAGACTTAAAAAACACACATCTCTGAATCCAGTTTAAGATAAACAAACAAGCTTCCTTTTTATTTTCCTGTTTGCTGTGGAAGACTTCCCCGCTTAGTCCAGCCTTTCAGTATGTGTATGTAGCTCTTTGATAGCCTGGCATTTTGTGGGTGTCTTAGTTAGGCCCACAGGGCTGCTGCCCCAGTTTCAGCTGACAAGTTATTACTCTGGATTATAATGCCCATCCTGCCCCTTTTTGATTCACACATCTTATAAAGTATAACATACATATAGAAAAGTACACAGATCATAAATATATAGCTCTAGACCTTTTCAGAACTGACCCAGACAAAGAAAATGAACATTACTAGAAATCTCCTATTTTTTTCCAAACACTATTTCCTCTCAAGGAGAATCATTATTCTGACTTCTAACATTATGGATTAATTTTTCCTGTTTTTGAACTTTATATAAATGCAATCATACAGCATATGTCTGGCTTCCTTTGCTTATCATTACGTTTGTGAAGCTCACTAACGGTGCTTCATGTTTGTTCTTTCTCATTGCTGTATAGTATCCCATTGCATGAATAGAACAGAATTTATATAGTAGGTGGACATTTGGGTTGTTTCTAGTTTTCCTCTTTGCTTTAGGAGCCTGGGATTTTCCTTTACTTTCTTTCAAGCTCTGCTGTGTACTTAGTAGAATTTAAAAAGCATTTCCTGGTCAGCAGTTCTGAATGATCTGTGTCAAGACAAGTTTTAGGTTTTGTAGGCTACTAAATTATACCAGACATGTAGGTCATATGTTTCAATGTTTATTGAAATTCTTACTGGATTCTCATCCGATTTACGTTGGCCTTTGATTTGTTTCTTTAGACTGCATTTATAGAAGTGGCTTTGATTCAGTGAACTATTGATGAGTAAACAGGAACAGGAAGATAGAGATGAGACATGTAATTAATCCCATAGGCATGATCCTTTGCCTGGATGGGATGCTGCAGATGCAAGGCTAGTTTGACATTAATAGGTGTGAAGTATTGAAAATGCATGTTAAAGAAATTGGGTGGTTGAATACAAGCAATGGTAGGAAGTGTGGATGTGGTTGTTTGGGTTCAGGATCTCCTGACAATGGGACTATGAAATGGAAGGGAGACATCCTTGATGGTTCAGTGGGATGTAATCTATGTGTTGCCAGAAGAGCCACCCCAAAGTGGCCTTGCTTTGCCCTGCAAAAGTAATTGTTCAATTAGATCAGTGGTTCTCAACTGGGCGCAATTTTGTCCCCCAGAGGATATTGGTAACGTCTGGAGACCTTTTTGGTTGGCCTGCTGTTGGCATTTGGTGGGTAGAGGCTAGGGATACTGGTAATCAGTCTGCAGGACAGGACAGACCCCCTCTCCACCCTGCACCCTCCACCCCTTAACAAAGAATTTTCCAGTTCCAAGTATGAATAAAGCCAAGGATGAGACACTCTATGGTAGATCTATGGACTGGACCAGGGGTCCTCAACTTTTTAAACAGGGGGCCAGTTCACTGTCCCTCAGACCGTTGGAGAGCCGGACTACAGTTTAAAAAAAATACTATGAACAAATTCCTATGCGCACTGTGTGCCCGGGACAAGTCGGCTGCTAAGCAGGACAGGCAGCAGCACCCGGCGGGCCGGATCGGGCCGGATAAATGTCCTCGGCGGGCCGCATGTGGCCCGCGGGCCGTAATTTGAGGACACCTGGACTGGACATAACCTCTAAATCAAAAGTATATTTAAGTAAACATTATCAACTATCTTTCAAGAAATGATAGCAGCACAGTGGCACATCCTTCTATGATTCTATCCAAATTCTGACAGTCTATGATATCTACCTCACACCTGGCTCACTTCAATTCTTTTCAAAACCATAATGGTGGGTCTTGCAACCACCAAATCCCGTCAGAGTTTGAATGAAATTACTCGTTTTTGACATTAATGTAAAAAGATATGGACAGCGATTTATTTAGAGCCATTAAAAATTGAACAACAAAATTTCCCTATGATTTATAGCATTGTTTTAGTTTTACTATTGAAAGTTCCAAGGCTGTGGAGTAAATCAGCTGCACAAATGGCATTAGACAAAGAAAAATGTTGATGCTGTGTCTTGCAATTAGACTCTAAGGTATCCTTTTCCTTTGTGTTACACTTTTATAGCTTAAATTTGGAGCAAAGGTAAATGCCATTGTTTTTCAAATGGCAGTGATTGTCTAAATGTGTCTCTTCTTCCTCCAGGCAGCACACACTACCATTTATTCTTCTGATTCATTTCCCCCAGAAAGCTGAGAAGGAGTTCTATAATGATATTATTGGTTTTTTAACTAGTGTTTCCATTGTAATGCTATTACTGAACCAATGTTGTGATAAATGGTCTGTTTATAAGGGGACTCACTTTTACAAGAAGTAGAAAATTAGACATGCTTTGGCTTTGCAATAACAATAAAAACCACAGTGAAAAAATATTCTCCAGTTTATTCCCATCTGTATCAGCAGGGAAGCTTTAGATGATGGCTTTCCCCCCTAAAGTCTCCTAAACACGATTACTGCCTAAAAGTACCATGTCAAAATGCACGTTTCCTTCAAATCCTGTTCAAGACCCATACATTCGTAAGCTTCCTATAACGTGGGCCCTTTAAGAAAACCAGGCACTGTAAACCACACCCCTCTGCTGACTGGAAGCAGTAAGTCCGCCTTTCCGAGGCACTGAGTTGGTGATCCAGCTAAGACCGAGCCAGCTTTCCCTCTGCTCTGCCTGGAAGGAATGTTTCTGTTGCAATAAACTCCAAACGTGGAAGCTTTAGCATACTATGGGTTAGGGAACAATAGAAACCCGTGAAGTATAGAAGCCAGATCGGCCCTTAAGATTCGATCATGGTGCTGAATAAAGTGGAAAGAAGGCTTTTAAGCCCGTTTTCCCCTGCGGTGCTACTCCCTGCTAGCTTCCCGCTTCCATTTCACCCAGCCAGTGAGTTTTCCAGAAGCCCTTTGCAATGTAAGGAGCTGCTTGTCTCATGTACCAGATCCCCAAAAGGAAAAGTTGGGGAGAGAAATAAGTTTCAGTGAAAATTAAACTGGATCACTTCTCACAGAATTATTTACATTGGCTCTACGTTTCTGAAGAGCAAAGTCAACGACCTCCCCCACCCCCACACCAACAGTGGCTAAGTTCAGAAGTCCTCTGGCACTAAAATAAAAAATAACTAGGAGAAATTTGGGGTGTAACTGCGGTTGGCATTTCTGAGCTCGCTGCTAGAAGCAGCCATCTTGGTAAAAGATGATGTCATTTGGAAGACTTGGAGTTTTAGTTTATTCAGAGGTAACAGTTTCCATTAGCCACTGAATGATAGCTTAATCATCAGATCAAATTTAGGTTTAAAGGTAACGAAGGAGTGGGAATTAAAATAATTCCTTTTCCCACCTCTTTATCCTTAACATATTATAAACTTTTCCAAAAGTTCAAAGGAATAGAAAAGAAATTTACATTCCTTCCCCCCTCCCCGCCCCCTTATTTTCTGTTTCCATGTGTTTGTGCTTCCCTTGACTAAGCTTGGATAATAAAACTAGTCTGGTCAGTTTCACTTTCTAATTTTTATACATAAGTGAAAGCTGTTTTGTGTCAACAGTGTAAGGTGTTTAGAGAATCTTCTCACCTGCTGGGTCCATTTCCTACAAGCCTTTCTTTGGGAGGGGAGGGGAGATAAAAGTTTTTATTTTAAATTCCCTACGCTTCAAAATTAGAACCCTGAATTAGACCACCTTAGAGTAATTAATCTGTTTTATTTTTTACTTACAAAAGTTTTCTAGGAGTGGCAGGACTAGTGAGGAAAGGTGATGGTTATGGTTCTGTTACATTCCTACTTAATCGTCACTATTTGTATCGCATAATGCTATGTCTGCAGCTACTTTGGGAAATTGGCACTTGAAGAGATGACTTTCAATCCACAAAAAGTGTTTATCATTTTTTTTTTCTTTTTGGATTAGATGTTGGTGTCTTACTTCTACTGTGAGGCATGTCCTGGTACTGTTTGCAAGATACGAAGGAAAAAAAGAAAAAGTTGCACCTCATTTAAACAATTGAGCGCAGTGTGGTTTAGGTCAGATTATTAGGAGTCAAGGAGGTGGTGTGTCTTTTGCAAATCTTTCTTGACGAGGTTAACCTGTGTCTGGTGGTGTTTCGCCCCACTCTCCTCCTTGCAGGGGAACTTACTGTTCTTTTAGCGCGATTCAACGCCTCCCAGTCAGGCTCCCTAAGATAAAACCGAAAGGGCTGCGTGCATGTTTGAAACAGACAGAGGGAGACACGAGCACGCTCAGTCGGCGGAAGACGGGGCCACGACTCGGCAGGGGCTGGCTGACCTCTCTCCACGTGTCCCCAGCACCTGCAAGGCTAGTGGGGCATTGGGTTTCCTTTTCCCAGGAGCGGGCGCGAGCCCGGAAGAGGCTGGGCGGCCTTGGGCTTAAATCAGGGGGCTCGGAGGCCCTCCCTCCGAACACGTGCGGCCGGCGAGCAGCTGGTGCGGAGGTCGGCTTGGCTTCCTCGCCGCGGCTGCGGCTGCGCCCGCGCGTCCCTGGCCCGCCGGCGGACGCCTGGAGGCGGGCCGTGGCGGCGGCGGGCTGGTCCCGAGCTCTCGGCTAGCTCTGCGGGGCGGCCTCCCGAGCGCGCCTGGCCGGCTGCAGCGAGCCTCAGTGCAGTACTGCCCGAGCCCGGGCGGGGTCTCTGTTTTCTGGCGGAGGCGGTCCCTTGGCAGCGGGAAGCTCCCTCTCTTTCTCTCGCCGCCGCTCCGCGTCTGCGCCCTGGTGCCAGGCGCCCAGCTCGGCGCTCCCCTGCGCTCGCCCCGCGCCCACTCATTCGCAGCCCAGCCTTCGCCGCCGCCGCCGCCTCCCTCTCCTCCTACTTCCCCCAGCCGCCGCGGCCATGGCGGACAGCGCCAGCGAGAGCGACACGGACGGGGCGGGGGGCAACAGCGGCAGCTCGGCCGCCATGCAGTCGTCCTGCTCGTCGACCTCGGGCGGCGGCGGCGGCGGTGGCGGCGGCGGTGGCGGCGGTGGGAAGTCGGGGGGCATTGTCATCTCGCCGTTCCGCCTGGAGGAGCTCACCAACCGCCTGGCCTCGCTGCAGCAGGAGAACAAGGTGCTGAAGATCGAGCTGGAAACCTACAAACTCAAGTGCAAGGCGCTGCAGGAGGAGAACCGCGACCTGCGCAAAGCCAGCGTGACCATCGTGAGTGCCCCCCGGGGGCGCGCCGCCGCGCCTACCTCCGCCCGCCCCGGGAGAGGCAGTACCAGGACCCGGGCAGCCCCCGGTCTCCCCGAGGTTCCCGGGGTCCCGCAGCGAGCACACTCTCGGTCGAGACCTGCCGGCCTCCGGAGGGTGGGGGAGAGGGAGGTGTCCCTTCGGGGCCACGCGGGTCTGTCTTCCCTCGGAGTCCAGGCCCGTCGCGGGGTACCGGAGAAGGCTGCTGGGACCACCCACTCACGTTCCCTTTTCACCTCTGGGGAGGAGGCCCCTCCCGGGCAGAGCTGGAGGCTAGCGGCGTGGCTGGGGGGGCGGGGTGGGACTTTTTCAGTACTAGCGTGCCTGAGGGGTGCTTCCAGAATCTGGGGAGCCCTGCCCTAGGGAAGAGGGAGGAAGCTGGGGCCTGTGTCGGGGGCCTGGCTTGGGGTGCGGGGGTGCGCAGCTGGGCTGGGCACTTGGCTGGCATCTGGACGGCGCTGGCTGGATCGCCGGGGAGGGGGCGGGAGAGAGTGACCGGGAATCCGGGAAGTGGAGTTTTCTGGCCAGGATCGAGAGGGAAGGGCGGGTACCGGAGCTGATGCTCCTACCTCCGTTGGAAGCCCTTTCCTTGGTGGGGAGGGTGAGGATGGGGGGTGGCAGAGGCGGTGTACAACCGCGTGAATGCCGCATCTTACACTGGTCTGGACAGTGAAGGGTATGAAGCCTGAAACCAGCGTGAAAGGTAGCGACTCCCTTGCTGAGCAAGATGAACATACGTGTGTTTGTTTCATTGGTGGTGAAGTGTCTGGGGGTATTTTGCCTTTGAGTCGGGATACTTGACAGAACAGACTGTCCCCGGAGGCTCCCCCGAAGAGAGGGGTAAGATTAGGGATATAGATCTCCCTAATAGGCGTCTAGAAAGTCCCCTGTAGCTGTGATGAGACAAAACATAACTGGAAAAAGTACACCGAGGGCTCTCACCTAACATCCCTGTCAGCTAGCCACATCATTACCATGCAGAATCCCCATACAGACAACCCTATTGAGATCAAAACAGTTTCCCAGCCAGGAGCAGAGAAGGAGACGTTAAGAAATCAAGGGGGAAAATTGCCATCGCTGCTGCACAATGACTGACTAGACCAAATCTTCAGGTGGAGCAAGGGATACGGACTTGGAGATGGATCAGAGATCACACTCTGGGAATGAAGTGGAGGCAAGTGTAGATGCCCTTGTGCCAGGAAAGTCTTCAGTGGAGGAGTGAGTGTGTACGTGTGAATAGGTGTGTGTGCTCCCCCAACTCTAGGTCATGCACAGGAACCGGACTGCGTTCTGAATTAGCTTAGAAAGCAGGTTTCCACCAAAGTTTCAGTGCGATTGGCAGCTCAGATAGAAATTGATTGCAGAAAGACACTTAGTATGCTCAAATTCAGTCCTCACGAATGGAATTGGAACTGTAAAATTCTTGAATTGCCCCTTTGGTAGGAAGGGGGAGAAATTTCCATAGGCAGCCACTTCCAAGCCTCCTCTGTAGCTTTCTTGGCCAAGAGAGATGTCTGCTGAGTGAGGGTTTGAGAAAAGGGCGAAGTTGGTGGAAGCAGTTTATTTAAGGGTTTGAGTTAGTAAATGAGAGGGTTAGTCTCTTGGAGAATGTGAACCACGGAAAGTAGTAAAACTTACATGAAACAGAATCTCTAGCCTCTTGCATACAGTGAGCAATTCAGGCTGTTTTTGTTAGTTTGGGAGGGAGAACGCGGTTGGAGATACTATGAAAGGGTTATCTGTTTGACACTTGACCATATTATAAGTAGGTCTGTAAGTTGTACACAAGCACATTGGTTTTGCAAGGACAAACATGTTCATTCCTGGTGTATAAAATCAGAGGCCTTCTGAACACTTGTCTTGAAGAGTGTGTGAGGTGGTGGCTTTATTTCTTAGCACTTACCCTCCACTAAAACTGACATCCAACCAAATGTACTTTGTGAAATGCTCTGTGGCCTTATATGAGTAAAGTTTAAACATTATTTTAGATGACAGCTTACAAGTACTAGAAGCCTCTCAATTCTTCCTTAATCTCTGATGAATATATTTAGGGAGACAAATGAAAGTGCTTGTGGTTTACCTGGTTCTCGAGTAGTTGGCAGGAGTTACTAAGGCAAAATGCAGAGAAGAGGTTCCTTTAAGGTTTTGTTAACTGAACCAGGGCCCAAAATGTGTAGCTACATGAAATGGGTCTGTGGATGTAAGGAGTCCCTGGCACAATACTGTGTTGTCTTTTTTTGTCAAGGTTAAGCCGTACAACCCCTGACGACTTTAACTTAAACAGAGCTGGGAGCTGCCTAGGAAGTTTGTGACAAGACCTAGATATTCAGTTAAGTGGAGGCCTTGCTAGATTTTTTCACTTAAAATAATTTTAGTTAATTTGAAGTGAAGATGGAACCATAATCCTATTACTTGCCTTCCTGGTTCTTATTAGTTCCTCTAGTTACAATAGTAATTAGCATGTTCATGAGCACAGAAGATGTTTATGGATGGCCTTTTCTTTTCCCTGCATATGATCAGGAAGGTACATTGCTCATCAGCCTCACCCTGGAGAAGAGGGAGGCGCCTTCTTTTGTTTGTTTTAATGGACTTTATTTATTAGAGGAGTTTTGGGTTCCCAGCAGAATTGATTGGAAGGTACAGAGATTTCCCCTGTACTCCCTGCCCTGCCTCCCCGCCCTCCCGCTATGTCCAACATCCTCCCGCCAAAGTGGTACATTTGTTATAATCAGTGAACCAGTGCTGACACATCCTAAGCACCCAAAGTCCATAGTTTACATTAGGGTTCACTCTTGGTGTTGTACATTCTGTGGGTTTGGCCAAATGTATATTGACATGTATCCACTAGTATTATACAAGGCAGATACGGTGCCCTAAAACTCCTCCATGCTCTGCCCTTCCATCCTTCCCTAATCCCTGGCAACTGCTGCTCTTTATACTGTCTCCATAGTTTTGACTTTCCAGAATGTCATAGAATTAGAATCATACAGTATTGCAGCCTCTTCAGAATGGCTTCTTTCATCTAGTAATAGGCATTTAGGTTTCCTTCATGTCTTTTTATGGCTTGATGGCTCATTTCTTTTTTGCACAGAATAATAATCCATTATCTCAATGTGCTACAGTTTATTTACCCCTTTACCTGCTGAAGGACTTTGCTGCTTTCAGATTTTTGGCAATGATGAATAAAGCTGCGATAAACACCAGCATGTTGGTTTTTGTGGACAGGAATTTCAGCTCAATTGGGTAAAGAGCAAGGAGCACAGTTACTGGATTGTACGTAAGAGCACTTTTAATTTTGTTAAGGAAGTGCCAAACTGTGGCTGTACTATTTTTGCATTCCCACCAGCAACGAAAGAGTTCCTGTTGCTCCACATCCTTGACAGCATTTGAAATGGTCAGTGTTGTGCATTTTGAATATTGTAATAGGTGTGCAGTGGTATCTCGTTGTTGTGCCCTCATTTTTTTTTTTTTTTAAGCCCAAAGGCCAATAGAAGCTTGTAACTAATGGTCATTTCTGTCTCTTTTGTATGTTAGTGCTTATTCCAGCCGTGGGCAAACTATGGCCAGCAGAGCCGAAAGAGCAGAGGGTTCTCTTGCTCTCCCCTCCGCTCCTTTACTTTGAATTTATATTAGTTCACACAAACACTCCATCCATGCTTTTGTTCCGGCCCTCCGGTCCAGTTTAAGAACCCATTGTGGCCCTCGAGTCAAAAAGTTTGCCCACCCCTGGCTTATTCTGATCAATTTTCCGTTTAGTAAAGGACTGGTTTCATGGGCATGTGTTCTCAGCATTTAGAGGTAAACACCATCTGTGGGGAAGAATCGGATGGATGAGGCCCTTCATCCATGTCTAAAAGGGCATCTGGGAGTTAGAGCTTGCCCCTCGTGTTTTATCTGGGAATTGGAGGTGGAATGGAATGTTTTGAGCGATTCTCCTATTTCCCCTAGTAAATCGGGAGTGGAAACAGGCTGCTGATTATAGATCATAACTTCTTCTTTGGAGTGGAGGAGATAAACAGAAAACAAATGCTCAGTCACCCTGTTGAGTAGCTTGTAGATGTTAGGTTATATCTATCTGGCTTGTAATGTGGAGGGAAATTGGCGGTTATCTAATTCAGTGTAGTGACGGGTGTCCAGGAATGGTAGTCTGTGAGAAGGTGAGGAAATGGAATTCTGAGCGGTAACTGGATGGCTTCCAAGTTCTGGACTAGTTGCTGGAATTCTCAGAGTATACCCAGGGCCTCACACCTGGCCTGGCTAGTCCTCTAAAGCAGCGGCCGCCAACCTTTCGCACCTCACCGACCACCAGTGGTCCGCGGACCACCGGGTGGCGACCGCTGCTCTAAAGGGTATGCTTCTCTAGACCAGTTCAGACCTTCAGCATGTGTTTGCTTTGAGAAGAAAAATCCTATTATAAATCACTAGTACTCAAATATCTTTCTAACCATAAAATTAGTCCTTCATTATAGAAGTTTACGGAAATACAAAGGCATTTGGAAGTTACAGTAGAAAAACATGTTGGTATGGCATGATTAGAAAAACCTGGCTATTTTTAACATCAACAGTGTAATGATCTCATTAACCAGTAAAAGCCACCATATAGTTAATGTTTTGGATTTTGGATTACTTATTCTGGAAGCCCAATACACCATTTTCCATTTTTAAGACTTCATTTTGGCAGATTCTCTGAAGATAGGAGATCAACATTTCTCTTATAAAAAGGTATATTGTGTGTCTTTTTGTTTTTCCTTGTTAGAAAAAATCCTTAGATTTTTAGAGAAACACCCCGCTTTAGACACAACTTGGAAAAAAGTATGACCCCATAGGTCTAATTGTATGCAAGTTCACTCTTCCTAAAGAAGCTGTTCTTGGATTTCTTCTGCAGTTAAAGTTCTTCACATTTGTAAGTTCCTTCTGTGTGTTTCATATAATCTATTTGTATTTGACTGCAAAAAAACCCACAAAAAAAACACAAAACCTTAGAGTAGGTGGTGACAGTCTTTTATAGTGTTCTCCTTATTTATTTTGCTGGGTATGGGGAATAGTTCAAAGAATCACCAGTATCTGGTTTGTGGTAACTCTTGTTCAAGACCAGAGAGACTGGTCTAAAGCAAAAATCTGAAGCAGGCATTGCTCGCTTTAAAACTTTCAGGGGCTCCCCATTGCCCTCTGGATCCCAGAAAACATTCTGGAGGAGTACCAGACTCTGTATGACCTGGCTGTGCTTATTTTACAGACGCACTCCTCACATTGGAAGCTCTCACTGGGCTTCACTGCTAGTTCCTGGAATTAATTGTAGCAGGTTTCTCTGGCTCCTTTAGGATGTACCTGGTGCCCTTACTGTTCTTCCCTACTTCTCCCCTCCCATTTACCTTGGAAATCCAAGTAGACTGTACTGTCCCCTCCTCCCCCTGTGCCCCGCAGTGTACACTAGCACCTTCTCTTTGCCAGCCACACACTGGGTTTTGTGCCCATTCACTCCCATTCCTCAGTGCCTGGGTGTGGTAGAGTATTTGGGTTGACTCCAGAGGCATTGGGTGATGAGGTGTTTTTGTTCTTTTTGTACTGGGGTGAGGGTGCTGCTACTTGTCTCCTGACCTATGTTCATAGAGTCACTCTCATGCATGTGTTCTCTACAATAGCAAGCAAGCACCATCTTCTCCACAGTTGGTTGAACAGATTGGATGGATGAGTGGATACACTGTATACTTGGGGGACCACTGGAATCAGTGTGTGCCCCAAGCCCCTGCCTTCTAACCATGGGTGATGTTGTAGGCTACCTTGTAGCATATGCCCAGAGGCTTGTCTAGATGCTGGTGATACATTTCACCTTTGGAAGGGGACAGTGTCTTCAGGTTCACCTTTCTAAGGGTTTCTGAGTAAAGCTTAGCAGGGGTGGGAAACGTCTGGCCCGAGGGCTATATAAGGCCCACAAAATCATTTGGTCTGGCCCTGCCAAGGCTTTAGGGGTGAGTTAACTAAATGTTTGACCAAATACAGCAGGCTAATTTTGATAATTTTGTATGGCCCGTGAATGATGTTATAAATATCCAAATGGCGCTTGGCAGAAAAATGGTTCCCCACCCATGGCTGAGGGGAAGAAGTGGCTCTGTTGAAAGTGTTAAGATTTGCCACTTCAGTTTTGCCATGGTGACAGATCACTCCAGGCATTTCTTAGGATTTTTTTTTTTTTTTTTTTTTTTTTTTAATGTTGAAATGCCCCACAGCCGCCTCTGGGATTCAGTTATGAACTGTGATAGAGGTATGTATCAGTGCAAGTACCTGAAGCTCCCTCCATTTGAAGGAGTATCTGCAAATAAGATCAGGAGACTTGCTGACTCCTTGTAGATGTCCACCTATGGCCTGCAGAGTGGAATTTGGTAGATTGCTGTAGCGTCACATACAGTGTACGTGCATGGTTTTTATTTTTTCTTCCTTAAATCAGGCCTCGCAGAGCTAACTGCATTTACAGCTAGAAATCTGAGCTTCTAAACGCCAACCTGGAGTTCCCTCCCATACTTTTTCCCTCTGTGGGTAAGGTGTTGCTCAATCCTTGTTCCCTCCCATACTTTTTCCCTCTGTGGGTGAGGTGTTGCTCTTTGTTTTCAATTACAATGCAGTTGCTTTTAGATAGATTGCATCATTGTCAAAGCCCGGGAAGTGACTGTTCGCAGGTTCAGTGTGTTCCTACTTGCTGGTGGTTAACTTTTCTTGACAGGGAAACTAATGCTCTGGAAAATACTTCTAATCGTCAGGATCTCGGAGTGGTGTTAACTTGCAGATTCTTCTAACTTCCCCAAGATTGTCAACTTTTTTTTTTTTTTATGGCTGTCAAGCTCATAACTGAATTTTATCCCAGTGTTCATCCAGTACATTGCAAAACTCAAACTCACTTCGTCTAGGTGTTCTCTTCTAGGGAGAAGAATGCTAAAACAAAGGGTTAATCGTTTTGTTGATGGATATTTAGGTTTAACTCACTCCTTTCTTGTTGGTTCTTAGATCTTATGCATGGGGGTGGTAGTTTAGTGATTAAAATTTATTATAATACTCACATGGTTTAATGCTGGGGAATTTTCTGTGTTTTTTTCTCCCTCCCCCTCCCCTTGCCTCATCAGTAAGGCACAAAATGGTATGTGCCAAATACAGCCTGAAATAGGCAGGATTCAACCTATAAGTACTTATGAAGGGCTGACTGTGTGCCAGATACTCCGAAATATTCGGAAGGAGTGTAAGGGCTTCTCCACCAGCCTACCAAGGATTGCACTTGACTTTCATTCAGCTTGGCCCTGGCTGGGTGCTGTAGGGAATGCAGAATAGAGGGAACGGCCTCCCTTCTCCAGCATTTTCCAGCCGTGAGAGTCACGAAGTACAGAGATAACTCACATATAAGTGGAAGCAAGAAAGGAAGTCCAGGCATGCTGCTGAAGGGGTGCCCAGGGAGGGCTATTACCTTCCACCTTCCGAAATGAGGTTCATCTGTTTTATGAATATCTTTAAGGAAAACAATGTATCATCTTCACTCAGTTTAATGAGCTTGTAGTTTATTTTGTAAGGCAGAGATAGGGAGAGCTGTTGCTCAATTTGTCTGTGTCGAGGTGGCCTGGGAGGCTTTTGTTTGTTTTTAATTTTCTTTTTTATGTGGTGAGGAATGAAAAGAAAGGCCATTGATGTTTTAATGTCATGATTTACATCTGCCCGCGGATTGAAATGATCTAGGTGGTTTTTCCTTTATTTCTGTCACACTCTGTACTTTCCTTTCACAGAATATTGTTGCATGGACCAAAATTTTCTTAAGTCTTCAATCTGTGAAGGCAAAGACTTCTTATGTTAAAAATAGAGATACTAGATTATGGGCAATTTTAAATGCCGTGTGTGTGTGTGTGTGTGTGTGTGTGTGTGTGTGTGTTTTGTTTTTTTTAAAGCATTGTTGATTGACAGGATAATCTTCCGCGCATCTGTTCCAGATCAAATCAGCCTTAGGTGCCAGGTGTGTGGCTGGAGTGATCTGGTTAATGCCCTCCAGGGCACCTCAGGGCACTTGGGATCAAATGAGGCCACTCGTGCCGCAGAGCAGAGTTGAGATATTCAGCCAGACATAGGTCATAATTCAAAAAAGTTTTCCATAGAAGGAAAGAGGAAAGTGAAAGAATGAGAGCAACGTGGAGTATGGGTGAGCTAAAGTGAGTTCCTAGAAATCTTGTGCCCGCATTAAGCACTTCATGTGTTGCTGTCATAAGTGAACAGTCTTTAGTGTTATCAGCATTTGGAGACTGAATTAGAAGGGCTAAAATAATCTTGAGAAAAAGAATTTATTTGGTGTTTAATTATAGAAAGAGCTTCTAGGCTCATGAAATTGTTTGCATGTAAGTGGTGATTTTTTTTTTTCTTCAGTTGTCCTAACATACCAACTCAAATAATAACTTTTATTCTATTGAGGTTTTTTTGTTGTTGTTTTTCGGTTCTTCCTTGGACAGGCCTTAATTTATCTAAACAAAGGCGTTTGCTGAGAGTCAAAACATTGTGTTGCTGCTTCATTTAATAGCTCCTGATTATAGAAACACTAAAATTTGAGGGGGGAAATCGGCTAGATGTCCCGTTAACCAAAGAGTACACTTTTAAGTGAATACGCCATAACGTAGAGGTTTGGATTTAGTTAGGTTCAAATCACTACTTGGAAGGTGCCATGGGTTTTGGAAAGTATATGAACTATTTCACGTCATTTTGAATCTTGAATGCATGTAGCTTATTATCGAGGAGTACTTTAGGTCCCAGAGAATAGGGTCAGTGACTTTTTTGTGATTTAAAAAATTGCGGTAAAGTATACACAAATAAAATGACCATTTTAACCATTTTTAAGTATACAATTCAGTAGCATTAAGTACATTCACGGTGTTGGGAAATCACCACTATCCAGTTCCAGAAGTTTTTCATCATCCCAACCAGAACCTCTGTCTTGATTCAACAATATCTCTTCATTTCCCGCTACCTCCAGCCCCTGGTAACCTCTATCCCTAGTGATTTAATGTTTTTCTTTTCTGCTCTGCAGAAGCAGTTACCTGCTTTTTAGTGCTCTGATGTTAAAAGTTAGGAATTTGTATCTAAAGCATTTTAATTAAAGTACTTTTGATATCTTGCTCCAACTTAATTTTTTTGGCTATCACACATCTGGTTCTTTGCTGTCTTCGCCACACATGTATGGCACCCCAGCCCTGGTTTTCTACCTTTTTTTTTTTTTCCTTTCTAATTTGCATTTAGAGTAAGCATCCAGATGTGCAGAACACTGAGAGGAATAATCCACAGTGGACACTTGTCCTCCCGGAAAGAGAAAGGACTTTTGCCCTAACACCGAATATCTAATGGTTGCTTTATTTTATTTTTTTAAGAAATATGTTGTAAGCATTTAATTTCCTCTATAGCATTTTGAATATACCTAATTTAAGAAAGTTTGGAAAAAGGAAAAGCTTGAAGAAATGAAGAATACTTCTTATTTACCAGCATTGCTCCACTTCCATATTATTTTGTGTTGCTGTGATAACAGCAGTGTTTACCCAGTGTCCACTGTGGGATAGGTTCTATCCCACATTACCAGCATTGCTCCACTTCCATATTATTTTGTGTTGCTGTGATAACAGCAGTGTTTACCCAGTGTCCACTGTGGGAGGGGCTTGCATATATCTTCTTGTGTAATCTCACCACTATCCTTTGTTACTGATGTTATCCATTAATACAGACTTGTAAATTTAGGCCCAGAGAGGTTATGTAACTCGTGGCTGGAATTTGAACCCAGGTCTGGCCTCAGTGCTTAAGCATGAGGCTACACAGCCGGTGAGAAAGTGGGATAGAAATTAGTTTATGAGCAGTTTTATCTTTATCTTGTGGGCATTTTCCTCTTAGATGCTTCTCCACTGTTCTAGTCCTTTAGTTAGAGTCATGGCTGCCCTATTACCACAGCAAATTCTCAGGATGCCAGGCCCCAGGGAGGGTTTCCAGGGCAGCAGGCTCCCTGCCTTGGAAAAGAAACAATGATGGGCAGGGTGCCTTCAGTGCCTGGGGGACAGCCTGTGTGCCCCGAGTCGGCTCTGTCTCCCTCCAGTACTGGGCCGTGGTCTCTTCCACCCCTGCCCTTCCCTGCCCAGTGAACCCAGTAGGTTGTCCTCTCTGCTTATTGCACAGCCTCTGGGCTCCCATCCCAGTCTGGAACCAGTTTCTTTGGACCACTTACGTTATAACCTCTATTTAAACATAGTCCGACCTGCATAGTAATAGAGGATTTTTTCAAAACATGTATTGATCACCCGCTGTATGCCACACAGAATGCCACAGGTGAGAACTGGGATGAGACTGCATCTGAGGAGTTGGGATCATAGTCAAGGAGGGCTCTTTCTCTCCTGAGGTGGTTATTAAGCTAAACCCTGAAGGAGAAGTTGAAGTTAATCTAGAGGAAGATGGGGGTGGGAGTCGGGGCAGGAGGGGACATGCCTCCCTTACTCAGGCAGGACCTGAATGTGGGAAAGAAATAAAATGGGGAGGAGACCAGGGACCAGGCTCCATCCAGGGGCTAACTACAGAGGAGGGGCCAGGGGGCAGGGGAGCAATGGAGTGTAGAGGCACGTAATGATCCACTCTGGCTGCTTACTGCAGATGTTTTCCTTCTAAACTATTTGAAGACAGAGACTTTGTCACATATCATCCATAAGATGGTCTGTCTTATTCATGATAATGATGGCTACGTACTACAGTCTTGCTGTGTGCCTGGTAGAGAGCTAAACACATTGCGATAAGGGATTCATTTCTTTGTCACAGCAACCCTTTGCCGTCTCCACATCACAGATGAAGAAATGAGGGGTAGGAGTCTCAGCAGTCTGTCAGTCACAGTAAGTGTAGGACAGGATTTGGACGTAGGCAGTGTTGATGGTACCTTGCCCAGTGACTGGAACATAAAAAACCTGCCATTGGAAGGGTCATTGGCATTTTTCCACAGCCTTAACCCAGTAGCTGCTCAATACAGTTTGAAGAATTTATTTTGGGGAGTTCCCAGGTTGACTATTTATAAACTCTTCTAACGGAGTATGACAGTCAGTAAAGTACACAAGCTCTGCATGCACACATTTTTTGAAAAGTGTGCCATAAATTGACAAATGAATGGAATCATCACCCCTGTCGATATACATGTTGTCACCAGCAACCCCCTTTCCCCACAAGCTGCCTTATGCTCTGTTTCAGGCATTACCTCCCCAAAAGTAACCTTGTTCTGACTTCTTTCACTATAGATTTCATTTTGCTTATTTTTGAACTTCATAGAAGTGGCTTTATAGAGAATGTATTTTTGTGTGTGTCTAGATTCTTTGATTAGTTATCCTAGTTCATACATTTATTAATATTAAACAGTACCCATGTTGTTGCATGTAGGAGTAGTTCTTTTGTATTGCTGTACAGTATCCCAGTGCATGAGAGTCTGTGGAGTTGTTCAATTTTAGCCTCTGCCCCTGGGTATCTCCAACCCCTCCCCTCAGCGTTGATGGTGGGCATTGGGATAGTGTGAGAGAAGTGTGGCACAGCAGTGGGCACAGGGCCTATAGAACATAGGCTCCAGGTAATTAAGTTCTGGCTACCTTACCAGCCAAGTTTCATTGTAATCAGCGTCTTTAAGCCTCAGCAGACTTAACCTGTTAAAATGACAGTCTTATCCTGGCCAAGTGGCTCACTTGGTTGGAGCATTGAAGGATTGCAGGTTTGATCCCCGGTCAGGACACATACCTAGGTTGCGGGTTCGATCCCTAGTCAGGATGGGTACCAAAAGCAACCGATCGATGTTTTTCTCTCACATCGATGTTTCTCTCTCCCCTCCCTCTCTGCCTTCCTCTATCTTTAAAATCAATAAACACATTAAAAAACAAACCACTACAGCCGAAACCGGTTTGGCTCAATGGATAGAGCGTCGGCCTGTGGACTGAAGGGTCCCGGGTTTGATTCCGGTCAAGGGCATGTACCTTGGCTGCGGGCACATCCCCAGTGGAGGGTGTGCAGGAGGCAGCTGATCGACGTTTCTCTCTCATCGATGTTTCTAGCTTTCTATCCCTCTCCCTTCCTCTCTGCAAAAATATCAATAAAATATATTAAAAAAAAAACACAAAACACTACAGTCTTTAGGGTTAATAGGGTTAATACCAGTCTGGTCTCTATCTCACTGTTGTTATGGGAATCAAATGAGACAATGCACATCAAAGTATTTTGGTTGTGAATTACTCTGTAGGAAATGATATTAAAGATGATCACTAACCAACCCTTTCTATTATTCTTCAAAATGTATTTTAAAATCAAAACTGTTCTTGATTATCCTATAAGATGATGGCAGCAAAATGAAGTCTAGAAAACTGAGAGGGTGCTGGAGGCAGCAAGCACCAAGTGCTCCGGAGACCTCAGGCTGGGCAGCTCTGCAGCCCTGCTCAGGCCCTGCATTCTCTGGCACTTGGGGATGCCTGCAAACTCGGCCGATATCCTAGGGTTTGGTGAGTCAGGATTGAACCAGCCTGTGTGGCCCTGTAAAAGTAGTAGGACAGCAGGAGGCAATCATGTTTCCTAAAAGATCCACTTTTTTCCCCCTTGTGGGTCGGTTTCAGGGCTCTTTCCATTATTTCTTGAAAAAAAGAACCAACGTGTGCCTTTTCCCAGTTTCCTGTCTTTAGCACTGTGGGCAGCAGCCAGTCAAAGCCCGCTTCTCTGTCATGTGACTTTTGACACTGTTCCATGAGGGTGTGGATTCCAGAGGGGGTGGATTTGGGTGGCTGAGAACACAAATACCACTTCTGCTTAACTACTGGTCTAGAGAAACCAAAACGTGAACATCTTTGAAATTGGCTGACTTTTGCAGGAGTGTCCTTCCAGGACCCCAGTGACAGGACAGTCCCACTTGTGAGCCAGGGACAGGTCTGTTTGCCAGTGGACTCCTCAAGTGACCGCTTTAAAAAAATGTTTTTATTGATTTCAGAGAGAAGAAGGAAGGGAGAGATGGAAACATCAATGATGAGAGAGAATCATGGATTGACTGCCTCCTGCACACCCCCTACTGGAAATCGAGCCCACAACCCAGGCATGTGCCCTGACTGGGAATCGAACCATGACCTCCTGGTTCATAGTTCGATGCTCAACCACTGAGCCACACCAGCTGCGTGTGACCCCTTTTCTTCTTCTTGGCTCTAGACTTCTCTAGTGATGGGAATGGTAGCTTGGGGACTCGTTGAGGGTTGATAGAACATGCTTCTCACCAGGAGTGTGTTGTGGTTTTGTTGTCCTGGTGTGAAGGCTTTGGTTTGATGAGAGGGGGGAAGGAAGACAGATTGTGTAATTCAGGGACTCATCTGGCATTGTCAAGGTGAAGTAAGCTACCTTGAACCCAGCAATGCCCTTAGCTCTTTTGCTGCCACCTGACCACCAGGGAGATGAGGCTCTAGCCAAGACTATGAGGCGTCTTTGGTTTCTTGCTGCCTCCCTCCAAAGCTTCTTTGAATGCCTTCCCATTAAACTCTTTCTATTTGGTTGGTTCTTACTTGGCCCAGAGTCTTGCAGGGTCTTTGGTACCTGATGGATGATGCGATCAGGCAATGCTTTTCCTAAGTCCAGTGTATTCGTTCTCTAGTTCTCAAATTCCTCTGGGCTTCACTGCTCACCTTTTTTGTATTTTATGCTTTTAACTTTATGTGTTGCAGATTAGCATTCTCCATTAGGCTATCTGTGTGAATTATTCTTACTTTCAATTTTTTTTAATTTAATAAATCTTTATTGTTCAGATTATTACAATTGTTCCTCTTTTTTCCCCCCATAGCTCCCCTCCACAGGGTTCCCACCCCACCCTCTGCCATTATCGCTCCCTCACTGTCCTCATCCATAGGTGTAAGATTTTTGTTCAGTCTCTTCCCGCACCCCCACACCCCTTTCCCCCTGAGAATTGTTAGTCTACTCCCTTTCTATGCCCCTGATTCTATTATATTCACCAGTTTATTCTGTTCATCAGATTTTTTATTCACTTGATTTTTAGGTTCACTTGTTGATAGATATGTATTTGTTGTTCATAATTTTTATCTTTACCTTTTTCTTCTTCTTCCTCTTCTTAAAGAGTACCTTTCAGCATTTCATATAATTCTGGTTTGGTGGTGATGAACTCCTTTAGCTTTATCTTGTCTGTGAAGCTCTTTATCTGCCCTTCAATTCTGAATGATAGCTTTGCTGGGTAGAGTAATCTTGGTTGTAGGTTCTTGCTATTCATCACTTTGAATATTTCTTGCCACTCCCTTCTGGCCTGCATAGTTTCTGTTGAGAAATCAGCTGACAATCATATGGGTTGCTCCCTTGTAGGTAACTAACTGTTTTTCTCTTGCTGCTTTTAATATTCTCTCTTTGTCTTTTGCTCTTGGAATTTTAATTATGATGTGTCTTGGTGTGGTCCTCTTTGGATTCCTTTTGTTTGCGGTTCTGTGCGCTTCCTGGACTTGTAAGTCTATTTCTTTCACCAGGTGGGGGAAGTTTTCAGTCATTGTTTCTTCAAATATGTTTTCAGTATCTTGCTCTCTCTCTTCTTCTGGCACCGCCATAATTCTGATGTTGGTACACTTGACGTTGTCCCAGAGGCTTCTTACACTATCTTCAACTTTTTGGATTCTTTTTTCTTTATGCTTTTCTGATTGAGAGTTTTTGCTCCTTTGTATTTCAAATCTTTGACTTGATTCTTGCGTTCCTCTAGTCTGCTGTTAGGTCTCTGTATAATATTTTTTTTATCTCAGTCAGTGTATGTTTAATTTCTAGTTGGTCCTTTTTCATATCCTCGAGGGTCTCTCTAAATTTATCGGCCTTTTCTAGAAAATTCTTGAAAAACCTTATAACCGTGGTTTTGGACTCTATATCCAGTCGTTTGCTTTCCTCCATTTCTTTCGTTTGTGATCTGTTTCTTTGTCTCCGCATTTTGGCTGCTTCCCTGAGTTGATAGAGTAGCTTTGTGTGCTAGGTGTCCTATATGGCCCAGTAGCTCAGCCTCCCCAGTTACCTGAGGTGGACACTCTTGGTGCACCCCTTTGTGGACTGTGTGTACAGCCTTGTTGTAGTTAAGCCTTGATTGTTGTTGGTATCACTGGGAGGAATTGACCTCCAGGCCAATTGGCTGTGAGGATCAGCTGTGTTTAGGCTGGGAGAACTTCTGTGCTGGAGACAGCCTTATGAGACAAGACTTGCAAAATTCCAAAAGCCTCTGTGCTCAGCTTGGATGGGGCGGAGTCTCAGGGCTGAGCAGACAGCCTTGGCTTCCCGTCAGCCCTGCGCTATGAGGCCCCTGGGTCTTAGTGTCCCTCAGTAATCACTGCAGGCACCTCTGAGAGAAAGCCACCCTCGAGTTCACCTGCTGCCAGACAGTCCAGTTTCTCCCCCAATGAATCTGGATTCCCAGATTCTCGCCCGGAACTGGAGTTACAGCGCAGTCGGGAGCTTCCGCCTTCCTCCCGCTAGAGAAAGCCAGCGGCACACTCAGCAGTCAGTCCTCTCTGCGTGCACTTGCGCACGCACCTCCAGACCTCTGCCTTTCGCGGCTCCCCTGAGTGTCCGTGCGCTCCTCTCTTTTCCCGACAGTCCAGACTCCCCCCGTATGAGTCTGGGACCCCAGGGTCTCGCCCGGAACTGGGGTTCAGTGTAGTCGGAACTGGGGTTCAATGCAGTCGGAACTGGGGTTCAGTGCAGTCGGGAGCTTCTGTCTCTCTCCCGCTAGAGAAAGCTAGCCAGGCACTCAGCCGCCCGTCCTCTCCGCGCACGTGTTTCCATACCTCAGCCTTTTGCAGCTCCTCTGAGTCTCTGTGTGCCCCTCTCTTTCCTTCTAGTTGTAGAATTTCCACTCAGCCAGCTTTCCTGTGGTTCTGGATGATGTCCGTTCTGTCTTTTAGTTGTAGTTTTGATATTGTTGTGCGAGGCAGCAGTTTAGGTGTTCACCTATGCCGCCACCTTGGTTTCTCCCCTCTTCCTTTCAATTTATTCAGTTAACTTCTTTCTGTTTTTTTCCACCCCAGGTTCTTTGAGAGAACTTGGTATAATGGAGAGAGACTTGGCAACCAGATAGGGTTGCCAGATTTAATAAATAAAAACACAGGCCAAAACCGGTTTGGCTCAGTGGATAGAGCGTCGGCCTGCGGACTGAAGGGTCCCAGGTTCGATTCCGGTCAAGGGCATGTAACTTGGGTTGCGGGCACATCCCCAGTGGAAGGTGTGCAGGAGGCAGCTGATCGATGTTTCTCTCTCATCGATGTTTCTGACTATCTATCCCTCTTCCTTCCTCTCTGTAAAAAAATCAATAAAATATATTTAAAAAAATAAAAAAATAAAAAAATAAAAACACAGGCTGGGGAGCTGTATTTAAATTTCAGATAAACAATAATTTTTTAGCATATGTATGTCCCAAATGTTGCATGGAACATACATACGTGCACTAAAATTTATTCATTGTGTATCTGAAGTGCAAATTTAACTGGGCATCCTGTATTTTATACATACAAACAAACCCATAGGATTTTTAAAAATCTCAGTTCTTCTCCTTCCTCACTCTGCAATCAAGTGACAATTTACTGACCCCAAGGCCTCCATGCCTTCTTTCTATACCAGGACCACAGTTTCTCACTTCTCCGGTGCTTCTCAGGGGATAAAGGATGTGACTTATGAAAGCCCTCGGGACGCATTCAGCATCCTTTCCAATGATTCTGGATTTACGTCTTGTCCATCTTCTTCCTTTCCTCTTTTTCATGAAACCAACCAAGTGTCCTCTCCTTAGTGTGGCTCATTGGGGTCTGTCTTCTTAGGATGTCACCTCCTCTTCTTCCTCAAGCTGCTACCAGTTTGCTTTCATTTTTTCTGCCCTTCTACCACCAACTTCCTGATTTCTTCCTCTCCAGAGGCCATCTTTGCCTGTATGTCTCAGGTGCCTCCCTTTATCTGGCCACATGCTGCCAGCCCTCTTGTTTCATTTCTCCTTTCCTTCTGAGCGTGAAATGGCACTGGAAGAATTGGGCTTTTAGTCTCTTGATGTCTGTGGGGCCAGGCAACAAACATGTACCCTTTTGGGGGCTTGGTTTTCTCCTCATTTCGCCAATGAGGCCTGTTTAGAGGTCGGGGATTGCAAACTGGCAGCCGGCATTTGGCCGGCAGGTGAGTGGTTTAGCGTCTGAGTTTTTTTTTTTTTTTTTTTTTTTAAATATTTTATTGATATTTCACAGAGAGGAAGGGAGAGGGATAGAAAGCTAGAAACATCGATGAGAGAGAAACATCGATCAGCTGCCTCCCGCACACCTCCCACTGGGGATGTGCCTGCAACCAAGGTACATGCCCTTGACCGGAATCGAACCCGGGACCTTTCAGTCCACAGGCCGACGCTCTATCCACTGAGCCAAACCGGTTTCAGCTAGCGTCTGAGTTTTGAAAGATCTTTAAAAGAGAGTCTCAGAAAAGGCACAGACAGACCCTCTAGTTTGTCTTAGGCCTCACCTGTCCCTGTGGCTTCTCACCTCTGGCGGCTGTCACATGCTTACTCACTTCCTTCTCTGAGGGGCAATGAGTTTGAGATCCTTGGAGCTGTGACTAATGAAGCCAGTGTGCACGGTTTGACTTAGCCCTTGAAACAAAAGCACGGGGCACCGTTTTGCAACCCTGCAGGCTGAGAGAGCCGAGGTAGAGATGTTAACCTGCCCGGGTCATTCCGCTGGTAGGTGCTGGGACCAGGATTTGGCCGCCTGGCTCTAGGACCCCCAGCTCTTAACCACTGTGTTGTATCTCTGTGACCACTTGCAGCTGCGAGGTTCTATGGAATTCCTTGCAGGAGTTCCGAATACAGCACTGTTTTGTTGGTTTGTTTATAAAATTCATAGTCTTAAGTCCTTGCCCTACGATGTGGGCATGTGCTCTTGGGTCTTGACTAGTGAGTACATCCTTATAATCGGTTTCCCTTCAGAAGGATTGTTCTTCTGGCCCTTATAGATGTTTCTGAGTGTTTTCTCTTCCTGTGGCTTTTCTCTAACCTTTATGGATGATGACGTTTCCTTGCTGTTCATTTAACTCAGCGGTTTTGGGGCACCTACGAAACACCAGCTATGAGCTTCAGATGCCCTTGTAGGAGCAAGGCAGGGTATGAAGGGGAACTGAGTGAGCCTGAAAAGACCTTGGGCCTGCTGTGAAGGAGCTCAGAGGCGGATAAGAGAGAGACAGGTGGGAAAGCAGTGACCACGGTTAAAGGAAGATGGTAAGTTGACCAGTCAGTGTTCACACAGGAAAACAGAAATCATGTGGAATGAGAGGGAGAAAATCCAGAGACTTGTTTGTCCCTGGGGTGGATTTGCTGAGAATACAACTCACTGGGAGGTGCAGGGAGGCAGCCAGGTGGTTCAAAACAGCAGGACACCACTCCCACACCCCCTCTGGCTGGCAAAGGGAGGAGGGATGTTATCAGAGCCCAGGGGCAGAGGTCATCCAGAGAAAGGTGGACCATTGGTGGGCCTTGACACAGGAATGCTGAGGAGGTGCAGAAGAAAGGGGAGAAACACCCCCTTCTTCCACCCTCCAGTCTCTGGCCAGTACCTCTCATTGGCCAATCCAGTTGGAACTTAGCTGACTTCTGAGAACTGGGAAATGCGACCTGCAGAGGTCACCTACCTTGCAGAGCAGGGGAAGGTCAGTGGAGGGATCTTGGGCCAGAGCGACCCAGCACTGGCTCAGGAAGAAATGGCAATGAAATTACTCTGCTTGGCTTGGGCGGTCATTGAACATTTCACAGATGACAGAATGTTGGAGGACTTGTAGGTTTTTATTCCCCCAAGACCGTGGTTGGCAAACTGCAGCTCATGAACCACATGCGGCTCTTTGGCCCCTTGAGTGTGGCTCTTCCACAAAATACCACGGCCTGGGCAAGTCTATTTTGAAGAAGTGGCGTTAGAAGAAGTTTCAGTTTAAAAAATTTGGCTCTCAAAAGAAATTTCAGTCGTTGTACTGTTGATATTTGGCTCTGTTGACTAATGAGTTTGCCGACCACTGCCCCAAGAGGATGTGAATGAAGGGCACGCCAGGAAGAAGGAACTGTGTGGACAAAGGCATGGCAGCTTGAAACGGCAGGCTCCATTTCAGCAAGACTTGCAGCTCCGAATGGCGGAATTGATACGTGGGGTCTTTCCCATCCCTCTTTCTTCTGCCTCAGAAGCCCCTTTCCAAGAATACTTTCTCACCTGTCCATGTTGTCTTTTATGGCTGACCTGAATTTTCTCACAGGCAAAGCCAGGTGGGGAGCTCTGCACCCTAAATCCTCAGCGTATCATTTAACAGTGGGAAACAGAATGGGGTGCCTCGCCAGTCCCCGGAAGGAGTTCATGGCCAATGACAGTTACATTTGGTGCCATTGCAGCCAGGGCTCTGATGAGGATGCACATGCCTTGAGGGGAGAAATAGCTGCTTACCTTAGTGCCTTAGTGACCTTGTCTCCCAGCTCCAAATGTCTGGCACTTGATCATGCTGTCAGAATACGTTTCTCACATTCCTCTGCTGTGAAATTGTTTTTTATGATGATAGTTTTGTTTAAACTTTTTATTATGGAAATTTGCACACATATACAAAAATAGAGTGAATGAATGTACAAACCACCCAGCTTTACCAATTATCGACACATGGTTAGTCTTAAAGTTGTTTCACCCATAGTTCATTTTGCATCTTTGATAAGGATTTTACAAACACCATACCATAATCACATCTTAAAAAATAGTAATATTTTCCCTAGTGAATTTGTGTTTGAAAGATAACCAGCAGAGTTTTTCTAGAAACAAGAAGGGGTTATCCTTGCTTCCCTCTGCTTTAAGCCTTGACCCCTGAGGCTGCTGGCCCCTGATCTAAATCTCTTCTTCCCCCCTAGTGTGGTTTGGCATCTTTTACCTGCTGTTCTATTCCTTGGTGCCAGTCCCCTAGGCATCCCAGTCATACTGGTTCTGCCATCAGGAAGGTGTGCATACTGGTTCCCCAGCCCCCATGATACATAGGGGTATGAATCTCAGGTTGTGCATGTGGGGTAAGAATCTTGGCTTTTATAGTTCTGCCTCGAGGAAATCTGAAGTGAAGTGAGGAATCCTTTGCTTTTAGCTGAGAAATGTCTAATTGTAACCAGACAAACAATGGGTCTGTGCTGCCTGTCACTACTCGAGCCAATGAAGCAGAGACAGGGTTGAATCATATATGAGCGTTTATTCCAATATTGCCGGTTGTATGGGAGAGCAGCAGGTCAGCCACAGAAATCTGCTCTGCACCCCACCATAAGCCAGTTGCTTATATAATAAAAGTACAAAGGAAAGGTAGGCAAAAGGGCAGTTTACTATATGCAAAAGGACCAGGGGTCTTCAAAGGGTTTAGTGATATGTAAGGGCTGGGGTTACATGGGGAAGTAGCCAAAGGGAGTGCCAGATGGGCAGTTAACAGGTAAGCAGGCTGGAGGTCTGCAAAGGCCTGCAGGTATGCAAAAAGGGCTGGAGATCTTCAAAGGGCTGGCCATTCTGGTTTCTGCAGCATAGTTGTTAATCTTTCTATGATAATAGGCAGCTCCAAATGGGGAGGAAGGGATGCATCTTCAGGTCTGCTCCAGCCAGGGTAGAAATGCCTTCTTTAATCAGAATAAAACAATCATGGTTAACAGAGCATGATTAATAGGTCTTAAAATACTAGCTGAATCCCCAAATTCTACTGCTGCCCCCTTTCATGATGAGCATCATGGAGGAAGTATGTCATAGAAGATGGGCTGGCATATAGGGCTTCTAGAAGCCGTGCAGGTCTGGAAAACACCAGACAGGAAGCTGTGGGCAGTGTGTGGACCAATGTCTGCTGGACAAGCAGAAAAGGAGCATCTTTCCCCAGAATCCCCAGCTCTGAAATCTGTAGCTTGTGCAGCATCTATAGGATGGTTTCAACATTTCATTTGAGTGTGAAAGCAAGTCTGTGAGGTAGGTAGTGGGAGCCTTGCCTTACTAACGAAGCATCTGGGGCTCAAGTGAAATGCTATTAAATTATTGGCCAGGGAACAGTGTTGGTAGATGGGACAGGTGGGGTTGCAAGGTAGGTGGTCTGGCTCCAGGCCAGGGCTCTTTCCACTCTGTCAGCTCCTTGGCAGAGAAGGAGAAAGGGGGTCTAGTAGTTCAACCCTTAGAAACAAAAGGGGGTACTGAATGGAGCTTTGATGGTAATTCATGAAGGAGAATGAGGTGAAAGGTAGCAAGTCTCCTTTTACTAGAAATTTTCCAAATACTGGCTGGATCTGTGCGAGATGGGCCCGTACATGAAGCCTGGGCAGGAGGATCAAGCCCTTCACTTACAGGAGTCGAGGAAAATAAATGTGGACAGTCTGAGCTGTAGATATTAACTCTGAGGGATGGTCCAGTTATTTTGCTCTTATTTGCCTGTGCCAGCCAGTGTTTAAAGTGGGCCGCTGAGTTGGGGACTTGTGACACTGGCTATTTTCTAAGTGGTTGCTCTTTGTGGGTATAATTTGACCTCTGACAATAGCCTTTCACCTTTCAGTCTGTGGTTCTGAGACTTTGCTGTCCATCAGTATCACCTGGAGAACTTCAAAAGTCATGATACCTGGGGTCACATCCCTCAGTGTCTGGGGCTAGGAGCCAGGCATGAGTTTGTTTGTTCGTTTTTTATTTTTATTTTTTAGATTCCCAGGTAATTTTTAAATTGCTTTGACTCAGCCACAAAGTCTGGGAATCAGTGGTCTATACATTTGTGAGTACATATTATTTTCACCTC